>NC_141901.1:36211517-36836517 GCF_057802395.1 Ceratotherium simum simum
ATGTAACCATCACGCAAATCCAGCAATTCCAGAAGTCCCCCCACCTCCCTCCCAGCCACAGCTTCTCCACCAAAGCGCAAGCCCACTATTTTGACTTCTAACTCCATAGATTAGTTGGGTGTCTTTTTAAAACTTTATATAAAATATTTTTTATAAACTATACAAGAGTAATTTGTTGATGTGATGCTCCATCACCTCCAAATACTTTAGAGCAGACCATGGAAACAAAAATCTTCTCTTACATAACCACAATACAGGCATCAAAAGTCACCAATTAACAGAGATGCACTACTATCATCTAATTTACAGATCCCATTCAAATTTCACTAATTGTCTGAATCATGTCCTGTATGGCAAAAACTTCCAGTCCAGGATCATGTAAAGAACTCTTGTCAGGTCTCTTTAGTCTCCTCTAATATCTGGAGAATTTCTTAGTCTTTCCTTAATTTTCATAACCTTAACACTTGAGGGTTACAGGTGACAACAAATTTATTATTTTGAAAGATATAGTAGCTCTTTCTGGCTTAAAACTGATTCAGCTTGAACTAAAGAAGCCTGACTTATCGCCTAACAAACATAGATTGTATATCTGTTTTTAACCATTAAAGTAAAGCATGCATTAAACGATCTCAAAGTAAAAGAATGCACTCTTTGGAGATAAGAATGCATACTTTCCCTCTTACAACACCCATTTTGGTAACACCCTCCAGTGATCAATAAGTTCTACTTCCCAGACATCAGGGTCATGTTAATCTGCTAATCTCACTGAATATCTCTTTGCAACTTGGATGAATGTGTGTCTTGGGCATGTTAGATGGCTGTTCTTTGTCCCAAAATGGTATAAAACTGTACTAAAAACCATGCTTCTCCAGAACACTTTCTCTCTTTGTGGAGACTGCCTTCCCTGGAGTATAGCCTTCAGCTTGGCTCAAGTAAAACTCACCTTATTTCTCCTATCGATAGAATGGTTATTGGTAAATTGCATTGATACAGGCCAGAATATTCCTCATGGGTTTGGTTCTATTTGATGTTTTTAATGATTAGATTCAGGTTATAAAGTTTTGTCAGAAATATCACAGAATTGAGGCTATATTTCTGCTCTCATCGCATTCCGGCAAGAGGAACTCATTTTGATTCAACCTATTACTTGATCATTTGATTAAAGTGGTTTCATTTGGTTTTCTCCATTAAGTGCTATTTTTTTTTCTCTTTGCAATTAATAAATATATGGGGAGAAGATATTTCAAGACTATATAAATATACCATTCTCTATCAAACTTTCACTCACTAGTTTTAGCATCCATCAATGTTTCTTGGCTGAATTAATTATTACTCTGATAGTTTATCAAATGGTGGTTTTCTAATTCCACTGCTCTTCCCAGTTTATTAATGGCACTCTACTGTAAAGGAAAACTTTTCTTTTCTCCTCATTCACTGGTCTTATTTATTTGTATCAGCATGGACTCATAGATTATTTTTGCTCTCATTCTACTGTATAGCACCTTCACTTGAAATGAAAAAAAATGGTAATTGTCAACACCCATTTTTTTCTAATCACTAAGGGGTGATGTTTTCAATAATTCTGTGATTTGGCATGATGTTTTCTCCATTTTTTAAAGTATCCCTGGGCATCTTCTTGTGGCAAAAGAAAAAGTCCAGCCTTGTATGGTGGCCTTTCTAAGGATAAATAAATAGTCTTAGGCCCCTGTTATGCTTAACGATTTTTCTCTGCAAGCTCACATTTCCCTTTTGGAACTAATCACTGTAACTGCCTTGGACAGGTAATATGTACTTTGGATGGAGAGATAAGGATCCTTTTGCCCTCTGGCTTGTCCCCTCCTCCTATTGGTGAGAGTTTAGAGAGTGAGGAAATGTGGGTATATCCCAGAGTAGAGAGAGCTTCTGTGTATTGTAATAAGGTCTGGCAACAGCTTTCCTGTTTACAGGTCATTTCACCCTACGAGGTGACCCTGTCCTTCAGGGACCAGCTTTCACTCTACCTAATACCTCTGCCCTAAGTATTCTGTTGTTTTCCAGAAGCTGTCTTCCTCTGTTGTGACTGATTCTTCCACAGGTGTGAGACAAGAGGAGTGAGGGGTAGAAAGAAATGCTCAGACTATGCACTTCTTCTTTGTTGTCAACACTTCACCTCAGCTAGAACCATCCTATTGTAGTAGTGAGTTTGCCACTTAAAGCTGGTGTTAGTACTGGCCTGATGATACTGCTGTCTCATCAAGCCATTGTGATGGGGATGGATGGGCAGTAATCCTCCCAGGCAATGGTGGGTGAAGCCATAACAAAAGGCCCAATTAGAAAACTGAGCTTCCCATCAATGCGCCTCTCCAGTCCTGGTGTGCCTGACTTCCTTTGCCCAACCTTCTTCTTTCTTCTTTCCCAAGCATTTCTAGTATTTTTTTGTACTAGATCCAAAGCAACCTCCCTTCACCTTGGTGGCTTCTCTTCCAGAGTTTGGTTCAACAGAGGAAGCTATGAGTCCATGCTAGTTTATTGTATTCTCCTACAGAACTTGTCAGTCTCTTAAGGAAGAAACTTAATATTAGAATCACAAGATCCAGATGCTTAGAGAGAAAGAGGGAATATTATTGAAGGACAAGACATGAATAAATTGGAAAGACGCCATATTCCTGGATGGAGAGACTTTTTATATTATAAAATCTCAATCTATTCCAAGCTGATGTCAATCATTTTAAATTAATATACAAATTTAATTCAATTTGAATAAAATTTCCAGCCATTAATGCTAATCAAAGAAAATAAACCTGAAATTACCTTTGAAGAGTGAATAATATGTGATGAATGGTAAGAAATTTCTTGAAAAAGAAAAAATACTAGTAAGAGGAGTTGTTTTAATGACACATACCGCGGGTATCTTACTACTTATAAAACCACTTCAGTAGTCAAATGAATATGCGACATGCTTGAATAGCAATTAACAATACACCAACAATGAAACACAAATAAGAACTCAGAGACAGATCCAGGTGGATATGAAGTAAAGCACCATTTCAGTAGAGGGAAAGGTGATGGCATTTAGAAAATAATTGGTGTTGGAACTATTTTCTATCCATGTGAACTAAAATAAAGTTAAATATTAATTTTGCAACAATATACAAAACTAAAATGCCTGGTATTAAATATTCATATATAAAAAACATCAAACAAAATACCAAGAAGTATTAAAAAATTTAGGAAAATATTTATAAAATATCAAGGTCATGGACTAACTCCTTTCTGAGACAACAGACAGTGAAACCTCCTTCATATGGTTACATAAAAAAAGCTTCTTAAGCAGGCAAAAGTTAATATAAAACAACAACACCAATGGGTCACCAAATGACAAACTGAGAGAATATTCTTCTTCTCTCTCTCTCTCTGTCCGTGTTTGTGTGTGTAATGATCAGACATTATTGTGAGGTGGATAATATCTTTAATATACTAAAAGTGCGCCGCTGGCAACAAATAAATAAGAAAATAACCATTCAAATGGGCAAAGGGTACATATGACAGGACAAATCCTCAGCACGTAAACTGCAGATGGCCAGGTATAGATCTGAAATCGATCCTCAATCCTACGCTGCTTGTAATCCAAGAAATGCAATACCTTAAAGACAACAATAGTATAACCACTTTTTAAATTTTATTAGATTGGCAACAAAAGTTGTTACATATCCAAAGTTATCAGCCTAGGTTATGGGGAAATAAGCAGTTTCCATGTGTTTGTACTGAGTGTAAATTTGGCAGAAGCTTTTTGGAATTTAATTTGACAGTATCTATTAAAATTTGGAAATGTTTCTATATTCTTTGACCCAGCAATTCTGTTTATAGAAGTCTATCTGTATGTCAGATTAGATCAAAATTCATATAGGAGATATGTAAAAAGATATTCATTACAGAATTTTTCACAGCAAACATTTTGAAAAACACATGTGTTCATCAATAGGGAATTCTTGAATATGGCTGAATGAATTATGCTATAACCATGTTATGGAATACTTCTGTGCAGCTACTAAAAGTAATAATGAGATCAATCTACTTGTACCATTCGGGAAAAATTGTTCAGGAAAAAAGCTAAGCTCACAGACCAGCATGTGCATATAGCGCATATATTCCATTTTGCAACACAAAAATATTTTTATGTGTCTGGATATACAGATGGTAGGTGTACATAAGTTGAGAGATAGATAGACAGAGATAGATAGATAGTAAGTGTAGACCTCTATGTATACAAGGCAAGATAAATTGGGAAAGCATCTCTGTTCAATGCTACACAATAAATAGGCAGAGAGTGAGCGTGGAATTTCTCACTACTATTACTTTATTATAAAACTGTTTAAGTGATGGGATTGTGTCAGTTCTGTGTCCCATGTAGAAAGAGCAGAAACTATTCTAGCCAGGTTGTAAGCAAAGGGAAAGTATTTAATATAGGGAATTACATGCTGTTTGGAAAATCATTGGAAGGACTTAAAAAGCAGGCACTTGGATGGCTCTCTGCGAATGGATTGACTCCTAGAACAACTCAAGAAGTGACATTGCCAGGGTCTCCTCTTTGAGGCCATACTTCACTGGAACTCCAAGTTCAAGAACACAATCTTCCTCACATCTGTTAGAATGAAGCCATTGTAAAAAAGATACAGGGATAACAGGTATTATGAGGATGTGGATGAAATGGGAACCCTTGTATCAACTGTTGGTGGGAATGTAAATTGGTATAGCCACTTATGGTGAAAACAAAGGTATGAACGAGATTCTTCAAGTAAAATTAAAAATAGAACTTATCACCATATGATCAGCAATTTTACTTCTGGGTTAAGTGAAATCATTATCTTGAAAGAGCTATTCTGTAATTCCTCCTGTTCAATGTGCAGTATTATTTATAATAGCCAAGACATGGGAAACAACTTATGCTCCCATTGATGTAGAAGAAATTGAGATAAAAGAAAAATGTAACACACACACAATAACACACTCATGCACACAATGGGAATATGCTTATGCAGCTATAAAAAGAATAAGGAAATCCTGCCATTTGCAACAATAAACATAGATGAAGCTTGAGGTATTGTGCTAAGAGCAAATAAGTCAGACATGAGAGAAATGACAACACATTGTATGATCTTACTTAAGTACATATAATCCAAAAAACCACAAACTCCATAGAATCCGAGAAACAGATTGGGTGGTTGCCAGGTAGGGAGTTGGAGTGAAATGGGTGAAGGTGGCTGTATGGCATAAACTTCCTGTTATAAGATAATTACCAGTTCTGGGGATGTAATGTACAGCATGGTATAGACTGTAGTTAAGTAATGCATCTGTATTGTGTAGTTGATAGTTAAGTTAAGAGAGTAGATCTTAAAAGTTTTCATAACAAGAAAAGTAAATTGTAAATTCATATGAGGTGATGGATGTTAACTAAAACTTATTGTGGAATCATTTTCTCAATATATACATATATGAAATTATTATGTTGTATACCTTAAACCAATAATACGTGAGTTATATGTTAATTATATCTCACTAAAATTGGAAAATAAACAAACGAACCAAACAAAAGCCCACAACTTCCCATAGTCATCATATCCCAGGGTCAGAGAGTTAGAGTCTAAGAAACAGTGGTATCCTCTAGCGAATATCTGCAAGAATGGCACTGGAACACTACCTCTAGGAAATCTCAGTGTCTCCATCACTTTGCTTTCAGCCAGCAAAACTACCTGAAAGAGGGCTGGCCCAGTGGTGTAGTGGTGAAGTTCATGCACTCCGCTTTCGTGGCCTGCCAGGTTCACGGGTGTGGATCCTGAAAGTGGACTCATGCACCACTTATCAAGCCACTGCTGTGGCAGTGGTGTCCCACATATAAAATAGAGGAAAATGGGCACAGATGTTGTAGTCTCCAGGCCAGATCTTCCTCATCATAAAAGAAAAAAAAAAATACTACCTGAAAGAAAGGGAGGATAAAGGGCCTCCATCTCAGTTCCATCTTCCAAATTTCATGTAAGTTCATTGAATTGTCATAACGTGATTCACTTTCTGGAGTCTGAGCTGCAAGGAGCATGTGGTAATGTAGTGTGTAGCCTTTATCATCGCCACAGCAGAGGAGAGAGTGGATGGAGATTCGAGGCGTGGCCCAATCCACATGGATCCAAATTCACCATGGGGATCAATAAATGCGATAAAGTTTATTTTGTGTTCCTTAAATATTTTAATATGAACATATGCTCATAATGCACCTTTGTGTGAATTAAAAAGAATGGATACCTTAGCAATAACCCACATTTTCTTCCTCATTTTTTAATAAGGAGGAAGCTGGCTTAGAAAAATACAAAAGTGGATTCAAACTAAAAGATTAGAAAGTTAGTTTTCTTGGGAGGGGAAGGCGAGATTTGCACAGGTAGTTTTTAAAAAAACCATGAGTTGCAATTTCCTCTAGTACTAAACTTATATCTTGCTTCTTTTATAAAACTTAACTACACTTCATTTTTAGAGCAATTTTAGCGGCAAAAATTGAGCAGAAAGTACAAAGAGTTTCCTATATACACCTTGCCTGCACACATCGCATAACTTCCCTACTATCAATAGCATCCTGCAAATATCAGAGTGGGTGTGCATTGTTTGTTATAAGTGATGGACCTACGTTGACACACTCTTCCTTTATCACTCAAAAGTTCATGTAGTTTACATTAGAGGTCTTTCACTCTTGGTGTTTTGTACTACATCTCTGTGGCTTTGGATTAAAAAGTGTAAGGACATGTATCCATCATTATAGTATCTATAAGATAAGAGTTGTTTCTCACTGTCCGTCTAAAAATCCTTCCTGTAGCATCTGCCTCATTCATCCCTCTCTCCTCCCAGCCTCCAGCCTCCTGGCAACATGCACTGATCTTTTGTTGCATGTCTCCATAGTTTTTGCCTTATTTTGTAAAATTTATTTTATATAGTTGGAATCACTTACAGTATATAGCCTTTTCCTATGTTGGCTTCTTTCACTCTAGTAATACATGTATTTGAGTTTTATCTTTTGTTTTTTTTAAAAAGTGGAATAAAAATATTAAACATTTTAGTTTATTTATTTATTATTTATTTATTTATTTATTTTTGTGAAGCGTAAGAACAGCTCCCTGAGCTAACATCCATGTTTAGAAATCCCTCCTTCCTTTCTTTTTGTTGTGAGGGGAAGACAGGCTCTTGAGCCAACATCTGATTATAACTTTCCTTCCTTCCTTTTTTTTTTTTCCCCCAAAGCCTCCAGTAAAACAGTTGTATGTCATAGTTGCACATCCTTCTAGTTTGCTGTACGCGTGGGACGCGTGGCTCTGCAGCATTATGTCCGGAGAAGTGAGACAGTGCATTGAGTGCGTGTCCGGGATCCAAACCCCGGCCGCCAATGTGAAGCGGAGCACATTTGCACACTTAACTCACTAAGCCACGGGCCAGACCTCTAACCATTTTAAAAAGATATGGAATACAGGATGAATTCCTGGAGTTATGTGGCCTTTGAGTTAGTGTTATATTTCCTTCCGACCCATTTCCATGAGCTTCTTCTGAGTGATACCATGAAGAGCAGTTACTTTGTGAGAGCTGAATGGGCAGCTGTGCTTTGGTTCCAGACTTTAATGCACTGTGAATGGTGGAAATGAGGGGAAGCGGGCGCAGTGACATCTCCGATACTGCTTTGTCTCTTCTCTGGAAAAGAGCAGCCTGGTTTCTCTAATTTACAATGTGGACCCTATTCAGCCCTCAGTATTGAGTCCTGTAGAGAAATAATTCAGAGGAGTGGCAATCAGAGCAGTGGAAATATTGACAAGTTCCTACTCTCTTATTTTCTGTTCCCCTCTCTCCAAGAAAAGAGTGTGAACAGAGTTCTCTAAGTGATCTGTCAGATTTGAAGACTTCAGGATGGTTTCTGGTTTATTGAATTAAAAAAATGCAGTCTTCTTCTACCTTCCTCCTCTCATTTAGACGACATCAGAGTGTAGGAGGAAGTATTTCTCAGAACCTCAGCTTGTCTCTCTGCATTACTGCTCTCTCCTCTCCTGCCTGGGTCTGTCCCTCCTTTCCTCCTTCTTTCCGCTTTCATCTTCTCTGCCCCTCTCTCCTCTCATGCTCCAGGCCACTATTTCACCAAACTCTCTTCATCAGGAATTTGTGCCCAATCTCAGTGAAGACAACCCAGTGTTCTTAACCTTTATTCGATTACATATTCATATCGTGGCTATGGCAAATTTTAGGCAACATTTTGTTGACAGAATATCGTTCTATACTTATTTGTTTGTGGATTATATATATGTAGTACAAATAAAATATTGGTTGTACATCCTAAGACAGTCATAGAAATAGAAATTAGAGAGAGTGATGAAATAAAAATAAATACAAGCTCACTCCAGTATTTAATTTCTTGCCTGAATGCAGGCCCAACTTCATGGATGTGTGATTTTGTATAAGGTCACTCCATAGGAGGCACCATGCCTGGTTTAATGCTTGCTACATCACAATCTTTTGGGATTCTTAAATATTTGGAAAACAAAGGAGTCTTGCATTTTCCTTTTTGCTCGAGGGCCCCACACATTATGTGTAGCTACTTTTGTCTTGAATGCAGCACCTTGCCTATCTCTGGGTTGTGCTGCCTCACTTTTGGAGACCCCTGATCTGGAGGATCAATCAGTCCAAGTCCTCTGTCAAGCATGTCCTTCAAGGCCTTTTATGAGTTTAAGCGCTTCTGTCCATCTTCCATTCTTTCCTTTTCCTCATTATACTTTATGCCCCAGAAATATGGAGCCATTTGCTAATCCCAAACATCATGCAGCCTCATGACTCTTACCATCTTGCATAGAAGTATTTCTTATATTTAGGAATACTGCATCAAGTTTCCACCTTAGATACATCTGGAAAACTCTCTACACATCTCAAAAATCAGCTCAGTAATGTGACCACTGGGGAAGATTACTTGCTAGAGTATATTAGTGCTTTGAGAGCAGAGAGCCCACTGTCTAGACCATTAAGATTAATCAGTAAGTGAGAGTACTATCTCCTTTTACAAATGCAAAAATCCAAGTCTGCTCCTATGTATAGTGCAAGGTGTGAGACAAAAGAAAGGAATATATATTAGTCTCTCCCCAGTTCCTGGCACAGAGCCCCTAAAATCCTTGCAGGTAGTTTTCTGGGTGATAAGTAGTGTCTTTTTTGGTTACTCATTCAGGCAATTCTGGGTGGGCTCTTGGATGAGGGCTGGTCGCTGGAAAGAATTCAAGCCAAGATTAGAAGCTTGGAATTTTCAGTGCTGACTACCCGCCCATCCTCCTAGGAGAGGGAAGAGAGGCTTGAAAATGGAGTTAATGATCAATCATGCCTCACATCGATGAAGCCCTCCATAAAAAGCCACTTTAATAATACTGGGGTTTGGAGAGCTTCCAGGTGAAGTTATGGTGAACACATCGACACTGGGAGGTGACACTCCCTAACTCACATGAGAGACAGAAGCTCCCTGCATTTGGAACCCCTCCCAGGCCTGCGCCCCTCATGTATCCCTCTTTCCACCATCTGGCTGTCCATCCTGTATCCTTTATCATATCCTGGTTGAAGAAACTGATGAAAAGTAACGTGAAAAATGTTTCCTCTCTCTCTCTTCTCTCTCTCTCTCTTGTGTTCTATGAGCTGCTCTAGCAAATTAACTCAAACTTAAGGTGGAGGGGTGTTGGAACCGCTGATCTACAGCCAGTCACGTCAGAAGCACGGGTGATAATCTGGGCTTGGCAACTAGCGTCTGGAAGTGTGTGTTTTGTGTGTGTAAGGGGAGCTTCTTAGGTTGGGACAGAGCCCTTCAACTCTGTGTGGTCTGATGCTATCTCTGGGGTAGATAGTGTCAGAATGGAGTTAAATTGGTAGGACAACCCAGCTGGTGATGTATGAGGAATTGCTTGGTGTGGGGAAAAAACCTCCACATATTTGGTGACCCAGAAGTGAAGTGTTTTGTAGTGAGATAATAAAAACAGACTCGAGGGAAAACACACAGGCAAGAAAGAACTGTGTTTTTCCCTATGTGAGAGAAGGAAAAAGTGAGTTTATTCCTTTTCTAGTATGTGTTCTCTAAGTGTTTGGCCTGAATTAGGTAGATACAAAGAGTACTGGGCAGAGCTTTTTTTCTTGCAAGGAGGGAACATACAATCTTAATCCCATCATAAGCCAAATCAGGAATTCCATACTGGTCATGGAACTGAATTTTCAAAAGGAAGGGTAGGTACATGGCTGGGCCTCAAGGATGGCTGCCAGTTGAAACCTGGCTGGAATATGTTGCCAGGGCTTTCCTCGCATCTTCGCCGCTTTCTCTCTGCATAAGTTTCATCTTCACTCCGAATACCCGGAGTCTTATACGTAGCTGGAAACTGGGTTCACTTCGGTAAGCTCCAGGCTCCACACCTCACATCTTTGTTCCTAGAAAGTTCAAGTGATCCAGGAAAGCGGCCCAGACTTTGGTTAGGTTGGGCCAGGTGCTTCATCACTGGACCAACCATTGATCCCAGTTTCTCACCCCTTCCTGGGTTGCATGGGTGTGTGTGAGGGAGTGGTAGGGAGGAGATGGAATTTCACAGATCCTGCAATAGCTAAGATTCTTAGGCAAAGTGGCTTTTTTTCCCCAGCTGGTCTTATTGAGATATAATTGACATATAACATTGTGTAAAGTTTAAGGTGTACAATGTGTTGATTTGATACACATATATATTGGCAAAAATGAGATTTTACCTCTCCAGAAACATTAGAACACTTCTTTTTATTTCCTTTTTCTCTCTCACATTGGCATAATTTCCACAATTTACATTTCAAATTCACTGCCACAATTTACTATTCAATCAACTATTTATCTATATAGCTATGTTTAGTTTGAATAGTGTTTCAATAACGAGAAAACTACATCTCTTGAAGTTTTCTGACTTTTAACTGAATCATTATTCATTTCCTCTTATACATTATGAACATACTAAAAAATTGTATTTTGGAAGTGGAGAAACATGGATTATCGTAGTTGTTTAGTAGAGAACAGGTTGCAATGTAAGCTTGAAATTACCATTGAAAACAGTGTAGGGAATATTAGGGAAATTCAGAAAAGCAGTCATCAATGTAAGGGATGTGTGCAGACATGATATAGTCCCTCATGAACTAAGAGCAGAGAGAAGATGGACCAAAATTATCCCCTTGTCATAAATGTGAATGGATTGGCAGTAAATAGCCACATTCCTAAATGAAAGTGTTGCCTGAGATATTTTTGGAAGCTCTAATTCAGTACAGGTTTTATTATAGTTTTAACGTGAATGAGCATAAAACATTTTTTTCTTACATGACAAAATCGTTGCAATAACTTAGTTGCATTTGTTAACTTTTGGAGGCTCCATTCTAAATCTTAGGAAGAATATCTCACAGTGTACCCATCTCCCCAAATATACTTCTTTCTTCAGTAAAAATTCTGAGATAATTTTTATAGTTTTGCTTTCAAAATTATTTAACTATGGCTGGGCTCCCAGTTGAGTAGTGGTTAACTTCAGCGCTGGGCTTGCTTTGGTGGCCAGGGGGTTGTTCAGGTTCCTGGGCATGGACCTACACCCACTCCTTAAGCCATGCTGGGGAGTGATGTTTGTACCCACATGCAAAACAGAGTGAAGATTGGCAACAGATGTTAGCTCAGGGTATATCTTCCTCAGCCAAAAAAAAAAAAGAAAGAAAGAAAATTATTTAACTAAAAGTAACCTATTTAATTCAGAGTTTGTTTATATTTTTTTGCACAATCATTTCTCATACTTGGGAAATTTGTGGAAGGGAGAAATTCTCCTCCCAAACAATTAATTAAAAGAAATTTAGTTAAGTTTTTAGCTTTTATAAAAGTTATTTTCTAAGGGAAAGTTATTATGAACAGTGAAATGGTTTTGAACGTTTTTTTTTTTTTTTTTTTTTTATACCAGCCATATATATTCCACTAAATTCATTGGAGAAGGTGTCAGAGTTTACAAATTAAAGATTGATTTATTATTTAGCTGTAGGGAAAAAAAAAAGATGTCTTCAGAAAGGAAAAATATCTAGATAGGGTGAATTGATTAAATTCTTATCTTAATAATTGAGAGATGGGCTACAGATTTCACTTATTTAGCAACTTATAAGAGCCTCAATACTCTCAATAAATAACTGTAAGGCAAAACTATTAAAGTTTTTATGGTATAAAACAGACATACTGAATGAAGATGATGTTTGAGGTTTGACTAAAGAAAGCTGATTGTTGAGACCGAGTCATTGGAATTCTTTATTCATATGGGATGTGATGAAAATTATAACTTTGGGGAAAATAAAGAATGACATCATTACCATCTTTCTTTGTTGAAAACCACCTTTGGCGCAGGGTTTTCCCCAAACAGTAACATAAGCTGGTCAGTGGATCAGCAGCTGTTTTAGCTGAACACATGATGAAAGCTACTTGATGTCTCAGTAAGAAAACACACTGATCAAAATTTCCACCAAGCACAAGTTGTTAAATGTTGGCACATCATTGGCGGTATTCTGGTATCTCACCTCGGTGATCACCCTGGCATAACAATAAAACATTAAAACCAACAGAAAAAGAGCCTCTCTCCCCACAAAACTCAAAACCACCACTACTCAAATTTGATTCTATTTGTGTCTGCATGAGTGAGTCTAGACTTTGGAAATATGATGACACAAAGACAGATAAGAGCAACTGCCTGGTTGCTGACTCTGATTTACCAGGAGTCAGTTCAGTTCAACTCAGTCCAGGTAAGTAAAAAGTGACTTAGGTACACGAGCCTCTTATCTGCAGAGTGGTAAGATAGGTGGAACACGGTTGGGTTATTTAATGTGATTTTGAGTAATTTTAAACCTAAATTGAAGATCAGTAAAAATCAATATATTAGAAATCAGAGTGCAAAATATGCACTCATTTTAGGATAAAACACAGGAGTGGTGAGACATTTCATGCTTGTGGCAGGTTTGCTTCCTGATGCAATCCACAGTCTTCTGAGGGATATATATTCACTATTTTAAGTTTGTGTGTGTGTGTGTGCGTGCGTGTATAAGCAAAGTGCTCTGGGCTGGGTGTTCTAAAGTCAAAGGTGAGAAACAAATCTGAGACAAGCTGACAGACAAGAGGCAAAGGTACACAATAAGAAGTGAGGTTTATGGCCAAGAGAAGGGAAATAGAGTAAAAAGAAAATCTGGGATGGAGAAGAGCCCACAGGGTCGACAGTGTAAGGAAAATATCCACCCCTCTTTCCCTTACTGTGTGCTTATCTCTAGTCCTAAAGTTGGGCTATTATTATATTCCAAGTTTGGGCCCATAGATAAGAAGGCCTATACAGAAAATAGGATCTTGATTCTCCCTCAAAATGTCTAGATATTTCCAGTGTTAATCATTATGGGAAGAGGATGATCTTAACTCACAGGAAGATGAAGGTGAGGCTTAGCAGGAAGGAGAAGGAACTTGTTCCTATTTTAGGCCCTTGCTCACTTGAGCCTAGACTTGGAGATGGAGAGAAATGTGTCAGGGTATTCCTTGGCTCTTGCCTTGGATGTCCCTAGAGTAGGGAGAGAGAAGTAAGCCGAGGCCATCTGAGGAAGATAGGCCAGAATCTGCGGACTCTGAGAATAGTCATATCCAGGAACCAGATCTAAGATACACTTTGAGTTATTTTTTGTTATCTTTAATAATTCAGTAATGTTTTACTAAATATAACAGTATGGGCTTAATTGTGCTAAGGAGAATTGAGGGAAGGATTTATGTCCATTTTTGGGATTCAGTCAAAAGGTGGAGAGAGAAACCTCTGAGACTATTAGGCAGTGGTGATAGAGAGGCTCTTAGGAATGTGAATTTCAGGGAACCAGAGTTGGAGCTACCAAATCCAGTCATTCTTTCACATAAATAGATTTTTTTGGTAGTCCTTTACTCTAAGGGGTTTGGAGACATGAGAAGCATTAGAGACTGGGCAGAACAACTTGATGTGTCATGGCAGAAGTACTAGGAGAAAGCAACCAATGAATGGAAGATTGTTTTTTGGAGGTGTTGGGTAATTATTTATTTCTTAATTAACTCTTTCTTCTCCTTTGCTCAGGCAAAAATTAGTCATTTAATGTCTCTTGAGACGGAAGACTGATAACAGTGTATGGTGCATAGTGAAACAAGATACTTATTGAATAAATAAATAAATGAATAAACGAATGAATGAAGATGACACACCCTCAGTCCTTGCAGCTCACAGGTGAGGAAAACATACACAAACAACTATATTCCGATGTGATATGTGATAACAGATTAGTGGATAATGAACCACAGGAGTATAAACTAATAGAGTAACTTATTTTTCCTTGGAAACGAGTGAGGGGAAGATTGTGAATGAAATGGGGGTCAAGAAAGTATTCAAGGGTGGTGAGATTTTGAATGGAACTTGAGGACAAATACATTTTTTCCTGGTAGGAATATTTAAGAAAAAAATTATAATGAGAGAGATATGGCTTCTTAAAATAAATGAGTCAATATTTTGTGATCAATTTACAGTGAAAGTCTTGAGGCTCTGAGATGTAATTTTAGATCACTTCACTTTGTCCAATTATGCATAGAGGACAATACAAGGAAAAGGCTCATATGACAGCTTCAGAACTTTACCCAGGAAGTTTAGAAGATAGAAAACTGCACATACTCCACAAATCTTAACTAAAGCTTTGTGTAAATCTTAGGGGATCCTGGTTGCCAGAGAAGACATCTTGCTTTCGTGTCTGTGGTTTAGAAATAGGCAGGGATAGATGGTTGAGACTAGGGAAATAAAAACGAGTGGTCTACCATAAAATTAGAGCAAGTTATAGCTTTCCTATATAGCAGAGACCGTAAAATGGGATTAGGACATGTCTGGTGAAATAGAAGCAGAACTAGGAGGAGTTAATTGGCCCAAGGACTTTTTGTCCTAAAGAGAAGAGATGATATTTGCTTGACACATTTGCGGAAAAACTGGAGATGGAAAGTTGGCTTAGTGTGTATTTCAGATTCTTTTCTTGGTTGGGCCCCATGGATGCATTCTTGAGCATTTTGGAGATTTGGGGTGATTGGTAGGAGCCAAATAAGCTGCATTTTTTTAAGGACTCAACCATATAGGGAGAACAAGTCATGTAGGTTTCGTACTCCGTTGAATTGGGGAGACATAATTTTCCCTACTTCATGGGGAAAGATAGCAAAACTCTGCTGTGTTGAGGACTGAATTGAGAGTACCCAGCCTTGGCACCTGAAAGCATCATCCCTGGAATAATCACTGGGCTTCTCACAGAGGGCAGCGGTGGCAGCGACAGGGAGAGAGGTTTTGTGAGCTTCAGGAAAGTAAGGACAGTAAAAGTCCAAGAGGGAACTGAAGTCACATGGACACCACCAGGGAGCCTCAGAAATAACTGAGTGTAACTCTGGGGTTAGGGGAAGTGCCATGAAGGCTTTCAGTTAATGTGATTCAATTTTCTTTCCCAGGTTGGCGATGCCTGGGAAAAGCCAGATGTTACAGGAAAGTCAATAGAGGCTGAGTACTCCAAGGCTGTTCATTGAGCAGGTGCCCAAGCATATACTGAGACTTGATAATTAAGTCATGAATACAAAGAAGTAGGGCAAATTGTATGGGATTTGGGAATATCAAGGGACCCAGAAAAGAGCATCTAGGTGCAACAAGAACAGACACTAGTTCATTTATCTCACAGGATTAAAGATTCTCCTTTTCTTCATTGAGGTGAAACAGAAAAGGCAAATCATTACACATGGTCTAACCTGAAAGGCCAAGTAATTACGACCAGTAAACATATTGTCGTCATTACAGAATGTGAGTTCAGTCACTCTCAATGGATCCATTTGCTATTTTTCTAAAGATTTTTGATGAAGATCTTTCAGGTATTCATGTATCGAGGAGCTTGACTGAATGGATCCAGATTTTTAGGTTAAAATAATGGTGTCCAGAGAGAATAAAACCAGGTAATAAGCACCATTTATAGAACTTGGTCATTGTGAGGCTTATTTCTCTCTGGATATGCCACTGTTAGTTTGAATGACCGTTTATTATTTCATCCATCACGTGTATGTAGTATAAATCACTAAGCCATCCATTTGTGTAGTGAATATAAATCTTATTCAATAAACTCAGGTGAACAAGAAATGTCACATCTCTATTTGCTTTAAATCAAATTAAATAAGTCTCTGGGCTTCTGTCCCACAGAGTTGCTGAACATTCTAAGTTGGTCATTATTGGGGTTCCTTTCCGGTGACCCAAGGTCAAGTAAAGTTTCCAGGAATCTTACATTAACACTCAAATTTCAGGGAGGCCCACTGGGTAGTGCTGAGATGTCCATTTTTCAAGTCTTCATGGATCCTTGATGTCTGTAACGCTGCTGCTTCTGCCAAATGGACTATAGGCATCTTGGTCTAGGTTGGGAGTCCTAGGGATCTTGAGGTACACTTTGCAGCCATCCTCTCAGAGACTCTGCTCCCTCCCTAGAGGTCTGGCAGAGAGTAGAGCCAGGGTCCCTGAGACTCACTGGACCTGCCAGCCTCTGTTCCTCTCCCAGCCTGGGTTGTTCTCTTCATTCTCCGTCCACGTGTCTGCCTTCTCCCAGCATGATCTCTGCAGGAGTTCAGGGTTTGGTGAACACATGTTCAACAGGAGATTATCTCCAACAGCTTTGGTTGCTTGCTGTTACAAATCTTCCCCTGACACAAGGAAGCTGAATGCTACTTGCTCAAAATAGGATATATTCCAATACACTGAGCAATGGCAATAGCAAATTACTCAGATGGTATCCTTGCCTCGTTCATTCAACAAACAGTAATCTACCTCCTACGTGACACAATCTGACCAGGCACTGAGAACATAAGAGTGAACACAACAGGGCCTTATCACTGTCTTCAAGGATGTTGTTGTAGGGGACAACATGCACAAGTCAACAGCCAATGACAATACAGTTGATAAATTTGGGAGAGTCACCTAATCCAGGGTTGGGAGGTGCAGAGATCATTTTTAGAGGATGTTTCATGTAAGTTGAGGGTGGAAAAAGAGCAAGAGTCAGCTGGACAAATGAGGAGATGAGTCAGAACGAACAACATGTGCAAACATCTGGGGTGAGAGAGATACCAGCATGTTTTAAGAGTTGAAAGATTAACAGGCCTGGGATGCTGTCAAGTGGGGTGTGGAGAGAAATGAAGCTAGAGGATTAAACACGACCCCAATCAGTGAGAACTTGTAATGCCTGCTAAGGTCTGTAGAGTTAAGAGGTTGGCTCACTTAACACCAATTCTAATCTCATTTCTTGCCTTCCTTTTCTATAGTGACTGGAAACTTAAGATACCCAACTTCCCAACCTCCCTACCTCCCTTTGAGTTAGGAGGGCCTTGTGACCCAGTTCTGTCCAACTGATGCCACGTGGAAGTCCACAGTGCTGCTGCCTTATTTCTTTACTCTTCCTGCCTGAATGGCAACAATGGCTAGAGGTCGTCACGGGGATGGTGGAGCAGAAAGACAGGACAATCCTGCTTCCCTGATGGCATTGTGGAGCCACCATACTGGTGTCGCACTCCCTCCCCCAAGACTGCTTATGGGGTGAGACAAATAAACCCGCATTTGGGTAAGCCACAGTGATTGAGTTTCATGCAGGTGAATGCAAAGCCTAATACAGAGAGCTAATAAAATGTTTGAAGTGTGAGAGTTGATATTTTTATTTTAGAATAATTGCTGTAGCTCTTTTGTGAAAACTGGTTTGGAGGGGACAAAGGTAGCTGTGAGGACACAAATAAGAGAGTTCTTGGAAATCCAGGTGGGAGAGGATGGCAGCTGGAGGAGGTCTAAGGCAGTAGTGTTGGAGAGACATAGATTTGAGAAATGCTTATGGGGGAAGAGTTAGCTGGAGGTTAGGAACACAAGGCGGTTGAGAGGTTTCTGGTTTGAATCAGTGGACAGAACGAGGAGTGTATTTCTAATTGTTTACTTCTCTAAATAATGCTAGGGTAAAAGAGCTTTTTCACATTTGGATAATTTCCTTAAAATGGTGGATAGACTGAATTTCTCCCAGCTTTTCAATCATGACTACAGAGATTTGGAGCCCCAGGAATGCCAGATGTTTCTAACAAATAACTCTCATCGATTGCCCAGTTTAGGAATGATCCTGCCTCCTTTGCCCCCAAAACAGAGCTTTATAAGAGGCAATTTTGGAAAATGAGTCACACGTTAGCTGATATCTGGATTTAAAATGATCTAAGACACCTAGATCTTGAGAACTCAGCCACTAACATCCTCACTGTGGAGAACAACGGCAGGAAGAGTGAAGCTGGCAAAGCTCTCACTGTTTCCCGGTCCTCCTCAGCCTCCTGGCCTTTGCCCAGCAGTAGTTTGCAGCCCCAGGCTCTGCTGAGATCTGGTCCATTGCGCTGAGTATTTGAAAAGCCTTGTGTGGGCCGGGGGCAGGGTGAATGGAGTTGAGAACACCCATAATTGTGGTGGAGTGGATCTCTAGCTTCCAATAGTGTCCTTTATAAATATAACATATAACTCAATTTCTTATTTCTGCCTTTTTTTCCCCCTTCCACAGACATAGGCACAAGTGGCTTCTGTGTTCTCCAGAGAGAGAGAGAGAAGGAGAGAAAGAGAGAGAGAAAGAATCACTATCTAACCAGATAAACACAACTAAAGAAACCAATGGCCTTCAGTCAGTCCAGGTCTACACTGATTGCCTGGGGGTACAGCCTCTTTACCTGATGCCTGTGCCCAAGCTAATAAGACTCATTCATAGGAGAAAGACTCATGTATATCCTACTCATCAAGTGAGATGGCAGCCCTTTTCCAGGCCTCTGGACTATTCTTTGGTGCACGTCTGTGCGAGCCGAGAATCCTTTCAGGGATTGCACTGCTCTGGGTGGATGGGGAGCCCATGGTGAGGGGAGTCTGGAGCAGGGATACTCTGTGGGGACCTAGGCAAGTATTGTTCCAAGGCAGAAGCAGATTCCTCTTGGTGGTTGGTCTTTGATATGAACCAGTCCTTGGTGGGAGACATTGGAGATGTGAACAGGTGGGACTTTGTGTTGTCACCAGAAGAGATTAACAGTGTCTGTCATGGTGGACCTTCAGTCCTAATGTCCTGGATTGGATGGCATTGGCGCATGAGGTGCCTGGTGGAGTGTTCACCAAGCCCCAGCCACAGTCCTGGGGCCGCGATCCTCTCAGACAACAGTGGTCCTGAAGGTGTCTCCTGGAGGTAACACCTCACCAGGCTCCATGTCTCAGACTTTGAAGCTTTTTTTTGCCTTTATACACTGGAGTGCCACACCAAAGACATTGGGCTTCCCTTCCCTGCTCTGTCTTCATTAACATCAAAGAACACACATTTCTTCCTAAGCGAAAGGCAATTCATCTGATATGCTTTTTTTCAGAAGGAATCAAAACTGTGGAATTTTTTTTTTTAAGTTGAAAGCATTTTAGACATAATCCAGCATCCTTGTTGGATTGGTTTTTTATTACTGCTGTAAACTTATCACAAATTTAGTGGCTTAAAACAGTATCAACGCAAATTTATTATATTACAGCTTTGGAGGTCAGAAGTCTAAAATGGTTGGATCCAGAGGGTTGTGTTCCTTCTGGAGACTCTAGAGAGGTGAATCTCTTTCCTTGCCATTTCCGGCAGCCAAAGGTTGTCTACATTCCTTGGCTCATGGCTCCTTCCTCCATCTGCAGAGGCAATGGTTTAGTATTTTCTCTTCTCTCTGACTTTCTGCCCGCCTCTTATAAGGACACTTGTCATTACATCAAGCCCACCTGGGTACCAGGATAATCTCTCCGCCTCAAGATCCTTAACTTAATTACATCTGCAAAGTCTCCTTTGTCATATGAGGTGAGATATTCACAGGTATAAGGGCTTAGGACATAGATAGCCTATCACATACATTTTACAGAAGATATAGCTGAGATCCTAAGGAAGAGGAATTTTAAAAAACTCACAGGGCTGGTCTGGGCTGTTGCTAGCCCGTACTGGGCTTTGCATGAATGGGTAGATTAACTCTATGCCAGGTGCATGGCTCAGTGAGTGGAGTGTGGGGAGACAGCAGCCCCCATTACTCCCTCAGCTGGACACCCACGTGCAGTGAACACCCTGCACACCACACTCAGTGGCCCTGGGGCTGGTGAGTTTTTATACAGGAAATAGAATGCTGGTCTTATGATTTCCTATTCCGACTCCAATCTCACTCCTGCTCTCCATCCTTCATGGCTGTGACTCTCTGAGTCCAGGATTATCTCAAAAAGCTGGCCCAGGGAATTCAGGGCATGCACTGCCTATCCTCCTAAAGTGATCGGGCCATGCCGCTTTTCAACTCTGTCTCTGAGGACCTTCCATTCAGGTCGTATATGACAGACGTCTTTTATCAATAATATTTCAATAATCCTCTTTCTGTTCCAGCTCATCAGAATCCATAAACATCCACATCCCATTCAGAGCTCCTATCTTTTATATGAGGACTGCTTGCATTTTGTTCTACAGCACTGAGGGTTTTAGCCACATTTAAAAGGGCAAGACATTTTGACTCTGAGTTTTATAGATCCTCTGTGGCAATATTACCTTTCTACACCATTATTGCAAAGGGGCTTTAATCAGCCCTGGCTGAAATGAAAATTCCTTTAGACCAGCACTGTCCAGTCTACCTTTCTGTGATGATGGAAATACTCTAATCTGCACTGTCCAGTATGGCAGCCATTAGCCATATGTGGCTACTGAGCACTTGAAATGTGGCTAGTGCAGCTGGGGAAGTACCTTTTACATTTTATTTAATTTTAATTAATTTAAATTTAAATAGCAACATGTGGCTAGCAGCTCCTGTATTGGACGGCACAGATCTAGACTCTTTCCCTGAGATAAAGGAAAATAAGTGTAGGATGTAGGAGAGGGTATTCCGAATCATAAATGCTTATAATTAGAAGAACAAAGGAAGTAGAGGTCTCCACTGGAATAAGAAGACAAGAACACCTGGGAAGGTTTACAAACTGTCTTCCATCAAGCAGAGACCTACTGTTCTTTTGTTTCTATCAGAGGACAAATAAGTTGTTATCATATTGTTTAATGTATGCTGGGGCAAATCATCAGAAGTATGTACTTTATGTTTTTTTTTTTTTTATGAGGAAGATTAGCCCTGAGCTAATATCTGATGCCAATCCTCTTCTTTTTGCTAAGGAAGATTGGCCCTGGGCTAATATTTGTGCCCATCTTCCTCTACTCTGTGTGGGACACCACCACAGCATGGTTTGACAAGCAATGTGTTCGTGCATGCCCAGGATTCGAACCTGCGAACCCTGGGCGGCCTAAGTGGAGCACACACACTTAACCGCTGCGCCACCGGGCAGGCCCCAGTACTTTATGTTTTTAATCCTTTTGTGTTCAATATTTTTATTAGGACTCATTTTCTCCTCTAATTTTTTTCTTTCTCTTGAATAGAGGTGAGTTTATCCATACTTATTATTTAGTTAAAAAAAAAAGCGTGCCCAGAACATCTATTGATTCTGATCCTGTGCATCAGTAGTAAGGCTGCTGGAGGATTCTTTCTCTTGGGACAGTTGGGTTCAGTGTACTAAAGTCACTTTACAAGCTCTCTGTTTGTTGTGGCATTTGATGTATTGTTAGTTCAAAACTGTGCCCAGGGTGGGTTCTATTTTCAGGATCTGAGATGGCATGGAGGCCTTATGCTTGAAGAAAGAGAAAATACAGCATTGGGAGAATGTTTGGGATTAGGGTGTGGGTCTAGGGTGGTTATCAATGAGAAGCTTGTAGTTTCTCTGACAGAAAGTTAAATGTGGCTTTTGCTGAGTGGTAAAGAGTGTGCTGTGGTTAAAATAAGATGGTTCTCTTGAGAGAATGGGGGATATCAATCTCTGGAGGAGGTCCTAGGACTGAGGAAGGGGACCCAGAATGAATCAACAAAAGGAAGGCCTTATAGAAGGAGATGGAAAAACATTAGTGGCAGCCACAGTTTTTGCAGGAGGGAGCGTAGAATTATACACACTTGATGTCAACAAAACAGGACGACCTTCAGCCAGTAGTACCCGGTAGGAGCTGAACTAGGGTCAAGCTGTAAAAAGCAATAGAAGAGTTAGAGAAGGAAAAGAGAGTGGCAATAAGGAACAAGAAAGACAAAATGATGGGATAAATATTAGTGTGGAGACTGCCTAGCACCATTTCTGTTCCGTCTACCATAAAAATACCAGTGCACTCAAAGAAGGGCAAAAGAAAGGAAGCGGTTCCTAGAGGTATCAGTACAAGCCGTGAAGGGATACTGACAATGGGATGTTTCTTTTGATGACACTTGTAGTATGGAGGAGATAAGCATCTGCCTACAAGAGATTGCTGTGGTGAAAGTCCCCATTGTCAATGTGTCCTGAGACACATTTCTGTAGTCCTGCATGCCCAACACAAAAAAGACATTGTAAGTTACAGATAAATAAAGGATACGATGTGTCTACGAGGAAATACTAAGAATGAGAGCAATGAAACCTGGGATACCTTTGTGAATTTTTCAGGAAATCCTTCATTCTTTCGTGCACTCACCCACTGGTCTAATACATATTAATGAGAACCTTCTATTGAGCCAAACCCTATTGATAAAGAGATGAATGAGACAGTCTCTGCCCTTAAGGTCTAGCAGGAGAGGAACCGTATAAAAATATTGTTATGCTCCCATGATATAAGTGTGATATATGTGTGTGAATAAAGAATGATGAGAGTGACTTATTCTTTCTAGAAAATAGAGAGGGAAGACAGCAAGAGAAGAGCAGCCAAGGGGTAGTAAGATTTGAGTAAAATCTGGAAGTCAGGCAGTGGGATATCTCACTTGGTACAACTGATACTGAAGAGGATCCACCAGGGGCCATTGATCTGAGCTCTACATAATGATGGATAGGAGAAAGAAAGCAACCATTACTCTTGATTATCTGGATTCTTCCTGAATGTTCAGATGACTATGAGAGAACTCGGGCATCTCAGAATCCATTTTGTTTTATGTCTATGGTTCAAAAACAGGTGGGTTGGAAACAAGAAACGAGTGAGTTGAGAATCTGTTGGTTACTACATAATTAGAGGGGAATTGGAGACTTCCAGGTGTGCAGAAAATCTCAATTGTGCCAAAACTTGGATTCAATTTTCAAAACAGAGTCTGTATATTAGGAACTGGTAGAAGACTCTTGAGAGAACTATTTGCTCAAGGATTTTTTGCTGAGTTGAGTTGGAGGTTTGCTTGGCCACTTGAGGATAAGGATGAGATAGGGAGAATGGCGTGGCATCTTAGATACTGGTTTCCTGGTCAGGGCTATAGGGGTGTAGGCAGAAGCTGAAGGGCTCATGGGGCTGTAATCAGAAGCAGAAGCAGGTTTTTAAAATAGAGTTATGAACTATGGACATAAAAGCTATACAGCTTTGGTGCCCAGATAACAAAAGTGTGATACAAAATGTGAGAGGGACACTTTACCCCTTTCCAAAGAATGAAGCACAGCTTCTCTGGCCTAGCTAGACCTCTGAAAACTCAGAGTTGCTTTGGCACTTGGTGGGCAGCTTTGGGATCCCAAAGACACTGCACATGTGGCATGGACATCAGTGTTTTCCTGGAAGGGACTGACCCTTGAGACAATAGTAAGACACTCCCCTCAAGTAGCTTTGTGGGTAGAGGAACATTTCAAGGTGGTAGAATAAAAACCACCAGGGGCCTGTTGGTAAATTCATGTGGGGCAACACTGGGGATCCCAGGAGCATCTGAGTGAGGCCGGGAGGGAGTTGGCCGCCTGAGTAATGCAGGAGGGGCCCTGAGCCAGTGACATTGTATGTGTGTGTGTGTGTGTGTGTTTATTGTGGTAAAATATACATAACACAAAATTTATCATTTTAACCATTTTTAAGCAAATAATTCAGTAGCATTAAGTACATTCACAATGTTGTGCAACCACCACCACTATCCGTTTTCACAATTTTTTAGTTATCCCAAACAAAAACTCTATACCCATTAACCAAAACTCCCCTTTTCCCCCTCCCCTCAGCTCCTGGTAACCTCTCTTCTACTTTCTGCCTCTATGAATTTGCCTATTCTAGATATTTCAAATAAGTGGAATCGTAAAATATTTGTCCTTTTGAGTTTGGCTTATGTCACTTAGCATAACGTCTTCAAGGTTCATCCATGTTGTGACGTGTGTCAGAATTTCCTTCCCTTTTAAGGCTGAATCATGTTCCATTGTATGTATAAACCACATTTTGTTTATCCATTCATCTGTTGATAGACACTTGGGTTGTTTCCATGTCAGTTAGATGTTAATAATGACTTTAGGTTGGTGACGTTTGGGCAAAAATATTTTAGAATCAAAGTCAATTGACAAAGAAAGTAAACGATTATAAACAATGAAGCAGCAAAGCGGAAAGAGACGGCCAACAACAGACCAAACTGTGGGGCAACAATGTGAAACTCAAGGGACAAAATCTAGGTTGAACCAGATGTAAAATATTTCATTGATCACAGGGATCAGAAGCTATCATTAATTACTTAGTGAGAGGAAATAGGGGAATTTTATCAGGGCCTATAGTAGAAATATCTTTAAACGTCTAGGTATGCAGTCCTCAAAATAGACGTGGACTTTATCATTCTCAATGGTTCCTTTTTGACCTTTTATAAAATATTTCAAAAAGGGACTTCTAAGTGTGCACAGCCACACACACACATGCACACACAGAGGCTGTATGACATTAAACTAGTTAGAATGAAAATTTTGGTTATTTAAGTGGGCAGATAAAATACACTACTTAGAGAATTTCCTCTTCATAATGTTTATTCTTTTGTATATGCCGTTGTTGTTTTTAATGCCTTGGTAATACCTCAAAAAATACGTTACTCATGTGGAGGTAATGTAATTGACTAGTCATTTATTCACAAAAATGCATTACAAACTGGTTATGCAACATGATCAGAACATACAAAATCTGTGCCTTCATGCAGTTATAGTTTTATGAGTGTATAAAAAAATAAACAGTTCAGTTAAAAGGGATGTGGAAGAGTGGGGTACCATGGAAGAGATGATGTCTCTGACTCAGAACTCAGAAGTCAGGAAGAGTTCCTGGAGGAAATTAAATCTAAGTTGAGACCTAGAGATGCATAAAAGTTAACCGAGTTGAGGAGTATGTGTGCGTGTATGTGTGTGTGTGTGTGTTTGTGTGTGTGGAGGGGGGATGAGTAGTATTCCAGGCAGAGGAAATAGTATGTGTCAAAGTCCAGAGGTAAAGAGATCACAGAACAGTTGAGACATGAAAGTTCAATATGGCTGGAATGTAGAGATTGAATGACTGAGATGAGACCGGAGAGATTTGCAGAGTCAGATCCTCACGGACTTTGTGGGCATATTAAGGAGTTTAAACTTTAAACTGTGGTCAGTGAGAAGCCATGAAAGTATTTTAATTATGGAAAATGACTCTGGAGGTTTGAGAATAGATTGGAAGGGACAAGAGTGCAGGCGGGATAAACCAGTCAGGAGCTTGTTGCAACAATGCAGAGTAGAGGTAGTGATGACCTGATGCAGAGTAGAGGTAGTGATGACCTGATGCAGAGTAGAGGTAGTGATGACCTGATGCAGAGTAGAGGTAGTGATGACCTGGATGCAGAGTAGAGGTAGTGATGACCTGATGCAGAGTAGAGGTAGTGATGACCTGATGCAGAGTAGAGGTAGTGATGACCTGGATGCAGAGTAGAGGTAGTGATGACCTGATGCAGAGTAGAGGTAGTGATGACCTGGATGCAGAGTAGAGGTAGTGATGACCTGATGTAGAGTAGAGGTAGTGATGACCTGATGCAGAGTAGAGGTATTGATGACCTGGATGCAGAGTAGAGGTAGTGATGACCTGATGCAGAGTAGAGGTAGTGATGACCTGATGCAGAGTAGAGGTAGGGATGACCTGGATGCAGAGTAGAGGTAGTGATGACCTGATGCAGAGTAGAGGTAGTGATGACCTGATGCAGAGTAGAGGTAGTGATGACCTGGATGCAGAGTAGAGGTAGTGATGACCTGATGCAGAGTAGAGGTAGTGATGACCTGATGCAGAGTAGAGGTAGTGATGACCTGATGCAGAGTAGAGGTAGTGATGACCTGGATGCAGAGTAGAGGTAGTGATGACCTGATGCAGAGTAGAGGTAGTGATGACCTGATGCAGAGTAGAGGTAGTGATGACCTGGATGCAGAGTAGAGGTAGTGATGACCTGATGTAGAGTAGAGGTAGTGATGACCTGGATGCAGAGTAGAGGTAGTGATGACCTGGATGCAGAGTAGAGGTAGTGATGACCTGATGCAGAGTAGAGGTAGTGATGACCTGGATGCAGAGTAGAGGTAGTGATGACCTGATGTAGAGTAGAGGTAGTGATGACCTGGATGCAGAGTAGAGGTAGTGATGACCTGATGTAGAGTAGAGGTAGTGATGACCTGGATGCAGAGTAGAGGTAGTGATGACCTGATGCAGAGTAGAGGTAGTGATGACCTGATGCAGAGTAGAGGTAGTGATGACCTGATGCAGAGTAGAGGTAGTGATGACCTGATGCAGAGTAGAGGTAGTGATGACCTGGACTAGACTTGTGGCAATGGGGAGGGAGAGAAAAGGAGGGATCTGAAAACTAATTAGGAGTCTGAATAGACAGAAGGAAAAGGTGAAAGAGAAGGTGGAGTAACAGAAGACTCCCTTGATTTCCAGTTTGGGAATCCTATGGATGAGATATTTAGCGTGTTTCTGTCTTTTCACTATTTTCATCGAGTATATATTGAATATGTTTGACTGTAATACTGCCTCAATATTTTGCATTATTTCCTTAGGAGAGATTCCGAGACATAAATACTTATTTAAGGAATATTTATGAAATTAGATATTCTCAGGTTTCCAGGGGCTGCCACAGAGACTCAGAGCTCCAACCCAGAGTTTCTAATAACCCGTGTAGGTTTCTTAGTTTGGGAATGGTCCTCATTCCACCTACCCCCACCTCCAGAACCCTAAATCTTGGACCTCAGAAGTAGTTTTATAATATTGTTTAAACAATTGTGGAGTTGCCTTTGCTGCCATGGGCATAATCTTAAAATAGAGCAGGTGCCAAGATGGTAGGAGTCTAAGCATTGAAACCCTGTGGTTTTAGGGATCACTGTCCTTGTTGAGGAAACTGCTATGCTGGCCTGATTGAACCAGCATCTGAATGAACAAGGAGAAACAATTGATTGTGTTTTCTGGTCACTAATTGGTCTCTGAGCACCTTCTGGCTCTGAGATCATCATCCTGGCCAAGAGCAGATTCTCCTGGAATTAACCCTCACTGCCCAGCTCTAGTCTCTTGGGTCCTCTCCACACTGTTCTCCTGTACAGCAGGGCTCCCACTCTGGATCTTTCTTCATCACCAGAGAACTGTCTAGAGAGTGGACTCCACTCCATAAGAATGTGAGAGACATTTTGCAAAGCAGGAGTTACTAAAGAATGAGAGCTATATACTTGCAAGGGATTTTAGAAACAATCTACACCAATAATTTTCAGTCTTATCAGATCCAATTGCTATATAACAATTATGTATGATACCCCCTTTATTACCCTGAAATGAAGTCCATGCATAATATAACCTACCATTTGCATAAATTAAACATGTCAGTATAATACTCATACTATGATATGAAAAAAAAAGAAAGGAAAGTAGTTTATGATAAAATACTATGTATTTCCCTATGAAAATGCTTGGGCATGACTGCAGTAGAAGCTATAATGAAGTGATCTGATGCTCGCATCTATAAGTGGAATCACTGTGAATGCAACAGCCACAAATATCGTCCAAAACATGAGGGAAGATTTACTAACTCAGAGATCACAATAGCCTTATGATTTTCTGACTGGTGAACAATTCTTGTAAAATTCTGAAGCAAGCAAAGTAAAATCTTCCCTTGATTAACATGGTAGCTGCATTCCTGGAAAAGCCAGCTTACGTTAAAATTTTGTCTACTACGACGTTTATATGCAAAACAAACAGAGGGAAGTACTAGGCTTGGGTAATTATGACGATATTATTATTTTTTTAAACTACAGAAAATTCTGGGAGAACGTTTAAAAGTCACAAGGGGCAATTTTGTTGTAATGGGGCTACCCCAAGGATTGCAGGATTTAGAGCATCCCAGCTCCTACCTTCTACTCCCAGTAGGTTCCCTCATCATTGTTAACAATGAGAGATTCCCGTACAAGTGCTCACAGTGGCCTTTGGGGGGTGGTATCAACTCCTTTGAGAGCCACTGATCTAGAAGGACCTTCTCTCTTAGCAGAGGGCCTCACCAGGCAGGCAGGAGTACTGATTTTCTACAAGTCATATAGTGAGTCAGATTCAGATGTGGGGCTTCAATCCAGGTCTTCTCATATCTCATGCAGTGTTTTTTCCCCTATCTTAACTCACAAACACTTTGGGTATTGAAGGAACAATTTTACTTGTGCATTGCTAGGAAATTTAATATATTTTTCAAATTGTCCATTCCTCTTACTGAGAACCTTTAAGAAAATGGTTGTTTGAAAGATTATTAGTTCAGTTTAAATAATCTCATAAGTATTTATTGGCCCTGTTCACATTTCCCACATCTATTTGAAACCCTAAAGTCCAAGGCTTCACAAATATGTGAAGTAATACTTCCTTTAAAATTTTAATAGATACATTTACATTTTATCCCAGTAATATATACTTGTAATTAAAAGATGAAATAGTGCAGAAGTGTTTTAAAGAAAAGCAACAGTCTCTTGCCTCAACATTTTACCCCTGGTCCTGCTCTACAGAGGCAATTGCTTTGAACTTTTGAAATTATTTATGTTTTTATGGAGGTAGCCTCCATTTCCCTAAAAAAAGTCTTACATTGCTGTTTCTTATTTTGTCAATTTTAGACGTTATCTATAGACATCCTCTTATGATAGAAGTAGAGTCAGCCCACCTTCACCACTTCCCCCAAATGAAGGTATATCACCATTTTAGTTAGCTTCTTTGTTCCTTTGTAACATTTACTTTAATTCTAGATGGTAGAGATCCTATATACAGTATCTCTTTACTCCTCACTTTACATTTTACAGGATGAAAAATTAATGTCCCTACACTTTCTTTTACTTCTTTCCTCCCCTTTTCACTTCCCTCTGTCTATCTTCTATGTATTTTTAGATCACCAAATTTAATAGTACTTACAGTCTATTAACATAATCAAAAATTATGAGCTTTGTCTACAGGTTGATTCTAAAAGCTGAAACTCGGGAGTGTTTTTATGATTATGATTTTCTGACTATTGTTCACTGCAGAGCCAAATTATATGCTATGATTATATTTCTTTCTAGCTTGTTTTTTTTTTTTCCTTTGGAGTTTCTAATTGTTTTTTTTTTTGCGTTGTTTGTCTTTGTAGCAGGAAAGACACTGCCAGATGAAAGGCATCTCTTTCTTCTCCGTAACCCATCCCAACCTATTGATACCTTGTTTTGGAGGCAACTATTCTTTCTCTCTAATCTGGGCTGATTATTCTTTAGGTTTGCTGAAGAGATGTCATTTTGAATCTTCCCACTCTCTTTCTTCTCCTAGGATAGAGTTCCAGTTTCCTTGCTCTCATCTCCCTCTTTTTGTTTTTGGTTTACTTCTTAGGTTTGCTGGAGCATGTCTTAGTAATTTCCCAAGAAAGTGTATGGTATGAAGGAAATAAACGCTCTGGGTCTTTACATGTCTGAAAATGTCTTTATTCTGCTCTCATACTGGATTGACAGATTGGCTATCAAATTCTAAGCTGAAAATATCTTATTTTTATTCCTTTGGAGAGTTTTGTCTTTTAAAATTCATATTGATTTGGCAAGTCTGATGTCAATCTGCTTCTCATTACTGAGTGAACTGTTTTTTCCTTTTAGGAAATTTTTAGGATTTTCTCTTTACCCTTAGTGTTCTAAAATTTCAAAAATTTGGAACTAGATGTGGGTATTTTTCTCTTCATTCATTGTATTATTGCACACTTAGTAGACTATCTTAGCTTGCGAAAATTGTCTACCTAATTCTGGGAATTTCTTATATTATTCTCTAATAATTACCCACTCTACATTTTCTCTTTCTAGAATTCATATTGGTTGGATATTGGAACCTCTGGGTTGATGTTTTTGTGACTTTTTTTTCTGTCTCTTTGTGTTTAGGTTTCTATTTTCAGAGATATTTTCTTCATGTTATTTTCTTTATTAATAATTTTTAATTTGGCAATTATATATTTTTCTTTCTTTTTTTTTAAGCTTGGCCCTGCGCTAACATCTGTTGCCAATATTCCTCTTTTTTCTTTTTTCTCCCCAAAGCCCCAGTACATAGTTGTGTATCATAGTTGTAGACCGGTAGCTCTGCTATGTGGGACGCCGCCTCAGCATGGCTAGATGAGCAGTGAGTAGGTCCGCATCCAGGATCCAAACTGATGAACCCTGGGCTGCGGAAGTGGAACCCGTGAAATTAACCTCTATGCCACTGGGCAGGCCCCCTATGTTTTCATTTCTACGTGATTTTTTTTGGCTCTTTGATTGCTCTTTTGTCATAACATGTCTGTTGGAGGAGGTCATGGAGAAGACTTGACGGCTGGTTGACCCTCGAGCTTGCCCAGGGCGATTGGCTCCTCACCTCCTCCCCCTGTCCTTGGAATGTAAGGTCTGCCCACCATTCCACACTGAGAGCCATTTTCAAGGAGGCAGCCTTGAGATAGTAATGCCTTGTTGAGACCATCTGGACAGGATACATGGCTGAACCCCCTTAAGGTCTCTCTATAAACTTTTAAGATTCTGGCAGGTGGGTGTGGAGATCTACTCATCTTGTAGCCACCCAAGACAAGCCTCGTATGTAAGTTCCCTTGCTTGTTAAACCTTCCACCTACCAGTCTGGAGCTGTCTGCCCCTTTCTTGGGTCTCTCCTTGTCCTTGATGTATGTGGGGCTCAGTTTCAGATTCTACCCCGAGGAATTCCAGAGGTTGGGAACCAACAATCCCCTTCTCATTATATGGGATTACAGTGTCTGAGAATATTAGAGTTTTCTTTTTAAATTCTCTTCTTCTCTCTAAATAATCTGTGCTACTTCCAGAGTTACTGTTCTCCTTCCTTATCTCAATCTTTTGCTTAATGCCACATTCTTTCCCAAGTACATAATGGTACTTGGCTATGCAACATGTTTAAGAATCAGGCTATAGAAAAAGTCCAGTGTGTGTGTGTGTGTCCATTTGTGGGCTTTCTTTTTTGGGTGAGTGTGTGTAACACACTCTGAGTAACATAATCTGAAGTTCCCCCTAGACCTTTGCGACCTAGAACCATCACTAGCTCCTTTTGCTCTCTCTATTGTGGTCAATTTCTTTAGAAAAGTGCCCATTGTTTATGTATTCAGTTTTGGCCTGGATGTAAAACACTTATCTCCCAACCATTCTGGTCAAAGGATCAGGGAAAGGATTGCTGGGGTGCTGCCGTTAACAGTTCTCAGGGTCTAGCGCCCCCTGCCTTGGTTCCCAGAGTCTCCGAGGCAAGGTGGCGTCTTTCTGGGCTCTCTTGGGTAGATTTTCTCCCTCCTTGGCTGTGGCCCCTTCTCCTGCCTCATGTATTCCAGGCTCTGGTTTCCTTTGCCCAGCTCCAGAATCTTTTATCACTTTTTCCTCTTCCAGAAATGTTTAGAAATATTTTACCCACTAATAGCTTCCCTCCTGTTCTCTTCATTGTTGTGGGTTTATATCATTTTTGTTCTTTTAACATCTTTTTAATGTGGCCTTGGGAGAGAGAGCAAATAAACATTTTTGCACAGTTTACAATTTTGAACTGGAAAATTTTCTGTCTTTCTTTTTCCCCCTATTTGATATTTTACAGATTTTTTGTATTAAATTTTTTATAGGTAATACATGTACATATTAGAAAATTCAAGAGGTTCAAAAGCGTATATGGTAAATTTAAGTCTTTCTCTCATCCTTGTTCCCTAGGCACCCAGTTTCTTGTGTATCCTTATAGAAATAGTCTAGACAAACATATATTCTTTTTATTTTAAAAAAAATGCAAGCAGAAGCACACAAATGCATTGTTTCACGCCTTTCTTTTTGCACTTACTGATATATCTTGGAGATCATTCCATATTGGTACAGCATAGGGCTTTTAAAAAATTATGTTTAATTTCTGCAAAGTGTTTCACTAATGAATACATTGTAATTTAACATTTCCTTATCAGTTACTTTTTAATTTCCCCTCCAATCTTTTGCTTTTATATACAAAGTTACAATAAATTTCCTTTTATACACAGTATTTCACACACATATGAGTAAATCTGTGATAAATTCCTAGACGTAAAATTGCTGGTCAATTGCCAGCTTTCTTGGCGAGGTGTGTGTATCAATTAATGCTCTCTTCAATAATGTAAGATTGCCTGGGTCTCCACACCTTTGGCCACTGTACCAGCTAAGATCTAATCAGAAGCCATACCAATTATTTAAACAGAAAGAGTTTCATGTAAAGAATTGTTAACTAGGTATAACACTGTAAAGAAGAGAATCAAGGCAAGAAGAGAATACTAAGGTATTAGGGAGGTAACAATCACAAAAAGAAGCCACCATCTCTAGGGCAGGGGGAAAAAGTGAAGAGGTTGAAATTATTAAAATTTAGAAGCTTAGAGGGGGAGTGTTGAAACTCAGACTTCTGAGGAGGGGGATTTTGTTCAGCTGGTGCTATGAGCTTGGAGGAGGAACCCCCTGGGGCTGGGACCAGACATCCGAGGAGGGAGCACTAGTTGATTAGCGATGGTTCTCTGAATGCGGAACACTCAGGCTGACTCTTTAAGTGTTGGAAAAACTGCACACTGGATTTAGCTGCTGTAATGTTTAAGCATTGATGCTGCAGGTGAAAAAGGTTGCTGCGGGTAATGTTGACTGGAACAGGAGACAGAGAGGGAGGAACAAGTCCTCTTTTCCTCTTTCAGCCTTTCTCTCCCCTTCTAGTATCTCCTATTGCCAGAGCCTAACCAGATGCCAGATGGTGAATAGGAAATGTGGTGTGCAATTTCAGCACCAGCATCGCAGTTTAGAAGGATGGGATTGGAGTTGAAAGACAACCCAAAACTGGCAGAGCAACGAGTGAGTTCTCAAACTTTTTGCTCATTGCTATCATAATAGGTGAAAACTCATAGCTTATTGTAGTTTTGATTAGCACTTTTTAAATTAGGACTGAGATTGAATATACTTTAATTTTTAGAATTGTTTTTCCTTTCTATGAACTATCTTTTGATATTGTTTGTTCATGTTTGTTTTCCTTTGGTTGTCATTTTTGTTTCTTACACATGAAAGAAATTAGGCTTTTGAATATAATATGAGTTGCAATACTTTTCCCAGTTTGCCATTTATCTTTTGATAAATGGTGGATTTTGCATGTATGCATTTTTTATTTTTACAGAGTTGAGTTTATCAATACTTTCTTTTGTGACTTCAGGGTTTTTCTGCATGTGTAGAAAGACCTTTCCAACTTTAAGATTATAAAAACGTTTTTCCATTTTTTTCCTAGTGCTTTTATGGTTTTGGTTTTAAAATTTAAATATTTGACCAATTTGGAATTTTTCCTATTATATAATATGAGGTATTAATCCAAATGTGTTTCTTTTTTCCAGCTTTACTATCCAGATGTCCCAACACCATTTATTAAATAACCCGTATTTTTTCCACCAATTTGAAAATTCACCATTATTATAATTCCTGTATTAGACAAATTAGACTTTCTACTCTGTTTCATTGATGTGTCTATTCATGTACTAGTACCACACTGTTTTAATTACTCTAGCTTCATAATAAGTTTAAATATCTCCTAGAGCATTCCTTCCTCGTTATTTCTCTTTTTTAGAATCTTGTTTGTTCTTGACTTTTCTTTCTCCCATAGAAACATTATAGTCAGCTTGTCTAACTTAAATCCTGTTGGTAGTTTTATTATCCTATAAAAATATAGATTAACTGAGAAAGCGCCGACATTATCATATTGGGTTTTTCTGTTTAAGAACATAGTATACCTTTCAATCTGTTTTTCTTTCTTTTTTTTTTTGCATATTTCGTCTTAAGCATATTCCAAGGTGCTGCCTCTCCCTTTTTTCCCCCTTATTTGCAACCACATGCATCTTGACTTGGTATCTTCCCAAACTCCAATTTTATCTTCCGTGCATATGGCAGCCCCACTTCATATATTGTGTTCAGAGTTACAGATATCTTGTGTTTTATTGAAGATGGAGTTTGCCTTTTTGTTCCTCTTCTCCTTGTTGCTTTTGGGTGATTCATGAGAGAATAAGGGGGAACAGATTTTTTCTGCTATTTCAAAATCAGATGTTATTTCATTTACATGCTCAAACACTCTGGTATCCTATCATATTGACTGCAGGAAATACAGTTTTTATCACCAAATCTATCTGGGAATCTCTGTGGAGTGATAAATAGTTTCACAAAGGTACTCTGAATGTCATTGCCACCCCAGCGAGGAATCTGTGTCTCAGGCACTTCTCAACCATTCTGCAGGTAGCATTTATTTATCTCAAGACTAGCTTCCCTTAGGGGGTTATTGCTCTCACCTATCCCACCTGTTTTCAAACTGGGGTAAAGATTTCCCCGGGCATGCTTGAAGGCATTCCAAGGAGTAACAGGAACAAGTGCTCCAGATTCTCAATTACCATGTGTTTGCTTTCCTAAAATTGATCTGTGTGATAATATGCCGGTGGTCTGTGGCTTCTCTTTTCCACTTGCCCTTCCACTTTTCCTCTTTCACACTTTGTTAAGGAAAGGCATTAGTCTCGCCCATTCTGGATCTTACTATGTGCATTGGCTTGGGGTGGAAAGCATCTAGGGAGCAACCAAGGGGGCAATTCAAAATACTGGTGCTGGGGCCGGCAGTGGTGGCGCAGTGGTTAAGTGTGCATGCTCCGCTGCGGTGGCCTGGGGTTCGCAGGTTCAGATCCCGGGCACACACTGTCGCCCCGCTTGGCAAGCCTTGCTGTGGCGGTGTCCCGTATAAAGTAGAGGAGGATGGGCACGGATGTTAGCCCAGGGTCAATCTTCCTCAAGGAAAAAAGGGGAGGATTGGCATCAGATGTTAGCTCAAGGCTAGTCCTCCTCACAAAAAAAAAAAAAAAAAAAAAATACTGTGCTGGTGTTGAGAAAGAGAGCGACTCCAATGATTGGTAACAAGCCTTTTGCAACTCAGGTGGTTCCAATTCTTCGCTTTCATTAAAGCTAAAGGAAGAATTAAAGAGATTGGCAGTGAATAGATGATTTAAATTAACTTTTGTTGATTGATGGTTATGTTTTTGTTTTGTGTATAACTTGCAAAGAAGTTAAGAAAATGAAAGACATTATTATAATAAAGCTCTTATATTTGCATCTACTTATATATATGAACAGTTGTCTCAAACACTTATATTAAAAAAAGGAATAAAATTGATGATAAATTCTGTCTCACTCTGGTAATGAAAAATGTTCATCCATGTATATATGAACTAATTTTTAAAAATCCAGATCCATCTCACTAAGAAATGCATTTCCTGCAAAAACATACTTTTTGTATTTTAAATTATTTATCAAAATCACATACAAATAAAAATTAGAATGATAATCTAGAAAAAACTCTAACATTTAGATCCTTATGGCCACTGGAAATTAAATAAAATGCATTTTCATTAATTTTCTTATTTTTGTTGCAGAGAATTATGATAGGATGATCAATAAAATACTTTCAAGCATAAAATTTACATTATGACAAAATTCTGCGGGGGAAGTTGATTGGAAATATGAGTTCTAGGAGGAAAAGAAACGATATAAACTTTTGACTATTAAAAAAAGAGCTTGTTTATATATTTTAAATGGATGAAGTATATGAAAACTCAGTATTTTGTGCAATATACTTAACAAATGATGTAACAGTTTTATCTTAAAATGTCAATATTTATAATATGTCAGAAGTTATATTCTTTGCAGTTATTTAAACTTGTGATGAAAAATTTTAATTGCCAAATTAAAAATATATGAGAAGGTACTTAGATTTTCTAAATTCTTTTAGAGGATTTTCAAGCAAAAACCCCAAACGAACCCCAAAGCCCAGAAAAACAAAATACAAAAAACAAACTGACGGCTATTGCCCTAAACCTTCACTGCAAGTAAATGCCCAGTTTTAACCTCAAACTTTGAGAATAATAAATTAATTAATGTACAAGGAAGGCAATAGACCCCAGACAAATCTACGTTGGGAGTTTTAGGACACAAACTACTCCATATGAGTCCCTTGTTGGACCAGACTTTGCTGGCCCTGGGTTCTTTTGTTATAAAGAGGTCCCCAAGCCCATATAAAAGAGGGAAACCCTGTCTCCACCTCAATGAGAATCCCTTTGATAACTTACTCTAGAAGAAACTCTTTAGCATTTAGATCCATATAGGCTTCTTTTTAATCTAGGACCCGGCTTCCAGAAGCAAAGGGATATGGAATAGCTTCCCAGTCTCCTCAGGTGAAGCCCCAAGTTTCACCTGTGAAAGCTCGCCCTTCTACTAGGATAACAGTGTGACTATTCATTTCCTTTGGGAAGCCAAAATCCACCCCAGTTCCTGGAAGTGTGGTCTTACCCTTAGGCTTCCCAAAGGCAACAGAACACGGTAGACAGACATCAGTACCTTTGACACAATCTAGAGTATTTTATCTAAAATAATATTACATATTGGACATTAACAGTCCAGTGGAGGCAACAATCTGGTCAAGTTTTTTTCTCACTTTCTCCTCCAGTGATGAAATGTGAATTCTGAACATCTTTTCTACCCATCTTCCTAGTCTCCTCTTTTGGTGAGTGAAGACTTTAATAATAACACATAGACTTTCTAAGAATCAGCAAGAAACTCTCACACAGAGAGGATAAATTTACCTATTAGAATACAATCTGCAGAGATAAAGATATGTTAAAAGACACATGCAATTTATATCACTTAACAGAACACAATTTGCTCAGCTAAAACATTTTACATTTGATTATTTCAATATCTTTTCCAAGTTCAATCAGAGGGCTTAAAATACATTAAAAAATTAAAAGGACCTTCAAGTGATTTTTTCCTCCAGAACCAAGGATGGCCTTCCCCAAGAAGTTAGTTACTTTCTGAAACTCTTTTAAGGGACTACATTCCAGACTAACCAAAGATTATCTCATTATATAGTTCTTAATTTTCTGGCTGCTGTCACTTTCACAACAATTCACCAAACTAGAGAACACAAGGAATTGCCCATTGGAGTCTCTCTTAGGGTCGCTGTAGATTTTTATTATACAAGTATAGATTTTTGTAAGAATCCACAGGAACAAGAACAGGAGAGGCACATCTGTGTCTCTTAGCTATGTTGCTTGCTTGCTTTGGGGCTGGGCCATGTGGGGCTGGGCTTAAGTCTACTTTTTAAAACATTTTATTACTAAGGTTGTACAAAATGACACATGAATACATTTTCATTGTCAACAATTCAAACTTTACACATGGAGTTAAAACCAAACAAGAACCAAAAATCCATAACCACCCCTACTAATCCCATTTACCACTCTAGAGGTATCTTATTACTTTTGTACATATCTTTCCAGAATCTCTCTCTCCTCTGTCAACTTTTAAATAAAATAGCCAGTTATTTTACCAGGAAAATGAGTTTATTCAGGAATAGCAAAAGAATTGCAATTCGGGACGTGCTCTGGCAAACCACAGCCAAGTCCAGAGAATAAAGGAAGGGAGCCTGCTTTTATAGAGAAAAAAGGGGGAGTTGGGATGGGCTGTTCTAAATGAAAGTTCATTGGAGGAGAGTAAGAGTTCAGGGTGGTGACAGCTCCTCATTGGCTGAACTGTGGCATTTTCCCTTGGCTGGGCTTGTTGCTAGGGAAGAAGAAAACCTTCCTCTTGCTGGAGTAGTAGGGTAGTAGCCAACTTCCTATTGGAGATGCAAGGTATGTCTCTTCCTATTTGAGGTAATTGACCATAAGTAGTAGGGTGTGAGCTTCCTCTACAGGCCTTCCTGACTCCAGTTTTAGTTGAGATTTCTTTTATTAATTTTCATACCTCCCTATCACCTCGTTAAACACATATCCAAGTGTAGGTACTTTTAAACAACTTTTTTTTAAAACCCAACATTATATCTTGAAGATCTTCCCCTGTGAATGTAAGCCTAGCTACCTCACTTTTTAAAATTGCCATATAGTATTAATACAATCATGCACTGCATAACGATGTTTTGGTTAATGGTAGACCTCATATACGATGGTGGTCCCATTAGATTAGTATCATATAGCCTAGGTGTGTAGTAGGCTCTACCATCTAGGTTTGTGTAAGTACTGTAGGGCAGGAAGAAATTTTCTTCTACCCTTCTTGGTTCTTCTGGCTGGCTTAAGAATTAAATTGTCGTGAGACAGATTAACAGGAGAAAAACAAACAAAAGTTTAATAACATGTATATGTGGGAGAAACCCAGGAAAACTGAGTAACTTGCCAAAATGGCCAAAGCCCTCACCTTGAATACTATCCTCAGCTCAAGACCAAAGAAGATGTTGGGGGTGGGGAGAGTCAGGAACTTCAAAAGGAAGGAAGGCAATTCACATGTAGATGTAAAGGAGCAAATGCTTGGAAAAATGTGTGTTTATTTAGCCACACAGAAAAAGAACACAGAGGGGAGCCCAACAAATAGGCTTTTCTAGGTTCCTCCCTGTATACCACCTAGTTCATGTAATGCTAGTAGGTGATAGCTCAATTCCTAAGATAGGTTTTTTTTTGTTTGAATTCCTTTAGGCAGTTAAGGGGGCGGTAACAAAAACTTTAAGTCTTTTGTTTCTTAAAAATAATCAGCCTAAAATAATCCTCATGTTAAAGGACACATTTTGGGGTGGCAAATTTTATTCCTCTTCAATATACTCTATGATGTTCACACAACGACGGAATCACATAATGACGCGTTTCTCAGAATGTGTCCCCATCTGTAAACAATGCCTGACTGTATTCTGTAATATAAATAATAAGTTTATTTGGAAATTCCCTCCTGATAGTCCTTTTAGTTGGTTCCACTTTCTCATAATTCAACTATACTTATACATGACTCTGTACATACATTTGAAGATTTTCCCCACTTTTTTTTTCTTGGCTTGTTTACCTTCTTATTACTGATTTTAAGGAATATCTTTTAGACACAAATTCATCGTCAGTTATAGACTTTGCAAATATTTTCTCCTCATCTGTATCTTGTAAGCTTCTATTGATGTCTTTAGTCTTACAGAAGTTAAAATTTTGATGTAGCCAAATATACCAATTTTTTACTTTTTTCATTTTTGCTTTTTGTTACTTTAAGATCTGTTATACCCAAATCATAAAGTAGTCCCATATATATTTCTTACAATCTTAAATTTTTGTTTTTATGTTTATATGGATAATTTAACTTTATTTTTGATAATGTTGTGAGGATGGACACTACTTTTATTTTCTATCCAAATTGATAGTTGATTGTGTCAATAGTGTTTATCGAACAGTATGTCTTTCCTATAAATCTGAATGCAGCCTTTACCGTACATACTGATTTGTCTTTGGATCTCTTTTGTGTTCCATTGCTCTGCTTATCTATTATTGCCCCAGGAATATGCTATGCTAGATAATATACTTTATAATATGTTTTGATAACTGGTAAAATAGTCCCTATGCTTTTAATTTTCATAGTATTTAATTATTTTTGTTTGTTGCTTTTTGTTATTATTAAAGATTATAGTTGTTAACTGTAATATATTAATGAGCTGTTGCTTTTTAACAGGAATGCTATCTATTTTTTTTTTTTTGGCTGATTGTGTATTTGGTTAGTACTAATTATCAATTGTTTTGGATTTTCTGGATAAGTAATTCCATTCTTTGCAAACAATTTTAGTTTTATGTATTCCTTCCCCAAATATGTGATTTGTTTATTTTTACAGTATTATTGCCTATTGCTAAGACCTCTAGATAATTTGAATAGCAGATGTGAGAGAAGGCATCTCTGTTTTATTTTATTCTTGACTTGTAATGCTTATAATATTTCAGCATTAAGTATGATATTTGCAAGTTTACTGTTAAATATGAAGAAGTTCTTATCTATTGATAACTTGATAATTGAAATAGTAGGATTTAAATTTTATTAAATTCTAAGTGTATTTATTTAGTGTATATATATATTTTCTCAGTTAATGAGGTATAGTATTTTAATAGTTTTTTCCTACTAAACCATTCCTGCATTCTTGGGATAAATACTGCTTGGTTATATGGAGTATATGTATTTTCCATTCAATATACTGATGAATTTGATTTTTTAAATATTTATGTAAATTTTTATATTTGCATTCTTATGTAAGATCAATCTACATTTTTCTTATACTCTTCTTGTCTGGAATTTGTATTGTGTTATATTAGCACTGTAAAATGAGTTATTTAGCTTTTTATGTTTTTGTATATTCTGAGACAGTTGGTATATGTTAGGAATGACCCATTTCATCATAATAAGCTAGAACTTACCCATAAACCATCTGGGACCAGTGCATTTTAAGGCACAATGGATCTTTGTAGACTTTTCAATTTCTTCTATAGTATTGGTCTTTTGACATTTTATTCCTGTTTTTTCTCCACTTTTGAAAATTCTTATTTTCCTAGAAATTGTCCAGTTCATTTACATTTTCATTTCATTGGTATAAACTTATATATAGTATTCTCTCTGTAGTTTTATCTCTTTTCTCATTCCTATTGTGGTTGATTTGTACCTTCTTTCTTTTTCTCTGATCAAACATATGACCTATTTTGTTGTTTTTTTCCAGTAACCAGCCTTTGCCTTTAATACCTGAATTTACTAGTATGTTTTCTTTATATTTTAATAATATTTGCTTTTATCTTCATTATGTCTTTTATGCCATTTTCTTTGATTTTTTTTGGTATTTCCTTAGATTTTGAATTAAAAGTGCAGTTTATTTTAAACTTTAATAGTTTTTTAATAAATATATTTATAACTATGAATTTTTTGTGTTTGCCCTCCTTGCACATCTCCAAAGTGTTGCTATGTGGTACTCTTAGTCGAAGTTTAAATTACCGTTTTTATTTTAAAGAATTTTTGGGGAGGAGGCAGTGGAGAGTGTCATTTATTAGTTTTTAATTTCCAATTCAGTTGTGTTGTAGTCAATGAATATGACACATATGATGTCAGCTTTCTGGAACTGGTTGAAAGTTACTTTGTGGCCAATACATGCTCAAGTATATGTCTGTTTCCTATGAACTGTCACATATTCTTGGTTTATATACAAGCACATGCATTTGTATGTGTCTCTGTGAATATGATTGAAACTGTTAAATGTTTTATTCACCTCTTCTCTATCTTTCTTTCTTTTCTTTAAATTATTTAATCTACTGTTTTTAGAGAGCACTGTGTCATAGTCCTATGACTATGGATTTGTTAATTTCTTTTTGTGGTTATATTATTTTTTTCACTTTTTTTCAAAGCTGTGTTGCTAGTTACATAAAATTTTATGATTAATGTTTATTTATGAATAAATATGAATAAAATATTATTAATGTTAATATAAAATATATCAGTCTCTTTATTTTATTAATATTTTTCTACTATTAATATAAAATATTCCTGTTCCTTTTAAAAGCTTTTGGCCTTGAACTCTATTTTGTCTGTTCTCAGCATCGTTGTACTAGTTTTCTTCTGTCTTGTTATTTGCTTGGTATTTCCTTTCCTGTCCTGATATTGTTTTCTTTATTCTGTCATTCTGTTTTTAGTGTGTCTATGTAAACAGCAGAAAGTTTTATGTTATTAACACAATCAGAGAATCTTTGAGTTTCAATAGATTACTTTACCTAATCACATGTAATGTGATTGCTGATATTGGGTTTGCTCTTTAGGATTCTCTATAATTTCCTCTACCCCTGCTACCTTTTATTAGGTTGACAAGATTTTATTTATTTTAGTCTTTACCTTTGAATAATTTAGAAATTAAGAATTCTATTCTAGTCCTCAAATGATTATTCTCATACTTTAACATACACGTTTAAACATTTATTTATTTCATCGTACCTTGAATTAATCAATCAAGCACATTAGCTGGCTTTTCATTCCCTAAATACTCCAACCACTTCTCTTCTATTGATATTTGGATTTTGAGTGCTAGATTATTATTTAATAAATGTTTTACAATCAAAACATTTAGCTGAAAAATAAATTTTAGATGATTCAGTCTCTAACATGATGGAATTAAGAGGTTAAGAAATCTTCTCCCTGAAAAAGCAACTATGGAGCTGAACAAAATTGTCAAAAACAACTGTTTCAGCACTCTCAGAATTCACTAAAAGCATACAACAGACTCAGAAACTTTTACTCATGAAAACTACTGAACTCTGTGTAAAAACAGCATGAATCTGTGGTATTGTTGTCCAAGGATTCTCCCATTCCCCCTCCCACATCTGTTGGCAGGCTGTGGGAACACTATGACACCAGGAGCCTTGCTGCCACCACGGGAAGAGACTCATTTAATCAGGAGCCTTGTCAGTCAAGGTGGTGATCTCAGTAGTAAGCAAATTGGGAAGGCCAATGATCCACTAGCCTGAGGCTGTGCTCCTGCTTGGAGCAATCAACAGACCAGCAGACTAGCCAGAAATTTAAACAAGAATACTGGAAAGTGAGACTGCCATGGAGGGTTTGATAAAGTCTCCATATCATATATCTCAGTTTGACTGGAGGCTGTGTGTAGCTGAGACTGGTATAGGCCCAAATCACTCACACATCTCTGCCCAGTGGAGCCTGCATGCTTATGCAGAGATATGAGAGAACCTGGTGGAAAGTAAAAGCCAGTGAAAACTTGAAAACACTCTGATGTTTGAATGTGCTCCCCAGCCCACACATAGATCCATCAGCAAGCTTTAGTGGCTCAAGGTGTTTAAACACAACCCTGAACAATATTTGTCTGAATGGTAAGCTTTTCAGACACAGGGGTAACTCCTAGGAAGTCAGGCTTAGAAATAAAAACAAGGAAAAAAATATAAAAGCAAAAAATATAAGAGCAAATATACAAGCAGCCCCACATTGCTGGGTAGATAGACTTCACAGATTTAGTTTATACAAGTTATTAAACAAACAAACAAACAAACAAACAAGAAATAGCAATAGCAACCCTCAGGGGGAAAAAGTTAGAATTCAATGTTTTGATATATTATTTAAAATGTCAATTATTTGACAAAAATTATGAAGCATGCAAAGAAACACAGAAGTATGACTTATACTAGAAAGAAAAGTAGATAATAGACTCTACCTCTGTGTGTCCTCAGAAGTTGGATTTAGCAGACAAAGATGTCAAAGCAGCTTTAATAACTATGATCAAAGGACTCAAGGAAAGCATCTTTAAGGAGTTAAAGGAAAGTGTGATGAAAATAAAGAATAGAGAATCTCAAAAAAGAGAAATTATTTAAAAAGAACCAAATTTATATTCTGGAATTGAAAAGTACAATAATCAAAAGGAAAAATTCACTACAAGTTCTCCATAGCAGATTTGTGATAGAAGAAAAAGAATCAATGAACTCTAAGATAGATAAATAGAAATTACCTAATCTGAATAACAAAGAAAAAAGATTGAAGAAAAATGAATAACACCTCAGAGACCTGTGAAACAATATTAAGCATACCAACATACATTTCATGGGAGTCACAGAAGAAGAGAAGAGAGAAAGGAACAGAAAAACAATTAGAAGAAACTGGCAGAAACTATTTTAGTAAATAACTGTGAAAATGTTCTAACTTTGATGAAAATATTAATCTCAAGGTTGATCCAAGCTCAACAAACTTCAGTAGGATAAACTTAAGAATATGCACATCTAGAACACCTATAGTTAGCCTGCTGAAAGCCAAAGATGAAAAGAAAATCTTGAAAGCAGTAAGAGGAAAAATGGCTTATCACATGTGGGTGAACAATACAATTAACAGCTGACTTATGAAGATTAATGGGGGGCAGACGGCAGTGGGATGGCATAAAGTGCTGAAATGAAAAGACCCAGCAACCCCAAATTTTATATGAGGTAAATATTAAGTTGACAGAAAGACATTCCTAGATAAACATCCTCTGAGAAATTTCTAAATTCACATATAAGTGCATTTGTTTCTGGAACTTCTCTTTCTTTCATTTATTGGTGTATTATCATATCAATAGCACATATTTAAATTACCGTAACTTTACAGTATATTTTGATGTTTAACAGCCCAATTCTCTATTCATTACTTTCCCTTTCCCACAGTTTATTGTTTTTGAACATTTGGTTTTCCAGGTGAATTTTGAATTAGCTTGTTACATTTCATGAATAGTCTTGTTGAGAATTTGAGAATTTTATTGACTTTGTACTAGTTCTCATATTTGTAAGGAATAAAATCCGCAACTCTTACCTAAGCCCCTCTAAGGTGTAAATGACATTAACAATAAAGGAATTTGGTGAAAGGAAACTGGAGTATCTCATAAAATTGAAAGAATTGTTGATCGACTAAAATGAGAAAGGACAGTGGCAGTGACTATTCTTGTATTCCTTAGCAGCAGTCTAGACCTGCTCTGTAGGTCTTTGCCATTAATGCGACTCAAGAGATCTGTCTCTGTGCTCTCCACAACAAGTTCCAGATTCCTAGGAAAGAATTTTATCATCCCAACTTGGCTCCTGTGTCTGCCCCTACATCATCACCTGTGATCAGGTGGCAGAACTTGGCAGTATTGATATCACTGTTGGACCCACTTGTTGGAGACAACTCAAAGTCACGTATTTTCAGACAGTATCATCCGCCACTGTTTCCCTGAATCTGGGCTTTGGGGATATGCTATTATTTCTCTATTATGTTATGGGCCTTGTGCATGGATGTTGGAACTTCTGCCCCATATCTCTTACTTTTACCTCATACTTTTCTTTTTCTGGGTAAATACTAAGGGTTGATGTTACAGCTCACTATTTCATTTTGTGGTTGTGTCCAGTTTATTATTCAGCCCATATATTTTGGGATATTATATTTCAATAACTAAGGTCTAAATTTCCATTTTCTCAGTTGATTTTTTTTATGGGTGCAATATAATCTCGTACCTCTTGAGGATATCATAGTCTTATGTCAAATCCCTGTTCTTCTTACTATCACCTCTGTTTCCTGGTGTTTGTATTTCATGTGCTGGTTTTCTGCAAATAGTTTAAGATTGTTGGCTATTGGCTCATCTTTGTAATTGAGTTAGTCTTTTAGTATGGCTGCTATGTTTGTTTTGTTATGTGATTATGGAAAGAGGTAGCACATGCTGCTCTGTGAAAAGGGAGAGGGGAAGTATGTGCCATTAAGTACTGGTACTTCATTGAGTATCGTAGGAGTGGAGAAGCCCCATCTTTCCAAAGTGTTGTCAGACATCTGGAATGCTTGCTCTGTCTCTCTACTCTAAGCCCTCATACTTGCTGCTTCCTGCTGTTGTCAGGAAGAGGAATAGAGGAGTCTGTATACCTAATATCTCCTGTTGGCGCTTCAACTAATGACCCTCTGAGCTGTCCATGAACACCCACCCGTTCCCTCCAATCACGGATCATTCAAGGTTCTGTCCCCACCTTGTGGAATGGTATTATCTTGTATCATCTTTTGCCTATGGTTTGCTTTTTATATCCAATTTTGTCTACTTTCAACTGTTTTTTAAGAACAAGGTTAAAAAAAAATAAACTATGGAACATAGGAATGGTTCGTCTCCTTTTGTTTTATTACAAAATGACAAGGTGGGAGAAGAAGGCTATAAAGTCAACCTTACTGAAAATTGTTATGGGAACTTTTCTGAAAATTTTAAACTATAAACTCAGAAAAATAGTTTAATCATTCATTTATATTGTTTTTCTTTTTAGTAGCTTAAAAAAATTTAAGTATAATAGAGACTTCTTATAAAATATTTAAAAAATATATAAGTATTTAGAGCAAAAAGTATAGGTCTTTTTTTATCTCCCTTCCCCTAAATTCCTTTTACTATTCTCCAAAATAGCCTGGGGATGCATTTATCCAGACTTCCTCTTAGCATTCACAAAAATGTACATACACACACACACACACACACTCATATACACATACACACCACGGAAAGATACTATTGTTCTGTGACTTCTTTCATTTAATAATTTATCATTTCTTCCAGTGTTACTACATATAAATCTTCCTCATCATTTTTAAAGACTATATAATGTTCCATAATTTAAGTAAACCATAATGTATTTTATTTTGCTTATATTTATAGGCAATTAGGTTTATTTATTTATTTATTCACAATTCAACAGGTATCTATTGAGCATCCAAAATTCCAGGTCCACTACTTGCTTGCTGTGTAATTTTGAGCACATTTATTAATCTTTCATTTTTTAGCATCTGTAAGATAAGGATGATAATATTATCTCCATCATAGAGATGTTTAGAGGAATAAAGTGTTACATATATTTAAAGTGCTTAGCAAAGTTGTACATGGAAAATTCTCAATAAATGTTAAACTATTACTATTATAACACAGTTAGGGACTGTGTTACTGTTGGGGTGATAGTGAACGAAAATCCTATAGAGCCAAAGTCTAGTGGGGTGGTGAGAGAGAGGTTAAACAACAACAACAACAACAAAATAACACCCCAGTCGTGTGGGTATATTATTATAAACTATGCTAACTGATATGAAGAACAAACACTTTTGGCAAACTCTGAGTGATATGAGAAAGTAAAACAGAGGAGCCCAATTTAGGCTGGGGTTCTATGGTTTGGGAAAGATATCTCTGGGGAAATTGCATCTAAGCTGACTCCTGTAGGATGACTAGGAGTTAGCAAGGAAAAGTGTAGTGGGAAGAGGGCAGGAGGTACATTCCAGGCAGAAGATCTGGAACTGTGAGGAGGTTGTTATGGGCTGAGTTATGTCCCCTCCAAAGTTCACATGTTGAGGTCCTAACCCTCATTATCCCAGAATGTGACTGTATTTGGAGATAGGACCTTTAGAGAGATAAAATGAAGTCATATGGGTGGGCCCTAATCCAATATGATTGGTGTCCTTATAAGAAGAGGAGATTAGGGCACAGATGCGTACAGGTGGAAGACCATGTGAAGACGCAGGGAGAAGACAGCCATCTACAAGCCACAGAGAGAGGCCTCAGAAGGAACCAACCTTGCTGTCACCTTGATCTGGGACTCCCAGCCTCCAGAACTGTGAAGAAATGAATTACTGTAGTTTAAGCAGCATAGTCTGTGGTACTTTGTTATGGCAGCCCTAGCAAACTAATACAGAGGTCAAATTCATCACTAGCTTCCCTTTCAGTATTCTTTTTTTTTTTTTTTGTGAGGAAGATCAGCCCTGAGCTAGCATCCATGCTAATCCTCCTCTTTTTGCTGAGGAAGACCAGCTCTGAGCTAACATCTATTGCCAATCCTCCTCCTTTTTTTCCCCCAAAGCCCCAGTAGATAGTTGTATGTCATAGTTGCACATCCTTCTAGTTGCTGTATGTGGGACGCGGCCTCAGCATGGCCAGAGAAGCAGTGTGTCGGTGTGCGCCCGGGATCCAAACCCAGGCCACCAGTAGCAGAGCGCGTGCACTTAACCACTAAGCCATGCGGCCGGCCCCCCTTTCAGTATTCTAATGGCTCCTTGGCAACTCTTTCAATTTTCTTTTCCCTATTCTTGATCTGCTGCTAAAAGTAACCATTTTGTTTTCATGGTCACAGCAATTTTGCTGGGCTGATGGATCTTGCATCTAAACTTTAAGGTTATTTATTTCCTTTTGCAGGTTTATTTTTTCCTGCAAACTCTATCATGCCCAGATGACTGCTGCCATAGTCAACACCGTGCTTCCAGGCACCGGTCAGCTTGTACTCACAGAGCTCTTCGGGCCTGCCGGTTTCCTGTGCATTTCTTCCATCAGCTTCTCTTGCAGGCTTGGATTTTGCTATCAACAAAGACCTTGCTGAGTTCATTAGTTGGAATGGACACTGTGGGATTTTGAGCAGCCCTTTAGAACCCTCACTTTCCATTCCAGCCTTTACAGCTTGTCACTCTTGGTATTTAAGGTGCCTTTAATTTTATCCAACAGATGTGTTATGTCTCCCCATTTTTTGCTATTATTTATAATACTGAGTATTCTTAAACATGTATTTATATATATATGTATATTTCTTTATCACAAATATCTAGAAGTGGAAATGCTAGATTAAAGACTATATGACAATATTTTACTAGACATAGCTTAACAGCCATTCATAAAGGCTATAAAAAATTGACATTGCCACCAAATTAGCATATAAATACCTCTTTTTCTCCCATTTCTGGTATTTCTCATCTCATATTTTCAAACTTTAAAGTTTTTGCCAATGTGATGGGTAAAAAATTGCATCTAATAACTGTTTTCATTTTGCACCTCCCCAATTTCTAACAAGGCTGAGTATCTTTCCTTGTATTCACTGGTTATTTGTATTTCTAGTGTGAGCAGACTTTTCAGATTCTTCACTCATTTTTCCACAATATTGTTTATCTGTTTCTCAATAATTTCTAGGAACTCTTTGCAAATTAAAACAATTAATTTTTGTCAGTTACATTTTATCCGTACAAAATATTTTTCCAAGTATGTCAATTGGTTTTTAAAATTTTCCTTTTTTTTAATGTAGGGAAATTTTACATTCTTAGAGGGTAAAATTTTTATGGATTTTTAAAATTTCTTCTTAAGAAGACTCTACTCATTCAAGGATTATAAATATTTTCTTTAAAAGTTTCTTCTGATATTTTTAGTTAAAAATTTTTTTTGAAGCTTAACTCATTTGGATTCAATTTTATGTATTTTGTGAAAACTTTTCTTCCTTGTGTGATAGAAAATTGTTTTTAATATTATTTATTGAATACTTTCTTTACATATTTAAAATTTTACCTTTACAATATTTTAAATTCACATGTAAGTGAATCTGTTTCTGGAACTTCTCTGTCTTTCATCTATTGATGAATATTTACAGCAATAACACACGTTTAAATTACTGTAACTTTACAGTATATTTTGATGTTTGACAGGCCAATTCTTCATTCATTATTTTCCCTTTCCCAGAATTTATTGGTTGTTCTTGTGCATTTGTTTTTCCAGGTGAATTTTAGAATTAGCTTGTTACATTTCCTAGAAAATCATGTTGAAAATTTGATTAGAATTTTATTGACTTTGTACTAGTTATTATACTTGTAAGAAATAAAATCCACAACTCTTGCTCACTTAAGCCCATCTAAAGCATAAATGACAATAGCAACAAAGGAATTTAGTGAAAAGAAACTGTAGTATTTCAGAAAGTTGAAAGAATTGTTAGCTGATGAAGACGAGAAAGGACAGTGGCAGTGACTATTCTTGTATTCCTTAGCAGCAGTCTGGACCTGCTCTGCAGGTCTTTGCCATTAATGCGACTCAGAGATCTCAGTCTCTGTGCTTGCCACAACAGGTTCCAGATTCCTGGCAGAGAATTTTATCATCTCAACTTGGATCTTGTGTCTTCTCTTACATCATCAGCTGTGATCAGGTGGCAGAATTTGACAGTATAGGTATCACTGCTGGGCCCACTTGTTGGAGACAACCCAAAGTCACATCCATGTACTATATCTTGAGGCAGTGTCATCTGCCACTGTTTCCGTGAATCTGGACTCTTTGGTTTATGCCATTATTTCTCTAGTTTGTGGTAATCTCATATCAAAATTCTCCAATCTATGGACAAAATTATAATGTAAACACCACAACCACCACCACATTCTATATACAATGGTCAATGGAAACAAGAGGAAAAAGAAGGAAAAGATAATAATCTTTTCCCTCTGTAGAAAGGTAAAGGAGATGATAATTATATTCAAATAGTAAGCGAGGAAAAAATAGAAGGAAGCTACAATCCTCATTTATATTATTGGTCACATGACTTGCTTGAATTTAGACTTCTGACTTGGACAATTCCATGTTCTCATTGTCTTAGGACCTCATCTGATCATGATTTCTTTTTCTTCTAGTGAATTGATCTTTATTCCTGAGGTGTCTAAGCTATTGGTGTTCTTGTCTTTAAGGATTTGGGTTGTCTTCTCTTAATCTTTAACGTTGGGCGTAGTAGAACAAGGAATTTTCCTGGCAGCACTTGGTGTTGTGGCAGCTTAAGGTAAATGTGATTCAATCTGAATGTATTCTTTGGTGTTGAATATTTAATATATCCCAGCTTGGCTTGCCAATTTCAACAGGAGAGTTTGGAAAATAGAGAGGAGAACAGGGTCCCAGGATTATCTTCAGTCTCCAGAACTCCCTGAAATGTTGACTTCCTGTTTCAGAGTAGCAACCCTATTTCTTATGGAGAGTTAGTCAATCACACGAGCCAACTTCCTTCTTTGATTCTTCTCTTAGTGGCTTGAAGATTCCAAAGTGGCCTACTGGCTGTCTCTGTACCAAATCAGGAGAATCTTCTTTTTTCTTCCAACTTTCTTGAGATATAATTGACCTTTACTCTGTTTTCTAGTGTAAGCATTTTTCCTTTAGGTATTAAAATTTCCAGAAAATTCAATTATTTACCCTTAGTTTTCCTTTATCCTAATTGCCTCATTTACCTATTTTTGAACTAATATTCTCTGATTTTTTTTCCAAGCTGTCTCAAATCCTTTTTGGAATTAGTCAAGGTAAGTGTAAACAAGTAGAGTGGCCACTCCCACCTCCATGTTTTGGTTGTCAGAAGTGTGACAGTGTACACCTGTGAGAGAATATTCATTTGGTCACCTGTCAGAGCTTAACGACTTTCTTATGACAGCAGCCCAGCTTGTGTCTCAGCACTGGTACTATGCCTGAGTCTTCAGCCATAGAGTACACTAGCATTTCCCACCCCCCATCTGGTGCTTCACAAACTCCCAGGGTTCATAGAGTATCCAAGGAAGTTTGCGTTGTTAAGGATAGTAATGGCATTCGGTTAAGGTTAAGTATCTGTTAAAATATTTAACATTTCCTAGTTTTCCTTTTGGAATTGAAACAGTTTTAGTACCTTTGATTATATGTAGAGTGAGCTTACTCTGTGGCTAATGGCGATCAGATCAGTGCGCTCAGAAACCCTGCTTCACAGTTCTGACCACTAGTTTTAAGTGATTTTATTCATAGTTGCATGTTATTTAATTCATACACATAATGGACTGTCAAAAAATACAAGGAGTATAATTAAACTTGATGTTGAAATGTAAGTAAATGACAATAATTCAGCAAATTCACCTCAAGTTGATCTTACCAAATCTTAAGTGGCATCCAGCTAATTAAAACTCTAATGTAGCACATTAAGCATTCTCTGTACTAAGAGAGAAAATCTGTCATGATTATATCCAACAAAGTGTTATTTACAGAGAGCTACATTTGGGTTCCAAATCAAACATGATATAATATCAATTTTTAAAGTTTATTTATAATGTGGTTAGATATTCATATGTACCTTAAAGCAAATTAAATAGCATGTCACTTGTTAAATATGAAACTCTCTTTATATTATGAAATATTAAAGCTAGTATAAAAATGAATCTTAAATGCAATATTTAATAATATCATGATATAATTTTTAAGCTTCTGATAATTTATTTATCATATTTTACACAAAAATGAAAAGATAATTTAAAAAATTCCTGTAGGAGCCACAAGAGATATATATCATTGTGAAAGCCTTTCATAAGTCAAAACTAATTAGAAAATGATTTGGCTGTTTCCTTTCATGGGCTTCAGATTATTGCCTCACTTTCATTGTGAAATGTGTCCCTTGATCAGAGGCTTTATTATGTAGGATGTCATAATTGTGCATAAGAGCTTTAGTGTATCCGCCAAAGGTGGTGCTTGAAGATGTGTGATGAGCAGGGAAATAAATCTAAATCCCTAATGTGTCTATTTTTTGAGGACAAACTGCTACCCCATTCAGGATAGAGGATAATGTCAATTTCTCCTTAAAAGTTGGAAATTCAGCATTGGAATAACCAAGTTAGACTTGGTGAGTGAAGTCCATGCTATTGAGCCCAGGCATATCCTCTATCCTAGTCATTATGACCTTATAATTTATTGGTCCATTTAGCAAGGACTGGACAGGTCAGAGAAGGAGGGTGAATGACAACAACAGAATGTTCTCTCGACTCTGATTATTAAGAATCTCATCTGCCGTGGGGAACTTCTATGAGAACTTATGTATGGCATAAATATTTTCTAGGCTTTTTCTGAATAGTCCACTCCGAAATGACAGATCCCTAATTTTTGTGGAATTCAACATGGAGGCCTTACCAAAACAAGGAAGGTACCTACTACTTCTTATTTCAAGGACCTATCAGCATGACATTGCCAATGTAGTAAGCTGGTGTGAGGTCCTGAGGGATAACGAGATGGTTAAGGCCCCTGTAGATTAAATGGTATCAAGTGGTATTTACAAAAGTGAAAGTTATGGTATTTCTCACACAGGAAAAAATTACAAATTGCTTCTGTGTTCTCTATGGGTTAAAACTGAAAAGATACATTGGCCATTTGTAGTATCTGGGTATATAAATTAGCAGCCACAATTAGAGCGACTATTTCAATAAGTTTGAAATACTCCAGCATTCTTTCCCCTCTTCCCACAGCTTTACTGGGTATAATTGACAAATAATATTGTATATATTTAAAGTGTATAATGTGATGATTTGACATATGTATACATTGTGAAATGATTACCACAATCAGGTTAATTAACACATTCATCATCTCACATAGTTACCTTTTTTGTGTGTGGTGAGAATGCTTAAAATATGCTCTCTTAGCAAATTTCAAGTATGCAATACAGTATTAACTATAGTCACCATGCTGTATGTTAGATCTCCAGGAGTTTATTCACCTTATAGCTAAAGGTTTGTACCCTTTGATCAGCATCTCCCCATTTTTCCCCACCCGCCCCTGCCCCTGGTAACTAACATTGTACTCTCTGTTTCTTTGAGTTTGACATTTTTAAAGATTCCACATTTAAGTAAGATTATACAGTGTCTGTCTTTCTCTGTCTGGCTTATTTTACTTAGCATACTGTCCTCTATGTTCATCCGTGTTGTTGCAAATGGCAGGATTTCCTTCTTTCTCATGGCTAATATTCCATTGTATGTATATACCACATCTTTGTCCATTCATCTGTTGATGGACACTTAGGTAGTTTCCATATCTTAGCTATTGTGAATAATGCTGCAAAGAAAATGGGAGTGCAGATATCTCTTTGAGATACTGCTTTTGTTTCCTTTGGCTATATATCCAGAAGTGGGATTGCTGGGTCATACTGTAGTTCTATTTTTAATTTTTTGAGGAACCTCCATACTGTTTTCCATAGTGGCTGTACCAATTTACATTGCCACCAACAGTATACAAAAGTTCATTTTTCTCTACATCCTCACCAACAATTATCTCTTGTCTTTTTGATAAAAGCCATCCTAACAGATGAGAGGTGTTATCTCCTTGTGGTTGATTTGCATTTCCTCAATGATTAGTGATATTGAGCACCTTTTCATGAACTTGTTGGCCATGTGTATATCTTTTAGAAAAATATCTATTCAAGTCCTTTGCGCTTTTTTTTTTTTGTGTGTGAGGAAGATTGGCCCTGAGCTAGCATCTGCCAATCCTCCTCTTTTTGCCGAGGAAGACTGGCCCTGGGCTAACATCCATGCCCATCTTCCTCCACTTTATATGGGATGCCGCCACAGCATGGCTTGACAAGTGGTGCATTGGTGCGCGCCTGGGATCCGAACTGGCGGACCTCGGGCCACCGCAGCAGAGCGCGTGCACTTAACCGCTTGCGCCACCAGGCTGGCCCCCCTTTGCCCATTTTTTAATCAGATTATTTTTTTTGCTATTGAGTTGTATGAGTTCCTTATATATTTTGGATATTAATCGCTTATCAGATATATGGTTTGTGAATATTTTCTCCCATTCTATATATTGCCTTTAATTTTTTTGATTGTTTCCTTTGCTGTGCAGAAGCTTTTTAGTTTGATATAGTTCCAATAGTTTATTTTTGCTTATGTTGCCTTTGCTTTGGTGTCAGATCCAAAAAATCATCGCCAAGACCAATGTCAAAGAGCTTTTCCCCTATGTTTCCTTCTAGGAGTTTTATGATTTAGGATCTTAACATTTAAGTCTTTAATCCATTTCAAATTAATTTTTCTGAGTTCCTCCAGCGTTCTTTAAAACTCATCAGACTTAATACTAGACCTATCAGGAATTTGAGTAGATGTTAATAGGAATCAGCATACTTGCATCTTTGAAATCTTTAATGGTGATACTAATCACTTGAATTTCACCCAGAAAGCAGATTTGCCTTGGATTGACTATTATAGCAGACAGGTAGGATTCCTACCCTAAAAGCCCTTTCTTCGTGGGTCATAGTCCTCCTGTAGGAGACTTTCCTTCATACCAGGGCCTCAGAAGATGCTGCCTGGGAATTGAGCAGAAGGCTCTCAGTATACTCATAACACAATGTACTAGTTAGGGTCAGTCTTCTCTTCACTTATCCTAGAGTTCTTTTTTTGTTGTCGTTTGTTTTCTAGATTACACAAATCAAATAAGGTCTTACTGATTTATTTCTGAGAACTTCATGGAAAGAGAGAAAAAGTGAACTCTATGTGTAAGGATTTTCAAAGAGCCCTGATTACTGCACAAACCTATGTGTGGTTTACTTAAAGTGGTCCCGTGCTACCACCAGGACCCCCTTACCCCCAGGATTCTTTCATTCTCATCCCATTTTTTTTTTAAACATTTTTTTTTATTTTTTGTTTATTGCAGTAACATTGGTTTATAACATTGTAAAAATTTCAGGTGTACATCATTATACTTCTATTTCTGCATAGATTACATCATGTTCACCACCAAAATACTAATTACAACCCATCACCACACACATGTACCGAATTGTCCCTTTCACCCTCCTCCCTCCCCCCTTCCCCTCTGGTAACCACCAATCCAATCTCTGTCCCTATGTTGTAAAGGTACATGCACCCCTGTGTTCATTGCAGTGTTATTCACAATAGCCAAGACTTGGAAGCAACCTAAGTGCCCATCAAGGGACGAATGGATAAAGAAGATGTGGTATATATACACAATGGAATACTACTCAGCCATAAGAAATGATGAAATCCAGCCATTTGTGACAACGTGGATGGACATTGAGGGTATAATGGAAAGTGAAATAAGTCAGAGGGAGAAGGTCAAATACCGTACGATTTCCCTCATCCCATTTTTATTTCAGCTGTTTCCCAAGTTGCTGCACACCAGGAAAAAGAATCATCTGGATCTTCCAGGAGAACTTCTTTTCAATATTTAGGTCTTTCCTTGCTAGTACACTCCTAAAAGTAACACAGAGGTTTATACACACACATATATGTATACGCAGTCATGTGTTGCTCAATGATGGAGATATGTTCAGAGAAATACGTTGTTAGGTGATTTTATCCTTGCACAAACATCATAGAATGTACTTACACAAACCTAGATGGTATAGCCTACTACAAACCTAGACTATATGATAGTCACACCTACACACCTAATCTTAATGGGACCACCGTTGTATATGTGGTCCGTTGTTGACTGAAATGTCATTATGCAGCACATGACTGTACATATATACGTATATAACTTATACATGTGTTATATGTGGTAACACTTGTAGGTAATAGAAATTTATATATGGAGATAGATATACACACACACATGCACACACACATAATGAAAGGATCAATGAAATAAGCAGAAATCATATGATGGATATAATTTTATATACACATCTACTGCAGTCTTTGAATGTTTTCTGCTATGTTGGGCCCAGGATTTCTGGACTTTAGTGCTGTCTGGGCCAAGACTGGGTCCAGGTTTTTATTAAACAACCCAGCACATTTTCAGAACCATATCTGTCTGCCTAATCTAGCGCTTTGAATGCATTATCTCAGACAAGTGTGCCAATGACAAGTTAGCACATTTCTGCAATTCTTTCCAGTTGGGACTACTTTCTTCTCTAATCTGATTGTGCAAATCACCTTCTTGGGTACTAATTCCAAACATTGCTAGAACAACGATGAAAGTTGAGACGTGGTGGAGATTGCTATATTACTTCAAAGATGCAGCAGGAATGGCAAGGCATGAGGAGTGGGAATTGTTTCAAGGGGACTTGGAGAGTCAGAGTTCTCCACTTCTCATTCCTTCATAGTATCTGCATCCTATGGATCAAGAAGCCAGTCTTTTTCATCAATGTGATAATTCTCATATGAGAAATATGGAGAGGTTATAAACTCAACAGTCATTTTAATTTGTCAGCCTGCAAAATGAATTTCTCAAAGTGGTTTTCAATGGTCTCAGCTTAGTGAATACAGACAGTAAGAGAGTCATTTACCACAGTCATAAAATAGCCTTTCTTTCACTCTGTGTTTTGAGCCAAAGCCTGGGGCATCTCATTTGTCTTTTTCTCACTGTAAATTATCTAATGTCATCAGAAGCAAATATCTCAGCCTGCAGTTCTGAATTTCCATCCTCTTAAAACTCTAACATTGCAGCCACAATCCAGTCCTGCAGAACCTGTCTTGTGGTTTCTTGGTTGTCTAGCTCCTTTCTCAGCCTTAGCAAGGTTTTTGTTTTCTCTTTTCTCTTGGTTATATTTTTCTGAGCTTTGTTTATTTTGGCATTTTCAAAGAGTCACCTTTAAGTTTTATGGATTAAAGTCTACTCTTTTCCTTTCTAGCTTATGAATTTCATTTATCTTTATGCGTTCCTTGTACTTTGTTTTAACTTTTTGTTTGGCACTTTTGTTATTTTATAATTTTATTAACTTTTAAAGTTGAATTTTTAATTAATTTACATGCCATACAATATCTTCTGATTATCCCTTGACCACATCCCATAGATCTTGAAATATAGTGCTCTTGTTGCTGTTAACTCCTGGAGAATGTGTGATTTCACATATTTTAAACTCAAGATTTATTTTAAAAAGAAATTTAAAATTTCTCAATAGGTAATTTTTTTCCCAGTTCTTTTATGGTATTTTGATTACCCATCTTCACCATGATAAGGTATTTGCCCCGACCTAAATCAATGTTCCTTTTCCTTCAAAATGAGGTTTTTTCAATTTAAAAAAGAAAGAAAAAGAGAAAAACAAAGAAGCACAGATGATCTAAATTGTATGTTGAGTGACATAATTGATTTACTTTCTGGAAATCCTTCCTCCTCCTGGACTGTTAACAGTTTGTTGATCAGCACTGGTTTGTGTACTATACTTGAGTAGCACTGCCCTAAAATATCGCAAGTTTCATTGGGGCTAGTTAGTCAATTTTATAAATATTTCAATGATATTTAAGAAAAATATATATTCTCTCTGTGGTACAAAATATTATAAATCTAATAACTCAGGTTTGTTTATCATGTTATCAGATCATCTGTGTTCTTATTATTTTGTCTATTTGGTCTGTAAGTTTCCTTAGAAGTAATGTCAAAGCCTTCCCTATCTTTGTGGATTTGATGAGTTCTCTTCATATACCTAATACATCTCAATATTATGCTTTTTGTTGCATAAAGGTTCATAACAGGTTAAATCTGAGTGGATTATAATTACCATCAAAATAAAATATCACTTTTATTGTATTGAATGCATTTTGCATTAAATTATCTTTTGTCTTATTTCTATATTGCCAGCCATTATTTCTTTTGATAGGATTTTTCCAATATATCTCTGTCTGTACTTTTATTTCCAAATTTTCTCTGTATTTTTTTAAGGCTGTCTTTTTTTTTTTTCTTGTTTGTTTTTGTTTTTTTGAGGAAGATTGGCCCTGTGCTAACATCTGTTGCCAATCTTCCTCTTTTTTCTTTTTTCTCCCCAAAGCCCCAGTACATAGTTGTATATGATAGTTGTAGAGTTGTAGCTCTTCTATGTAGGATGCTGCCTCAGTATGGCTTGATGAGCGGTGAGTAGGTCCATGCCCAGGATCTGAACCGGCGAACCTTGGGCCACTGAAGTGGAGCACGCAAACTTAACCGCTACGCCACCAGGCCAGCCTCAAGGCTGTCTTTTAAAATAGTGTATATCAGACTAAAATTTTTTTTACTGAAGAGATTTAATCTTTTTCTAGGGGAATTTAACTCATTCACATTTATTGTAATTACTGATATATTTTTATTTGTTTTCACCACCCTATTTCATATTTGCTATTTACCATGCTTTGTTGTAACTATTGAATATTCCTCCTTTTTGTTAGCTTTATCAAGGATTTTTTTTTGTTTCACTTTGTTTTTTTCTTGCCTGCCATTTCTTCTTTAGTATGGTGGTTTTATAGTGCTAATGTGCATAGTTAAAATCATGCAGAGTACTTCTTAAATGCAGATGCCTGGACCCTTCCTTCAGAGATCTTGATTCTATACATGGGAGATTATGTGGCCTAGGAATCTGCAATTTAAATGTATATCACAAGGGGCTGGCCCAATGGCATAGCAGTTAAGTTTGTGTGCTCCACTTCGGCGGCCCAGGGTTTGCCAGTTTGGATCCTGGGCACAGACCTACGCATGGCTCATCAAGCCATGTGGAAGCGGCATCCCACATAAAGCAACTAGAAGGATGTACAACTATGACTTACAACCATCTACTGGGGTTTTGGGGAGAGAAAAAAGGAAAAAAGGAGGAAGATAGGCAACAGATGTTAGCTCAGTGCCAATCTTCCTCAAAAAAAGAAAGAAAGGTCAGCTGTGTATAAGTGAAATGTTAAAAAAAATAAATGTACATCACAAGTGGTTCTGTAGCTGATGATCTTAAAATTAAACATTAAGAATTAACGCTCTAGTACAGAAGTCAAACCTCATGTTTCTATTCTGCAAGGTATTATTTTAACAAATAATCGAAACCTACATTTTTATACGTCAAGAAATTACGTATTTGTATAATTTTCTGTATCCTAGCACGTTTTTTTTAAAAGCATCCTTTTACTTTCTCCTCTTAGCTTCCATTTTCTAACTAATTTAAGTTCTGCATTATTTATGTATTTCACATTAAGCGTCTACTTTTTAATGGAATCCTTTTTTATTTAATGAATACACAGTTCACTGCTACATTCTCAATAGTAATGTAAACCTGCCTGTGGGTTTCATAGATTTCTAATCACTACTTCTACTTTTTAAAACTTGCTAAAATTATGAAATATAGCATACAGTCATGCATAAAACATGAATTACAGTTTCATAAAGTGAAAACCATTACCCAGGTCAACAAATAGAACATTTCTAGCGCTCCAAAAAATCTGCCTATGTGTCCTTTGACAATCACAACATTGTCCCTTCCCTATAGAAAAAAACTACTCTCCTGATTTGTATGGTAATCATTTCCCTGCTTTGCTTTATGGTTTTGCTATCTCTGTATGCATCACAAACAATAGAGTTAAATTTAGCTTTGCCTGTTTTTAAAGTTTTATGAATGAAATTACATGGTATCTATTATTCTGTGCCTGGCTTATTTTGCTCGACATCACGTCTTTAATACTCATCCATTTTTCTTGTAGTATATAGCTGTAATTCTTACATATATTCCACAATTTATTTATAAATTATACTGTTGATAGGTATTTGAGTCATTTCTGGTCTTGGGACACTGTAAACAGTGCTGCTCTGAACACACTTATACATGTTTCATAGTACACAGGCATGTTCTGACACCGGTTCTCTGAAAGCAACTGAATGTCCTACAATTAAATTCAATTTTGACTCTAACCATCCAGAGCTAGTGCATATCCCACAAGTTAAAGGCAAAGTCCTTCATAAGACTGCTCCCACTTCAGATGCCAGCTGCAAATTACAGGGACCACCCACACTTTTGCCCAGCCAGCTAGAAATTTCAAAATACCTTGTTTCTATCCTAACTGAGGTGGACTGTAGTACAATTCTGACACTAACCACCTAGAATTAGCTTCAGATCCCATGAAGGGCTCAGTCTTTCACAAGACTAGTCCAACTTTAGATGCTGACTGTAGGTCTTGGGGGCCAACTGCATTTCTGACTGACTGGCTGTAAATTTGGAAGTTCCCATGGCCCTCTCAGATTTGATAATTTGCTAGAATGACTCATAGGACTCACTGAAAGGACTACATTTATTATTATAGTTTTATTATAAGGAATACAGAAAAACAGCCAAAGAGATGCATAGGGCAAGGTATGGGTTGGGGGACCATGCGGAGCTTCCAAGCCTTCTACTTGTGGAATCTGGGTTCATCATTTTCCCAGCTCATTAAGGTGTTCACTAACCAGAAAGCACCATTTTGACTCAGTACCCAGAGTTTTTATTACTTATGGATAATTGATTAAACCATTAACTCAATCTACAGCCCCTCTCCTCTTCCTAAAGGTCAGGAGGCTAAAAGTTCCAACTCTCTGCTCATGTGCTTGGTCTTTCTGGTGACCAGCCCCCATCTTGAAGTTATTGAGGGGCCCACCCTGAGTCACCTCATTAACATAACAAAGATGCCCTTATCTCTCAGGAAATTCAGGATTTTTGAACCTCTGTTCCTGGAACCAGGGACAAAGACAAGATATTCTTTGTTATATCACAACAGGTAAAGAAATTTTTAATGGCATATACACAAGGGTGGAACTGTTGGGTCATAATAAATGCATATCTCAAATTTGCTAGAAAATGGCAAACTATTTTACAAGGTGGTGATATTAATTTACTTTCTCACTAGTAAAAGGTTTCTTAGAACTCAGATTGTTCCACATGTTTGCCAACATTTGACGTCATCAGAGTATTTAGCTTTTGTCAGTTTGGTAGATGCATAGTGGTGTCTCACATTTTTCTTATTACTAGTAATATCTTTCCTTCATTCTTGGGAATTTTCACTGGTTATAGAATTTTAGATTGGCAGTTGCTATTATGAAATCACCTCTCAATTTCATTGCTTTTTAAAAGTTTTTCTTGAAAAGTATTTAAAAGTTACTACTTTTTTTTGTGGGGGAGGGGATCTGGCTCTTTTTAGGATCTTTTTTCTAAAGATTTTATTTATTTATTTTTTCCTCCCAAAGCCCCAGTAGATAGTTGTGTGTCATAGCTGCACATCCTTCTAGTTGCTGTATGTGGGACGCGGCCTCAGCATGGCCGGAGAAGCAGCGCGTCGGTGCGAGCCCGGGATCCGAACCCGGGCCGCCAGCAGTGGAGCGCGCTCACTTAACCACCAAGCCACGGGGCCGGCCCTAGGATCTTTTTTTTATTATTTATTTTCTGTAGTTACACAATGGTTATCTCTAAGTATGGGCTTCTTTTTATTCTGCTAGAGAGCTTTGGTCTTAAATATTTGTATTGGTGTTTTACTTCAGTTCTGGACAACAGTCAGCCATTGTCCTTTCAAATATTTTCTGTGCTTTATTGCCTCTGTCTTTCTTCTAGGTATCTGATTAAATGTAGGTTACAATGCTCAAACTATTTTCTCTCTCTATTTTTTCATGTTTTCTACCTTTTTAATTACTCTGTGCTGCATTCTGGTTATTTCTTATATCTTATAAATTTGTCTATTTCTTAAACATATCCATTATATTCTTAATTTCAAGTTATTTAATTTTTCAGTTCTAGAATTTCTATTTGATTCTTTTTCAAATATGTAATGTCAGTTTTTCCTGTTCTCAGAGCAGATATTTTCAGGTTTGTTTTTAAACTTCTTTTAATGTAGCAAGCATGGTAATTTCATAATCTGTGTCTGATAATGTCAGTATATGAAGCTTTGGAGATAACTTTCTGATGTTTATTGCTTTTCTGGTTCTTGTTCATGGGGTCTGTTTCCTCATATGCCTCACTTATTTGACTGTGTTCTCACCATAAATTAAAGAATTATTTGTAGGAATGATTCGATATACAGAATGAATATCTCTTCCTCGAGAGAGAATTTGCATTTGCTTTTGCCAGGTACCTTGAGGACTGCTGATCTAGGATCTTTTTAGTCCAAGTTCAAGGCTTGAGATTCCTGGCCTTGCAGTGATGCAAACCCACATAGCAAGACTGTGCAATTGTCTATTCACTTCTAGTTCACCCTATCATAAGGATATAGCCCATTAGGGTCTCAGTTAACCATAGAGAGAGCTTCTGTTAGATTCCCCATCTTGTGCAGGTCCTCGGTGTTGATTCTGTTTTTCTTGCCCTTTGAGACCACTACAAAGGGAGTTCAAATTGGCTAGAATTGGCAAATACCCTTAGTGCCAAAGCAGATTCCACTTATCTCCTTGGTTTTCTATTTTACCTTCAGTTTGGCTTTGTATTTCTTTATTACCTTGCTTCTTCTTTTTTTTTTTTTTTTGAAATTTAGGTAAAAAGATTTTTAAAAAGGTTTTATCTAGTATTTTAGCTGTTTTCTGAATAATTTTGCCTGCTATTACTGGAAACTAGAAGTATATTATGATTTCTTGAATCTTTTTTTGTTTTGCTGAAAAATAATGCAGAATAAGTTTTTTTTTTTTTTTAAAGAAATGGTATGTGATCAGTAAATGTTCTACATTTTTGCGTGTTCAAAAAAATCTTTGCTTTGCCCTTATATCTGATTGATAATTTTGTTGGATATAGTATTCTAGGTTTAAAATTATTTTTCCTTTCTACCTTTAGGCCTGGCAGAGTTTTATGGTCTGAATTCCCTCTGAAGTGCTTTTCCCCAAGGTGCTCCCTCCAAATGGGAGGTCTTATGTCTGAGGGGTAGGAGTCCTGGTAGTGTACATGGACAGGGAGAAGAAGACAACTGGGGATCCAGAATGCTGACCAAGTGAGGACATTTTTACATTGGTGGTGGAAAATACGAGTCTGTTTCAGTACTGGTTGTGACTGGCTGTCCTGTAAGAAATATCTTGCCTTTTGTGGAGGTCTGGAGTTATGCCAGGCCAACCTCTGCTTTTCTCTTCACCCAAAGACCTGAGATAGGAGTCTTCTCTGTGTAGATCCTTCACTTGGTTGGAGAGCAGATCTCAGGATTTTATCCCCATGGTGAATGCCAAAGAACTTAACAACTGTGAATTATTAGAGGATGAGACAAATCATTACTTTTGAGCTGTTCTATGGGAAGTGCTTTGGTTAATCTGGATGCCTTTGATTTTTTTCTTGCCTGATTGCACTATGTGGGACCAGAGATCTTTGCTTAGTTCCTGACCTTAAAGTAGCAAAAACTGTAGGAGATTGGATCGGGTTTTAACATCCATATAGGTAAAGGAAAATATGCTTTGGGAAGTGAAGAGGTAGGACTGGGGCTTACGTATAAAGCTAGGACCCTTGGTGGACAGGATGTTCAGGGAAAGGAGAACTAGGAAAAAACTTATTACCAAAACAAGGAAATGATAAGAAAATAGATACATATCTAGGCTGTAGGTGAAAAAAATGCACCCGTAAAAATGGACACCCCAGGCCTGCACATTACAGTGATTTGCCACCTGAATTTACACAATCCATGTGATCTGATAACTCCCAAGCAAAGACATGAACATATAAAAAGATTGCCTTCTTGTGATACTTTGGTGTCTTGGAAATGTTTATTCTATCTTAATTCTTTGTTGACTGGATGCTGAGCCAGTGTATTTGAAATCATTAAAGAGATTTTCAGTTTGAAGTTGGTAGCATAATGTTGACCTTTTCTTTCTCTTCTTGGAAATGATGTAAAAGCAAGAGGGGAATGAAAATCAAAATACAAGTGCAATTTTATATATTTTGAAAAATTAGACAATGGCTAAAAATGTCAAATCACAAAGTGAGTGGAATGGGTTCTAAAGCAGAGAAAATCACGCAGGGGTGTATACAGAAAGAAGCAGGGAGAGTTTGCCAGCAAAGAGCACTTCTTAAAGTTGAGAGTACACATTGAAGTAAAAAGTAAATTCTTCATTTTCAATAATGGTAAATATAGTTTACAGACTGTTAGGAGGAGCTTTGCTGGACCCAGTTTGTTTCCAGAAGCTGAGAAAGTGGAGTTAAGTGAGGAATCATGTAGCAAGCCGTATGTGGAAACAGTCGATCTCAGTGGTATATGAGTCAGAAGGGGAGGATTTTTTACTGTGAAGAATTCTACAGCTGCCTGTCTTAATTGGTTGGGAGAAGGATTAGATAAACAGTATGGCGCAAAGCCAAGGATCATAATGAAGACTCCAAGTAGCCTCCTCCAAGTTCAGGAAAAATGCTACAGTCAAAGATGAGTAGATAGAAAAAGAACCATCATAGGGTCTATACTATTATACGACAAGAAAACAGGAGAAAAGGATTAGGCAAAACAATTGGAATATGAAGAACAGATGCCAGCAAAACTTGTTTATAAAGGAAATGGATATTATTTCCAATTAAAAAAAAATAATGAAACTGCTTCCATAAAATGAAACAAAACAAAACACCACAGCAGATACAAGAGCTCAGGAAAAGATAAAACATGAGCATGAGGATTGAGCAATGAAGTAGAAGAAAACATGTACAATTATCACATCAATGAAAGTAAAATTTAAAGGAGGGCAAAGGAGAACAGACATAGCTAAGGACCCTGAGGAGACTTGAAAAAGGATACCAAGTATAGAAATAAGGAAAAAATTCCAAATGAAATGGAAATAAAGAGTCAAACATTAACTAGGAAGAGGGAAAATGATATATATGGAATTAGGCAAAGGAGATCTAAAATACACATAATTGGAATCCCTGAAGAAGAAAATTGAGATAATTAATAAAGATATTTTGGAAGACGTGTAAAAAGATAGAAAGAAAAATCACGCCAACATTTTAAGATTTCTCTAGAGCCACATACAATGCTTAAAGATGGTAGAGTTATGCCTGCAAAATTCTTTAGGAAAAGAAAATCTGATCCAAAAAATTGCCTCCATACAAATTACTGTTTAAATACAAAGGCAAAATAAAAATATTTTGTCTTTTGCTTTTATGTTTTTAATGTGTAAAAACTCAAAAAATGTTTTCATGAGCCCTTCTTCAAAAATCTACTGGTGGGTGAACTTTGGCCAACTAAGAATGACAAGAAAATGTACAGCAAAGAGAATGACAAGGATAATTTATTTAATTGTACTCTTAGAATTTAACAACTGTGACAATTAAGAGACAAAAAGAGACTGTAAATGGTTTGTGCTCCGACAATATAAAAGTGATATAATTACATACACATATATATTACAGTAGGGAGAAAAAAGTAGAAAGAAAGTAGGAGGTAGTATGGTTATACTGATTTCCTCATCTTTTGTGGCTGGAGATCAAAAGATGTAATATAAAAGAGAAATATCAGATATTATAGGTATAAGTATGCTTATGAGTACAAATATAATGCAATACACTAAAATTGGATAGTGGTGGAGAAGGAAGTAAAAAGGATGAAGAGGAAATAAACTATTTCATCATAACTCATTGATAGATAACTATTAGATACTCTCTAAGATAATAGAATTTTAGGGGTATTATATAAAGGAAGAACCAGTAGAACAAAGAAATACCAACATATGCAAATTATCACAAGAACAATACATCCAAAACAAAGAAATGGAAACATAGGCTATATATTGGGGAAACAAACCCAGCTTTTAATGTATAATAGTGCTTACTTCAGCAGCACATATGTTATATATAATATAATGGCAGAATAAAAACTCAAATTTTTATGTCAATAAATATAAATAGGTTAAACTTATTTATAGAAAAGAAAAGGGTCAGATTAAATCACAAGATAACACTCAATTCTAAAACAAAGTGACTCAGGCTGAAAATGAAAGTAAGGGCAGTTACATTAGGCAAATTCAAACAAAAAGAATATCAGGCATGGTTGAATTTAGGGCCAAAGACACTAAACAAGAACAAAAAATAGTGGCCTTTGTAATACTTAAGGGTGTAATACTTAATTCTTTGTAATACATAATGAAGAAAAAATATTTACAAATATATTTTCATCAACTAACATAGCATGAGTATTCATAAATGAAAAATTATAGAGGACATGAGAAGAAATAGATACATATTAATAGTGGGAGTCTTTAAATCACATTTCTCAGTTCACAATCAAGTGGACAAAAGATAACTAAGCATACAGAAACTTTCAATCTCAAAAATAAGATCAAACTTATATTTACCAAACTCTATAGTCTGAAAACAGTGTGTTTTTCTTTCAAGTTCCCATGAGGTAGTCACAAAATTTGGCCATACGTTAATCTATCAACAAAATAATAATAAATCTCAAAAAATATAAAGGGAATAGAAAAACATTTTCTAATTATGTTGATAAAAGAAGATATTAAACAATGAAAAAACTAAGGAAATAATCATCAAATTTTGGGGGGAAGAAACAGCCTATCTCTTAAAACATTCTCCAACTACACTATTAGACAACTCAGAGAAAAAAATCCAAACCTAAAATTGCAGAATATTTAGAAATTTAATAACAATATTAGAACTCCATTATAATAACTTGTGGAATACTTCTAAGGCAGTGCTCAGGGAAATTGTAATCATTCCAAAATTTGTATTATAAATAAGAAGGAATGTAAATAATTATACTAACTATACATCTCAAGAAATTTTTTTAAAAAAACCAATAACATGATCCTATGGAAAGCAAATGAAGGATTTAAGAAGGATAAATACAAAGATTAATGATTTAGGAAACAGGAAAATGATAGATAAAACTAATAAGCAAATGAAAGCCATCTCTTTGAAAAGTTAATAAAACAGAAAAACCAATAGCAAATCTACGTTAAGTCAGGGTTCTAAAAGAGAAACAGAATAGGTAGTGAAAAAATTAGTATGAGAGAAAAACCAATAGCTAATCTATATGAGTCAGGGTTCCACTAGAATGGCTTACATGATTGTGGGGCCTGCCTAGAAAAATCCAAAATCCGTGGGGCAGGCTGGAACTCGGGCATAAGCTGAAACTGCAGTCCATTGCAGAATTCCTTCTGGGAAGCCACAATGTGCTCTTAAGGCCTTTCACCTGACTGAATCAAGCCCACTCAGATTATGTAGGAAAATCTTCTTTCCTTAAAGTACACTAATTATAGGCTTGAATCACATCTTTAAGTTACCTGCATAGCAACACCTAGATTAGTGTTTGAATAACTGGGAGCTATTGTCGACCATCAGTTAATCTAATCAAGAACACAGGAAGGTGGCACAAATTCCTTATATAGTAAAAGATGATTGAGGAAATAACTTCATATTAAAAGAAAATTAAAAGAACCATAACAGATTAATTTTTCAACTCTATTCAAATAAATTTGAAAACGTTGAACAACTGGATAATTTTCTAGGACTATATAAATTATCACAACTAATTCCAGAAAAAGTAGAAAAATCAGAACACCAATGTCTATCAAAGACATAGAAACATATTTCCAGCAGCTATTCCTTGAAAGAAAAGGTAATTTGATTGCCTTTTAAACTCTTCTATAGCGTTGCTGTCCACTAGAACTTTCTGTGATGATAGAAATGTTCTAACTGTACTGACCAGTATGGTAGGCAGGCACATATGACTGTTGAGCACTTGAATGCAGCTAGTTCTACTGAGGACTGAATTTTAATTTAATTTAATTTTAATTGATTTAAATTTACATAGCCACACGTTGTTATTGGTTACTGTATTGGACAGTGCAGTTCTACAGCATATAAAAGAAGGAAAGCTTCCAAATTCTTTTATGAAGTAAGCATAGAATTGATAAGTCTAATAAAGATTGAATATAACAAAACCCATAGATCAATCTCATTTATAAAAATTGATGCAAACACCCTAAATAAAATTAGCAAACAGAAGCTAGTAGCACTTTAAAATTATAATATATAAAGACTACGTGGGGTTTATTCCAACCATTACAAATGGTTCAGAAAGAGGGAACAATATAATTTATCAAGTTAAGAGATCAATAGCAAAAACATGCCTAGAGGATGTTCACCATCATGAAAATTTCTGAACATCATTTAGAGGTACTAGCCAATATAATTAGGAGAGACAGAGAGGGAGGCAGAGAATTTGGATTGTTCTTTTGAAAAACCCAAAGAATCAACTGAAAATTTATTCAGATGATTAGAGAATTTAGAAAGATGGCTGGATATAAAATCCATGTAAAGAAAGCAATAGCTTTCATATTACAAATTACAACGAGAGGATATGATGGCAAAGAACCCAATTATCAAAGCAACAACAACAACAGATAAAATTTCTAAGGATAATTTAAAGAAATGTGCAAGATCCAGTTGAAGAAAACATAATCCAGTTGAAGAGGGATATAAATGGATACTTGAATAAATGGAGAAGGATGTCATGTTTTTGGACAGGGTTATACAAGTTAAGCCATGAATTTAGTGTCATTAAATCACCAACAGGACTTTTTCTTTACAATAAGGCAAGCTGATTCTAAAGTTCATGTAGAAAAACTAAAAAGCAAGAATGGCCAGGAAAATTTCTACCATTAAACATAAAGTTATACAAATTAAAATAGTTTTATACTAGCATATAAATAGATATACCAATGTATCAGAATAGACAGCCCCAATATGGACCAAAATACATATTGGAATTCAGGTTCTGATAAAGGGATCATTGCAAAACAGTAAGTAAAAGGAAGACTATTCAGTACATGGTGTTAAGCCATCTAAAAAAAAAATTGCATCATGCATACCTAATATCCTAGACCAAAATGTATTCCAAGTGGGTTAAAGATTTAAGTGCAAAAAAAAATAAAAAAAAGAGCCATAAATGATTAGAAAAATCAAGGAAGTCTTTTAAAATAATTCTAGTTAGGAGAAGGCCTATCTAAGCATGCCATAAAATATAGCAGTCATGAAAATATTGATAAATTCAACTATATTAAAAATCCTTTATGACAAAAGCAAAGTCAAAAGATAAATTACCTAAGAAAAATATCTACAAATCATATCACAAAGGAATGAGTTCTGTACTATATAAGTGGCTTTTACAGATTGTTTGGGAACAGACCAATAATCCACTGGAGACATAGGCAAAAGGCATGGATAAATAGTTGAGAGGAAAGGACATACAAGCAGCTCATGAACTCACGAGAAGATATGCAACCTCCTTTATAATTAGAAAAACGCAAATTAAAATTTCATTGAGATGCTAATTTTCATCAATCAGATTGACAAAGATCAAAAAGGTTGAAAACAGTATGTTGGCAGGCGTGTGGGAAAGAGACACTCATTTATTGCTGTAGGACAGCAAGTTGCTACACTCTCTATGGCCATTGTGTTAGTGTTTAGCCAGATTTTGTGACTGCAATTTCAGGGGAATGGTTGGAGAGAAATCCAGATTTCAAGACATAGAGAGAGTTCTGTGACTATACCTCATAGCACAATGCTATTTTTATGCTTGTGTTGTGGTGTAACAGTAACATATTGTGCAATGAGGTGTAATAGTCCGCATCACACAATAGTGGTCTACAATTGCCTAGTATAATTTGTGCCCTTGGCTTTTAATTTCCGTAGCTCCCATGAAGTCCTATTTCTTTAATTCATTCACTCATTCACTCCTGTGATAAATATTTACTCTGTGCTAGGAACTCTTCAACTCTGCACCTGTACTCTTAATTTTTGCTTTAGACATAACTAGTTTCCACCTATCTATTGTAGACACAGTGGCTTGCTCTCACACTCTCCAACATTGATTTTGCTATTCTACTGCTAGTCTTACGGACCAGGGCACTGGGTTAGCAACCATCTTTCTTCTTGTCCTGTCCTTGTGCAACCTACCAGCTTGGCTTATTGTCCACTGTGTCTGCAGCAAAGTGAAACAGTGCAGTGATACTATGCCTAAGACATCTGCTGTCCCAACCACAGGGTGTTAATTCAAAAACAAATATGAATTGATTGTTTACGAAGGCACAGAGCTAGAGATACAGCACTTAACAAGGGAAAACTTTGCTGTTCTGATGGAATGGAGGGTGTAAATATTCAATTGGAGTAGTACTGCTCCGGAAGCATGGAGCCTGATGCTTGGCAGGAGCCCTTCACTTAGGGCTAAAAGACAAATTAGAAATGTGGCTCAAGTGTGCCCTCAAGTAAGGAATGTGTTTGGTGAAGTGAAGCAGGTGTGCTGGCTGGACTGTAAAATCTCCCCACGTAAGGAAGGGAGGAAGTGTAACTAGGGAGGCAAACCTGTGCTCGTTGTCCAAGAAGAGGCTGTAATGAAATGGGCATAGATGAGGCTGACTGTGGACGATGGCTCAATTGAGAGGGAAGAGCTCTGTAACAGAGGGAAATTCTCCCCAGAGTTCTGTAGACTGCTGATAACCCTAAAGATTAAATCAGGCGAGAGTTGTAACCTAAGTAATTCTGAAATCAGGAGACGTGAGAGGCAAAACTTAATGCAAAGCAGGATATATAGACATAGAGAGTGTGTGGAAATCCTCCCCTTTGTCAAAAAGTAGAAGAGGCATGTTCATGGGAGCAGGACGCCCTTTAACATTTGTAATTAAATGGGTCTTAATTATGCATAGGGTGGTAAGTGTTAATTGGTGTGAATTAGAGAAATGGAAAAAGTCTATTTATAAGGATATGTGTGTCCCCAAATACTAAATATTAAAGAACTGTCTAAGGCACAATCCCTCTCTACATACAATGAGGAAGTGACAGAAGGGCCACTACAGCTTCAGGGAAAGAGACTATGGGAATGGAACTTTCCCCCTGTTCCAAATGGCATGATTGCTATAACAGTCTTTCCCTTGAATCCCTCCCACTACACATTTTCTCTACTCCAGCCTTGGCTGCAGGGTATTAATAAGGGAACGAACAGATGATCCAAAATACTACAAATGCCTATCATCCAGCTTCTATCATTTTGTTCATTATAGCTAATATTTATTAAAATCTAATGTGTAAATCACTATATCTAGTGCTTTACATACATTATCTTTTTCTAAATAAGGTTTTAAAATGGAAGCATTATATGCATACAAATCATATACAAACACAAATATGTATACATATACAAATCACAAGTATATTATGTATTATCATAAAGTGGGCGTATCCGTGTAATCACCACTTGGGTCAAGAAATGGGATATTCCCAGGACCCCAGATGCATTCCTCATGCCTCCTCCCAATGACTACTCTCTCCCTTCTCTCTAAAACTTATCACTATCCTGACTTTGAACACCATGGGTTGGTTATGCCTATTTTTGAACTTTATATAAAATGGAATAAAATATAATCAAGCAGTTTGCATTGTTTTGTGTTTTCTTTTCCTCAACGTTATGTTTGTGAGATTCATTCACGTTGTTCCATGTTGTAGTAATTTATTCATTCTTGTTGTAGCATTCTAATGTGTGACTGTAGCACAATTTATCTCTTGTATTGTTAGTGGACATGTGGGAAAGTTTCCACTATTTGGCTATTATGAGTATTGCTTTATGAACATTATTGTACACATCTTTTGGTGAAAATATGTGTGAGTTTTGTGTGTATAGCTAGAAGTAAAATGGCTGAGTCATAGGGTGTATATATATTTAGTGTTAAGAGAAACTACCACATAATTTTTCAAAGTGGATATATACTATTTTACCCCTTCATTAGCAATGCATGGGAGTTCCAACATTGGGCATTGTTTGCTTCTTAAATTTTAACTATTCTGGCAATTTGTCTAGTGATATTTCATTGTATGCTATAGATTGAATGTCTGTGTCCCCCCAAAATTCATGTGTTGAAATCCTAATCTCCAAGGTGATGGTAAGGAGGTGGGGCCTTTGGGAGGTGCTTAGGTCATGAGGGCAGAGCTCTCATGAATGGGATTAGTGCTCTTCGAAAAGACCCTAGAGAGCTCTCCAGACACTTTCACCGTATGAGGACACAGTGAGAAATCTGCAAGCTGGAAGAGGGCCCTTACCCAACCATCTGGCACCCTCATCTCGGACTTCCAGCCTACAGAATTGTGAGAAGTAAATTTCTGTTTCTGTAAGTCACCCAGTCTGTGGTATTTTGTTATAGCAACCTGAATGGACTAAGACATTGTGGTTTTAAATCTGACTTCCCTGATCACTAATCAGGTTGAAATATTTTCACATGTTTATTTGCAATTTGGATATCCCTGTTTGTGAAGTGTTTACTCAGGCCTCCTGCCCATTTCTCTTTTGGATTCTTTGATGTTTTCTTGTTGATTTTTAAGATAATATATACTTAAATATTACATATACTGGATATAAAGCTTTTATCACCTCTTCTCAAGTTAATTTACAAGTTCAATGGCATACCAATAAAAGTTTCAATAGTTTGTTTTGTGGAAATTGAGAAATCAATTCTAAAATTTATATGGAAATGTGAAAGTCCATGAATTAGCTAAGAAAATTTTAAAGAAAAGAAAATTGGAAGATTACTAGATTTAAAGACTTATTTAAAGTGAAAGTAGTTAAGACATGGCATTGGCACAAGGATAGACATATAAACCAATAAAACAAAGTAGAGAGACCAGAAACAGACCCACGATGCGTGGACACTTGATTTGTGACAATATGATATTGAAAAACAGTGGGAAAAGATTTTTTTCCCCTAATAAATTATCCTGGACCAACTAAATATCCAAATGGAAAAAAGTGAAACTTGATCTTGACCTCAAACCTTACTCAAACATAAAGTCTAGGTGAATCGTAGATGTAAACATGTAAGACAAGATGGTAAAGCTTCTAGAAGATCACATGGGAGAACATCTTCATGACTGTGGGAAAAGAGAAGGATTTTGTAAACAGGATACCCGAAGAGCTAACCGTGAAGGAAAAGTGATTAATTAGACTACATTAAAATAAAGAATGTCTTTTCATCAAAAGACGCCATTAGGAGAGGGAAAAGGCAAACCACAGAGTGGGAGAGCATATTTGCTGGTGATGTTTGTCAGCTTCCTGTGTCAGCTGGCTGCTGGCTGGCTTTGGCCAATGGGAGGCTGGAGGGCAGAAGGAAGGCAGAAGCAAAGACATTTCTCTCTCTCCTTCTGCCTTGGGTTGCATCTCTAGCAGCAGCTGCATCTCCTCCATAGCTCCCACTCTAAATTCCAGCTTTTACTGGATGATCCCCACCCCTGGGATCTGAGAATACATCCTGTATTAGGTTCCACTCTTGCCCTAACTCACATCCTTTCAGCCTCACCTCTGATTTCAGCATGGCTGTGGTAGACAACTCTGGACAGTTTCAGCTCACGGCAAGCTGACAGAGTCTCGCTTCGAACGCTAATACATCTTTCACTTTCTGTCCTGGGGGTTCTACTACACCGTAGACTCTTCTGAAAGCCTGCCTGGTGAGCAAGCGTGTATCGTGGTGGCCAGGAGATATAGGAAATCAACCCTCTGAAGGTGAGCCTCGGTAAATGAGAGATGGAAGCTGATGAACAAATACCTCTCCCACTCAGTCTTTAGGTGGGAAAGTCTGAGAGTCTTCTACATGCTCCTCAAAAGATCCTGGGTGGGATTCGGTTGCCCACTGCGGTGATCTTAATAATGCGCCCTGATGCTGGATTTTTCTCTTCTCCTCATTCTCCCTAATACCTCACTCTAGCTTCTTTTTTTTTTTTCCTTGTTTTTTTGTAAGGAAGATTGGCCCTGAGCTAACATCTGTGCCAATCTTCCTCTACTTTTTGTACGTGGGTCACTGCCACAGCATGGCTTGATGAATCGTGTGTAGGTCTGTGCTTGGGATCCAAACCTGCGAGCCCTGGGCCACCAAACCAGAGCATGTGAACTTAACCACTACACCACTGGGCTGTCCCCTCACTCTAGCTTCTTGGAATCACCCCCTAAATAAACTACTTGCACATAAGCCCGAGTCTCAGGCTGTGATTTGTGGTGAGGGGCAGGAGGGGGAACAGGAAACCCAAGCTAAAACGCTGCTTTCTCTCTTAGTTCTTCCAACTTAGGGGGTGCCAGATTTTTGATGTTGCTAATCCCTGGGTTGTCTCAGCATATCCTGTTGGGACTCAAAGCTCTCCATTCCCTGTGTAACCTGTTTCCTGTATTAGTTTCCATACGTTTTACATACGTAGAGTGGACTCTGTTTTCCTAGTTAGCCTCTAACTGATAAGCCATTCTGGCCTCTACCCCTCTACTATATCACCTTGTTACTTCTCCACATTCTAGCCCTATTTCCCCCTCATAGCCATGAATCTGCATGGGATCCTGACAATTTTTATTCACATTCTCTCACTCTAAAGAAATCATCCGATCTTAGTCATTCATCATTTCTTTGTTGTAACGATAGGAAAGCACAACGCTGCATGTAGTTAAGCTCTTGAACTTTGGAGACCGACTGCCAAGGTTCAAATTCTGACTCTGCCATGTGTGATGGTGAGCAAGTTCTCATCCTCTCCCTGTTTCAGGTCTCACCTGCAAGGTGGAAACAAGGAGAACGTTTCAGTTAGGATTAAGTGAGTTAATTCATGTAAAGCACTTAGAACAATCTTGATAGATAAAAAGCATTAAATAAATGTTGCTTTTCATTGCGACTCCAAAATCTACGTTTCTAATTCTGTTTTCTTCCTCAGGCTGCAGCTCTATATATCCTGATTCATCATGGATATTTCCCTGAACAATTTGATAAGTTAATTTTGTTCGTTCACTTAAAATTACTTTCTGAGTGTCTATTATATTCCATATTTCCAGTTGTAGGTCTCCTTGTCACTTGTAGCTTAACATTTTGGAAACCAAATTTTCCGTCTACTCTTTCTACCAGCAACTCTCCCCTATCCCCCACAGATAATCTTTTATCCTAACTTTTTTTTTGTTATTTATTTTTTTGTATTTACAGGGGTATAAACATTTTAATTTTCTTTTCTCCCCCAGTTTTATTGAGGTACAATTGACACACAATACTGTATAAATTTAAGGTGTACTGCATAATGATTTACATATATTGCAAAATGATTACCACAATAAGTTTAGTTAATGTCTATCATATTGTATAGACACATACAAAAAAGAAAAAATGTTTTTTCCCTTGTGATGAGAACTCTTAGGATTTACTTTCTTAACAATTTTCAAATATACCATACAACAGTGTTAACTCTAGTCATCATGTTGTACATTACATCCCTAGTACTTATTTATCTTATATCTGGGAGTTTGTACCTTTTGACCACCTTCCTCCAATTCCCCCTCCCTGTACCCCCTGCCTCTAGTAACTGCAAATCTGATATTTTTTCTGTGAGTTTGGTTTATTTATTCATTTATTTTAGATTTCACATATAAGTGAGATCATATAGTCTTTGTCTTTCTTTCTTTCTTTTCTTATTTCACTTAGCACAATGCGCTCAAGGTCCATCCGTATTGTCACAAATGGCAGGATTTCCTTCTTCTTTATGGCTGAACAATATTCCATTGTGTGTATATATACATATGTACATATATACACCACAACTTCTTTATCCATTCATCCAGCAAAGGACACTTAGATTGTTTCCATGTCTTGGCTATTGTAAATAATGCTGCTACGAACATGGGGGTGCAAATATCTCTTCCACATAGTGTTTTTGTTTCCTTCAGATATATTCCCAGACGTGAAATTGCTGGATCATATGGTAGTTCTATTTTTAAATTTTTGAGGAACCTCCGTACTGTTTTCCATAGTGGCTGCGCCAATTTACATTCCCACCAACAGGGCACGAGAGTCCCTTTTCTCCACATCCTCACCAGCATTTGTCATCTCTTGTCTTTTTGATGATAGCCATTCTAACAGGCACGATATCTCATTGTGATTTTGATTTGCGTCTTCCTTATGATTAGTGATGTTGAGCACCTTTTCATGTACCTGTTGTCTATTCTTATATCTTCTTTGGAAAGATGTCTATTCAGGTCCTTTGCTCATTTTTTAATTGGATTATTTGTGCTTTTGCTATTGAGTTGTATGAGTTCCTTATATATTTTGGATATTAACCCCTTATCAGCTATAAAGTCTGAAAATATTTTTTCTCATTCTGTAGGTTTTTTCATTTTATTGATCACTTTTTTTGCTATGCAGAAGCTTTTCAGTTTGATGTAGTCCCACTTGTTTACTTTTGATTTTGTTGCTTGTGCTTTAGGTGTTATATCCAAAAATCATTGCCAAGACCCATGTCAAAGAGCTTTTTTCCTATGTTTCCTTCTAGGAGTTTTATGGTTTCTTGTCTTACATGTAAGTCTTTAATCCATTTTGAGTTAATTTTTGTGAGTGGTGCAAGAAAGGGGTCTAGTTTCATACTTTTACATGTGAATATCCAATTTTCCCAGAACTATTTATTGAAGAGATTTTCTTTTTTTTTACTGAGTATTTTTGTCTACTATGTCAAATATTAGTTGACTCTATATGCGTAGGTTTATGTCTGGGCTCTGGATTCTGTTCCATTGGTTTATGTGTCTGTTTTTATGCCAGTGCCATTCTTTTTTGATTACTCTAGCTTTATAACATAGTTTGAAATCAGGACGTGCGATGCCTCTCACTTTGTTCTTCTTTCTCAGGATTACTTTCACTATTCAGAGTCTTTTGTGGTTCTATATAAATTTTAGGATTTTTTTTTTCTGTAAACAATGCCATTGGAATCTTGATAGGGATTGCATTGAATCTATAGATGGCTTTGGGTAGTATGGACATTTTAACAATATTAATTCTTCTAATCCATGAACTTGGGATGCCTTTCCATTTATTTGTGTCTTCTTCTATTTCTTTCCTCAATGTCTTGTAGGTTTCAGTGTAGAAATCTTTCACCTCTTTGGTTAAATTTATTCCCAAGTATTTTATTGTTTTTGATGCTATTGTAAATGTGATCATTTTCCTTATTTCTTTTTCAAATACCTCATTGTTAGTATATAGAAATGCTACTGACTTTTGTGTGTTAATTTTGTATCCTGCAACTTAACTGAATTTGTTGATTAGATATAATAGTCTTTTAGTGGAGTCTTTAGGATTTTCTATATATGAGATCATGTCATCTGCAAATAGAGACAATTTTACTTCTTCCTTTCCACTTCTGATGACTTTTATTTCTTTTTCTTGCCTGATTGCTCTGGCTAGGGCTTCCAGTACTGTGTTGAACAGGAATGTGAGAGTGGGCACTATTGTCTTGTTCCTAATCTTAGAGAAAAACTTTCAAGCTTTCATGGTTGAGTAGTGGGCATTCGTAACATTTTTAATAGTATCAATTATTTCATTATTTTCCTAGTAATAATTGCAATAATAATATTATAATAATTTATATGGTGGATTACATTTTTAAAAGGATTTTCATGTATATAATACTAAAGTACAAAACTGTTGAGGACAGGATTAGTGTCTTAATTGCATATCCCCAGTAGCTAACACATTAATTTATAGTAATTGATCAAGAAATGTTTGTTAAATGAGTTATTTTATATTTTAACTCTGAGATATGGGAAGGTTTGTTACCTATAGTTTCTGTAGGAAAAAGAAGCTCCAAGGAATTGGGTCAACCATTCCCTGCTCAACTTTTTGACCCAGAAATTCACACAATGTTAAGTGGCTGAAACAGAACTTCCTTTAGTTTGGAAAATTTGAGGTTACTTTTAGTTCATTCCTATCCTTCATTATCCTTGCTTGTGATTATTCCTTTGGATTGTATCTTTAAGTTGGATTCTAATACACCATCTTTACCCTAGACTCTCCATCCCATGCTGGGGTCTCCCTGGCTGTAGATTTTCAATACTCTGATCTACTGTTCATAAGGAGCCCAGGTCAACCTCAGGAGTATGGTGGAGTAGACAGTAGTCTGAACATTGGGGCACCAATGTGGAGCTAGCTACTAATAGTGAGCTTTCTGACCTTGCCCTCTCTGGGTCTCAGTTTCCTTATATATAGAATAAAATGAGTGTTGAGTTATAGGATGTATATGATCATCTGAAGTGGAAACATTCTGGTGACACCCTTCTTCTCCTGTTTCTGTCCTTTTGCCTCATTTTAATGCCCCTCAGAGCCAAGCTTTACCTGTGAGACAAACTTCATATTGTCCTAGTTCCTTCTTTTCCCAGCAGGCAAGTCTCTACCCAGGTAAATAGGCATAATAGGCTCATTACCTATCTCTGTATCTTCTTAAAAGTTTCTGTATAAGAGGGTAGGTACAAGGACTAGGTGAGATTACCAAGGTCCCTCTCCTCTGAACAATCAGAACCACACGTCTCAGTGCTTCATAATTCAGTCCCTTCCAGGTACTCCTTTGTTTCACGGGTCAGGACATTATATTATGTGCATATATTTTTATTCACATGGAGTTACATCACAGTCTAGGCTTCCAAATGTTAAGGCCAGTCTTCAAAAGAAAAATAGCAAATCCCATCAAAACTCAAAGTTTTGTGGAAGGCTAAAAAGTCACTCTTGCCATCTTTTCTTTAGTCATATTCATGGTTTGGGTTGGGGAGGGCTGGAAGGTGACTTTATGTGTGTATATGATTCTCAGGTTTATTATGGCATTAGTTAACCAAGTCATGTCGTTTTCCCACCCTGAACCACTATTATTATCCATGCTCCAAATGCTGGACTCTTCTTCCTCTGACGTCTAGATGTAGTTCTGTGCATGATGATGCCATCAGCGAACTTTCTACATATTATATTAAGAAAGAGTCTCAAAAATATAAGCAAAAGCAGTGTGATGGTACAAATTCAAAGTACCATAAGGAAGAAAATGCGATAGGAATGAAAGATCATGGAAATATTCCGATCTGTCAAAGAAATAAGTCAGCAAATGATGTGTATGTGAAGGCAATGCACTTAGAGAAAAAATGAGAAACTAAAGTGAAGGGGACACACTGACAATCTGAGGCTGCAAAGGAACAAGATATTTATACTGAAGCTCTGGGCCTGAAGAGAATCTTGTTTTGCAAAGAAACAAATTCAAATAGATGATATAGGATAATCCTCTGTAAATATGATTTATGTGTAAATGACTCTGCAGTAAAAATAACCTGTGGGCACTTCTCCTGGGGTCTTTGAAAACAAGTAAGTTCTAGGGTGCCAGTAATGGATTAAGTAATCTCTTAAGTAATTTACGATAAATGACATCAACAAAAAGGTATGCAACTGGAAAAAAAAAAAAAAAAAAAAAGAAAAAACACAACAACTTGTCTACATGACAGCCACAGCTTTCAGGAGAAGAATATGGAAGTCTCTTTATGTTTTTACCCAGTGAGGTATATCTGTGCTGTTTCAGGCATCAGTGCTCCAGCTTCTGGTGCAGTCTGCATTCAAGGATCTGACCCATCTTGGCCTGCATGGGTGACATGCTCATATGGATGTCAGTGTCTGAGTTAATGCCCAGCCATGTGAGAGACAAAGGGAAATTTGGAAGGAAGAAGTCTCAGCCTTCCCAGCTTGTTCAGATGCATTCTACTGTTGATGTCTTCCTTGGAGTCCCTGAAGGCGGGCTCTCTGGTTCCCCACGTAAAGTCTTGGCCCCATGGTGGGTTCCCAGAGAATCTGGGAACTTGATTCTGGGCTTGAGACAAGAAGCTAAGCAGGGTTTCATCTTTCTCCACATGTAGGTGTCATGGGGCTCTTCCCTAGATTATGTCTCTAATTTGGTAACCTTTTTCATGGCACCCTGTTTTGCTGACAGGACTTTGATATCTCACCTCAAACACTGTCCAGAGTCCTGAGGGTCTCCTTGTTCCCCTAATACAACATGCCCTTTCCCTTTTCCTCTTCAGTATTTTTGTATTACAATTCCTCTTCCCCCTTCCTCCACTCTCTAACTCTCATTCTTCCTTTAAGACCCTCCGCATTCTCTCCCTTCCCCACCCTATTATACTTCCACTATACTCCCATGGTATCCTAGATATGACTCCATTAGAACATTTATCGGTATCACTTTATTTGTTTGCATCACCCACTGGACTGTGCTCCTTGGGGGAGGGTTCTGTATCAGAAAACCTCAGGAAATAATGGTTGAATTCATTCATTCATTTTCCTTGTTCTGACTTTCTCTTCCAGTGACCTGATTTGTCTGTTCCAGGCATAAGAACTAGGACCCTGTCTTGCCCTTGCCAGCTAGTACCCCTCCTTGATAATCAAAACTCATGTACTAAACCTGGGTCCTGGACCTTATCCCTGTGGAATCATGGAAGCTCTTGTCTTTTGGTATATAATCTGACTCTTTCATCTCATGTTGCTGATGAATTAAGACTGAAAAGTTCTCTTCTCTTAATTACATTTTTTTCAAGCCAGTTAAACGTTGTTTTTGTCTTTAGCAGGTGCCTCTCAGTGCTTCTCTGGTCCTTATGGGTGGATATAGCAGTTCCCAAAGTATAGATCCTGATTAAGGACACCTGAGGTTCTTATTAAACGTGAAAATTCCCAGATTTTTCACCTTAGAATTTCAATAACAGAATATAAATGTTATGCAGGGCTGGCTTCATGGGCATGTGACCTGTGCAATTGCACAGGCCTGTGCTTAGAAGGGTCCTGAACTTGGTTTAAAGCTCTACTGGCGCTGCCTTGAAATTCTTAATCCTTTTTGAACAAGGGACCCTGCATTTTTGTTTTGCACTGGGCCTCAAAAACTATGTAGCCGGGAGCTGGTCCTGTGTGCGTGTGTGTGTGTGTGTGTGTGTGTGTGTGTGTGTATGTATGTGTATTTGAGGGTAATATCATAAATATCCATTTGAAGAAACAAGCACTCCCTGATTTTCTTCAAAACCCTACCATGAAGACTTTTTAAAAAGTTAATTCCTAATGTTAGTGAGGATATGAGGAAAAGAGCAGTCTCATTTATTATTGTGGTAATGTGATTTTCCTAGAGTGAAATTTAATTTCATATACATTTAAACCCTTAAAAGGTTCCCTTAGATTTGAAATTCAAAATCTTAATACACTATTTTCTGTATCTTTGCCCTTGGGGCTATTTTTTTTGTTTTGACTTTTATTACTTTTATTTCCAAATTTTATTCTTATTAAGGTAATGCATGACCGTGGTTTAAAAATCAAGGAATACTAAAACACTTATAATGAAAAACAGCAGTTTCTTGCTTTATCTCTCTTCAGCCCTAAGTCTTGCTACCTAGAAGCAATTCATTTAGCTATGTCTTTTGGTATTTACTTCTCCATTTCTATGCTACTTATTAATTTATCAAATTTATCTATTAACTTCCTGTTATAATACAGATCATTTACACCTTCCCACGATCATCCTGATGTCTTTAATGTGTATCTTTTTTGCATGTATTCTTAGAAATGTGTTGGTTTTATGTGCATAGGTTTTCAGATTTATGGAATTATTATGTTACATACTTAATTGTGTCTTACTTTTTCCACCAACCACTGTGGGTTTAGGATTTATCCATGTTGCTTTATATTTACGCATCTATGGGATAGCATGAAGAAGTTTATTCACTGCAGCATTGTTAGTAATAGAAAAAGATTAATGCCAAACTAAATGTCTATTACCAGAGGATGGATTAAATGAATATAGTAGAATACTCTGCCATAGTTAAAAAGCATGAAGTAGATCTTGTCCCTTGTCCACAGGTGCAAGTGGATCAAAGTTTCTATATAGGTCAAGACTGGAAGAACGCTTGACACGACCCCTCTGTGTGGGCCGTGTGAATTGTTCATTCTTGTGGAGGTTGGGCAGTTGACATGTAGGGCATCTGGGTGTACTGAGGTGCTCAAACAATGCCCCTCCCTCTCTGTGATCTTTCTTTAGACCAGTTTGGCCATCACTTCCTGGGTAGTGGTTCTTCTCTTGAGTCACTTTTCTCTCTAGATCCCAGTCTTTGGAGCTCTCCACTTTTCCTTGTTCCTTTCCTGCCTCTCCAGCACTTCTAGCCCCTTTTATCTCATTGGGAAGAACTCCAATAGCTTATTAAAACAGATCCCGTCAATAATAATAGAAGAAATGTTTTCATTCCTTGTAGGCCAATCCTTCTATTACAGAGAAGAAGAAAAAGGATTAAATATTCAAATATATGTATATATAGTCCAAAATTTCATACTGTCATATTTTGTTTATCCTTATGTTCTTTCCTTCTCCATACCCTTTCTCTCCCCCTAGGGAAAGAAGGCATGGGAAGGTATGATCATAGATCCAGGCTCAAGGACTGTAAATCTGCCTATAAGCCAGTAATAACACAGGTCTCCAAATGAAAACTGGTCACATAGTAATTTGGTATGAACTGAAAGTTAATAATTTCCCTGAGTCTGAGGCCTCCTGTTGGAATCTTACTACTTCAGTTGCATAAGGACTGTCCTATGATACCTACAGATTAAATTTAGAGTCCAAGTTGCTTTTTACTATGAATGTTAATTAAACCACATAGGAAGCTCTCAAATTACACCCAAACCAAGTCTTTAAAGAGCCCTGTGGGGGCAGCCTCTGAATTGGGGGCTAGGAAGATGTGGGCTTTGGGTGAGGACTGGGGAAAGCTGCCTTTTACTCCTGGTATGGAAGGTCCAATGCTTACATCAGGCCTGTTGCCTCATTCTTTACCCCATTGGCTCTTAGCACTGAGTTCTCAAAGGCTTCTCAGAGGTATAGGGGTTGGAGATTGTTCCCAGATGTCTCATGGTGCCTTAAATAAGGGGAATAATGTTAGATTGGGGGTGGCAGAGAGGTACAATTAAAGAAATGGGAGGGATATGTCAGATATGAAACTGGGTAAGTGATTTATTATTCCTCTCATACAGGTGCCTGAGCAGAAACAAGTCTAAACAATCAGATAAGTTTAATATCTCTTCCCTGCTACCTCTTTCCTACAGGCCTGGTTGTGGAGGTCTTTTCTTGCCTAAGTCAGAGCAAAGGATTCTTGCATACATAGGCAAAGCTGTGTTTTAGGCCAGTTGAGACCCTGGCCTCATTCCTAGCTTGCCCCCATTCTTTGCGGCCAGTGCCCAACCTCATCTGCACATTTGTTCTCATTCAAAAAATATTTATTGAGCTCCTATAAAATGGCAGGTGCAGTCCCCTGCATACCTGAATAATACAATTTTGAAAATGTGTTCAAAGCTCTTACTTCTGAAGGTTGAACAAAATCCTACATGATATAGATGGATTCCATTGAGAGCCAAACAATTTTATAAAATCCTATTCATGGGCAATCAGTTTATTGATCACTTTTAACACAGTTGGTTGGGTATAAGCAATTTGATTTTTTTTTTTCTCCCTCCGACTTCTGTTTCCAGCCAGGCTCTGTAGAATTTCTATTTTCTGCCTTTTAATGCTATTTTGGACAGAGTCTATAATGTTTCCTTCTCTTTCAATCATTAAAAGTTGAGATCCCTTCTCCTAATTGTCTCTACTGGTCTTGTCAAGGGGCAGGCTTGTGGCTTTCAGGATATGAAGGTCTGTGGGAACAGTGCTTGTTCTTTTGATTTTCCTCCTACTCCAGCTGTTTGTATTGGAGGTAGAGGGAGTAGAAAGGCAGAGTCTACTATTTCACTATCTTCCTTTTCTGCTTTAGCAACCTTGGAAATGGTGTTTGGGGAAGTGCTGGTCTGGCTCTGAAATTTCTCTACTGCTTCAAATCTTAGCTCTTCAAGGTTGAGGTGAGTAAGGAGAGGGACAGAGACAAGTGGCTGTTAACTCAGTTGACAACTTTGTTTGTAGTTCCCTGTGAGTGGTTATCATGGCTTCTCTAGCTGTCATGGACAGATTTTTGGGTGCAGCAGACCTCTAAATGCCAGCTCTGGCACATGCATGAGTTCTTTGGAAGGCCCTATGAAACCTCCCAGACAGTTCCTTGACACAAGAATGCAGAATCCCCTCCCTCTAGGATCCTACTTCCAGGAGACATGGGCACTCTTTTGCTGCTAGACCTCCTCGGCAGGCTGCCTTCAGGTGGGGAACCTGTAAGTTATCTCAAGCCTAGACCACACAGTGGAGTCCATTTGACCATAAGAAACTCATATGTTCTTATCATGTCATCTACCCTGTGTTCTGACCACTACCATTTCACTCTGTTGGTGAAGGAGTGATCTCCACTCTAAATGGTATGAGATGGTAAAACATACATTATGTCCACACACATCTGACACTGGACAGATGAGCTTGGCAGCAGTTTGTTAGTCACATAAACTCATGGCCTGGAGAAGAAGGACAGCACACAACTTGCAGGGCTACGTGAGTGTTGTATTAGAGAATAGAGAGAACCAGGAGGGCTGTGAGAGGCAGGCTTTGTAGTGACAAGAGGCAGAAGTGATCCTTGGTTTCCACTGGAAGACATGATTGGCTTGTTTGAATAATTTTGCAAGTTGGCAGGTAGGTGAAACCTGTTAGGTTGAGGGGCCAGGTGGGGTGTAGGCTGGTCCAACTAATAGGATAACTAGCCGGGCAGGAAACATATCCCACTGGATGTGGGGCATATCTGACAAGAGAAGGGGAATTCATGGTTAGGTCTTTTGGGCTCTGTGAGGTTCAATGGTGTCAAGACAGCTTGTAGAATTTCAGTCCTTACAATACATCCTGCCATCTCTCTCTGATTCTCTTTTGGCTCGCCTTCTGGTGGTCAGATCACTGAGTCTGCTGTCCAAGAAGACACCCAACGAGGGAATGAGATGTCAGTAAGCCCTTTTGTAACATTGGCCTACATCTTTCGGTGGTTTTTTTGACTAAGGAAAATGAGAGAATGAGAGGGTGGGAATCTCTTGTCACCACAGCAGTGTGCTCTGGGCTGCTCCCACCAGCCTGATGTGACTCCTTATTAGATGGAGGAGGGGACAGAGGAAGACAAAGCTGTTTTTTTTTTTTTTTAATGAAGTTTGGCCCTAAGCTAACTTCTTTTGCCAATCTTCCTCTTTTATTTTTTTTTTCTCCCCAAAGGCCCAGTACATAGTTGTATGTCCTTCTAGTTCTATGTGGGATGCCGCCTCAGGATGGCTTGATGAGTGGTGTGTAAGTCCATGCCCAAGATCAGAACCTGCAAACCCGGGGCCGCCTAAGCAGAGCACATGAGCTTAACTGCTACGCCACCGGGCCGGCACCCAAGGCTGTGGTTTTGATTGGGGGTAGTAAAGCTGGATCTAGGGTCCCTTAAACAAACCTTGACAGAGGTATCAAGCCCCAAATGTTAGTGACCATCTTTCAAATGTGTCTTCTTTTCAGATAGGGCTTTAATTCTGCGATAGCAAGGAGAACCTTACTGAACGTTCTTTTACACGTGTTCCTTGAAGGTATGAACTTCTCTGGCAAGATACCTCCAAAGGCAACTGGGCCCAGGAAGGAGAGGGGCCACTGGTGCTGAGGGGCCTCCAGGCTTCCCCTTGTCACCTTGAGGATTAAGTTATTACCCTTCTTTTGTACTCTCTTAACTGTATTCTCAACATCTCCACAGGGATGGGAATAGAATTTTAGAAAGCTTCATGTTTAAAATCCTATGCTGAGATACCTAGGACACTGGTACAGGGGTATTAGGGTGGTATTTTAATTTCCTGGCCACAGAAGCATGGGAAGAATGGGATCTGATGCCTGCCCCCACCCCATCCACATGAACATTAACGTGAGGCTTCCTTTGTGGCTGCAGCTTAACCTGCAGCATCCACTATTCTTCGCCTTCCTTTCTTCTCCATCCCCGACTTTGGAGGGAGCAAGCGCTGTGAGGATGGTAGTGGGTGGGAGAGGAGGCTGGCTGGGTGAAAGGACTCCTACTCATGCGCTTGGACAGCAGTCTTGTCTGAGGGATAGAGGCATCCAGCCATCCTGACCTGACTTCTCGGTGGCCTTGTGGCATGAAGGAAGAAGAGGGTCAGAGGAAGAAGGGAGCATTTTCCTCTTCTGCACAGCAGCCGCTGGATCCCAGTTAAATCTGAAGATCTTGACTTCCCCATGCTCCCTCTCCCATCCACCAAGGAACATTAGAACTTATCAATCATTGAAGACCTAAGCGCCTGGTTCAGAGAATTCTTCTCTTCTCCATTTCTTCCTTTCTTGGTAGTTCATTTTATTGTCAATACCACCCTCATATGCCTGCACTGGGATCCCATCTTGTCTGCTGCAACTCAGCATTCCACGCTAGGTGGACTTCTTTTCTCTTTCTACGCATTCTCCTTGGGCGAACTCATTCATTCCCATTAAAAAAATTACCATCTATGTACTTACGATGCCTACAACTATATCTCTAACTCAGAACACTCTCCTGAGTTCAGATCCATTGATCCAGCTCCTTCCTGGATATCTTTTGAACACCTCCAAGACACTTGAATCTTAAACGTACAAAATCAAACTCATTGTTGCCTTCTTCACACCCCAACCTGCTGCTCTTCCAGGGTTTCCTGTATTGGTCATGGGCACCGCAGTCAACTCAATTGCCTAAGTCAGAAATCTCCGGGTCTTCTTTGACTCCATTACCCCCCACGTTTAATCCATAATCAAGAAATGTCAATCTTATGTCCCACAATTCTCTCAAGTCTGTCCATTTCTCTTCATCAGCACTGCCTCCACACCAGCCCAGTCTACCATCACCTGTCTTTTGTAGTCTCATAATAGCTTCCTAGCACTCTTCTACCAATCTTGCTCTTGTATAATCCATTTCCGCCTTCTGCTGGCAGTGAACTTTCTGAATTACAAATACATCATGTCATGGCTTTATTGAAAGACGTATAAATACTCTTCACTGTCTTGAGGATACATACTCTTCAGTATGGATTATAAGCTCCTTCATCATGTGATTGCTACCAGTGTTCCACTTTGCTCTTCTGTCAATGTCCCATGAGTTTTATACCCCAGTGCTGTTAAACTTTTTATAATTTTTCAAATTTTCTCTTACTTACCTTTGCAAATGCTGTTTTCTCTGCCTGGAATATTTTTTTGATCTCGTTTTTCCAGACCCTTCCACAATCTTTTATCCTGTGAACTTCTACTGAGCCTTCAGATCCTAAACTCAAACTCCACTTCCTCTGGTAGCTTTTCGCTGACCCCTGTGTGTGGTTAGAACCCACCAATATGTGTTCTCATAGCATTCCATATTGATCCCATCATAAGATTTATCGCACTTTATTGTAACCACTTGCTTAGTTTTTGGACTCTTCTGCTTTTCTCTTACCACTATGAAGGCAGGAGTTGTGACATATTAATTATTACTCTAGCCACAGTTTCTAGCATGCAATATACCTTTGCTAAATTGATTAAATTTTACTTAGCCTTGCTGAGCTCTAGCTATATAAATGGGAATAATGATACCTACCTCCCTAGGTACTATCACTACCACATTTTGTAAATCTTGGAATAGATGCACAGAGAGGTGAGAACATCTAGTGAGGGGCAGAGATAAAATTATAACTCAGACAGTCTGATTCCAGATCCTTGTTCACCTTTATGCAATGTTGTCTCTCAAGGATGCTGCTTTACACAGGTAATTCTATATGCAGTTCATCTACTTTTTCCACTCTACCACAGTTTGGAAGCAGTGTATAAGAAAGGATTGCTGCTATAGTCCAGCACGATGACAGCTCAGAAACGTGACAGCTCATACCTCAAAAACAAGAAAGGAGACAGAAAGATCACAAAAGGGAAACACAAAATTTCCAAAGCAGAAGAGTCTGTGAGCAATACAGAACAGAGGCAAAAGCCGCCATCCTGAGAGCCTGGATGCTTCCTAGTACAGGAGAGCAATGGACAATTATTGTCAATACACTTGGCCGTCAAGAAGCAGTTCCAAATGTGCTAATTATACATTTCAATTTTATATTTAATAAATAGTTATTGAGATCTGTCTTGCACCAAGAACTGTGCTGGGCACTGGGGATACAGAAGCAGTCCTTCTGTCAAGAAATTTGTTGTGTGGTGAGGGAGGCAGTCTAGGAACTGGGCAATTTTAATGCATTGCCAAGGCAGAGACAAGCTTAGAGTGGTGTGGAAGTTCGTCAGAGGAACATCTCATAAGTTATTTAGGGAAGATTTTTTTGGTGGAAGTGATGTCCAAGATGAGACCAGAGTGACTCAAAGAATATAACATCTTTCAGAAAGGATAATATGTCTTTCAGTAATATTAAAGATGAGAAATGGTTGTGATATAGTGAAAAAAAGACATAGTTTGAAGTTAGCTAGCAGATCTTGGTATCAATTCTGACTCTGTCAATTATCTACTGTGTGACTTGAAGCAAGTCAGTTAACATTTCTACCATTAACCTAAAAAGTGGGCATAAAAATGCATACTTTATAAGGTTATTGCAAGGATTAAATAGGATATTATATTTGAAGACTGTTGTGAAGTGCAAAGTACTATACAGTTGAAGAACTATTATTAAGTGAAATAATGTAGATGACTACCACTCAGCCTAGTGCCTGCTGTGTAGTTAACCCTCGATAATGGTAATTGCCTTCTGCTTTACACCATGCTGCTTTACTGTTTTGGAATTCCTGTTCCCTTCGGAGAGGAGTTTCTATAAAGCTAGATCCACATGACGTACACCACTTATCTATCCCTCAGTGTCATCTCCTGCCTCCTTCTCCCTGCTCTCATTTTCCAGAGCCAGTTTCTCCCCACTTCAACCAAGGTTTTTACTGCTGATGGTTGGTGTTTCCATGTTTGCTTTCTCTCCAGTTACTACCTTCATGGCAGGAATAATAGGGGTTGGAAAATTAGGTGGTAAGAAATTTGGCCCTAGCAGCAAAGGTGGTTGAGCTTTTGCTCTAGTACGATTCAAAATCTAAAATTGTGGAAGGATTTTCTGGCCTCATAATGGATTTGTTTGTCATTTTCCCAAAAGTATAATTAGGAGATATAGAGGTTCTTTATTTTCCAGTTTTATAGAGATATAATCAACATATAACATTGTGTAAGTTTAAGGTGTACAACATAATTTGATATATGTATACATATATGTCACAAAATGTTACAGTAGGTTATCACAAAATATCACAGCAAGTTAACATCCATCACCTCACAGTTATGAATTTTTTTCTCCTTGTGATGAGAACTTTTAAGATCTATTCTCTTAGCAACTTTCAAATATACAATACAGGACTGTTGCCTATAGTCATCTTGTTGTACGTTACATCCCCAGAATGTATTTATCTTATAACTGGAAGTTTGTTTTGACCACTTTCACCCAATTTCCCCGCCTCCCACCCCCTGCCTCTGGCAAACACAACTCTCTTCTCTGTTTCTATGAGTTTGGTTTTTTAAGATTCTTCATATAAGTGAGATCATACAGTATTTGTCTTTCTCTGTCTTATTTCACTTAGGGCATTATGCTAAGTGTCCTGACTCTTAATTTTATATGGCACATCACATTTTGTTTAAAAACTTATTTCTTTTTAAGTTTTGAAGGTTATACCCTAACATGGGTAAGAATTTTTTTTTTTTTTTATGGTAACTCCATATCCTTTAATGAAAAACTCTACTGCTTCTGGTTCTGTGTTGCTAAGGGATTAATTAGTACAGTGACTAAATTAACACTGACAGAAAATCCAGGGAAGGAAAAAATATGGACCCAAGTGACCCTGTCAGTAAGGACTTGCTTATCACTCTTTATGTTTGTTTTTAGGTGAGGGCCAACTGCAAACGACACAGAAAAGCAGAGTAGGTGCGTCAAGCTGATCAAAACACACCGGGAAGTCCAAGCATAATGCTGTGTACATAGTAGTTTCTCAACTATTACATGAAGATTTATTGACCGCCCATGTTACCGAGCACTGTTCCAGGACAGGGCATAACAATGAGAAAAACAGTTCCTGACCCCAGTATGCCTGTGATCCAGTGCTAGAAACAGACTCATACTCAGGCAATGAAAGCACAGTGAGAAAAATGCTATACTAATATAATTCCATGCAAAGAACTTTAAGGGCACGTAAGAAAGAGCAACTGATTGCCTGGGTGGGAGTGAGGTAAATGATGCTGCTGAAGACAATGTAAGGTAGCATTTATAACTAGATAACAGTCTGCACAGAATAAATAGTTAAGGAGATTGAAAAATATTTTTTTGATGGCTAGTGAGGCAGAATTAAAAACAGTATATTCATAAAAGATGCTGATGGATGCAGAGTGGGGTCCTGAACCCACGACTTCTGGTTCCAGGTTCTCTACTCTTTCCATAATATAATGCAGCAGTTTATTATCTGAAAAATTAAAACACATATATTTATTTTAAAAAGTTGGACACGTAGTTGAACCACTGCAGGCAACAGATCTGGAGAAGGAGATGTTTCTCCTTCAAGGTTTATGACTCATCTTTTCTGGCAGCTCTGACAATTAACTTCTGATTACACAAGTGGCCTGTGGTGTATCTACTATAGTGGGCATTTAGATTGAGAAAGAATGTTGGAGAAACCTTTTGTCTTTGATCCCTGGACTGATGAAAAAGTGGCTGCATGGAGAAGTAGAAAGGGAGTGATGGGCAGGGGGAGGCAGCCACTGCAGTTGGAGCAGGTTAGGACAGGTTTGACCACCACCCGCCTTCCCATCATTACCCCTCTTTCCTGCTCAGACCAACCCTCCCTGTCCCACTGCCTCCCTTCTACACACAAAAGGACAGGTCTGAGGTTGTAAGAGTAGTTGCTCGTCCAGGAGGAATTGAGGACAGTGGGTAACAATTAAGAGCTGGCAGTGTAGGTAGCCTTGGTGGTAATGGGAGGAGTCCTTTCATACTGTCAGGAGAGACATTCTCATTCTGGAGGAAAGCATGCTCTCACTCCTCAGACGATGTCATCGCTAGGTGTGAGGGGATGGATCCATGGTGGGCTGATCCTGAGAACACCATCAGGGAAGACCTTATAGCATGCCCAGGACTCTCAGACCCAGTCTTTGACCTTCCAAAAGATTCTGTAGGAAGCCTTTCTTCTATGATGCAGAAATTGCAAAGACACAAGACAGAAACTAGAAAGAGATGACCAGACCCCGAAAGAACTATGGTCTTCCCACCTCTCAGAAGTCTATAAAGATAGACCTTACTCTAGATGAGCTCTTTGGATTATTATCTACCCTTTCTCAGTATAGGGAAAAGGAAATCACTCCCTTAAATAAAAACACAAATGACATTAAGGGATAAGCAGAGAAACATTCTTAACACAAACTATTTTAGTAGAAAGAGGCACACAATAAGTCTTTAACCCTCCCCACCATCATCCAGGGTAACACATAGAAAGTACGTACAAGCGTTAAACCAGAAAAGCTCCCGGGAAACTCTGCGGGGAAAGGACAGTTTCCTCAAAGGAGGCCTAGTAAGGGTATAGATTTTTTTCTTTTTAGCTTTTTGTCATTGAATTGAGGGATTAAACAATTTAACCTGTGAACTACTCCTGACTGCTAACAGTGTGTTTGTTCTATTTTTTTTCTTTATGTATTTTCTTTATGTATTATCCAGGAAGTGCCATGGTGTGTGTAAATGAAGAATACTTTTACGATTCTCACTCTAAACAGAGTATAGCTCTTTTTGACCAGCTCGTTTTTCTTTTTAATTATTAGTGAGAAACTGACTCCATGGAGAAAACCAGCAGCCAGAGAGGATCGGACAAGTGCAATCCGATTAGAGAGGTGAGAGCTGTGCACAATTTACAGCCGTGGCCAGCACTCTGAAGACCATATTGAAAGGAAGGAAAGATTTTAGTATAAATCAAATAATAAAGGCTCAATTTTCAAGGACTAAACCAATGTTTTCCAACTTTCTGAATCTTTTGTTTTAATACACGCATCTCACCTTTCCCAAAGGTTCTGATATCATTTTCTTCCTCATTATTGACTATTCTTACCTTGTTGGAAAGGTTTTGTCCAATTTTATTTTCTGTAGATTGTATTGTGAAAGTAATAGAGATTATGTGTTTATTTTCAAATATAAAATAACCATATTTAATATGCTTTTAAGAAGTCCCTTGCCCCACCCTGGAAATTTGAACATGCTTTCTTAAAAATCATGCCCATTCTCCCTGACCTCTCAAATACCCAGTTGAAAATGCCTGGACAAAACTTTGAAATATACGGTAACAAAGATTAAGATTTTGTAATAACGGTGCTGAAGTAAGACATGTGTACCCCATTGCAGAACAGACTTCACAGGACAGACTTGTGAGGTTTTGGATGTAATGAGGACACACATTACTCTTTATATAAAGGGTCGATGTACTAAGAAATGTTTCTACCCACAGCTCTGCGTAGGGCATCCTTGACCTCCTTGTTCCTCAGACTGTAAACAACAGGGTTCAGCATGGGGGTGACAATGGTGTAGGTCACTGAGAGAAGGAGATCTTGTTCTATAGAGTTTTCTGACTTGGGCTTGAGGTAGACAATGGAGGCACAGCCATAGTGGACAATCACCACAGTGAGGTGGGAGGCACAGGTGGCAAAGTCTTTCTTCTGGCCCTCGGCTGAGGCGATCTTGAGGATGATGGAGATGATGAGAACATAAGAGATGAAGACGAGGCCCATGGGAACTAGGATCACAAATAAACTGACAATGAAATTGATTATTTCATTGATAGTGGTGTCAATACAGGAGAGTTTCGTGACAGGGAGGATGTCACAGAAGAAATGACCAACCACTCTGTGACAAAAGGTAAGGTAAATATGGATGTCACCTGGACAGCTGCCATGGCCAGGCCAATGCCAAAGGCTCCACACATCAGCTGGACACACACCCTCTTGCCCATGATGATTGTGTATCTCAGGGGGTTGCAGATGGCCACGTAATGGTCATAACCCATCACTATGAGAAGAAAGCAGTCATTGATGGCTAAGGTAACAAAGAAGAATATTTGGGTAGTACAACCTGCTAAGGAGATTGTCTGGTTCTGGGCTATGAGGCCAGAGAGCATCTGTGGAATGATGACCAGTGTGTACACAGTCTCTGGACTAGCCAGCATGCTCAGGAACAAGTATATGGGTGTGTGGAGATGATGATCAATGTGGATGATGTTCACGATAATGGCATTTGCATCCAGAGTTAATGTGTACAGGATGAGAAAAACCACAAACAGGGTGATCTGGTGTTCATGGAATCTGAAGAATCCCAAGAAAATGAACTCTGTCTCCTCTGTGAGGTTCTTTCTCTGTATTCTTCAGTTTCAGCATCTGAAAGCAATGCAGGGAGTCAACATGGAGACATTCCCATCATGACATGGACTCTAGAACAGGGATAGAGAAAGGGGTATAGGAGACACAAATGCACATACAATGAGTCTATTTCGTTGCTCTATAACCAGGAGGGTGTTGGCATAGGTCAAATGGCTACCTTATCCCCCTCTCCCTTTTCAGTTTTTGCTGTTTCCTTAATCTTCCCTTAAACCTCTGGTTGAGGAATCACCAATATGTGAGACCACCACACATACCTTTTCAAGTTTTCATCCTGAATGTGTTGTTTGTGTGGAGCATGGAGGAAGGTTTTTTTCTTTTAATGATGTTCAAACCACAGGGCCCCTGAGCCCATGCCATCCTAGCTTTACCCATTTCCCTTCCAGGGAAAGTACAAGAAGCTGGGACAACAAAATGAGGGGGAGAGAGTTAGATTTACTAAGTTACAATCACTGGCGTCACTTAGGAGAAACTTCTAGTAACAGTGTATAGGAAGCAGAATTAATCCCAGGAGAGTTGATCTTCAGTAGCACTTTAGTAGGAGTGAGGATGAGGTTTTCTGGGCTCAGTCTGGATGGTCTAAGTGAGAAAAACCATTGGCAAAATAGCTTGTTCTAAAAGTATTAACAAGGACTTGAGGATTTAGGGGCAAGTGAACTAAGAAGAAAGAGAGAAGTTGTTGGAAAAGAGAGAGGAGGAAGAGCAAATGGCAAACGGCTGGACTTCGAATAAAAGAAGTAACTGATTTCTTCCTGGCAGAGGGAATTTTAAGAATGAAAAGATGTAATAGTTGATTTTAAGTTGTTTGCTAGACTATATTGTGATGTAAAGTCCCTCAAGAGCCCAAAACCTTCATTTAAAGCTGCCATATGTCCAATCTTCAGTTAGTGGTATTTGGGAAGAGGGAGGAATTGGATGATGGCACAGTGCATAAAAAGGGCACCACGTGCATGAGATGAATCCAGAGTGAGGAAGAAAGACTCTTGCTAGTAATGATTGGAAGAAATACAAGGGCTTCTCTTGTCCTACTTTCTCCCTTGCAAGTACGCACAATATTTCCTAGAAATTGGTGAGGGCCTCTGGGATTGCCACCATATATCTAATGATGGTTTGAGCCATTTTATTTAAAGGGCAAGGGGCCGGCCCTGTGGCTTAGTGGTTAAGTGCACGCACTCCACTACTGGCGGCCCGGGGTTTGCATCCCGGGCGTGCACCAATGCACCACTTGTCCCGCCATGCTGAGGCCGCGTCCCACATACAGCAACTAGAAGGATGTGCAACTATGACATACAACTATCTACTGGGGCTTTGGGGAGAAAAAGGGAAAAAAGAAAAAAAAGGAGGAGGATTGAAAGAACAAAAGAAAAGAAATGCATATATAAAAAAGAAGGGCAAGATAACACTAGCAGGCTGGAGGATTTTGGCACATCTAGGAAACTTCCACTAAAAATCTAGGAAACATTCTAGATTCTTAATAAATCTAGATTCCTAGGAATCTAGGAAACACAATCTAGAAAATGTTGTGGATGTTCTGGAAAATATTTCATGGAAAATAAGAGGGCAAATGTTTAAAGTGGAAATGAGTGTGCCACTAATAATTAAAGTAATTTTGATTAAAAGACCACTGAGATACCAGTTGGATAGGTAAAGATTAAAGAGAGTGACAGTGTGACTCTCAGCAGCTTTTTAGAAAGGACAAGGTAGAGCTATAGAGCTGCGGCTACTGAAATTTAAATTAATTAAAATTAAATAAAAGTAAAAATTCAGTTCATCAGTCACACCAGCCACATTTCAAGTGCCAAAAAGCAACATGTGACTATTGGCTACTCTATTGGACAGCACAGATATCAAATATTTCCTTTCTTGGTGAAAGTGCTGTTGGACAATGCTGCTGTAGCATATTGCTATGGGCAGATGTGTGGAATACATTAAATAACAACAGAAAAGCTATTTAAAGAACAATAACGTGATGTGCTGCCATGTGGTTAAAAATATGTGTGTGTGCATGTGGCTGTGAATGCACATAAATATTTATGTATGCAAAAATGTCTGAAAGAAGAAACTGATATTATCATGGGTTAACAGTTATGTTAGGGTGGGGTGAGATTACAGGAAACTTTGACTTTTTACACTGCTGTATTTACAGTGAGAATTATCACTGATTTTAATTTTTTTAATTTTGAGCATAGAACTATGGCTCATAAATAGTTTGAAGAAGTCAAGGTGGATGACAACTGAGAACAGATATGAGATTGAACAAGAAGGAGGTCATTGATGACTTATTGGCCACAGTTTCAGTAGGCTTGGGCTGGAAAGCATAGTTACAGGGAGTAACAAAGAAAAACTTTGTTAATATGTCATCTGTGAGATCAATAGATTATATGTGCATTTTCCCTTTCTTGATGAGCCTGTTGCAATGAGTGACAAAAAATGGTTAAGGAGGTATTGAGCAAGGAAAACTGTAGACATATTTGGAGTAGGGAAGAGGAAGAAAATACTAAACTGAATTGAGTCAGGAGGAGGAAAAAAATCCCTGGTCTCTTTAAATTAGGGTCTGGAAAGTGCTGCTTTCACTCCAAATCAGCCACAGATTTGTTGTAAATATGCTTCATGTAAATATGAATTTACTTTCTTTGAATAGATTATAAAGGCATAGACAGGATGGCTGTTGACCAAGGAACGTGGGCTAGGTTACATAAGCCGAGGAATAAAAAGAGGGAAAAGAAGTAATTTGGTTGCCTCTGGTGCATATTTGAATTGGATTGAACAGACAATGAGAGACTATCTTAAGAAAAGATATTCTTAAAACTTTGGGGAACAAATGCAACAAGAAGGCCAGATCAAGACATTTGAGAGTACAGAACAATGCAAATATTCACTGCAAATGTTCAGAGCAATGTTCTTTCCATGTTGTTAGTGTTGTCGTCCCTCGGTGTCCGTGGGGGTATCAGTTCCAGGAACCCCTGTGGACACCCTAATCCTAGGATGTTCAAGTCCCTTAGTCCCTCATATCCTTGGGTGGGTTCTGCATCTGCATATATGGAGGGCCAACCGCACTGTTTATTTAGAAGAAAGGTGTGTAGTGTGTGAGGGAAAGGTGAAGCACTCCCACTAGGGGGAACTATCATTTCTCCTGCTGGAAGAACTCGTCTGCAGCCAAAACCTCATTTCCTTTAACCAAAATAAGCAAACAAAAGAGCCCTGCAGTAATTGGGATCCACCCTCCACAGAATCCTCTTTAGTGGCTAGCTGCACTGCCTAGAGTAGGTGTCATCCGCTCACCCTGATTTTTCCTGGTATTCTTCCCAACCACATTACTCTCCATGTTAGGAGTTCCATTACACACCTTACTCCATCTTGTCACATCTCCAGGGATGTTTTAGCATCTCTTATAGATTAGGGGCAATTGCCTACTTACCTCATTTTTTAACCTGTTTCTTTTTGAAGTGCAGAAGCAATCCAAAGTTGTTACTGTAACAGAATGCGTGGTTCAGATGACAAATACAGGGCTGTTATTGTCCGTGGAGGTGAGGGAGGCCCCAGTAAAAGAGATGGGGAAAGTATGGGATGCGGGAGTAAATCACATTGTTAGCCTTCTTTAGTCTTCTTACATTCTTACACAGAGGAAATCAGGTTGCAACAGACACCAGTGTTCATGTTTTGAACGGAGAAGAAGTCACAGAGAGCACCAGAAAGCCAAAGAAGCACGTGGAATGGGTGGGTCAGCTCTACCAGTGGAGATTGGCCAGGAGGAGTTCTCAGCAGTTAGAACGTGTGTCTATGAACTTAAGGACAATTTGAGCACCAGACGGCCACCTCCTTTTCTCCTGCTGGTTGCTACTTTGAGTCTCTGCCCAGCCAGAAGTGACTGCAGCTGGGCATGGTAGCAGGAGCCCTTCTCCCACCCATATCTGGGCCCTCTCTGAGGCTGAACCCTAAGGGTGTTTCTTTGTAAGGGACACACCAGTAGATAATCTCTAAAGCACAGTAAAGAACAGAAAGGATCTTTCAAAATGATTTATACGTTCCAGAAGGATAAAAACCCCGTGGGGGAGGGAGTAAGAATACTGAAATGTGCTCATGCATCAAAATTTCAGTCATGAAGCCAATATTCCTATTAGAGGAAAAGGAAAAGTAAAATAGAGGTGAAAAACACACTTTGAGGGTGTAAAGGAAACACCATGTGCAAAGGGAAGAAATTGACAAAAATCGTGGGTACTTAAAAATATCTAAATCTTTATAAGCAAAGTCTGTGCTTAGAAACAGAATCTGTATTTTTAAAAATTAAAATATACAAGGTAGGCTAAGCTGCTGTGTTGATATTTTGTATGTAAAGGAATTGTACAGTTAAAAAAAAAATGACAGTGTCTTTTTGCCAGACTTTCTGTCCAGTCTTTTTCTTTCATTTTAAACAAAATGATCTAAGCAGCAAGGAATGGAGGAACTGACTTCTTAAGAAACTGGTGATTACACGAACTATTTGAATAGACAAGAGAATGGTAACTTTTCTTTGGAACGGAAGCCTCCTCACACCCCAAACAGTCATCCCAGCTTCTTGAGTCTGTGGCATCTGCCTGTGCTCTTTTCTGGTTTCAGAGCATACCAGGCAATCATGGCTTATTTACAAAAGATCACCGCAATGCCAAGAAAACTGATTATCATTTTTTACTAAGAGAAATAACAGAATCTTGGTGTCTTTCAAAGCTCAGCCTCAGCTCAGGTTCTGGGTCAGCCTTATCAGAGTATTAGGTCACTTACATTTCGCTGGACTTGGGCTGAAGCACAAGGTGACACATTCACACCGGTGTCTCTGGCCCTGTTGGCTTTACCTTTTGAGGAGCTGCCCCTTTAAACTCTGATTTGGAAGGGACTCTCAAAGGAGAATTCTGTTGTCTGGCTCTTGTCTCCTGGGTTAATTTGCCAAGAGACTTTCTGTGCATCCCGTGGGTCTGTGTGGAGTCAGAATCCAGAAATGAGCCAGAGGATCTCATTTTAAATGGATCATGCAAGGAATACCGGCCAAGCTCTGGTCTCACATGGCCCGGTACTTACTTTTTTCCCTAGGGAAAAAATAGTTCAACTCAGAAAATGTGTTGATGTCACATGGCACCATCATTTGTTCTTGTGAATCCATGTTAGCGTATTGTCCTAGTTTGGTTACTGTCAGCGAAAATGCACTCGTATCAAAGTCAAAGGTGGTGCCCCTTAGTATCTGTAGAAAGAGCTTATCTCATTTTTTCTACTAGCAGGAGACATGCATGGGTCTGGTTAGGTAAGCATTAGGTTTGGCAGCAGGGACTAAAAATGGAACATGAATATTTCTTTTCATTTGTAGGAATATACCAAGAAGTTAAGGCAGATGATATAAAGTTTTAGGTAATCATTCTCATTCTCTTTATCATCATGGCTAACACTGACTGAGCACTTACGCTGTGCCAGAGCATGTACTGCGTAGGTGCTTTGTCTGTGTCATCACATGTAATCCTCATAAGAACCCCATGAGGCTGCAATGAGAAGTTGCTGCAGTAGCTACAGCTCTAGGTGAGGTGCTTTACGCTTGCCTTTGACGTCTCACTCCAGACACAGCTGGACTAGCCCCTTGTAGACTGTGGACCTCAGCACAATTTATCAGTAACATTAGGTTAGTGTTGCTTCTGGATCCTGTGGTTGTATGTGATCCTGTGCTGCATGTGCCTTACTGCTGCTCCAACTGTATGGTGGTTCCTCTAGGCATCTCTCATATTGGACTCACAGAAGAATGGCCACCGGCAGGCAAAACCTAAATGGAAAATTCTGGAACACAAATGGAGCTTAGTGTATAAGGTAATCAGGTCTTTAGTCCTATCAAGGTAAGGATTAAAGGTGACTCAGGTCATGTTTCACTTTTCTTCTGTTTTTTGAATATTCTTAGACATCTATTCTTTCTAAGCAATAGAAAGTGCCATGAATACCTAAAAAGTCTCCATATTGCTCTCCAAATGTGACTACACATTGGTGTTCTCTAGCGAAGATAAGAGAACATCTCTTTTTCATCCTCACCCCGACTCAAGTCTGAGCTGAGCCGTATCCCAAACTCAAGGAGACCTCATTGCTTTAACTTCAGGCCTCTCCACAGAGTTTCCCCTATAAAACACAGAAAAACCTGGAAGCCCTCTCATCAAGGAAAAGTCCTTTACAGACTTCTCTGGTAAAACTAGTCCTGGAGCCACGTGACTAAATGCTCTGACTTGTTTTTCTGCAACCACATAAAGAACCAAATCTTTACTTGTACAAGATAGAGGCTCAAAAATTGCTTTTCTTGTTAGAGGTGACTCCAGGTTTTAGCTACTCTTTGCACATCTTGTGTACTGCTTGTTCCCTAGGTTCTACTAGCCTTAGTGACAAGTGTGGGGAAAGTGGCAATTATCAAGGTTTTTGACACTGAATCACCACCTAATCATGTTCCTGGGTCATCATATCTTCCAAGTCCTTCCATTTTCCTTATGAATTCTGATTGACTCAAATAGTTTTCTCTGTGACTTTTGCTGCTTTCTTTGTTGTGACAACCACCGTATCTGAGAAAAATGCTCAAAACAAGTTGTCAGAAATCCCATGTTTATTTTAAATGATGTTAAAATGAAACTCTTTTTTCTTCAGTTTTGAATGAGCCACCTATATTAGATAATAAAAAGAGCATGACACAGACCCGCTCATATGAAGAATTTACAAAGGAAATGATTAAGAACCAGCTCAATGACTCTGTGTCCCTTGGCAAGAACAAGGTGTGCAGAGTAGACAGAATGTGGAATAGGAAAGAACTTCTCCAAAGAACAGCTGTGGCTTTCCTTTTATTCTTGCTTTGAGAGAGTAGTGGGTCATGTTCCTGGTACCTTGAGAGGATGGTTGTTGGTCTTTCTACTTCCCTCACCTCAAGCCTAGTGAGAGGGCTTCCAAGGAATCACTCAGAAAGCTTGAAATATGCTCCTTGCTACTGGGAGACTAACTAAAGTCACTGTAGAAACAGCCAAGTGTTGTCTGTGTTAAGTTCATCCCAGACTCCTAGAATTTATGGGGACAAGGGATGCATGAGTTTTTCCTTTGGATGAGGTATAGGGCACATAGAAGAAAGAGCTGACATGTGGTCATCTTGGGTTTTCTCCAAAAGAGCCATCTCAAGGGGAAGAGCGTTCCCAAAAGCAAGAAACCAAGCAGAAACACTAGATCCTAAGAGCCACAGAAGAAGTTGCAAATGATCACCAAAAATTAAGGGTACCTCTAACTCAGGTTGAGTTGAGAAGGGGAGTAGGAATCAACCTGAGATAGAAGAAAGCTGAAAGACGTTAGGTATGGGTTACAATTTAGGCTGATTATTGTTAGAAAGAAACTATAATAAGATGACACAGACTTATTAGAATATAATCTCCAAAAAAGCAAGCACCATGATTGTTTCACTCAATATTATATTTTCATCTGGCATAACACCTGGCATAGAGTAGTTGCTCAATAAATAATTGAATGAATGGATAATGGCACTTGAGTGTACACTGGCTTCATTTCTTAAAACTTGTTTTAGGTTCCTTGGCAGAGGAGGCTGTTAAACTGAAACATATAGTCTACTGTTGAGCACTAACACGCCGTTAGGGCAAACGACATGTCTACATGCTCTTGGTGGAAATATGTGCTGTACAAGAAGAGACTGATCTTTCTAGTACTCACAGTGTAAGTTTATGGAAAGGTGGTTAACATTAAGAAACCACAAAGCAAGCCTTGAGTCAAGAGATGGCAATTGGAAACTAATTTCCTACATTGGTAAAGTCCCTGTCTAACCAACTTGATGTTCTGAATGGTTTCTATCTCACCCGAGAAGAGATTGAAAGGTTAAAGCCCCTGCAACTCCACTTGGTACCTCATCAAATCTTCTCAGATTCTACATGCTCCTCTCTGCCCTGACCCTGTTGCTCCATTATGGAGTTCCCAGATTTTACCCTACTTCCTTGTATCTGGTGCCTGCCTCTTTGTTCATCCTGCGTGAATGAACACATCAATTTGAAGTAATCACTGTGGTTAACATTCTGAAGCTCTCCTGGATGCTTTCTGATTTTCCTTGGCTTCATGCTCCATCACCTGTAGGCAAAGCCTGCTTTGCTTCCCACATGCAGCCAATTTCTATTTGGGTCCTTGCTTCTCTGGCAAGGCACCTCCTATCTGCTAAGGATGTGCCAGGCACTATGCTCCATGGTTTTTATAATAATGAAAATAACTGCTACTGATAACATCTGATAATTATTTTGCAGTGTTATAATTAGGATGCCAGTTGCTCTTCTAAGAGTTGCACCTGAAAGAGGTAAGCGGGGACCAGGTTATGGAGGGCAATGTCACGTTAAAGGGTTTAGGTTATATCTTATATGAGGTGGGGATCCATAGAAGGTTTTTTTTTAATTTTTGTGAGGAAGGCTAGCCCTGAGTTAACATCCGATGCCAATCCTCCTCTTTTTGCTGAGGAAGATTGGCCCTAGGCTAACATCCGTGCCCTTCTTCCTCTACTTTATATGGGACGCCCCCACAGCATGGCTTGACAAGCAGTGCATTGGTTCGTGACTGGGATCTGAACCTGTGAACCCCGGGCTGCCGAATCAGAGCACAAATTTAACTGCTACACTGCTGGGCCAGCCTCCACAGAAGGGTTTTAAACTGAGAATTCATGAGAGCAGTATTCTTGATGACTTTAGGACAGTATTATGAAAATCAAGCATTGTACAGTATCATTAGGATTTTTGGGGAAAAAAAGGCATGTTTGCCTTCACACAAAATGATTCCAGACTCTAATACATTTTTAGTTTTCATTCCTGCAGCTTGTAGTCTTTTTCCCCGTCTCATTACTTGCTATCAGGTTCTCAACTATTGCTTACTCATCTCATTATAGTTCTCTCCCTGGCATAACCTCAGACCTCTTTTTGATTGATTTGTAACTGGAAAACCAAACAGAAGGATTTGTGTTGCAATTCTACACACATTTTGCATTGTTAATGATTATCAGTAGCTTGTAAGTGTTGCCACTACCCCACTCATTGAGTGCTCTGGCTTTGTGACATATCTTTTTAGTTACTTAAAGGTTTCCCTCCCCATACTTTGCAACTTGGTTTTTCTGGATAATGAAACACCAATTTCCAAATAAGTAGATATAAGAGAAAATGTTTGGGATATGACAAACACTAAACAAAGGCAGATGGTGTAATACACTATATATACATATGTATATATATTTTTTTATTAGGCACATATGTAGACAGGAAATTCAAGGAAGAAAGAGCTAACAGATATAGGATGTAGTATCCAGTTGCCTTAAGCAGATCTCTCAGATGTTGGTCATTTCATTTTCAAGTAGTCTTGTTGATTCAAACCCTCAGTTCCACACCAGGGGCTTGATGACGACATATCCTTCTATATCATAGCTCAGAGCCTGCCAGTTCAGGATATTGGGATTGAGGGAGGAACCGTGATACACAGACAGGATATCCTCTGGAGACAGCACAGAGTCCCACATGTACAAATCTCCAATCTCTCCCACAAAGGACTGGTTTATATCAAACGCTCCTCCATAGGAATCCTGCTCCTGTCCCAGGACAATCTTGGGGTTAGTTGCCACAGAATAACCCTGCTTCAGGCCCTTTCTCACCAGCGGCTTCCCATTGACCCAAAATTCAGCAATGCCCGACGAAGATTCCCAGCTAGTACAGATGTGCACACTGGTAGGGACCTCTTCAATAGTTATGGCAGTAACTTTTGTGCCTCCAATGTGTAGAGAATAATGTCCAACTTTTTCTTTAAAAATTAGTAGCTCATTATCCTTGCCCCGGGCGTTGTAGGAGAAGAGGCTGTAGGCACGGGAGAGGTCACTATAGGCTCGAAAACACAAGGTAAACTGCTGCAGAGGTTTCTCTAGCTTTGGGATCAAGTTCACGTGGTCACTAGAGGATGCTCTAGGGAAAACAAATACCTTCCCATGGAGGTCTGTGGGATAGAGAAAGAAATATAATGACCTTCACCATAAATGCAGGGAAAAAATATCACATTCAACCTCTTTTCTCATCTCACGCTCCTTGACCATTCCCCGACCACCCTACCTGTCTGAGCAAAGGCTTCTGGGAGACTGGTGAGGACAAAGACCCAAATCAGTAGCTTGTCCATGTTCTTGGCCTGGGGCTGTTATAGTAGCAGCGGTGACCAGGAAGAGGGTACAGACAGCACAGTGGTTGTCTACCCAGCTTTCGAGATTCACACTCAGATCTCAGGCTATTCATGGTTTATATGCACTTATGAGTAAGAGTGGGGGATGGAGAGCACCAATAATGTGTGAGTGATTTTCCAGGCCTGCCCCCTGGTGCCAACAATCAGAGCTACTGATGGGGAAGGAGGGGTGGGGCCCCCGGCCGGGGAATCAATGGAAGTTTATTAGATACAAGGGACAATTAGAGGGTCAACCCTATGACCCAGATTCTGGTGCTGGGAAGAGAGTTGTTGTGGAGCTGCAGTATTATGGATGAGATGAGGGACCAAGATGGCCATGTCAGGAGGGCCTCACTCCATTCTCCGGGGCCCCTCTGTCTGATGACGCTGTGCTCTGCTGGGAGCTCCTGAGCCATGTGGTGGGTCTCCTTGAACTCAGGCCTCTTGTGGGCTGCGCGTCCAAGGCTTTTTCTTCTTTTTATAGTTTTGTGAAGTAGTCTTCTGTTTGTAGGACATTCTGGGATTCTACTTTCTGCTGAAGACCTTGAAAAGTCCCTTCACCTTTGATTAATTCAGTATTAATTAATACTGAAAGAGAGAATTAGAGTATGCACTGTCTGTCCCCCTGAAGCTTAGTATTTTCAGCCACTGTTACCCAAGCTCTTTTTCTTCTTTTGAGTATCATGGTGCTTCCTTATGCTAGATTTTCCCATTTATCATTATGAGTTATTTTCCTGGTAATCTGCCCACTATCTGCAGATATTTCAGCATATCACTCAGTTTTCCTCTCTTCTTCTTTGAGTCCCTAACCATTGGGGGTATATTTACATTAATCTTTGGTGATGACCTGAATAATACATTACACTCACATTTATTCATTAATTCCCAGGTACTACACTATGTGCTAGGGATCCAGTGGTGACTTACCCTGGCACAACCCCAATGATCTCCATCTCCATTCTCTCTGCTACTACTTAAAATATCACAACTTATTAGCCACCACTCAAACCTGCTCTGCCTCTAAGATACAGAACTGAAATTCTCCTTTCTAGTCACATTATTTTCTTTCTTTCCTATCCCTAATTTCTGTGGAATCTTCATTCTCATCCTATTGTCCAGTTTCTTGTTTATTCCTTCTTCTTTCCGTTTGCTGCAGACTTTCTGATTAGCCTTTTCAGTGATACAATAACTGCCACGAAGAATTCTCTTTCTCTACCGTTGTCCAAATTATCCTTCTAATCCTCAGCTCTGGGCAGTTCCTGTTCTCTAATTTTTTCTAAGCTGAATCCCAGGTTGTAATGCCTCATCTGGCTTGTTGCACAGTAAGAGTTGGTATTGGAGCTGGGATTATACATCTTATTGCCTCCTGAGTTAAATACAGATCCTTCATCTTGGAAGCCAATGCCATTCACAATCTGGCTCCAACCTGGCCTTAACCTCTTAATCAAACCCTGTCCTCCAGTCAGACGCCTCTAATTGTTTCTCATACGTGCCTGGCTTTCCTGATTTCATTACCTCTGTTCACTGCTTTTATTCTGTCTTGAATTTCTTTTTTACCTATCTGTTTCTTAAAATCGTAACCATTCTTCAAAAGCAATCTCGAAAGTGATTTGCTTTACAAAGACTTTCCTTATGTCTCAATTAGACATTATTTTCACCTCTTTTTAACTCCCTATAAGGTTTAGAGCAATGACTTTGGAGTAGAATTTACTAGTGGTTGACTATTGTGAAAGTCACTAAACCTGTCTGAAACTTGGTTTCCTTTTCTACAAAACAAAGATAAAACTACCCACTTGTAGTGTTTTTGTGAGGATAAATGAGATACTATAATATACATAAAGTGCACGGAACGGTCTCTGGATGATTATTATTATCATTATCATTTTGAAGCTTTTTATGGATATTACCATTGTCTGTCTCATGTTATAGACATTAGTATTTTTATCTCTCATCCTCTCTTGATTGAAGCTGAATATTAGGTCTTATTCATTTTTACATCATCCATTTTACTTAACAATTATTCCTGCACATGAAAGAAGCTGGTAAATGTTTGTGGAATCAAAGAATTCAAGCAAGGTGAGGACTTTTTACATAAAACAGTTTAGTAGGAGTAAAATGCAGAATCCAATTGAATAATCTGAGCAGGTCAGGCTGGAAGTGGGAGCTTGGAGATAACCTTTACAGGGAACCCTCCTTCTTTTGCAATTCCCTTTCTCAGATGTTAATGAACGAGTGCCATAAAATTTAGAGACTACAGAGTTCACCAGCTGCTTCTAGTTTTCATCATAAGTTAATAAATTATCATTCTGTCAACCAAGATGGTTTGGAGATCAATGTAGAGGAAAATTTTCTCTAATGGGAGATGAGACCATGGAGCCGGCCTGGCGGAATGAGTGATCCTGGAGATGTTAGAGGTAATGAAGTTTATACTGCTGTTAAGGCCAATGCTAGGGTTAACAGCTGGACATGAAAATGATGTGTCCAGACATTGTGAAGAGGCAAAGCCTCGCTGGAAAGGAGTTTTCTTAGTACAATGGGAAAAGGGTAGGGGAGGTCAGACCTGATTCTATTCGTTAGTTTCCTTCTCTGGAACACGTGTCTTAGGCTTTGAAAGAGAACAGCTCTAGCTTCAGGAGTCATCAAAGTGGATACTGAAGACTCTGCTGCAGAAAGGAAGGCTCTGATGTCAGAACATGTGAAAATGAATCCTGAGTCTTGAGAATTGGGTGGAGTTTTCAAAGTGAACCAATGCCCGTGGTTGCTGAGAGGCTCCTGGGTGCCTTCTTACCAGTGAATGTTCAGGTTCCTGTCTGGGTGGCTCTGGAAGGGTTGAGGCAAGGAGCGGAAAGATGACAGTATGTTAGATAGAAGCAGGGTCACCAGTAAGTGGAGTTGTCTTGGTGACATCAGTTGGTATGCAGTAAAGTTTGCCTTCAGAGAGGAGCCAAGAAGAGGACATTGGCAGTGCCAGAAGGAGGGCATGGCATAAACTCGGAGCTGAAAAAAGGCAGAGGTGTGAGATCTAACTTAAGACTACCTGAGGGATTAAAAAATACTTGAAAGATACTTTCTAAGGCCTTGGGTATTTATGGAAGACATAAAGTCACAATAAGAGAGGAGACTAAAGGAGAAGATGGGTAGAACAGGATTTGGGTGCTAATAAAGTATTATTTGCCATGTGTTCTGTTAGCCATAAGGAAACTTAAGAGCATTTATTTGTACTAGATGAAAGGAGGCAATGGAGACGTCAAGAGTGACTGATTATCACCCTGATATGTGTTGTATAAAATTAAAGGTACACAATCTTAGACTGATGCAAGGTCTTATGGTAAAAGAAAAAAGAGCAAAGGTGAGATTTTTAAAAATAAAAATACATAGAATATGGAACCAAGTTAGATTTTACTCCAAATTTCTCATTGTGTATGATTTGGAAAAATGTGGTGCTACAATTGAGAGGAAGTGCATTTGGAGGAGGTGGAGGATAGGTGATAAGTTTGGTTCCTAAAATGCTAAATTTGAAATGACAGTATGACTTACACACAGAAAAGGCCAGCGGAGAATTTGAAATATGTGAGTGCCATTTGGGATTAGAAATATAGGTTTCAGAGGGATCAACATATAAGTGAAGATGAAACAAAAATGAACTAACTCTTTCAGTAGAAAAAAGAAGAAAGAAAAGGTCAGGGAGCCAAGCACTGAGGGATCATTCTCATTTGTGGGGTTGGAGACAAGGGAAGAGTCCAGGAGGGTGACAAAAAATAATGTTTGGCAGAAAGGATAGTGTGTGTAGTGGCATGGAAACCAAGTTAGTGTAGTTTCCAGGAGGCAGTGTCCAGAGGTATTAAATGCATCAGAGGGACCTATGTAGGAAGGATGCTGTATTTAGCAATAAAAACTTCATTGGTGACCTTTGAAAGAGAAATTTCCTTAAATTGAGCATGGGAGAGCCAGGTTGCAGGGGATAATGGAGGGACAAAAAGGAAGGGAGTCTGTTTCCTTAGGTTTAGTAGTTCTGACAAAGAACAAAAGGAAAGAAACAAGATTCTCTAGGGGACTCAGGATCCAATGTATATTTCCCATACAGATTATAGATTGCTTCTTCTTGACAGAGAGGCTATTGTGTCTCTGCTTCCCACCCGATAACACTTCACCCAATGACAGAGAAAAATCAGTGTTCACCTGAGATTATGACTGACCTTTCTACCAAAGAGCTATTTTGACTCTAAATGCCAGGCTCCAGACTGCTGGCAGACTCCTATCTCCCCTCCTCAATTGTGGTATTATCACAAATTGGTCTATCCCTTTCCAGGTCCTGTTGATACATAGGAGTCTTTTGTTGATTTCAGTTCTTCATTTATAAAAGAAAATCTGTTATAAGTTTGTCATCTTCTACTTCTGGGTCCAGTCCTATATCTAGACCATGTTACTTCAATGAAATCTCACTTCTGAATTCAGAATTCAATTGAAACTCCTCTTTAGAACGTCACAATATTTATTTCTCAGTCTTTATCCTTCTCTATATCCCCAAATTATCATCCATTTATTTTTGAACCACTCATCTTTGTAATATTTATAAAGTTTACCTTCATTGCTGAAATGGATGTTTTATTCAATCTTTTTTAAGGTAAGATTTGTATAAAACCTAACATTCAGTGGAACCCACTGACCATAACCATCTCTTCGCCGTTCACAGTCCCTTTGTGAGAACAGCATGTGGGGAGGAGATGTGAAAAGAAGAAAACATATAATGGTAGGAACTCAGTGTAACTCTGTCTTGAGTATGTTGAAGAGAAAGGTTCCCTTCTTTATATATAGGAATATATCTCTCAGTCCAGAGTGACAGAGAATACACACACTGAGGAAGAAGGGACAGAATTCTAGTCATGTGGCTGGAAGATGTCTTAGGTAGAGCTGTGTTGTTTCACTCTTGTCCTCTTGTCTTTTCCTATGTCAGGTTTCTGCCCATGACCTAGAGTCCATGTCAGAACAAGGATTTTCCCATGTTGACCCATTTAATTCATACCCCTGAAACTGTAGAATACAGAGAAAGAACCTCACAGAAGTTGACAGAGTTCACCTTGCTGGGCATCCCCAGATTTGTGAGTGCTGTCATCCATGTTTAACTTCAGCAGGGAATGCTACCATCGTGGCTCTCACTCACATCATCCATGTACTTCTTCCTGAGTATACTGGCTAATTCAGAGACTATATACACTGGTCATCATTCCACAGTTCTCTCTTGTCTCATATCTCAGAACTAGCCAATCTCCTTGTTCTTTGTCATCTTTACCACCACCAACTATTATGTGGTCATCTGAAAATCCCAGAGGTATACAGTCTTTATGAACAAGAAGGTGTGTGCCCAGTTGGCGTGTGAGGCCTTTAGCATTGGCCTGGTCATAGCAGTTGTCCAGATGTCATCCGTGTTCCATTTGTACTTCTGTGACACTGTGGTGGCCCATTTCTTCTGTGATATCCTTCTCGCCATGAAACTCTTCTGCAGTGACAGTACTATCCATGAAGTAAACAATTTTTTATTCCGCACACATATGTTCAGATGTCCATGGGCTTGGTTTACATTTCCTACATCAACATCCTCATCACCTCCACCATGCTTAGGATTGCCTCTTCTGGGGGCTTTGCCAACTGTTCCTCCCACTTCACCATGGTCATTGTCTAGTGCGGTTTTGCCTCTATAACCTACCTCAAGCCCAAGCTTATGAATTCAATAGAAAATAGACCAGCTGTCAGAGACCTACACCATCAGAACTCTGCTGTTGGACCTTGTTGTTTACAGTCTGAGGTACGCACAGGCCAAGGATACCATGTACAGAGCTGTGGACAGAAGCGTTTCTTAACAGATTGACTCATTTCATCAGGAGACCTTTTGTCCTGGCCAATGTTTTTCCTGCTCACAAATATTTCACATCTCACGAGTAGACCAAATAGAAAGCTTTGTTGTGAACTGGTTCAAGCACTTATCCTACTCTTCTATTTATGCTCTATAAAGAAGGCAGAAGCTAGGATTTCTGTTCAGGGTGTACATTACTGCAGAGACAGGCAGCATTCCAGGAGCACTTTGATAACTTATTCTTACAAGGGAGCATTTTGATTGAAAATCCTGCTGGCTCCCACCTCATCTGGTCATTTGGTGCTTGAATTTTGTCTGTGAGTGGAGCAGACCCAGTGATGATGAGAGCAGTGACTTCAGTTAAAGAATCCCATGGACTTCCTGAGCCTTTCCCCACTTCCACGATTTCAGTTGTATGATCCTTAATAGGCATTTCAAAAAGACTTTCCTTACCATTTGCTGATTAAAAAATAAATAGTTGCAACAAAGAGAGGAACTTCTTTCCATGAATTCATCCCCATTGGCCACTTAAATAGTTTGTATTTAGGTGGAGTACCCTTTACTTTTGTAAGAGAAAACAAAGATCTTTTTAAACCACATTATTGTTGCAGCCCTGGAAGGTGAGCAAAGGAAGAACAGAAGAGTGACTCTTCTCAAGGAATGGTGCCTTTATCCAGAACTCCTCTTCTTAAAATTTATCTTCTTTTCCCTCAAAAGCCTTTGAGAATTGTTAATCCCATAGTGGCTATATGGTAATTATTAGGGATGGTGGTGGCTAATTCTGGGCAAGTGGCTTTGATTGCTCTTCTCTAAGTGTTAACTGCAATTTTCAATAAATTAAGCCCAACAATGCTCATTTTCCCTTCCGCTGAGAGGGTAGGTGGGGGCTGAAAGTTTATTTTTGCCCCATGTCTTTTCCCACTAAAGTTCTTCTGAAGAGCTCTGTTCTGCTCATATCTTACACTTTTTTCTTGCATGGGTGGTTATGTGTTTAGTTAAGAAATTCTTACATATTTCTGCTCTTAGAGCTAGAAAATACATTGGAAAAGGTATAATAACATCTATTTTTACACATGCCTATATTTTGGAAATAAGTGACCCATTGTTATTTCAACTCCAAGGTCAGTCTTTTCATTCTCTACCTCACATTTTTGTCATATTTTTAACCACAACATTAGGATTACGGCACATTTTGGTCACCTATGATTTTTCTCTCTCAACAGACCACTGAAGGTCAAGGGTCCCAGGCATAGTGGGTGTCTTCTCCTGGAATAGCCTTTTGTCTCACATAGGAGACTGGGTAAGTTAATAGGTGATGCCAATGTCTCAGTGAGGATCAGCATCTGATGTACCATAAGGGGCAGTTCTGAAGCTGAGGTCCACAGATCCCTAAGGGGTTATTGAATGAGTTTCAGTGGGTATGTGAACTCTCTGGAATTGTGTGTAAAACATTCTGTGTGTGGGCGTGTTTGCATTTTTCCATCAGATTTTCAGAGAAGTCTCTGTTCTGTTAAAGATAAAAATCTATTGCTTTAGATTAGGGTTTTGTAAAATGATTTTGACTAAAACCCATAATAAGAAGTATATTTTATATTGCAATGCTGTATGCATGCATATATACACACACATGTATAAATATATCTTGATCAAAATTATCGTAAAACAATACAAAGGCTTACATCAGAAAAATACCAGCATGTTTGAGAAATGACAAGAAGTCCTGTATGGCTAGAAAGGAGTAATAAGAAGAATGAGTGACAGAAAATATATTGGTAGGGGCTGCCTTCGTCGTCAAGGTCATCATCATTGACAACTACTCTCTTCTACCTTCTACTTCACCCAGGCAACGTTAGTTGCTCCTTAATGTCTGCCTCCACAGTTCTTTGCAAATACCTTTAATATTTTAGACTTATCATGATGTATTTCCATTTTTTTAAATGTAGTTTTTTAAATAGAAAATCTTGGCATACTTTCACTCAAAATATAAGCGCTGAGTATTTATAATGTACCAGTCACTGTCCTAAGCCAGATAGAACCTGTATCCTTAAGGAGCTCAGGATCTTAAGAGAGAGACGAACATGTGAAAAAAATCCTCGGAAACTGGGAGACGTGCACACCTAGGGAGGTGATGGTGGTAGGGCCTGTCACGGGAAGAGTTGGTCAGAAAAGAATGAGTACTTAGTTCTACTTGGGGTAGTCCAGAAAGAGGATGAAGCCAGAATGGAAGATTAGGGTGTTCAACAAGGTGAATTGAATTTGGGTAGGGTGGGAACGAATATGGCAAAGGGAGTAGTGTGGCTAGCTCAGAAACTTGAAATGGCGTGCTCGTTAGAAGGACAGGCATGCTCACATCCATCTCTGCATTCCTGGTACCCAGAATGGGGCCTGATACGTTGCAGGCTCTTAATACAACTGTGGATGGATGAAATGGTGAGCACTTACAAAGTGTGAGGCCTTGTGTTTGCGTTTTCTGGCATTCTATAGCCAGTAGAAGCATCTGGCCACATTTCCTCCGGCTCTGTTTTAGCCTTTCTTTATCTCGTGGTGAAAAGAAAGAAAAAAAATGCCAGAAAAGCAAAATTCCATGAGCTGTTTTTTCTTCCATTAGATTCCTCTGTAGCTTAGGCCAAGGTCTCCTCCTACTCCCTTTTCTAAATGAGTAAGAAACTGATTCAAGGAGAAAATAGCTGCAGCAAACCCAACAATAAGTGAGTAAAGTCTTTGTGAAGAGGACAGTGCCTTTGGAAGAAAAAGAGAAGGGGACAGAAGAGATGAGCCTAAGCTAAAGGACCGAAAGACGAGCCCAGCACACAGACCAAGTTTTTAGAAAAGTAGATTTAAAAGGTACCTGACCCCAATTCAGTTTGCTACTGCAGGGTGTGTGTGTGTGTGTGCGCGTGTGTGAGAGTAGGGGGAGGGAACTAATATTTGAAGGTCTAGAATGTGATAAACACTCTAGTAGGAAATTACATGACTCAATAGTAATTCCTAACAATTATATAGTAATTAATTCACACGACTCTTCTTTTACATGCATTTTTTAGTTTGAGATTTGTAATACTTTTGCAGGCATTATTTTTGCCATTTTACTACTGTTACTACTACTATTTGTGCTGCTGCTGCTATTATTACTACTGGTAGAGCTAACTCATTATGAGCCAGACACTGTTTGAAGTTGTTTACATGTGTTCCCTCTTTTAATCGTCACGGTAACCCTATGAGGTAGGTAGTAGTATACTTTGCATTTTAGGCACAGAGAGTTGGAGTAACCTGCCCTAGAACCCACACTGGGGAGTGGAGTCCTAGGATTGGAATCAGGCACTCTGACTCCACAGCCCACACTCAGAAAAAGGGACTAAGAGACTCACTAAAGTGCATACAATAAGTGACAGGATGGGGCTTAGGAAGAACTGGGCCTCAGACCCATATGGACTAACTCTAAATTCCATATCTAGACTCACACACACACACACACACACACACACACACACACACCCCCCTCATTTATTCATTCCTACAGAGTAAGGAATAATATATAAGTAAATTTTCAGATAACTGAGCATACCCTTTCTGGGCCCAAATGTATCTCAGTTCAAACATTATGAATAGAAATTTCTCAAAGATACTATCTTTTTTTTTGCCTTTGTAAACAAAGTATACACACTTAGCAGTTTCATTGGAGGTTTACTCTGTCTTCAGCTGTGGTACATTAATATCCTCAGGAATTTCTGAGATGCATAGGCGGTGTTGCCTCTGTATTAAATTGTCTACAGATTGCAAGGCATTTTTGTCATTTTTAATAACATCATTGAGATATAATTTACAGTCCATAAAAGTCACTGTTTGAATATACAATTCAATGGATTTTAGTTTACTTACGGAGTTGTGCTACCATGATCTAAGTTTATAACATTTTCATCACCCTAAAAAGAAACTCTACACCTGGTAGCAGTCACTCCTCATTCCTTCCAACCCCCAGCCCTAGGCAATAACTATTCTATAGATTTGTCTCTATGGATTTGCCTTTCCTGGACATTTCATATAAGTAGAATCATCCAATATGTGGCCCTTTGTGTGGCTTCTCTCACTTTGCATAAGGTTTTCAGGGTTCATCCAATGTTGTAGCTGGTATCATTATTCCATTCCTTTTTATGGCTGGATAATATTCCATTGTGTGGCTATACCACATTAATTGATTTTTGGATGTTAAATCAATCTTGTATTCCTGGGATAAATCCCACTTGGTTACAGTGTATAATCCTTTTCATATTGTGCTGGAATCAGTTTGCTAGTATTTTGTTGAGGATTATTGCATCTATATTCAAGAGAGATATTGGTCTGAGTTTTATTTTCTAATGAAGTCTTTGGTTTTAGTGTCAGGGTAATACCGGCCTCATAGAATGAGGCAGGCATGTGTTGCAAAGATTGTACAGCAAGTCTTGTGTACCTTTCACCCAGTTTTCTTCAATGGTTACATCTTACATAATTATAGTACAGTATCAAAATCAGGAATTTGACATAGGTACAATGTGTGTGTGTGTGTGTGTAGATCTATGTTATTTTATCATATAGATATCATATCATATAGATATCGTATAGATTCATGTAACTATGACTGAGATCCCTTTATTCTCCCATTCATAATATATGTCTTAAACATCTCCTCTACATACATTGGGAACCATGTAAGACAGGGTGCTGGTTTTGGCTTCAACTGTCAAACATAATTTAGAAAACTCAAAATGAGAAGGAAAGTCTGTTATATTCACCTCTATTTTTGTCTACTGTGTTTTTCCATGCTTGCTAGTGTTCCAAAGATTCTTCTTTTATTCCCTTTCAATTTAGAGAACTTCTTTTAGTCATTCTTTTAGGGTAGGTCTGTTGGTGACAAATTCTTAGTTTTCTTTTCTCTGAATATGTCTTGATATCTCTTTCATTCCTGAAAACTATTTTCACTAGATACAGAATTCTGGCTTGACAGTTCATCTCTTGTAGCACTTGAAAAATATTGTGCAGCTTCCTCCTGTCCTCCACGGTTTCTGATGAGAAATCCACTGTCATTCAAATTGTTTTCATTACTTCTCTGCAGCTGCTGTCAAATATTTTTCTTTGCCTTTTGTTTTCATAAGTTTGACTATGATATGTTTCAATGGGGATATTTTTTGGGTTATTCTGTTTGGGGTTCGCTCAGATTCTTGAGTCTGTAGGTTTATGTCTTGTGGCATATTTGGGAAACTTTCAGTCATATGTCTTCCAATAATTTTTTAGTCCCATCCTCTTTCTCCTTTTTCTGTGGCACTCTGATGACATGAACATTATATCTTTTATCATACTCTTACTTGTTTCTTAGATTCTATCCACTATTTTTCAGTTGATTTTCTCTCAGTTGTTCAGATTAGATACTTTCTATTGTTCTAGGTTCAAATTCACTGGTTCTTTCTGCTGTTTTTTCCATTCTTCTGTTGAGCTTATCCTTTGAGTTTTTTATTTTGGTTATTGCATTTTTTAGTTCTAAATTTCTATTTGGTTCTTCTTAATATCTTCTGTTTCTTTGCTGAGACTTCCTATTTGTTGATGAGATTTTTATTTATTCATTTGTTTCAAGCACGTTCGTAATTGCTCATTGAAACATTTTTATAGTAATTCCTTTAAAATCCTTGTTAGGTAATTCTAATATATGTGTCATGTTGTTGTTGGCATCTGTGGTCTCTTTTCATTCAGTTTGAAGTCTTTCTGGGTCTTGGTGTGACAAGTGGTTTATGATTGAAACTTGGGTATGTTAAGTGTTATAAGACTCTGGATCTTATTTAAAACTTATGTTTCAGCAAGTCTCCTTTGACACTACTCTGAAGGGAAGGAGCCACCACCTTTTTATTGCTAGGTGAGGGTAGAAGTCCAGGTCCTTCACTCAACCTTTGTTGACAACAGAGTCATGAGATCCTTGATACTGCTGGGTGGGAGTGAGAATTCAGGCTCCCTACTAGACTTGAACTGATGTGATCTTGGCTGGGAGAGGTAGGGGAAACTCTTTACTGCCCCCCATGAGGCCTCTACTAACATGGTAGGGAGTGGCCTTGTTCCTTCTAAATGGTGGTGAAAATCCTGACTTTCCATTAAGCCTCCTCTGAAACCACCCCTGTAGGGAGGGGTAGAAGCACATTATTACCACCACTTGAGGCAGAAGTCTAAGCTCCCCACTTGGTCTCCACTGAGATCACTGGGACAAGGGTTGTTACTGCCTAGCAGAGATGAAATTCCTGGTTACATATTTGGTCTTTTTTGATACCATTCCAGTGTGATGTTGGGGTGTCTTACAGACTGGCAAGAATGGAAGCCTGGGCTCTCCACTTGGTCTGTGCTGGCAGGGATGCAGTTGAGGAAGCAGTTTTTTTTGTAGTGTTTTGTTGGAATAGAGTAGTTATTATCCCAAAGTTTTTGTTCTTGTTAGGATACCCCTCTCCTGGTCCTTTGTCTAGAAATAGCAGACTTTTCTTGGGGGCTTTTTTTGTCTGTGTCCATTGGCATTTCCAGGTTGCTGGATTTTCCAGTTCTGATCTGGGACAGAGGAGGCAAAAAGAAAAATAAGTAGACTCATCACTGTGCCATTCCTTGAGTCTTGTGGTGTCTATCTGGTCTTACTCCTTCTCTCCAGCTTTCGGAGTCTTTTTGTGTTTGTTTCATATATAATGTCCAGGGTTTTTAGTTGTACTTGGTGAGAGAATATGGAAAAATACTTCTACTTCATCTTCCTGACAGTGGAAGAGTTAGGTATTATTTTATGCAATTTCTCTTTTAATGCATATAGAGAATAAATATGTAATTATACTGTCTTTTATAGTTCCTTATATAATTACCTTTATGGAGCTCTTTGTTTTTTTCCCCTATAGATGCAAATTATATCTGGTGTCACTTCCTTTCAGCCTGGGGAACTTCCTGTAGTATTTCTTCTAAGGCAGTTCTGCCAATAGCGAATTCTCTGTTTCTGTTTACCTAAGAATGTGTTTATTTTGCATTCATTTTTGAAAGGTAGTCTTGCTAGATATAAGATTCTTAGTTGGCATTTCTTTCCTTCAGGAATTTGGATATGCCTCCCTGCTGCCTTCTGACCTCAGTTACTTCTGATGAGAAGTCAGTTGTTAATCTCATGGTGATTCTCTTGTATGTATATGATGAGTCATTTTTCTCTTGCTGCTTTCATGATTTTATTTTCTATCTTTGGCTTTTGAAATCTTGGCAATGATATATCTGAGTGTGGATCTCTTTGTATTTATCTTACGTGGAGTTGAGCTTCTTGGCTGTGTAGCTTAATGTTTTTCCTCAAATTTGGTAAATATTCAGCCATTTTATATATATACATATTTTTTTTTTTTAATTTTTTTTCTTTCTTTCCTCTTCTCTGACACTGCCATTATGCATACATTGGTCCATTTGACGCTGTCCCACATTTCTCAGAGGCTCTGTTCATTTTTATTTATTCTTTTTCATTTTTTCTTCAGATTGCATAATTTGTGTTGATCTATCTTCAAATTTGAAGATCATTTATTTTGCCAGCCTAAATATACTATTCAGCCCCTTTAGTAAATTTTTCATTCAGTTATTGAACTTTTCAACTCCAGAATCTTCAGCTGCTTTTTTGTAATTTCTATTTGTTTGTAGATATTTTTTATTTGTTAAGCCATTGTTTTCATACTTTCTTTTAATTCTTTAAACACGGTTTCTTTAGTTCTTTTAGCATATTAATAACAGCTGCTTTGAAGTCTTATCTGCTAAGTCTAACATCTGGGACCCTTGACAGTAGTTTCTATTGCTTGAATTTTTTATTTTCTGTGTATGTGTCAGACTTTCCTCACGTCAAATTATTTTTTTACGTCTCATAATTTTTGTTAAAATATTTTAGAAAATATATTGTAGCAACTTTGGATACTGAGCTGTCCCTTCAGGACTTCTTGTTCTTGTTCATTTGCTTGTTTATTTGTTTAGCGTTTTGGCTGGACTAACACTAGAAATCTCTTTCCCCTTCAGTGTGAAGCCTCTGGTATCTCTGCTCAGATTTTTTTCCACTTTTTTTCTTTAAGGCTGGCTTTTTAGTGGTTACCCTTTGATCAGCATACCTCACTGGTTAGCCACTGATAGGTCAGAACTTGTGCTTACTTTCTGGCAGAACCTCTGTGGAATGGAGCAGGAGATCAGATTATGGGGTGGGATTGACTTGCTCTTCACTAGCTGACTCACCTAGAACTTCCCCATGGAACAGGAGTTGGGGATGGGGGAATGGGCACTGCTGCTACCCTGCCAGAACAGATCTTATGCAACACTGAGCTAAAGAAGATGGAATCTGCTGATGTTCCCTACCCGGCAAATCTACCTACAACAGCTCCTCCACAACACAGAGCTGGGGGGAGGGGGTGCAGGCACTATCAAGTGCCACAGCCTCCCACTGTTCTTTTCAACTTTGTTCTTGTCAAGTTTCCATAGATTTTGTTCAATAAACACTTCTCAATCTGTTGTAAGCTCTTTGGTCAATCTTCAGAGACTTTAAATGATTGTCTTTGACAATTTTGACTAGTTGAATAGATATTTATTCAAGTAAAAGGTTTTGCTGAGCTCCTCACATTGCTATTCCCTGGGTTGTTATGTTTTCATTTTGTGATTTTGCTAATTCCATTTTTACCATAATGATTTTTTCAGTAAATACATATTGCTCACTCTGTAAGTGCCAGACACTGGGTTTGGCAGTAGGGATGCAGAGATAAGTCACCACAGGTCCTTCTTGGAAAGATAACAGTCTAATTACTCTTCCTTACACGACAGTATAATAGGGGCAGTAAAGGGTGCATTTCAGAGAGCTGCAAATACAGTAATTAAAAGGTCCTAACTCTCACTATGGAGATGGAGAGTGGGCTGGAGGTGGGCTTTGTACAGGAGGCAACGTTTGAACTGGGTCTGGGAAGATGAATAAAAATATGCTTTTTGACAGAGAAAAAGAGAGTATTGTAAACAGTTGGAGGGTACAGGAAGCCATTGTGCAATCCAGCTGTGTTCAGGAACATGCAGATGATGGAGAAATTATGGAATATTTTAAGCTATGTAAAGCACTTTGGATTTTATCCTTGTTAGTGTGGGAATATTTTTGAAGGGTTTTAGACAGAAGAGGGAACTGATGAGAGGTGCACGTAAAATGAATAACTGTGGCAGGAGTAAGACAAGTCAAGGACACTAACTAGGAGGCTGTGTTACAACTTACAAGACTTCATTCCCCAATGAGTTATCTCATATATCTTTGATCAAGTGCTTGTTGTTTCTAGAACATGCCATGACTCCTCACACTTTTTTACTTTTCATATTCCATTTTCTCTGTAAATATCTGTACATGAGAGACAGGGAAAGTAGTCTAAGGTTAATGTTTTGGGAAACCAAGTAGCCAATGGGTGGTAAGAAATAGCCTCCCTGAGGAAGTGGCTTTTAAGTTGAGATATGTATTAATAAAAATAAGCTAGAGATTTCAGACAATTTGAGAAGCAGAAGTTTCCTTAAGAGTCAACCACCATGACTTTCCTGAAGACAGAGTCTCATGGCAGCAGCAGAAGGAGATCTGGTGTGGGGAGAGGAAGGGGACAAGAAGAGTAGTGTTTTCAAAGTTTATATCATTTTTTATTAGAGCAGTCTTCATAGATCTGTCACACATTAACATATGTGTCAAGTGAATGTATTTTTGAATTTTAAAAAATAGTTGCTAAAGAAGCAATAGATTTCTGAACTCTAAGAAACTTACATGTGTTTAACACATTTATTGATCACCTACTTGTGCAAAGAAGGCTCTGTTCTAGGGACCTTGGAGTTTTGCTTTGCAAGAAGCAAACAAAGAAGCAAGACTTAAAAATTTGAGAACAGAAAACAACAGTATCAAAGTATAACACTTGCTGCTGTAGCAGACTTACTACAAATTTTCATGGTAGAAATTTATTTCTGGCTCATTGAAATATAACTGCACATTCTTGGTTGGCAAGAGCTCTCCTACAAATCATGATTTGAGGCCCCTACATGGTTTGGTTCTGATACCCATAGGTCTTCAACGTCTTGTGCTGGATTTTCTGCCTCCTGGTGAAGATGGAGAAAGGCAATGAGAAAGCCTCACCTGCTTCTTAAGCATGATAATCTGGAAGTAGTACCTGTCATTTCTGCACGCATTCTATTTGGCAGGAGTTATTCCTGTGGCTACACGTAGAAGCAAGGAGGCTGGGAAATGTAGTTCTGAGCTGGGCAGCTGCTTCCCAGAAACCATGCTACACTCTAGAAAGGGGGCACAAATCATTGGTGGAGGGTGAGACAGCTGTTTCTGCCATAGAATTCTGTTATCTTTAGAGTAAAGCTAAGTGAGTTTTCTGTCCTTAGTTTTAAATAGGTTCATGATAATTTTATTCTTAGAATTAATGTTTAGGAAAATGTCATTAAACATATCTTCTACTATATGAAATAAACTTTGCTTTCCTGCTTTGGTGGTGTACAATTCTTTTAATACTTTGTTGTATTTGACTTGCTAATATTTCATTGAGGATTTTTGAATCTGTGTATGAGAGATATCGATCTGTAGTTTTCCTTTCCTGTAACATCTTTATATGATTTTGGTATTAGAATAATGTCGTCCTCAAGAATGAGTTAGAGAGTATTCCCTCTACTATTTTCTGGAAGAGCTGGTAGGTAATTGATGTCATTTCTTCCTTAAATGTTTGATGGAATTCGCCAGTGAAGCCATCTGGGCTTGGTGCTTTCTTTTTTGGAAAGTTATTAATTATCAACTCAATTTCTTTAGTAGATGTAGGCCTATTCAGATGATATATTTCTCCTTGTGTCGGTTTTATTAGATTGTGTCTTTCAATGAATTTGTTGATTTCTTCTAAGTAACTGTATTTGTGGGCACTGAGTTCTTCATAATATTTCTTTATTATCCTTTTAGTGTTCACAAAATCAGTAGAGATGGTCCATCTTTCATTTCTGATATTAGTAATTTGTGACATCTCTCTTTTTTTTCTTGGTTAGCCTGTCTAGAGATTTATCAATTTTGTTGATTTTTTCAAAGAACCAGCCTTTGGTTTCACTGATTTTCTCTATTGTTTTCCTGTTTTCAACTTCATTGATTTCTGCTGTAATTTTTTTTTTCTTTTTTCTTTGCTGAGGAAGATTTTCCCTGAACAAACATCTGTTGCCAATCTTCCTCTTTTTGCTTAAGGAAGATTCACCCTGAGCTAACATCTGTGACAGTCTTCCTCTATTTTATATGTGGGTCACCGCCACAGCATGGCTGCCAATGAGTGGTGTAGGTCTGCACTTGGGATCCGAACCTGGGCTGCTGAAGTGGAGCATGCTAAACTTAACCACTAGGCCACAGGGCCAGCCCCACTACTGTAATTTTTATTATTTCTTTTCTTCTATTTGCTTTCTTTCTTTCTCTAGTTTCCTAAGGTGGAAGCTTAGGTTATTGATTTTGGATCTTTATTCTTTTCTAATATATGCATTCAATGCTACAAATTTCCTTGTAAGTACTGCTTTTACTGCACCCTACAAATTCTGATAAGTTGTATTTTCATAATTTTTAAAATTTCCCTTGAGAGTTCTTCTTTGACCTATGTGTTATTTAGAAGCATGTTGTTTACTCTCCATATATTTTGGGGTTTTCCAGCTATCTTTCTGTTATTGATTTCTAGTTTAATTCCATTGTGATCTGAGAGCATACTTTGTGCTAACCACTAAACTACAAAAATACCAGAAGAGAACATACTTTGTATGATTTTTTTTCTTTTAAATTTGTGTGACACCACATTGTGTGACACCACATTGTGTGACAGAATGTGGTGTGTCTTGGTGAATGTGAATTTGAAAAGAATGTTTATTTGGCTGTTCTTGGATGAAGTATTCTATAAATGTCAATTAGATCCAGTTGATTCATGGTGCTCTTCAGTTCAACTATGCCCTTCCTGATTTTCTGTCTGCTGGATCTATCAGTTATTGATGAGGATGTTTAAGAGTAGATTTGTCTCTTTCTTTCTTCAGTTCTAACAGTTTTTGCCTCATGTATTTTGATGCTCTGTTATTAGGCATATAACACATTAAGGGTTGTTATATCTTCTTGGAGAATCAGCCCCTTTATCATTATGTAATGCCTCTCTTAATCCTTGTTAATTTTCGTTGCTTTGAAGTCTGCATTGTCTGAAGTTAATATAGCTACTCCAGCTTTCTTTTGATTATTGTTAGGGTGGTATATATTTCTTCATCCCTTTACTTTTAATCTGTCTGTTTATAGTTGGCGTTTTGTAGACAACATATGGTTGATCTTGTTTTTTAAGCAACTCTGACAGTCTCTGTCTCTTAATTGGTATATTTAGACCATTCACATTTAAAGCGATTATTGTGGGGCCAGCCCCGTGGCTTAGCGGTTAAGTGCACATACTCCGCTACTGGCAACCTGGGTTTGGATCCTGGGCGCGCACTGATGCACCGCTTCTCCGGCCATGCTGAGGCCGTGTCCCACATACAGCAACTAGAAGGATGTACAACTATGACATACAACTATCTACTGGGGCTTTGGGGGAAAAAAAGGAGGAGGATTAGCAGTAGATGTTAGCTTAGAGCTGGTCTTCCTCAGCAAAAAGAGGAGGATTAGTATGGATATTAGCTCAGGGCTGATCTTCCTTACAAAAAAAAGAAATAAATAAAGTGATTATTGATATAATTGGATTAATATCTACCATATTTGTAACCATTTTTTATTCATTGTACTTGTTTTTGGTTCTTTTTAAATCTTCCTTTCTTTTTCTGCCTTCTTTTGTTTTAATTGAGCATTTTATTTGATTACATTTCTCTTCTCTCAGCATATCAATTATACTTCTTTTAAAAATATTTTTAGTGGTTATCCTACAGTTTGCAATATTCATTTACAAATAATCTAAGTCCACTTTCAAATAACACTATACCATTTCATGGGTAGTATGGGTCCTTTTAACTGACTATTCTCAATTTCCTTCCTCAAGTTCCTTATAACATTGCTGCCATTCATTTCACCTATCCATAAGCTATAACCACTCAATGCGTTGTTACTATTATTGTATTGAAGAAACAGTTATCTGTTAGATCAATTAAGAATAAAAAAATAAAAGATTTTATTCTACCTTTATTTATTCCTTCTTTATTGTTCTCCTTTCTTTATGTAGATATGAGTTTCTGACCTAAGTAATTCTCCTTCTTTTTGAAGAAATTCTTTTAGCTTTTCTTGCAAGGTAGATTTACTGATGACAAATTCCCTTAGTTTTTGTTTGTCTGAGGAAGTCTTTATTTCTCCTTCACTGTTGAAGGATCATTTCACTGGATACAGAATTCTAGGTTGGTGGTGTGGTGTTTCTTTCCAGCACTTTAAATATGTTACTCTATTCTCTTCTCAATTGCATGGTTTCTGAAGTGAAGTGCAATGTAAGTCTTATCTTTTATTTTCCTATAGGTAAGGAATTTTTTCTCCCCTTTGGATTCTTTGAAGATTTTTCTCTTTGCCTTTGATATTCTGCAGTTTAAATATAATATGCCTAGGTGTAGATTTTTTGGTATTTATTTTTTTTCTTGTTTCCTGCATTTCCTGGATCTGTGGTTTGGTGTCTGTCATTAATTTTGGAAAAGTCTCAGTCATTATTACTTCAAATATTTCTCCTTTCACTCATCTCTTTCTGGTATTCTCATTATGTGAGTTATACCTTTTGTAATTGTCCCACAGTTCTTGGATATTCTGTTTTGCCTATTTTCATTTTTGAACTTTGAGAAATTTGGGGAGTTTCTATTCACAGATCATCAAGCTCACTGATTCTTTCCTTGACCATGTCCAATCTACTGATGAGTTTGTCAAAAGCATTCTTCATTTCTGTTAAAGCACTTTTGATTTTTAACATTTTCCTTTGATTTTTTTCCCTAATGTTTACATCCCTCTGCTTACAGTACCCATCTGTTCATGCATGTTGTCCACTTTTTCATTAGAACCCTTAGCATATTAATCATAGTTATTTTAAATTCCCAGTCTGATAATTCCAAAATCCCTGCCATAACTGTGTCTGGTTCTGATGCTTACTTTGTTTCTTCAGACTTTTTTACCCTTTCTTTTATCACACCTTATAATTTCTTCTTGTAATCTGGACATAATGTATATTAGATAATAGGAACTGAAGTAAATAGGCCTTTAGTGTGAGGTTTCAGATGTGTCTATCTGGCTAAGAGTTAAGGCTGGTTACTGTTTGCTATAGCTGTAGGCATCAATTTCCTCCAGTGTCCTTGTTTTTGTCTCCCTGTTTTCATTGGGTTTCCTTAGAAACTCCTTCTTAAATAGAGTCCATGTCTTGCAGATCTCTCACTTATAATCCACTGTTATACTGGGTCTCTGTGATGTGGTGGTAAGATTTTGGAGAGGAGAGGTGTTCTATAATCTTATGATTAAATCTCTGTTTTGTGGGCTGTGACCTTCAGAAAAATTTCTTATATTTTTTTCTCCCCTTATGTGAGACAGGAAGAGGGGGCTTGAGCTATCCAATTGCCTTATCTGTGAATCTTTGTATGCTTTCTTTCACAAGCTGAGAAGCATTCTTTAAATAGTTGTCAAACATTTATTTAGAGGAAAATTTAGGTGCTCTTGAGGAGGAATGAGGAGGGCAAACTTTTTCCAATTTTCTGAGCATTTCACCCATGGCTCTAAAATTGCATGTTGAATTTAGCAAACACCCTGTAGTTAACCATATCCACCTCCCTTAGAAGACAGTTGTTGTTTCACAATGTCCAAAAATTCTTTGATCTGCCCCCCTTCAGGAGTTGGAACTTAATCCCCTTCCCTTGAGTGTGGACTAGATTTAGTGACTTGCTTCTAATGAGTAGAAAAAAGTGTAAGTGTCAGTGTGTGACTTCAGAGACTGAGCCATAAGGAACACTGCAGCTCCCTGCTGGCTCTCTCACCTGCTCTTGGATCACTCTTGTGAGGACACCCAGGAACTGATGAGGAACTGAAGCCTTCTGCCAGGAACCGGCAAGGAACTTAGGCATCTGCTAACAACTATGTAAGTGAACCATCTTAGAAGTGGATCCACCAGTGCCAAAAGGCCTTCAGATGGCTGCAGTCCTGGATGATGTCTTGTTTGCAACCTCATGAGAGACCCTGGCCCAAAATCACCCAGCTAAGCTTATCCTGGATTCTCACCCTCAGAAACTGTGTGAGATAATAAATGTTTGTGTTTTAAGCTACTAATACAGCTATTTAGAGAATATGTATTATTACTTAAGAATATTCCTTGGCAGTCTTAACCTCCTATATATCACACACACACACACACATAGACACACAGACATACATACACATCCCTCAATCGACTTCCAAATTATTTCTCCAAATCTAATTTTTAAAATATTATACTTCTGTCCATCTCATCACATTTTAGTGCTATTTAAGTTCCATTTAGAGTTGGCAATCTGGGAAATTGCCTAGGTAATCTATAACTTGATCTGCCTATGTTTGGGGCTAGATGACCAATCCAACGCAGTTTTAGTAGTGAAATTTAGGGCTTTATTCAGTGAGGTTAGAGACTGACCCTGGGAAGTAGTGGATCCCAGAGCCAAAATGAGCCCCCATGGGTCCTGGGGCCACAGTCTTTGCTTTCTTCATATGCTGATAACCCTATCCAGAGAAAACCATGTACATCAAGTAAGAGGATCAAGGACAGCATGCAGACATAAGTGAGTAAGGGTAGCATCATTTCCAATAACTTTGCCTGATGACTAAATGAGACTGGAGTCTGGGTGGGGAGTGGTTTTTGAAGTGTCAATATACATTTATTAATTCAACATTAATTAAGCTCCCAATATGTCTCAGACTCTGTTCTAGGTACTGAGCACACAGTGGTAAATATATACATTCCCTCACCTTGGGGACCTTGTGTTCTGGTGGTTTTGAGGATCAGGTCAGGTGCTTGCTTCATGGCCCAGCCACAATTGACTATGGTCAATACACAGTTGCAGCAAAGAGTCCTTATATATCTCTCTATCTCCACAATCTCTATGCTTTAAAGGCAACTCTGTGAAAGGAGAGATCTATTAATAAATTCCAAATAAATTGTGTTTTATAGAGAAACAGCTTGCAAAAATGAGTATAAGTTCCAGAGGCTGTAAACCCTGTGATGTATCCATGCGTCAGAGTGTTAGTCCTGAAGTCATTTTATACCAGAGAAAGAAAAGAAAAACAGAGGGAAATCCAAAACCTGAGGATGCAAAAGAAATATCATTTGTTCAGGAAAGAAAGAACATCATAACCACAGACTCTTACAAAGATTCAGATCTTTGTTATTAAAGCTGTGCTTGGAGAGTAAATATATGTTCTCTCGTGGAAGCTCAGGGTAGCTAAGGAAATTAATTCTTGTTAGTTTCTTCTTGACAGGCCTGGGCAGAGGCTGAGGCCCCGCAGAGCTGGCTTTCCATCTCACTACCTGTGGCAGGAACAGTAGGCTTGTGTATCAGTTAGGACTCTTGTTGCAGAAGCCATAAACAGAGAGATATTTAAAAGAGGTAATTGAGTGTTTAAGAAATTGTGGAGGACTGCAGGAGCAGGCTCTAGCCTGTGCCTCTAGAAATGACTCCCAGAACAAGATTGTTGAACTGGCCTGCCAGGAGTCTTTCTGTCTCTGCAAAAGTCAGGAAGGTGAGGGATCAGGGGACCACTCTGATAGTGATCCGGGGTCCAGAAAGCCATTGATGCTGCTGAGGCAAAGGCCTCATAGCAGCAGCATAGCTACTGGCCAGACACTGGAAAACACAGTTTGTTTCCTGCCACTACTACCACAACTGTCTCTTGAAGCCCACGAAGCTGGTCACTGGATCCTGGGATGCTGCTTCAGGAAAACTCAACATTGCCACAACCTTGCTCACCACCAAGTACCCACTATTCTGGCATCTTTTTTCATATAGGTGTCCACATAACACAGTTATGGGCCAATGAGAGGTAACAGATTTCTATATGGAGTGGGGTGGGGTGGAGGGCTTCTAGAGGAACTTTTGCTTTTCTGAAAAATAGGATAGATATTTCTGGTGCTGTCTCCCTTTCTTCCTGCCTTGAGCATGAACGTGATGGCTAAGCTGCAGAAGCTATTTTGTGACCTACGAGGTTAGAGCCAACATGTTTTGGAAGGAAAACTTAAAAATGCACCACCCTGGATCACTTACTCTGAACTTCTTAGTATGAGAGACAGCAAAAAATATCTTTGTTAGTTTAAGCCACTGTTAATCCACAAAGAGTTCAGCTATTGGCAGTTGAAAGCACTCAATTCATATAACATCTTTCCCCTATCTCTCTTTCTTCCTCCTTTTCCTTCTTTTCCCTCTCCCTCCTTCTCTTCCTCCCTTCTTCCTCTCTCTCTCTCTTTATGAATGCTTTTTCCTGTCAGTCCATGATTGTGGGATGGGGAAAATGGTACCCAAGACGCCACATTGATGGAAGACATTGCTGAAGCATATTCTGTTTCTACTGGAGGGCATTTATTTAGTGCTGGCATAGCTGAATGGGCCTTTTGTAGCTCACAGGCCTCATGCAATATATCAGCTGCAATATATTAGCCAGCCCAGACTCCTATAGTTGTATTTTTCCAAATGTAAACACTGTACTGCCCCAACTGTGACATTGTTCCTCTGAGAATCTATTAGGTTGAATCACTTGAAATTGTTGATAGTTGATCATTTTAACTGCAAATAGAAATAATTTTACATGGTGCAATCTAGGATGCATAGCCTTAGAGAGTATTGGAAAACTCTGAAGCCCAAATGAAGCCAATTTGTACCCCAATGAACTATTAACTTTCTCAAATCAATAGTTAAAAGTCATCCAGATCTGATTTCTCTTTCCAAGGCAGCACTGAGCGTCCCTTTGGACCATCCAGAAGGTTCAGTCTCACACTTCAAAAGGAACTACCAATTAGAATTTTGAGGCCAAATCTTTCCCTTATTCTCATCCCAATGCACTCTGAAGCTAAATTTTACATAGGCTCAAGTAGACTAGAACTTACTCTAAGCCCAGGGACGTACGCTGAATTTACCTAAGTAAATTTTGGATAGAGTGGTATGGGTTGTAGTATTATTGCATGTGCTTTTATCTGGGAAAATTCCTTAGTGGGCTGCACAAGAGGAGCTTATTGTGGAGCCAGGTTGACCCCTATATAGTAAGTAGATCCTTCCATGAATGCAGCCGACTGAAAAAAGGACTTCGAAGTTAATAATTATGGCTGTGCCCATTGGGCATTTATCATAGGACACTGAGTATATCTATTGTTTTTTAGGTCTTTACTGGCCCTAGGACAACCAGAAGGGTAAGAAATTATCATGATCTCTGACTCTGATGTCTTTCTCCAGTTATATTTCTGGGCTTCTGTGCTGTCCATATCCTTCCATTTTTCTGGTGGATTTTTAATGGCACAAGTGTTTTCCCCAGTGGAGTTATTTTCCTCCTTTGCTACCATTGCCAATGTATCTGACAGTTATAAAAGTACCCAGGGAAGATCACCAGAAGTTTCATTTCAATTAACACCATTAAGTTTGCTGAGAAAAACTATTACTACGGTAATTTATAGACGTTCCCAACGAGAATTAACACTTCTGAAAAAGGTTTATCTCTTCTCCAGACAGAGAGATTGGGAGAAAAGGTATAGCATTGACTGGTGATTGGAGAAAAGTCAAAATTCAGAAGCCATTGTTTTAGTACACTGGTTAATTGTTGACTTGGAGGAATTTGTTCCACTCACAAAACTCCTTGGGAAGATATTCTCTCTGGTTTTCTTAGCTTTGTATCTCCTGTTCCTAGTATAGGGCGTGGCACACAGTAGATGTGAAACAAATATAAATTGATTAGACAAATGAATGAGTAAGATGATTATGTGATTCAAAATTCTATGACCAGCCCTGAGAACTTCTCCATGTTTCACAGAAGAGGGGTCTGTAAAACAAACACAGCCTTTGCTATTTCAAAAATTCCTTTTCAACACACATTCCACAAATTCCCAATGGGAATATATGCGCAGTGGGACTGAGTAATTTACTCACACTTATAGCTCTCTGGTCTTCTGCATGAGCCATTACTCAGTAGGTAACAGGGAGAAACTGTTCTATTTAGTTTAAAACTTAGTCTGAACTGATAATCTAAGTCATCCCTTTAGATGATAGTCTTTTGGGGTAATTGAACAGTTTCCTGTTTTCATCCTCTTCCCTGCACTTCCCAGGGTTAGTGACCAGGGGTAGAAAATGGAATGTTCACAAAAAGTCTTCAGTTCCCCTTGATGTCCTTTTTCTGTCTCTCGTGTGGGTCCCAGAAGGTTTGCTGACTTTTAGCTTACCTGCCTTCTGGACTTCTTTCAGGGTCTTAGGTGACAAAGACTCTCTCGTTGACCAGACTTTAGTCATGTTCCTCTAAGCCATCTTCTCAACTAGGACTTGATGTTGGGTTTCAGTGTCCATTCTTGTCAGGCTTGCATCACCCAGTTTTAGCAAGAATCCTGCTAAATCAATTTTGAAAGAATCCCCCACCCTCGATGTCTGATCACTCAATAAAATTCCTGATAAAATTCCTCATCCCTCACCCTTGGTATCTGCCCACCCTGGTCTGCCTTCAGCAAGAATCCTGTCAAGTCTGTTTAACCGGAGTCTCCACTTACCCCTAATGTTTGCTTGTAGTAATTTTCCATCCACTGATCCCCACCCTGCTCCTTGATTATAAAGCCCCACTTGCTCATGCTGTACTTGGAATTGAGTCCAGTTCTATACTGAGGTCTCTTTTTCCCTATTGTAATAGTTCCTGAATAAGATCTATTTTTACTGCTTAAACTACTGTCTGGTGCTGAATTTTCTTTGACAGTTATGGAGCTGTGGCTCAGATAAGATCGGATTCATCACTGAACCCCTGGACCTCTCACCTAGGACCTTAACTGTACACCTTTGAAGACTTTGTCTTCATTCCTGTCTGATTGATTGAAGATCCATTGGTGGATTGAGATCCAACTCCGGAACCAGTGCTCCAGATGAAAGTCCATCGACAGATTTTATTCTACTTGGGTTTACTAGTCAAATAAGGTAATATTATATCCACTGGAGGTTTAAGACTATAAAAACTATAAATTCAATCTAAAAACAAGTGTATAAGTAAAGACGCAGTAAAAATGAGTTGCTTGATGTCCCTTACTTCATGTAAATCAAGCACAGCAGTAGAATACAAGACCCCCAAAATTTAACTGTGTTTTTGGTTTTGGTTTTTTTTTTTGGCTGATACTCGCCTAACATGCATGTGCTATAACAATAGTTAAGAGGGAAATAACTTGAGATGATGGCTATCTTTGTTTAGTGATATGTCTGCCTAAGAATAGTATCTAAAATCTTTTGGGTAACTTACAACCTTAGAGTTATGATAAGTGAAGTAGTAGATATTCATTAAACATCTCAATCATTTCTAAGTGAGATAAACTGCTGAAACATCATTACTGAACATAAATTTAAGTTTATATACTTCTGGCTTCTTAATTTTATACGGTGTAGAGAAGCTAAATATATTTGAGTTTGTTAATAAACAGGTTCTTTTTGCCACATTGAAAAATATGAAGAAGCATGTGCCTATAATATTGTGAGATGGGATATTAAAAAAATTTGATAGCCTACCACCAAATGCTGGTATTTGACAAACAATTCACAGTTATCTACTTCCTAGTTTTCTCCGTAAAAGAAAGATTACTAACGGCTAAAAAATTATAATCAATATGTGAAAATAAAACTACCAAAATAATAAGGGAAACAACTTTGTAGGCAAAATATACATGAAAAGTATGATGTGTTTTTGATAAGGAAAAGTATGCAAGGTATGAAGGATGTGTTTTCATTAAGGAAAAAAGAGTAATTTTGACCTGAAGTAAAGTAACTGGTTGTTCCAGAATGAGAAAGAGGAAAATATAGGAAAAAAACCTGAATGGATATAGAAAGTTGTAGAAGGTTTTGAGGAAAAGTAATTTTATGTGTGGTTAAGCTGGCTAAGATTGAATGAATTTATTTATAAGGTTTTTTTTTTTTTTTTTTTTTAGAGAGCTCAAAAGTATATTGACGCAAAACTAGAATTTGGTTTTCTCTCTGTTAAAATGATAATGTTTTCTTCCATTATTGGTCTGTTCTTAATAGATTGTAAAATATTTTTCTTTACTTTTTAAATAATTCACCTAGGAAGCAGAGATTCTGTGTCTTATCAGAATAATTTCCTGTGCTTTATGTTAAGCTTATCTTGTCCTTGATTATTTAAGAGTACCAAGTCTTATAACTTTTAAAAGAGCTAAAGTTTTTTTTACCCTTTGACAATATTTCCTTCCCAAAATCAAATCCTAAATGAATTTTCTTTTTACTTCAAACTGACTTTGAGATTTTCCAGAGGAAAATCTCTGGGAAATTTTCCTCTGGGAAATCTCAAAGGATTTGTTCTCTCACCTTGTAAAAAGAGAAATGTTAAATTAACTTGGTTTATTTGATATATTGGATTGTATGAAAAGACATTATAAAATACCAAGAGATGTTAACTTTCCAAAGGTTATATTTGTATGGGTAAATATTGATATAAATAGTTCAAAAACTGTATACAGTTCCTAGAAATTGGTCAATACCCTCTCTGTCCATGGTATGTCCAGTATAATGTTATTAATCATAATTCTAGTAATTATTTTCAAATGTTGTGTGTCACAAAAACAACCAAATATTCTCATCAAATGAACTCTTATCAGATCTTAACCATGGACATTTCAAGTCTTTTGTCATACTACAAATAGTTTTTGTTTTTCTGATTCTTCTCTGAAAGCATATGTGATTAGCTGCAGGCCAGAATGCTTTGTCTTCTCAGAAACCCATGGAAAGTCTGATGGCATTGCTTAAATAACTTTGAGACCATGCCACTGGACTAAGGATTTCCAGAACTCTAATAGAGAAACTGATAGGTTCATAAAACTGTTCACCTAAGATCAAGTGGAACAGGAAATAATTACATGGGACTGAATGAATTGACAAAGGATGATTATGGTTTTGGCTGGGAACATTGCTTAACTTTTAATGTTCTATTTTCTGAGTACTGTATAAAGAAGCCCTTTCTCTTTTCTCTTAAGTTATCTATACTCATCCAATTAGTAGATTATGCTTTCGTAAACAAAAATGAAACATTTATCTTTTCTCCCTGCCTGATCCTCCCAGAGTTTGGAAACCTTTATTGAATATTCTTATTTTCATGGCAATATAATTATTTGCATAAATTCAATAAGAATCTGTTCTCCTTATAATAGGACATAACAGGAAACATTGGTTATGTTAACAAGGCTTGGACTGGAATGTCGTATTCGAAAATGATGCATAGAATCAGAAAGGACCAGATGGTATTAACGAGCTAAGATTGACTTTATGGAGCCAAGGCTTACAATGCCCTCTTGGAAAAATCAGTCTGGTACCTGGCTTACAGGGTTCCCAGCCTTACAAGTGAGTAAGGAAGGTCACTTCCTGGCAGGCCCAGGAAACTTAGGATATTTTGGGGATCTTGAGAAGAGAGGAAATTACCACATTTATAGGTACTGAAGGCAAAATCTGGTGGTGAGTTCTTGGCTTGGCTACCTAGCCCTGATAGACTTTTAAAGGTCTAGTTTGAGATTCCTATGAAAAGTTCGAGCAAAGCAAACTCAAGAAGGCTTATGTGGTCAATTATAATTCTTGCTGCATTTATGCAAATAATCAGGCCAAATCTAATGAGGCCAGACTTATTTTTTAAACAGGAATCAAATCAGAAATTTTATGTTTCAATAGAAAACTATAACCTACTCTTGCGGGTTATTAGATTCTAGCCCTGTTTGTTGTCTTTGAGGTTTTGTTATCTGCCTATAAACTGGACTAGATCCTGCTATTTTGCATATTTTTCCAGTCTTTACCAAATTCTCATTTCTTCTAGTTTCCTCTAATATCTGGCTCCAACTCTCCAAACTAAGATTTCAATTTTTTCTCCCATTCTCCTGACTTGGTACCACTGAGAAATAAAACCTGACTACTCAGATCCTTATTGGAACTACCTAAAGAAGACCTGTGTGCTGAAGCTGGGCACTTTCATGTTCTGCTCTGAGAAATAACCGTGACTGTGACACTGATGTCTATGCCATCCCTAAAGATATTCAAACTGCAAACTGGGAAATCTTGAATTGCCACTGTCATCCTCACTTCACCACCTAAAGATGCTTCAAGCCCAACATCTAGAAATCTCTAGTGGTTGCCCACCAAACTCTGAACCTGGGTTTCTAACTATTAGTCTTTGTTTTTCCTTTATTTTCATAGAAACTCCCCTCATTAAATGCATGACCGCTTGCACCATTCAACAAACACCCTCCACTACCAAGTCCCAGCAGATGGTTCAGCTGGTCCTTAATGAAAAAAAGGTGATTGAACAAGAATGGATTTATATTGTTCAAAGGAAAGATGAATGTCTCTTTTTTCTTTGAAGAAGAAGAGTAACTGACAAAGACTCTCTCCTTGACCAGACTTTAGTCAGGATCCTCTAAGCCCTCTTCTCAACTAGGCTTTGGCCTTAGGCTTCAGTGTCCATCCTTGTCAGGCCTATATCACCTGACAATTTTAACAAGAATCCTGTTGAGTCATTTTAGAGAGAATCCTTCACTTTCAATGTCTGATCATCCTTGACATCTCATCAAATTCTTCACCCCCCAACCTTGGTATTGATCACCTTGGCCTGCCTTCAGCAAGAATCCTGTCAAGTCAGTTTAACCACACTTTACCCCTGATGTTTTCTCTTAGTAATTTTCCATCCCCTGACCCCACCCTGATCCTTGGCTATAAATCCCACTTGTCTATCCTGTATTCAGAATTGAGCCCAGTTCTATACTGAGGTCTCTTTTCCTCTATTGCTGTAGTTCCTGGATAAAGTCTATTTTTACTGCTTTAACTATTGTCAGGCACTGGTTTTTCTCTGATGGAAACTTCTGGGTCTCATCCTCCCCATTTGGAAACAGAGATCACAAATTAAGCTGAATTTCTAGGCCCCTCTCCCTAACCACATTGAATCACCAAATTCACTTTGATGGCACAATTCCACAGATGATGTAGGCAGCGCAGAGAAGTGTGATCAGGACACACACATGTAACTGAGTCCCTCCTTTCTCTTCAGTCTGCCTTTATCTTCACACAACCCTTCATGGACAGAAGGGACAAATTTTCTCCAATTCATATGCTTCTTCTTCCTTAATCCAACCTTTAGTAGGTATCTTAGACTATGTAGGGCTATGTTTCAGTAATAAACTAACACTGGAATCTCAGTGGTTCTACATAATATAGTACATATCCACTGCAAGCTGTTGGGGTGCTCTGTTGTCATCATCACCCCTAGGGATCCAGGCTCGTGGAGGTGCCACCATCTTGTAGCTGCGCCAGAATGGATGATGCAGATTTTCCCCATGTGAGGGAGAGTGAACATATGGAAATCTCATGCCTACTCTTAAATACTTCAGCAAGAAAGTGACACACGGCACTTCTTACAGGTAATGAATGAGTAACAGGGCCCTGACTTACTGCAAGAGGGCTTTGAAGTATGGTCTTCTAAGAAGGAGAAAAGTTCAAGATATTGGTGAGCACCAGCATTATCTACTACAGTCTTGTTAGAGGAAATTTTGTTTCTGCCCATTAAATTTTTTGTCTTACTAAAGTGTACTTGCCCTTGAACAATATATCACATAGCTTGGTCCCAGAGGAGCAAGGCTGTACAGGGGAAATATTTTACAGGATAGACTAAAATATATTAATTTAATGTTTTCAAAAAATTATCCTCATTATGTTCATTAAAAAGAATAGACAGGATCACATCTGTCTTCATTTCTAGTACTCAAATATAAAATTACAGAAAGATGTGTCATAAGCAGAAAATACATGGTTGTCAGGAGACAGCAATGGGAAGCTAACATTCCCATATCAACAAAACACCTGCCTGACTTTCTTGGTCTTCTTAACTGTTCTCTTACCACTTGGTGGAGAGGCTCATGGGAACTGACCTATAAGAAACACAGGTAGCAGCTCTTCCTGAACACTTTGGAGATCTTTGCAGGCTCAGATGGCAACTCTCTATCTATCTTTTTTTTTTTTTTTTTTTTTTTTTTTAAAGATTTTATTTATTCATTTTTTTCCCCCCAAAGCCCCAGCAGATAGTTGTATGTCATAGGTTCACATCCTTCTAGTTGCTGTACGTGGGACTCGGCCTCGCGCTGGACGGAGAAGTGGTGCCTTGGGGCGCGCCCGGGATCCGAACCCAGGCCGCCAGCATCAGAGCGCGCGCACTTAACCGCTAAGCCACAGAGCCGGCCCTCTCTATCTATCTTGATCATCTATTTCTGGGATCTTCTGTTTTCATTCCATTGTGCTGTGCCTATGTCTATGCCTTTCTCCTACTCTTACAAGTCATCTCTTTGGTTGTTTTAACTGTTTTTCTTTTTCTTTTGGATAAAACTCTGAATTATCCTGAATTCTGTCTTTCTGATCTTCACTGACTCTTTTCTCTACAAACAAGGGCCAATGCCCCTGTGCCCTGCTTAGCCAAGGCTCCCTCCTAAGTCCAGCCTCTTTTGCTCTTTTCTGTTTGGGAAAGGAGGTAAGAGAGTTTAAACCCACTATTACTAAGCACCAACTAAGATAGTGTGCTATGTGTTTTATATAAAAATAACAACAATAATAATGTAATAAGTAATATACATGTATAATATATTAATATTATTATTTATTATAATAGATATCGTTTATTATATGCTAGTTAGTAAGCTGAACATTTTATATGCAGGGCCTTCAGACAGATAGTCTTATCCTGCAGGATCCTGTATTCCATGCCAAAATGTTTGGCTTCTATGCTAGGTGCCTAGGAATCTTTTAGAAGAGTTTTAAGCAAAAGTGACATGAGGATTGTTCAGCACATAATATTTCCTTGATGACTTTGGGACACTGTTATGATCATCAATTATTTTACAATTTTCCAGGGGCTGCTGGAGGTGAAGAAGAATTGCCTTGGACCATGTGGCCCTGGACAGCCCTGCTCTCCTAGTTTCCAGGCTTGCATTTTATTAGAACATGTCTGTGGAATGTGCCACAGAGGAAGAAGGAAAATATCTCTTAATGAGTAGAACAACCCCAGACCTGTTCTATGTTTCTGTTTCTATTAACTGTGACCTGGAAATCCAGTTTAGTAGACCTTTAACTAAATGGCATAGAAATAAATAGTTGTGAGTAAAATAAGAATAAACTTTCCACTTGAGTGCAAAGTCTACAAGCTTCTCCTACTAATCAAGTGTTAAACCCTTTACTTTTTTTCCTTACAAGTTTTGTTTTTATTATATACTGGTTTTTCCCCATTTTCTGAATAATAGTAAAACTCAAAAATATGACCCCCAAATGAAAGGTGTTTGGGGCCATGAAAAGTACTGAACAAATGTTAGGAGACATTGTGCTTTTATTGTAAATTAAGCAGTTCAATAGATAGGAAATTAAAAGGAAACAGCAATAGCCCTAGGGCAGGAAATGTAATTGTCTTCAGAGCTGGTCTTTCCTGTGTGTGACTTTCCTTCCCCCTATTTTTGTCTGGTTGGAGAGAACTGCAACTCTACTTCTGGAGCTTGGTGAACACATAATCCTGCGTTTCATAGTTCAATGCCTGCCAGTCCAGGATATTGGGTTTGATGTAGATACACTGATGTACAAACCAATCTCTTCTGGGGACAGCACAGAATCTCGGATGTACCAATCTCCAACGTCACCCACAAAGGACTGGCTCTTATCAAATCCTCCTCCATAGGAATCCTGCTCCTGCCCCAGGACTATCTTGGGATGAGCTCCAGAGAGTAACCCTGCCTCAGCCCCTTTCTCACCAAAGGCTTTGTGTTGACTCAAAGCTCAGCAAAGCCTGAGGAGGACTACTAATTGGCACAGCTGTGCACCAGGGTGAGGAAGTCCTCATAGACTTTGCAGAAAATCTTGTCACCCTCAATGATAACATTGTCCCTCCAATTCCAGGCTTAAAAATGATCATCTCATTGCTCTTGGCCTGGATGCTGTAGGAGAAGAGGCTGTCGGCACGGAGAAGTGAGTGCAAGCACAAAGGCACACACTGAAGTTCTGCTGAGGTTTCTCCAGCTGTGTGATCAAGCTCACATGAGCATTACTAGATCCTTTAGGAAAAATAAACACCTCCCCCCTCATGTCTGTGAAAGAAAGAAAGGAATAAAATAATCTTCACCTAAAACGTGAACAGGAAAAATCATAAATTCAACCTTGTATTCAGCAGCTTCTTGTCTTTCCTTCCCATGGTCTATCCCTCCCATCTCCACCTCCTCTACCACACATGCACATGTATCCCTGAACTTTCAGCCTGTCTGAGCAAAGGTTTCTGGGAGACTGGCGAGAACAGAGACCCAAAGCAGCAGCTTGTCCATGTTCTTGGCCTGGGGCTGTTACAGCAGCAGCGGTGACCAGGATGAGGGTACAGACAGCACAGTGATTATCTACCCAACTTCTGACCCAGTTATGTAGAGATTCACAATCTTAGACCTCAGGTTATTCAGAGTTTATATGCACCTATGAGTAAGAGTGGGGGATGGAGAGCACCAATAATGTGTGAGTGATTTTCCAGGCCTGCCCCCTGGTGCCAACAATCAGAGCTACTGATGGGGAAGGAGAGGTGGGGCCTCGGGCCGGGAAATCAACGGGAGTTATTTATTAGATACAGGGGACGACCAGAGCTCCAACCCTCTATGACCCAGGTTCTGGCGCTGGGAAGAGAGTTGTTGTGGAGCTGCAGTATTATGGATGAGATGAGGGGCCAAGATGGCCATGTCAGGAGGGCCTCACTCCACTCTCCAGGGTCCTTCTCTCTAATGACCCTGTTTCCTGCTGGCAGCTCCTGAGCCATATGGAGAGTCTCTCTGAGCTTGGACCTCTTGTGGGCTGTGGGTGCAAGGATTTCTCTTCCTTTTATAGTTCTGTGAAGTAGTCTTCTGTCTATGGGACATCCTGAGATTCTGCTTTTTGCAGTAGACCCTGAAAATCCACTCTCACCCCCATCAATTCAACATGATGCGTCAGGACTTTGCTATGGAAATTCAGAAAAATGGCAGACACCATCTGTGATTTCTGAAGAATTCTTCTGACACATCTTTCATCTGCCTCTCTTCCTTTCCCCTTTCTTACTATGATTTAATTTTCCAGACCCTGATTCACTGTCCTCAGAGATGTCAATATCTGACTGACAGTTTTGTTCTCTTCTGCCTCCATCCACACAAGGTGAAGTTAAATATCCATCTGCGGTGATACTGCCTTGACATTCATTTACGCATGCGTTTACTGTATGCAATTTTTGTGAACATCTATTATGTGCCATGCAGTATGCAGGTTTTACAGATAAGAGAGTGACTTTTTTGATGGGCTATATCTAGTGACCTCCATCTCCGTGGCACTAAACAGTCGTGTATTGGAGTTATAATAACTTAACCTTACTCTTTTCTCCAGATTTCAAAGTGAAATTCTTTAAACATAGATATTATTCTATTTATCCCACTTTTAATCTTATTAAACTGCTCTCCATCTTATTGCGATTATTCTCTTCTGATCACTCCCTTTCTTCATTTTGGCCAGCACTTCATCCCTTTTACTTCATCTTTCCTCCCAACCTTCTGGGACAGATTTGCCTGATTCAGTAACTGCAGTTCAAAATCTTTTTTCCTCCTATTCTAATCCTCAGAGCTGGCCAGACTCTGATTTCCACTTCCTGGAAGCAGTTCCCCACATTGTCATTCCTCTGACAGCCTGAATGAGGTTTAGAGTTGGAGTTGGGCTTAGGTTACCTTTTGCATCTTGAATGAAATGCAGACTAATTATCCTGGAATCTAGAGCCTTTTACAGTTCTTTCCCAATCTATCGGTCATGTCTTACTTCTTCCACATAGTATACTCAAACTCTTCGACTTGCGGATACATGCCCCGGGTCTCTCCTTCAAAATTTTGATTCATTCTCTTCTCTGTAGCTGAAGTAGCTTTCAGACATATCTGTGCTTCTCAAAATTCTAGTGGTTCTTGGAAGTCTATCTCATATGCCAACTGCTTCATGAAGTCTCTCCTGATAAGATGGGAGGATTCCATCTTCTGTATGTCATAGTGATGAAGTGCAAAGATTTTGGAATCAGACAAACATGGATTCCAAATCTTGCTCTCTCATTTTCTAAATGTGGAAATTTAAGCAAGCATTCAAACTTTTCAAATGGTTCATGTCATATAACCACCCACATTCATGGGGTTTTAGTGCTAGTAAATGCATACTAAAGTATTTAGCACAGCATTTTTCACATAGTAAGTACTTGAAAATCATTGTTGTTTATCATGGTTGTTTTAGTATTATGACATTTTCTGTTATTACAATATTTTGTCTCCTATTATAGATATTTGTATATTCATCTAAACACTCTTACAAATGGAAAGATTCTTAAAGTATCTTGTCCTTATCTTCTCCAGATCCAATCCATTACCTAGCACTTTGCTTCATATATAGTAGGGACCCAGTAAATATTTGTTGAATTAAACAAGTAGTAATGCAAATCTGTGTAGAATTTTTTTAAAAGTAAAGAGACAATTAAGGAAAAAGAAGGGAAAATACTCTGAGTCAAACACTTTGCCATACTTATTCCCATAGATTAAAGATTCTTATCAGAGTTCAGAGAACAAAGCAGGTGCTTAATACCTCTTTTTCAGTGTAAATCAAAAAATTACCAGTGTAGTTTATGAAAAGTGCCCCAAACAAATAAGGTCCTTCTTTTTCCTCTTTTTCCCTTTCCTTACTGAAAGATTTAGAATTAAATCCATTAGATGGGACCAAGCAAGGAAAACACTCACACTAGATGGAGGAAACAACTGGGGAGCTGTGGTGACCCAGAACAAGAGAAGAGGGCAGATGAGTGGCCTGGTGCAGGAAGTAAGAGTCAGTCCAGGGACTGGGAGCTGCAACAGGGTGAGAAGAACATCTGTGCAGGGGAGGCACAGTAGTGGGAAGGGAGGTTAGTTACATACAATGACAACTGATGAGATAAGAAAATATATTAAGGATAATGGGCACCTGATTTCTCATTGTTGCAAAAGAGAGTTACAGATACGGAAATGGAGAAAACCTGAATATACCCTGTGGTGTTTGATTAGAATTAGAGTCATCGCTGTGAATTCAATATGGGTGTGTGTTTTCAAGTTGTTTCCAATGAGAATGCCGGAAGCAGATTTAAACTTTCCCTTGTAGATCATGTATTTCATTAAAAGGAACCAGGGATCCTTGAAGAAATGGTTAATTCCAAGTCTGGGGCAGGGGAAGTAAGAGATGAGCTGGGATTAGCTTTTTTTGTGCCCGAAAGGAAGGAAATGATCAAAAAATAACATAAACTTGTCAAAAGGACACCGAAGCCAGATTGAAGGAGATCCCACTGACCAAATTGGAAGTAATTTGAGAATCAACATAAATAATGAAAGTAATTACAACCCATTGAATAAAATAGTAAACAATGAATCTAAAATGATATAGATGAATAAATAACTAAAAGTTTGATGAAGAACGGGATACTCATATAGTTTCAAGCTACCTCTCTGCAAAATGTTTACTAATTTAAAAGAGAAAAACAGCCTCTTCAAAGTAGAGCATCCTGATTTATACCACCTTAATCAAGCGATCCAACTGAAAATCATTAGAAATGGGATAATTGAGAATCATATGCCTCTTGATAGCATGCAGTGAAAGAACATAGCATCACTTCCATCCTGCCAAAGATCCATAACCTGAGTCTAATTATGAGAAACCATCAGACAAATGAAACTTTAGGGACATTCAATAAAATAACTAGCCTGTAGTTTTTGGAAATATCCAGGTTATGAAAGATAAGGAAAGACTGAGGAACTGTTCTAGATTAAAGGAGATTAACAAAACATGCCAATAAATGCAGAGCTTGATTCTGAACTGGATTATTTTGTTACTAAGGACAGGATTGGGACACCTGGAAAAACATTGAATGAGATCTGAAGATTAGATGATAGCAATGAATCAATGTTAATTTCCTGATTTTGATGATTGCTTTGTGGTTATGTAGGTGAATGTCCTTGTTTGTAGAGAATACTAAAGTGTTTGAAGGCAGTGAACCCTGTGTCAACAACTTACTCTCTAAAGTTGTTGAACCATTGTTCAAGAAGAAAAGTTCTTTGTACTGCACTTTCAACTTTTCTGTGTTTGAGGGGAAAAAAAGTAAGAATTTGGAGAGAAAAAGTGGCACTCAGTCTTGCCTGAAGATAGATGGGCCGTGGTCAAGTAGTAAGTAAGAGAAATTATTTGGGTCATAAAAAATCAAGGATGAGCATTTGCAGATTTTCTAGATGGACATGTACATTGGGTGATCCATCATTCTGAAGAGACTAACCTCTTTGGAATGAAATGTTCTTGATCAGGTGGAAGAAGGAGAGGTGAGGGGAGGTGAGGCAAGGGGGTTTCTAACTCTTCTCCTCCTCTTTCTTTTCTGGAATAAGTCATTCTCAGCACCATGGAGGGAAAGCATCAACAGGGTCAGGAGGAATCAGAGAAGGACTAGGGTACTTTCCATTTCAGAAGGAGAAGCATTGGAATTGTAATGTGGAAAACTGAACTCTGGATCTTAATTTCTATTTTCTGTCTCTAAATGTTTAGGTGAGAGACAGTGGTTCCTGACTCAGTGTCTTTGTAAATTTATTGTGTTATGCAATAGAATTTCCTTTTTTCTTAGGAAGCACTCACTCAAGTATTTAAAAGTAAAGGGGCATGATGTCTTCAACTTACTTTCAATTAATTTAGAGTTAGAGATGATGAGGCAAATGGGGCAAAATGTAAACAATTGGTGAATCTAGGAAAAACGTATATAGGAGTTCCTTGTATTATACTCACTACTTTTTTATAGGTTTGAAATCTTGTTAAAATTAAAATGTCAAAGAAATGTTGGAGGAATAAGAATCAGTGATGGCATTGCCTCTGTCAGATGGAGCTGAGAGAAGCCTAGAATAGGAGAAAGTTGTCTTGAAGATAACTGAGGATTAACTAAAGAATTTATAAATGTGCTTCAGATAACTTCTAAAGTCTTAAGGGTTAAGCAAGATATCAAGGTCACTGTGAACTCAGGAAAAGATTGAATCAAGAGGTTACTGGATTTGAATCATGAAGTAGAACAGGATTTGGAGGCTAGTCAAGAATTCCTTATTCTGACTTCCTTTGAAATACTCTGGAGGTTTAAAGACATTTAACAGTACTGGATGGAAACTGGCACCATAGTTGATATGACTACTTGATTATAATCCTGGTGTGTGTGTATATTAAATCAAAAGTGCACAATCCTAGGCTGATGGAAAGTATAAAGAGGAAGTAAAAGTACACTCAGGTCTTTACACCATTCTGTAACTTTCATGTAGGAAAGAGAAGAACAAGCATAGATCAAATGGAAAAATTAAAACGTCATTTGATATAGTCTCAGAAGATTCTTGAGGGGTAGTCAAGGGAAAGGGACTTGCGTTAGTCAAGAAGAGTTGGAATTGGGCAACGAGGGAACTCTAGATGCCAGGAACATGACATACCTGTCGGAAAGTTTCCCAGAAGGAACTGCTAACTACTAATACTCAGGCTATGATTTACTAAGAAAATCTATCCTGCTGAAATGAGTGTTGGGAAATACTCAATTTTACTTACATAGGTGCCCTCTATCTTGGAAATACTACAGACACTAATCCCCCAGCTTCTAAAGGCAACAATTCTTGTACCATACACACATGTCTATGACATCCCCTCCACAAAGTCAAGGCTAAGGGAAAGAAAAACATCTAAGATGATGGCTCCAGGAATCACAAAGCACCAACCAATTGGAAAAATTAATGAGTCCCATTTTTCATAAGATCCCTTGACACCTGTCTGGAGCCTGACTCTCCTGGTTCCCTCGAGATACTCAGGAAGATTTGAGGAAAAGAGACCCAGGAGAGCAGGGCTAGCCAACATGTCTTTTCTTTGGAGATTCTGCTCTTGATCTCTGAGTTTATAGAGACAGCTCCTCCTCTTCATTTAGGAATAGCTTTCAGAGCCAGGGGGCCAGTGTACATGTCATTGCCACTCTTTCTTTAAGCTACAGTGCTATCTGGAGAACGATAAGTGATTGTAAGATTATATATCCTTGAAAAAGCCCTAGGTTTTTTGTTTGTTTGTTTTTTGTAGATGCTGTCAAACTAGATTTGAGAGGTGTTAGGTACACATATATGTCCTTCTCAGCTTAGCAGGATCTAGTCTCACTTGCTCTTGCATCCATCTTGGGCCAGGATCTGGAGCTCTTGGATGGGAAAACACAAAGATATGCCAGTTTGACTCATGTCCTAAAAGCACAGCCTGGCAGATTCTTTCCCATTGTCCTATGATCAGGTGTCTTTCTTCCTCTGGTTTCTTCAGATATCTATATCTTCGGATATCTATAATAATCACGGATTTTTAGAGGTCACTTTATCCACCCTTGGCATCTTAGAATTTGTGTTTCAAGGTCTCTGGAGAAGAGGCCATAGGATTTTGTTTGTTTGTTTTTTGCAAGTGTAATTTACATGTAATAGCAATTTTCAGGAGATTGGCCTAAGTTGCAGATTTTACATTCTTTCCCTTTCCCTAACAGTTTCACTCAGATTTAAATAACAGATATACGATTCCTTGTAAGTATCGATAAATTCTGTAATAGTTGCTTTCCTTATAAATGCAATTCTCTTTGCATCTTCAAACTTTATTTTGTCTTTTATTTGGAGTATAATCTTTGTGACTAAAACATTCGCTACACTAACTTTTCACTGTAGTAGTCTGTCTCAATGTTCTTATTTTCCAAGAGGAGAATTGACAAATACACTTCTCTCTCTCTGATCTTTCATTGTCTCATGCTGTGTTTTTTCTTTGTTTTTGTTGATTTTTAAAAAATTCTTGGCTGGCTTCTTCCTATCACAGAGCCATACCAAGGATAATTTTAAGTGGTGTGCCCAAGAACACATGTTTTAACATTGACAGAATCCAGATCTGTTTCCAGATTTCCGAAGTCCCAGCCAATTCCCATGGTTCTTACGTCATAATGAGCCCACCTAAAGAATTGTGGGTCTAGCAGTGACAGATAGACAAGAATAGAATCTTATTTGTGGCCAAAGGAGAATCTTTTTAAAAATTAACTTTGGTAAGTTATAAGATCTTACATAATGTTGTACAACACAGTATTATACAATATGATACAATACCATACAGTATAATGCAATATAAATAATATAACAAACTGCACCAACTTTAAGTATACTTTTTGCTGAGTTTTGACAAATTTATATGCCTGTATAACCACCAGCACAGTCAAGAACATTTCCTTCACCCCACAAAGTTCCCTGTGTTCTTTTGCATTTATTCCCAGCAATTCTAGCAACAACTGAGCTGTTTTCTTGCAGTATAGATTAAATTTGTATTTTCTAGAGTTTCATATAAATAGAATCATACTATATGCACTCTTTTGTGTCTAACTTCTTTGATTCAATATGATGTTTTTAAAACTCAACCATGATGTTGTTTGTATTAGTAATTTCTTCCTTTTATTGTTGAGCAGTATTTTGTTGTATGGATACACCATAAATATTTGAGGTGTTTCCAGTTTTTGGCTTTTAGAAAAAAACTGCTGGGAACCTTCATATATATGTCTCTGTGTGGACACATGTTTTCATTTCTCTTGTGTAAATAGGAAAAAATATTGAGTTGTGAGGTAAGTATATTTACCTTTCTAAAAATCTGCCAAACTGTTTTCCAAATGGGTTATACAATTTTTCATTACCACCATCGATATTTAAGAGTTCCAATTCCTTCACTTCCTTGCCAATATTAGATGTTGTTAAATTTGTAATTTTAGCCATTTAAGTGGGTGCATAGTGGTATCTTATGGTTTTATACTACATTTCTCTGATGGCTAATGATGTTATGATGTTGAGCATCCTTTCGTGTGCTTATTGACCATTTGTATATCTTTTGTGAAACATCTGTTCAAATGTTTGCCAATTTAAAAAGTGTGTCTTAGTATTGAGTTATAAGAATTCTTTATATATTCTGAATACAAGTTTAGATATATGTGTCGTATTTAGATATACGTACTGTGAATATTTTCTCCCAGTTTGTGGCTTTCCATTTCATTTTTCTAACCACGTCTTTTGAAGAGCAATAGCTTTAATTCTGATGAAGTTCAATTTGTGATTTTATCCTTTTATGGTTTATGCTTTTTGTTTTGTATCTAAGAATTCTCAAGGTTGTGAAGATTTTATCATATTTTGTTTAGTTTTTAGTTTTAGCTTTTATATCTTTGGTTCATTTTGAGTTATTTTTTGTATATGGCATGAGATAAGGTTGAGATTTATTTTTTCCCATATAGACATCCTCTTGCTCCAGCAACATTTGTTGAGAATACTATCATTGAGATACTTTAGCACTTTATCAAAAATCAACTGACCATATATGTATGGATCATTTTTGGACTCTGTTTTGTTCCATTGAGCTGTATGTCTATCCTTATACCAATACCATGCTACCTTGATTATGGTAGTCTTCAAATGAAGTAGTCTAAGTCCTTTAACTTCGTTCTTTTTCATAATTGTTTTGGCATTCTTATTTTTTTGCATTTCCATAAAAATTTTATTTTATTTTATTTTTGTGGGGAAGATCAGCCTTGAGCTAACATCTGATGCCAATCCTCCTCTTTTTGCTGAGGAAGATTGGCCCTGGGCTAACATCCGTGCCCATCCTCCTCTACTTTATATGGGATGCCACCACAGCATGGCTTGACAAGCAGTGCGTTAGTGCACGCTCTGGATCTGAACCTGCCAACCTTTGGGCCACCAAAGCGGAGCAGGCGTACTTAGCCGCTATGCCACCGGGCCGACCCCTCCATAAAAATTTTAGAATGGGGATGTGTTTTGTTATCCTGGCTAGAGGATTTGGTATCCTAATCTTATGTGAGTCATTGTGAGTCCAGAAATTGGGACAGACATGAGACATACTTTAAGGAATAATTTCACTGAATGTGAGTTAAAGTACATGTGGTTACAAAATGCTGACCCCAATTAAGTGGAATAATGATGAGGTCATTGAGAAAGACAGAAAAGTTGATATGGAGAGCTTTTTTCAAATGTAAGAAGGGTAGAGGTTTAGTTTGCTTTTGAAAATATAAAATTTATTGTGTTTGCAAGACCCACAAGCAGAAAAGTCCAGAGGGAGGTACATCATAAACTTGAGAAAAAGAATGATGATGGAAATTGAGATTTGAGAGCAATCAACATAGAAATTATAACTGAAAAAATTGAGGAAAGTGTGGAGAGAAAAAAGCAAGGGCCAAAGATTGATCAGAGAACAGCATTTACAATTACAATTAGAACTTGCTTTCATAAGCAGATTCGTGGAAGGTAACTAAATGAGTGCTGAGAAGAGAGAAAAATAGTGTAGTGTCATGGAAACCACGGTCAGAGAATGGTTTTCAGGAGGCAGGGTTTTCACAAGTATCAAATGAATAGGAGAAGGACACAAAAAAGAGGAAAAAGCAAAGGCCGACAGTTTCAGCAATAGGCACTTCTTTGGTGACATTTGAGAGAACAGTTTCACGGGAGTGAACACGATGAAACCAACTTTCATGGAATTATGGAGGTTGGGAGAGGAAGTCAATTTCAGTAATTCTGCAAATGAAAAGAGGGACACGAAAGGAATGGTCAGTATAAAGAACCATGGAATCAATCAGCTGTACGCTCTTCATGCAGGTTATGTATTCTTGCTTTTTGAGAGAGGGGACTAGTGTGCTCTGTTTCTCATAATTATATCAAATTCTATATTCACCATATTTTTGAAAATCGATAAGCTAGTTCAACTCTGAGTAGCTAGCAAAATCCTCCCTCCTCCTCTCTCAACTCTGGCACTTACATTCCTTTATCCATACCTTGAATTGTCCTAACCCTTTCCTATTACAGTGGAAACTAAGTAATGTTTTCTCAACCACAATTCTCTCTTCCTGACTACACTTCTCAAAAGGACTACTGGAGTCAGCAAAAAGATTCTTTGGTGGGACTTGAGTGAATAATTTCAGTGGAGTGATCATGGCAGAAGTTGTTCTGCAGTTTTTCTGCTTTGAGGGTGTGATGACAAGTTTAGACCATATTATCTCCCTGAAATTAGGTTTCTAGATGGAGAACTCAATTGAAACACTGTGTAAAAGTCCTTGGTGACCCTGTCACCAAATCCAGTGACCACGTCTCAAAGTTTATTCTCCCTGACTACTTCATTCTGCTATATCATTTCCCCCTGAAACTCTTATCATTATGGTTTTCTTAACACACACTTTGCTAGTATTCTCCTTTGGGAACAGAGTTTGTTTTAAGTGGTGGATATCGTTACTGATTGAGACACAGAGCATGACTTTCTCCTTGCTGCTCTCTTCCCCTTCCCAACATCAGTATGATGTGTGTGAGGTGAGCATTTGCTCAGAAGTCTTCTCCAGGCACAGGAAATAGTTTGCTCCATAGTGCTAATGTTCACATATATAAGCCCCAAAGAGACACAAGTAGTTTTCTCTCTTCATGTGCAAGCCCCCTAAGTATGAGTTTGCTGGTCATAAAGGAGGGAATTGGGTTCACTCTTTCAGTTCAGCTGTCCTTGTCCCTTGTTGTACAGTCCAATTGCTGATGGTAAGTTTTCCCTTGATGACTCCCTTTATTGCCTTCAGACACTGATATAGCAGAATGCAGGGAAAAAATTTCACAGGAGTGACAGAATTCATCTTCCTGGGATTCTCTATCTTTGGAAAGCACCAGATAACCCTCTTCCTGGTTTTCCTAACCATCTACGTTTTAACGCTGGCTGGTAACATCATCATTGTGACTATCATCTGCATTGATCATCATCTCCACATTTCCATGTACTTCTTCCTGAGCATGCTAGCTAGTTCAGAAACAGTGTACACACTGGTCGTTGTCCCATGAATGCTTTCCAGTCTCCTTTTTCATAACCAGCCCATCTCCTTGGCAGGTTGTGCAACCCAGATGTTCTTTTTTGTCATCTTGGCCACTAATAACTGCTTTTTGCTCACAGTGATGGGCTATGACCACTATGTGGCCATCTGCAAGCCCCTGATGTACATGGTCATCATGAGCAAAGGAACGTGTGCCCGGTTGGTATGTGGGTCCTTTGGCACTGGTCTGGTTATGGCAGTTCTCCATGTGACAGCCATGTTTAATTTGCCCTTCTGTAGCACAGTGGTGAATCACTTCTTCTGTGACATTTACCCAGTCATGAAACTTTCTTGCACTGATACCACTATCAATGAGATAATCAATTATGGTGTAAGTTTATTTGTGATTTTTGTGCCTGTGGGCTTGATTTCCATCTCCTACATCCTTATTATCTCCTCCATCCTTAAGATTGCCTCAGCCAAGGGCCGGAATAAGACCTTTGCCACCTGTGCCTCCCACCTCACTGTGGTCATTGTCCACTATGGCTGTGCCTCCACTGCCTACCTCAAGCCCAAGTCAGAAAACTCAATAGAAAAAGAACTTCTTCTCTCTGTGACTTACACCATCATCCCTCCTCTGCTGAACCCTGTTGTTTACAGTCTAAGGAACAAGGAGGTCAAGGATGCCCTATGCAGAGCTGTGGGCAAAAACATTGCTTAACAGATCGAATCATTTTGTCAGGAGACATTTAGCCCAGTGTAATGTGTCTCTACTCACAAACACGCCACAATACACAAGTTCATCAAATGCAATGTGTATCAAGAGTAACGTCAAAGAGTAGAAATGCTTTTCTTTTTCATGCTCTAGGGACAAGGCAGAAAGCAAGATTTCTGTTCTAGAGACTTTTGTTACCAGATATAGGAATCATTCCATGCCAGATTAAGACTACTTGTTTCTGTGCCTAAAGATTTCGGTTTTGAAACCTCTTCTAGCCCCAACTTTACCTGGCTCCTTTCAGACAGTCAATCTTTGACCCAGTCTGCTAAGGAGATGTGGAGAAGAGGCAGTTGAAACAGATGTGGAAAGGGTCTTAGGAAAATAAGCTGCAGAGATAGCCTGAGGATGGCTTTCATTCTCAGGAGTTAAAACATTTGCCCTGTAATAGTCATTTCTGAAAGGGTTTCCTTAATTCTTGCTGACTGCAAAATGAACAGCTTAAGCAAAATGGGTGACTTCTTTAATTATCCAGCCATTTTAGCTCCTTAAATAGTATTAATTTCTATGTGTATTTCTTCCTTCTGTGCAATCAAGGCAAAAATCTCTGTTGTTCCTTAAAGGCTAAGCAAGGAGAAAACTTACTGGTGGGTTTTCTCTGTAACTGCGCTTTTATCCAGTTGCACTTTTCCTAAAGACTCTTCTCTTTTCAACCCATGGGAGCTTTTTAGATTTTTAATTTCTATGTAGTAGCTGCAATGGCATTGAAGTAGTTGTCTTAGGTATTGGCTGTACTGATTCCAGGGTGTAAAGCAAATGCCATTAAATTCCCTTCTCTCAGTAAGCGGTGTGAATTTCATACTTCTCTCCATACTTATTTATATCAAAATAAGCATAACCATGATAAATTATTTTATATCCTCAAGGTTATGGGAATTTTTGTTTCATGGATCTTCCCACCAGAGTTTATCTCTACTCTGAGACAGAGCTGGAAGATACTAAGAGACACAGATATGGAAACACCTTTTCACACACTCTTGGTACCCAGTGTTATTCTATTCCGCAGTCAGTTCCTATCCCTTACTTTTCAGTTTTATTTTTCTGTTCTGAACCACAGAAATAGTACTGATGTATCTTCTAGGTGACTCATAATTTTTCTCTGTTCTACAGATCTCTATGTGAGGAGGTCAATGGCTGAAGGCTGAGGGTTCTTTGTGCAATGTCCCTTGTGGCAAGCTGTCACAGTTGGGTGACATCATAGTTGATGTCAGTGTGTCCCTGATAACTGGCACCTGATATCCGTCCAGAAGAGGTGTCTCAACCTGAGGGTCATAGTTCCTTAAGAGGTCCTTGGATGAGCTACAAATGGTTTTTGAAATTTTTGAAATTATTCATTAAATTTTGAGCACAAGTTTCAGTGTGCCCTTTCCATCATATTCTTTTTTTTTTTAACTTTATTTATTTTTCCCCCCAAAGCCCCAGTAGATAGTTGTATGTCATAGTTCCACATCCTTCTAGTTGCTGTATGTGGGACGCAGCCTCAGCATGGCCTGAGAAGCGGTGCGTCGGTGCACGCCCAGGATCCGAACCCGGGCCGCCAGCAGCGGAGTGCACGCACTTAACCGCTAAGCCACGGGGCCCCCATCATATTTTTAAAGAATATCTCTAAGATAAATATTTCTCCCCTCAAATCCTAACAGAAATATGATCTAACTTCCTTCTTTTATAGACCGTTTGCTTCCACAATTTCCTTAAACCCTCTTAGAGGAGCACTCTTTACCTGTCCATTTTTGCCTATGTGGGCAATGTTATTTTTTCATTAAGTTGGGGAAATGGAAGGTATGAGTGGTTCTTGGATGGGAGGTTGAGGGATAATGAATGGATGGTGGATGGATATCAGAATGTGGTCTTCTTTACTGAGAGTTTTCTTACCTTCTCCCATCCCTTCCCCCACCATTCACTAAGTGTTGAAACATCTTTCCTGCCCTTCCCACTCACACTTCATGGATGAGTGAATTTCCCACTAGTGTAGTTGTTTGACACACTTTCCCACTAGTGTGACTTTAGCCTCAATGGAGGAAGCAGGTCCTCCAAGAGGAGTACAACAAACAGTACAAGAGTGGGTAGGCCTAAGTGGTCACAGATCCTCAGGAACAGGGAATCATTTTATTGCTGTCTCCTACAATCTATTCATAATAGATGCTGTTAGATTGCTGGCTCACATAGGGCTATCTTCATTCTCTTCATTGTTTTTGTTATCATCTTCATCATCATTCTCCAAAATCACATTCCACCCATACTCCTTCATCTTTCTTCCCCTGCAAATAACTCTCTTCTTTAAGTACTTCTTTTAGTTCAGCTCTTTTGTGCATCAGAAAAATACCCATAATATCATTTATTTATTCAATCTACGTATATTTCTCAAGCATTGTGTGTCAAGCAGTTAACTAGTACCACGGTTACAATAATGAGTAATGCAGGGACTCTGTTTCACGTTATTCACAGTCCAATGGGGAAGACAGACAAAGAGCAAAAAGTATAAAAACTTGCTATAGGCACATGTGTGAGATTGTTGTTTGGGGTCAGTGGTGTTGTACAAAAAAGAGAACTGGTCAAATCTATTTAGAAGGTCAGAAAAGAATTCATAGAGAGGTGATATATAATTAACTTTTTGTGGCATTGGGTCAATTGAAGTCTGGGAGGGCTGAGGGAGGGCAGTCAAGGGAAAGAGAAGAGCCTGAGCAGAGACATAGAGCCTGAAAAAGCTAGAAGTGCTAGGAGGGCAGGTATTTTAGTCATCTCTGAATGCCCATTGCCATGTTGAATATTAGCCTGGCAAATAGCAGGTGCTTAATATAGCTTTGGATAGAGGAATGTGTGAACAAATATTAAGTATAAGGTCTTGTCCAAGGATTTCTGGGGACTTTTTTTTTTTTTGGATAGATATACCTTGTCATATTCCCTCTGTCTGCCTTGTAGATTTCCTTCACCTAAAGTAAACTAACAGAGAAAATAACCGAGTAGAGGTGCCAATCCTGGGAGTGTACTTGAAATTATTTTTCCCCATTGCAGGATTGCCTACAAGCAGTTCTTATTTGCTCCCAAACTCAATTGACATTCACGTATTTATGTTAATTAGTCACTTAAAACTGAGCTAGGAAAAAAAAATCCTTCTTTTGAAGGAAACTGGATTAATACTGGCTTAACCTGTTTTAGCTATAACCAGAACAATAACAAACTTAAAAATGGTTGCTTAATAGCTTGACATGTAAAAACAAGAGTTGAGATATTTTAAGTTATCTTTTAGAAAAAAATCATGAAACACACTATTATAGATCTTAAAACTTCTGAAATATGATTTTCACAGTGTTGACTTTGTAGCTTCTCTAGAGAAAAACTAGTTTCACTTGATATCCTCCCATATTCCCTACTTGCGATGCATAATGGATTAGAGGAGAAAATAGCTGCAGCACTCCCAACAATAAGTAGAATAAAACATTTTCTTAATGAGTACAAATGTTTCTGGGAGAAGAGAGAGGAGGGAGGCGGGCAGGAGAGATACAATTAAGTCAAAAGGCAGACAGGATGTGGCACACAGGGCACAACTTTTAAGAAGGCATGTTTAAAGGGTGCAAGAACCCAAATCAGCTTTGTTGCTGCTGAAGTGTGTACACATGTGTGATAGTGTATGTGTGAGCATATGTATATGTGCATGCACATGTATATTTTTGTGGGACAGAGATAACATTTGGGAGTTTTAGATTTGATGAGTACCATGGTATGTAGTAATCATGCTTTATTTGCAAAATTTTGTGTAATAATGATCCCTAATATTTATGTAGCTCTTTACCGTTCACAAAGGTCTTTCACATTTATGACCTTATTTGATTTTCACAGCACTTCTGTAAGGTAAATATTACTGCTCCATTTTGCAGATAAGTAATCTGAGGGTAGATTAAGTGACTTTCCCAAGGTCACACACACTGTTAGAGATTGAAGTAGGACTAAAACAGAAGTGAGCCTCAATTACAAATCTGTTAATCCTAAATTCCATGTTCTTTCTATTACTGAATCCGTATGTACAGACACATATACACAATTTATTAATTCTTATCAGGAAGTAAGGCATGATGAATGAGTAAACTTTATGTTTTAGATGCTAAAGCTTCATTTCAATCAGTATTGATAGGCTCTTTCTGAAATGTCCTATTTCCTTCCCTGCCTTTGTAAACAATGTATATTGAAGATCATGAATGTATTTCTTTAAATGTTTACTATCAGCACTTAAATTTATCTTGTGTTGTGGTTCATTGATGTCTTCAGTTGGAACCGAGCTTATATTAGAGTCTTTGCTTCTGAAATGACCCACATATTCCAGAATTTTATAAATTTTCTGTTAGCATTGTATGAGTTCTGCTTTTTTTTTAATGATTCAGTTTGTTACATCAACAAATAGGGCATGCACGTCCACTCTGAGTATCAGACACTCAATTAGACACTCAGGATGCAGATAAGTTAGACATGAGCTTTACTCTTGAGTAGTTCACAATCTACTTGCAACTCATTTCAATACAATGTGATTAGTGCTATACACAGAGTACCATGGAACCCCAAAGAAGAAAATGGCCTAACTCAGTTGGTGACCTTCATCCTTGCATATATTGGTAGGAGCAGGTCATGGTGAAAGAGTTTGGCAAGTCCAAACACTGTGCTGTAGGGAAGCTTCCTGACATTGTGCCTACTCAGAGATAGCAAGTACACTGAGATTAATGAATCCAGAATTTCCATAATGTGCCATCCACAATGTCCAGTATACAATTACAAAATGCTCAACATGTGAACAAACAGAAAAATGTGAGCACAGTCAAGAGAAAATCAGTCTTTATAAATTAACTTTAAGATGGCTCAAATTAGTAGTCAGGGACTTAAAAGCAGCTAGTATATACAGGTTCAAAGACTTAGAGAAAAATATGCTCATAATGAACAAATAGATGTGGGATCTCAGTCAAGAAATGAGAGCTGTAATAAGGAAGAAATAGAATTTCTAGAAACCATCCTGGTGGTCTAGTGGTTAAGATTTGGTTCTCTCACCACACAACCTGGGTTTGTTTCCCAGTCAGGGAACCACACCACCCATCTGTCAGCTGTCATATTCTGGTGGCTGTGTGTTGGTGTGATGCTGAAAGCTATGCCACAAAAGCTATGCCATTGGTGTTTCAAATATCAGCAGAGTCACCTGTGGACAGATTTCAGTGGAGCTTCTAGACTACACAGACTAGGAAGGACCTGGGCACCCACTTGCAAAAAAACTGGCTATGAAAACCTATGAATAGCAGTGGGGCATGGTCTAATATAGCACCAGAAGATAAAAGGATGGTGCAAAAAGACTGGACAAGGTTCTGCTCTGCTGTACACAGAGTCAGTAGGAGTCAAAATGGACTTGACAGTACTAACAACAAAAAGAATTAATAGAGCAGAATAATTAAAATATTTAAAATGAAAAATTTACTAACCTGCTCAACAGCAGATTGGAGTTGGTAGAAGAAAAAGTCAATTAACTTGAAGATAGATCAATAGAAATTTTTGAATCTGAAGAACAGAGAAAAAAAAATGAATGAAAAAAACAAAAAGCCTCCATGATCTCTGAAGCAATACAAGAATTTCAGTGTCCATGTAATTGGAGTCTCAAAAAGAGAGAATAGAATGTATCACAAAAATATTTGAAGACATATTTGTCCAAAATTTCCCAAGTTAGTGAGAAATATAAACTTATAGATCCAAGAATCTCAGTGCATCCCAAGCAGAATAAATAAAAAGAACATCAAATCTATGTATATCAGAGTCAAATCTTTAAAACCAAATATAAAGAAAAAATCTTGACAGTCACCAAATTAAAGTGACATATTAAATATTATGGAACAATGATTCACATGACTTCTAATCAGAAACAATGGAGACCAGAAAACAATGGAATGACATTTTTAGTGTTAAGCCAGAAATCTAATCCTGCAAAAATATCACTCAAAAGTGAAGGTGAAAAAAACATACTTTTAGACAAGTGAAAATTGAGATAATTTATACAGTACCAGAAATGCTAAAGGAAATTCTTCAGCTTGAATGGATATGATGCCAAATGCAAGCTGTAGATTTACAGAAAGGAATGGAAATCACTGGAAATGGTAAATATGTGGGTAAATATAAAAGGATATCTTGTTTTTCTTCTTTCAATTGTTTTTAAAGAATATATTATCATTTAAAAGATATTATGACATAGTATTGTGAGGCTTATAAAATATGTAGATGTCACATATGACAACTATAGCACAAAGAAAGAGGTAAACATTAACTATACTGTTATGAGATGCCTTGTTTAACACAAAGTGGTACAATTTCAACTCTAAGAAATATTGTAATAAGTTAAGAATGCGTATGTTAGTCCATAGACCAACAATGAGAAGAATAATGAAGTGAGGTATAGTGAAGGCAATATAAAAATAAAATAGAATACTAAAAAATATTTCACAAAAAAGAAGGAATAAAGGGAGGAACAGAGAAACAAATAACAAATGAGACAAATAGGAAAAAGTACCAAAGTAGACACTTAAACTCAACCATATTAATAATTATGTTCAACCTAAACGTACTAAACATGTCAATGAAAAGGCAGACATTGTCAGAATGGATAAAAACAAGCAAGGCTTAACTATATGTTATTTACGAGAGACAAGCTTGAAAGAAAAGGAATGGGGAAAGATATACCATGCAAACTCTAAATATATTGGAGTGGTTATACCTAACAGAACTTCCTTTAGCATTTCTGGTAGTGTAGAAATTATCCCAATTTTCACTTATCTAAAAATGTCTTTATTTTACCTTCATTTTAAAATTAATATCAGGTAAAATAAATATCAAAACAAGAAATATTACCATAAGTAAAATAGAGATTTCATTAAAATAAAGAGCTAATTCATCAGTAAGGCATAACAATGTTAAGTGTGCATGTTCCTAATAATAGAACTCCAAAATAAATAAAACAAAATTTAAATAAAGAGAAACAGACAAATCTACAATTCTTATTGGAGATTTCAATACTTCTCTCTTATCAACTGATTGAATGAGTAGACAGAAAATAAGCATAAAAACAGCTGTTACACAGTTTCAATCAACTTGACCTATTGATATTTTTAGAACATTTCAACAACAGCAGAATATACTTTATTTTCAAGAGCACATGGAACCAAGAGAACATGTGTGATGAATCATAAAATAAGATTCAATAAATTTATAAGGATTGAAATAATACAAACTATGTTCTCTGACTATAATGGAATTCAATTATAAATCAGACAAAAAATCTGGAAAAAAGCCCTAAACATTTGGTAGTAAATGACACATAGCCTGATAACTGATGGGTTAAAGAATAAATTATAAGAGATATTGGAAAATATTTCGAATTGAATAGAAATTAAAACATATGGTATTCAAACTTGTGAGATTCAACTAAAGTAGTGCTTAGAGATAAATTATAGTTTGCATGCTTAGTGTAGAAAAGTAGCATATCAGTTATGGTCCACTCAGGAGACAGAAATCACACAGTAATTTGAACAATGAAAGTTTAATATAAAGAATTAATTCTAACGGGATTGCCTGTTGGTTCAGTGACATGTGGGGCCATGAATGGTCAGGTGGGAATCTCGTCTTCTAATTAAAAGATAACTATTTTTGTTGTATTCCCTGGTGGAAATATTTTCCCCATAGGGACTAAGACCAATGGAGCTCAAGAATGCTGGGACAGGAAGAAAAATTCTGCAAGTGAATTATTAGGTGTAATAGGAGTGAAAGAAGTCACTCCCACTTTCACTCCTTAACTCCTGGACCTATGAATTCTGGCTATATAATTGTCTAATTCAGAACATACACTACTTGCTTTAAAACAGAATCCTATCATCTTAAGATCTCTCTCAACTGGTGATGTCAGTGAGTCATTAGTAAGCCATTCATCTTTCAAATGTATCAGCTATTTCTGGATTATGGAATATGTGGTAAGACTAGTTAATTCCATGAACATGAGTTTATTGCTGTACTTCCTTTACTGTGAGATGAGTTCCTTGATCAGATGTAATGCTTTGGGGAATGCCATGGTGGTGTTTAAGGCACCTGAGTGTCCATAGATAGTGGTCCTAGAAGAAGCATTATGGGCGGGGAAAGCAAATCCAATTCTAGAATATGTGTCTATCCCAGCAAAGACAAATTTTTGTCCTTTCCATGATGAAAGAGGTCTAATATAGTCAACCTGCCACCAGGCTGGTTCTTACAAGGAATGATGCCATATTTAGGGCTTATTATTGGTCCTCTGCTCTTGGCAGATTAGGTATTCAACAATAGTATTACCCAGGTCAACCTTGGTGAGGAGAAGTCCATATTTTGAGCCCACATACAGTCTCCATCCCTGCTAACATGGCCACTTTGTTAGTGGGACCTTTGAACAAATGCTGACATAGCTGGGGAAAGAGGCTGACAGACATCCACAGAGCATGTCATTTTGTCCACCTAAGGACTGTAAGCCCTCACTCTGATTGGTGGGCCACAGCGAGATTTTGGGTCTCAAGTTATTAACATCAATTAAGGGCCCACATCAAGTAATCCTCAAAAGGTCTGGGTATTTTCTATTCCTCAGTGTAGTCACTCTAGTATATGGGCACATGTTCCTTTGGGGAAAGGTTTGGTGGAAGATTTACAGTGTGTGTTTGCATTAATGATACAGGGTACTTCCTCAAGGAGACTTGGCCTCCCTTTTAATCAAGGGGCTCTGGATCTGTGAATTGACATAGGTTTGGAAACTCGTTGAGAGACTGTGATGCTCCATTGTGTTGACTCAAGTCAGGTGATAGATGTAGTGTTAGGTCACCTCTGACACACAGCGGGTCAGTTGGTTCCACGACCTACCCTGTGGTGATTTCCTCAGTTCTTGAATGTAAAATGAGAACAGACCTACTTAGCAACTGGCAGAATCCCCACAGGGACTCCCTGACTCTTTGGCCTTTATGGTAGGAAGTATTCTTCTCCCTACCAAGATATTAAATGAGAAGCAATATCACATTACTATGGGAATTGTAGAGATTAATGGCACCATAAAAGACCTGAAAGAAGCAGGAATGGTAATACCCATCATATCTCTATTTAATTCCTCTAGTTTGGCCTGTGAAGAAGTCAGATGTATATTAGAGAATGACGATGGGCTATCGTAAACTTACTCAGTTTGTGACACCGGTTGTAGTTGCTCCCCCAGATATAGTATCTCTACTGGAGCAAATCAACATAGTACCTGGCACTCGCTATGAAGCCATTGACCTGGATAATGGCTTTTTCTCCATACCAATTTTAAGGACAACCAGAGCAGTTGCTTTTACCTGGCAGGGCCAATAGTATATTTTCACAGTCTTGTTTTAGGGTTATGACAATTCTGCTGTTCTCTGTCATAATATAGACCACAGAAATCTTGCTTGTCATGACATTTCATTAAAAAAAATCATACATCAATTATATTGATGAAATTGTGCAAATTGGATTTGTTGAACAGAAAGTAGCGATTACTTAGATACCTCGGTAAGACATATACGAATGACAGGGTCAGTTCTAATTCTGTATCAGTCAGGGTTCAATTAGAAGACAACAATCACAAAGTAATTTGAATAGGGAGTTTAATATAAAGAATTATTAGCTACAACAAGGAATTGGAGCAATGAGGTATTGGATAGCAATTAGTAAAGAGAATTCTTTAGAATATAGGAATAGGAAAAATAAGAAATAGCCACTATCCCTAAGGCTAAGACAGAATAGTGTGGAAAACAAATTTCTCTGGATTTTTCAGTGTTCTACAAAAAAACCTCAGTCTCCTGAGCCATGGAATTGTATACACTACAAGAGTAGAATGTTTGCTTTCATTTCCCCTAGAAACATTTTAATTTTTACTTACAATGAGTTTTAGATCTGTAGCCATTTTTATCTCTGATGGTGGAGCTAATTGCTTCCATACAATAAAGCTTCTCTTATCTTCCCAAAAGCCAAATTATATTTACATTTTTGGTTAGGCACCTAAGAGCATTATCTCCTTGCTTGTTTACATTTCAAAAAGGGTAGAGCCTGGAGCCATGAAGAAATTTTTAAGTTGTAAAAGCCACAGACACTGAGTTTATCTCCCCCCTAGAGAGATTTATTTACATACCAAAGGATTAGAGTAAGGATCCATTGCATGCTGTCTCCAAGGAGACTCTCTCAGAAGGAGGAGAAAAATAGTCTCTTTCCTCTTTACACATGGAGGACATTCACATTTCTCCATCTCTTACATACAGAGTGATCCTGCCACTTGTGCAGCATATATTTTTCATCTGGCTCTTATCGCATCACTCTGCAGGGTTGCAAACGTGGAGAGACTGATGCTCCAATGTTATTCTTACTGTTGACTGTATGGCGAGCATAATAAGAAATCTGCTCTGATACAGAAACCTCATGGGTGCATTCAGGAAAATTTAGTAAAGATGTATATTTAAAACCTCACAAACACCTAAGGCAGAGGCAACCCTTCCTCTAAAACCCAGAGGACTAAGATCCAGACCTTGTTGGAGAATGCACAGCATTGACCCACTGTATGACAGAGACATTGCAATGAGCTGTGCTGGGAGAACTTGCTGGAAATCCGCACTTTGGAATTTGCCAGAAATTTGCCCTCTAGTGTGCTGGGGAAAGCTAGTCTGAGGACAGCATCCTGCTATAGGCATTCCTCTATGCAAAGAGGGATGCTGAGGGAGACTGCTTATTTCTGGGTGCGATTGATTACCATGCACTGCAGGAGCTGGATGCTGGAGAAGCTGCCCATGTTGCAGGAACTTGGTGCTGGTGAAGCCAACACATGCTGAAGAAAACTGCCAAGTAGAGCACACTGGAACCAGGAAGGGAAGTCTCTTCCTCCTGCAATGTGTCTGCAGTGCCCTGTCAAAGGCCTTTGCCCTGACAAAGCTTAACATTGTGCCAGCTGTAAAGGGTTCATCTCAATTTCTTCAGAGAAAACAATGAAAGGAAATTTGAAGTTGAAAGGCAATAAATTTATAAATGGCACACATAGAAAGATATAAAATCAATTATATATTGCTCCTTCCAGTCAGGAGGGAGTAACTACAACTTGATTATTCCTTTCACCATAAAAATTATAATGTGAGGAAAATATATGAATCAATTGTTTTCAGATTTTGGATGATAGGCAGTGAAAGATTATGATTCATGAGAGGAGAAAAACACAAAATTTAAGCTCCATGATTGCCCTGGCCTTTTATCAAGGTATTTTGTGAAACATGGCATATAGAAATGGAGTCTAAGCAGAAGACAGGGTCTTGCTGAGCCGAGGAGACAAAAATTAAAATTTAGAGTTGGCAATGTGGCTGGAAATTGTGGGGCAGAATATGGGAGATGAGGAGGCGGCATAAAATAAGAGCTCCAGAAATATGCATAAGCATCTCTCGGTCTTGAGCAGAATACTAAGCTATGTGTATGCTGGGCCAGACACTATAAGGCTGACAGAGAATAGTTATGGGGAAATGTGAGCTAAACAGAGATTTGGAAGTTTACACTTGGCTCTGAGGCATTGGTGTCCGACCAGCTAGAGCAGAGAAGCTTAGCTGAACACCTTGGGCCCTCAACTGAGACCTCGCTAAGACCATACCTTAAGAATAGGGCTACTCTAACCCTAAAGTGAAGACTAATGAGACATACCCTATCAAACATAGACAGAGACCTCAATAGGGTCAAGCTCGATAGAATCCGCAAGTAACCTATTTACATAACAGAACAAAATTCAATGCTCTTTAAAGGAATAATAATAATAAAAACAAAAGCAGCACTCCACACATCAAATTCAAAATCTCCAGCATTCACTAAAAAACTACTAGACATACGAAGAAGCAGAAAAATATCACTTAAAGTCAGAAGAAAAATCAGTCAAAAGAAAGAGACATGGAAATGAAAGAGATGATGGGATTAGCAGACAATGATGTTAAAACTATTACAAATATTACAAGTATGTTCAAGGATTAAAAGAAAATATGAATGTAATGAGAAGAGGAATGGAAGATATAAAAGAACCAAATGTACTTTCTACACATAAAAGAAATACATTATCTGCAATGAAAATTTCACTGGGTGAGATTAATAGCAGACTAGGAACTGTAGAAGAAAAGATTATTGAACTTGAGAAAAAAACCAATAGAAATTACCCAAAAAGGAGGACATAAATAAAAGATTGGAAACAAATAGAGCTTTAGTAACCTGTGGGAAAAAATCAAACAGCCCAACATAAAAGCAATTAGAGTCACAGAAGGAAAGAGTAGAGAACAAGGAGTACAGTAGAACTATTTGGATAAATAAGAGCAATACCATTACAAAATCTGATTAAAATTATAAACCCACCTAACAAGAAATTCAATGAAATACAAATAAGAGAAACACATACACAACACATACCAAAGCACATCCGAATCACATTGCTGAAACCAGTGATGAAGAGGAAAACATCTTAAAAGCAGCCAAAGAAAAAAGAAATTATGTACATAGGCATATAGAAAAAATTCTGACTTCTTGTTAAAAACAATGCAAGTCAGAAGACAATGGAACAATATATTTAAAGTGCTAAACAATGAAGTCTGTAAATTTATAATTTTTTAGTCAGAGAAAATATGATTAAAAATGAGGCTAAATAAAGAATTTTTCAGACAAGCCAAAGCTAAGAGAATTTATTATCAATGGACCTGCACCACAAGAAATGTTGAAAATTCTTCAGACAGAAGGAAAATGATACCAAATGGAAATGTGGATGTACAAAGGAATACAGAAAGTCAGAAATAGTAAACATGTGGGTAAATATAATATGCACATTTTATCATTTTAAAATTTCTTTATAAGACATATAGTGGAGTTTAAAACATATGTAGAAATAAAATAGAAGAAAACAGTAGCCCAAAGGACTGGAGAGGGAAATGGAAGTACACTGTTGCAATCCTCTTACATTATATATGAGGTGGTATAATGTTTTATGAAGGTGTACTCTGATAAGTTAAGGATGCCTGGTATAAACTCCTGAACAACCATTAAAAAGTAAAACAAAGAGGTATAGTTAATAAGCCAATATTGGAGATAAGATGGCATCATAAAACATACTTGATTAATCCAAATAAGTCAGAATAAGAGGGGGAAAAAAGTGGAACAATGAGATGAGTCAAATAGAATAAACAGTAAAATGGTAGATGAAGCCCAACTATATTGGTAATTACATTAAATCTAATTGCTCCAATTAAAATAGAGAGTTTGTCAGGCAGAAAAAAAACATGACAACTGTATGCTTTTTATATGAAGCACACTTCAAATACAAAGGAAAAGATAGATAAAAAGTAAAAGGATGGGAAATTATATACCATGCAAACACTAAACATAAGAACACTACAGTGACTATATTAACATAAGATATAAGAGACTCATTATCAGACATAAAGGGATATTTCACAATGATAAAGGGGCAATCCATCAAGAAGATGTAACAATCTTGTGTGTACACACCTAATAACAGAGTTTCAAAACCCATGATACAAAAACGACAGAACTTAAAGTAGACAAACCCACAATTATGGTTGAAGATTTCAACAGTGCTCTCACAATAATCATTGAAACAAATAGACAGAAAATCAGTAAAAATACAAAAGACTTGAACTACAGTTTCAACCAACTTGACCCAATTGCTACTTATAGAACACTCCATCTAAGAACAGCAGAATACACATTCCTTTCAAGTGTTCATGAAACATTCACCAAGATAGACCACTTTCTGGGCTTTAAAATAAGTCTTAATAAATTTAAAAAGATTAATATCATACAATGTATCTTCCATGACCATAATGGAGATAAATTAGAAATAAAGAACAAAAATGTATATGGAAAATCCACAAATATTTGGAAATTAAACAATATACTTTTGAATGTCTCATAGGTCAAAGAAAAAATTACAGGGATAATTGAGCTAAATAATAAAATAAAATAAAAAGTATTTTGAATTGAATGAAAATGTAAACACAAGATATAAAAACTTGTGTGGTAGAGCTAAAGCACTTCTTAGAATATTATAGTGCTGAATGCTTATATTGGTAAAGAAGAAAGTCCAAATTCAATGATCTAAGCTTTCACTTTAAGAATCTAAAAAGGATGCAGAAATTAAAGCTAAATTGAATAGGAGAAAATAAATAAGATGAAAACTTAAATGAATGAAATAGAAAACAAACAAAGCTAAAATCAACAAAACCAACACGTTTTTAAAAAATAAATAAATTTGATAAATTTCTAACCAGACTAACCAGAAGACCAAATTAAAAAGGAAACATTACTACAAATCCTGTAAATATTAAAAGATTAAGAAAGGAATATTATGAGAAACTTTGTGTCAACCAATTCAACCACTTACATGAAGTTGATAAAATCTTTGAAAGTCCCAGATGATCAAATCTGACCCCTCCATAAATAGAAAATCTGAATGGTTCTCTATCTATTAAATTAATTAAATTAAATTTTCCCACAAAGAATATTCCAGGCCTCAATGGCATTTCTGGTAAATTCTACAACAACTTCAGAAAGAACTGGTATAAATACTTCACAAACCTCCAGATTAGAGAGGAAGTGAGAATATTTTCCACTTTATTTTATGAGGCCACCTTTATTCAAATCCAAAATGAGATGAAGTCTTTACGCATAACACACACACAAAAAAAAACTAAAGAAAAATATCTTTCATAAACATACACGCAAAACCATTAAGAAAATGCTAGTAAATAAAATCCAACAATATATAGAATGCATCATACACTGTGAACAAGTTTTCTTATAGTAATAAAAGTTGGTTTAATATTTGAAAAAATCATTGTTGTGTGTGGTGATGGGTTGTAATTAGTATTTTGGTGGTGAACATGATGTAATCTATGCAGAAATAGAAGTACAATGATGTACACCTGAAATTTTTACAATGTTATAAATCAATGTTACTGCAATAAACAAAAAATTAAAAAAAAAAAAAAGAAAAAATCATTGAATGAAATCACCCTACACATAATAAAGGAGAAAAGTCATATGATTAACTTGATTGATTCAGAAAAAAAGTTTGACAAAATTTAGCCCCCATTCATGAAAAAGCTCTTGGCAACCTAGCAATAGAAGAGAATTTTCTCAACTGACAGCTATCACCACAATTAATGGAGAAAGACTGAATGTTTGTCTCTCAGAACAAGAGTAAGGCAAAGGTACTTTCTTTGTCGCTTATGTTCAACATTGTCCTGCTATTTCTAACCAGTGCAACAAAGTAAGGAAAAGAAATTAAAGGCATTAAGATTGTAAAAGAATAAATATAAATTGTCTTTATTCGTATATGATCTGCTTATGTATGTAGAAAAGCCTAAGAAATCAACAGAAAATGTACTAGAATTAAAAAGTAAATTTAGCAAGTTTTCAGAATACAAGACCAATATATACAAATCAATTGCATTCTAAATGTTAGCAACAAACAATTAAAATGGAAACAATTTATAATATCATAAAATGTCATTAAAAATAATAATAAGTAGTGATAACTTTTACAAATATCTGAAGAGCTCTGCACAGAAAACTGTAAAATATTGCCGAGAGAAATTAAAGAAGGCATGAATAAATGAAGATAGACATTATGTGCATGATCAGAAGGCTAAATACTGTCAAAATGTCAATTCTCCCTAAGTTAGTGTGTAAATTCAAACAATCTCAACTAGAATTCCAGCAGGCTTTTTGAAACAAAGTGACAAGTCACTTTAAAATTTATATGTAAATGCAAAGGACCTAGAACAACCAAAGCCATTTTTAAAAAGAAGGAGAATGTCAAGGTTTACCACAAATCTATATTAATCTAGATACTATGGGTATGGAATAATAACATATATAAATCAATGTAACAGAATGGAGAATACAGAAATAGATCCATGCACTATATAGTAAATTATTTTTCAACAATAAAGCTAAAGAATTTCAATATAAAAATGATACTTTTAACCATTTTTAATTAGGTTATTTGTCTTTTTAATTGTTGAGTTGTAAGAGTTCCTCTTTTTTTTTTTTTTTTTGTGAGGAAGATCAGCCCTGAGCTAGCATCCGTGATAATCCTCCTCTTTTTGCTGAGGAAGACCAGTTCTGAGCTAACATCTATTGCCAATCCTCCTCCTTTTTTTTTCCTTCCCCGAAGCCCCAATAGATAGTTGTATGTCATAGTTGCACATCCTTCTAGTTGCTGTACGTGGGACACGGCCTCAGCATGGCCGGACAAGCGGTGCTTTGGTGCGCGCCCGGATCTGAACCCGGGCCGCCAGTAGCGGAGTGCGTGCACTTAACCACTAAGCCACCGGGCTGGTGCAAGAGTTCTTTATATATTCTGGATACTAGACCCTTACCAGATATATGATTTGCAAATATTTTTTTCCATTCTGTGGCTTGTCATTTTTTTTATTAAGATTTTATTTTTAGAATAGTTTTAGGTTCACAGCAAATTTGAGGGGAAGGTACAGAAATTTCACATATATTCCCTGCCCCCACACATGCAGGGCCTCCCTCATTATCAACATCCACCAACAGAATGTACACTTGATGAACCTACATTGACCATCTGGGCCTGGGGCTTTCTGTTTTGGAAGGTTATTAATTATTGATTCAATTTTTTAACTATGTGCAGACCTATTCAGATTGTCTATTTCATTTTTTTAACTATGTGCAGACCTATTCAGATTGTCTATTTCATCTTGTGTGAATTTTGGCAGGTTTGTCTTTCAAGGAATTGATCCATTTCATCTAGGTTATCAAATTTGTGGGCACAGAGTTGTTCATAGTATTTCTTTATCATCCTTTTAGTGTCCATGGGATATGTAGTGATGTCTACTCTTTCATCTGATATTAATAATTTGTGTCCTGTCTTTTTTTCTTGGTTAGCTTGGCTAGAGGCTTATCAATTTATTGATCTTTTCAAAGAACCACTTTTTGGTTTCATTGATTTTCTCTATTGATTTCCTGTTTTCAATTTCATTGATTTCTGTGCTAATTGTTATTATTTCTTTTCTTCTGCTTACTTTGGATATAATTTGCTCTTCTTTCTCTAGTTTCCTTAGGCAAAAACTTAGATTACTGATTTTAGATCTTTCTTCTTTTCTAATATTTGTATTCAATTCTATAATTTTCCCTCTAAGAACTGCTTTCACTGAATCCCACAAATTTTGTTGTGTTTTTATTTTCTTTTGGTTAAAAATATTTTAAAATTTCTCTTGAGATTTCTTCTTTGACTCATGTATTATTTGGAAGCATGTTGTTTAATCCACATATTTTGGGATTTTCCAGTTGTTTTTCTGTTATTGATTTCTAGTTCAATTCCATTGTAGTCTGAGAGCAGACATTGTATGATTTCTATTCTTTTAAATTTGTTGTGTTTTATGGCCCAGAATGTGATCTATCTTGGTGAATGTTTCATGTGAGCTTGAGAAGAATGTGTAGTCTGCTGTTTGTTGGATGAAGTAGTCTACATATGTCAATTATATCCAGTTGTCCCAGAACCATTTGATGAAGAGACTATTCTTTCCCCATTGAATTGTCTTAGCACCCTTGTTGTAAATCAGTTGCCCAAAAGGTACATGGGCTTATTTCTGGATGCTTAATTCTATTCAATTGATCTATATGTCTGTCTTTATGCCAGTAGCTCATAGTCTTGATTACTCTAGCTTTGTAGTCAGTTTTGAAATTGGGAAATGTGAGTCCTCCGACTTTGTTCTTCTTTTTCAAGATTATTTTGGCTATTCATTAACTTTTAATAAAAAGACAACACACAATAATTGGTTGTGTAATGCTAAAACAAAACCAATGAATTATGGAGTTTATAACAAATGTAGAAGTAAAATAAATTACAAAAGGCACAAAGAAGAGGAAGGAGTAAATGAAATTATACCATTTAGTTTTCTTGTATTGTATGTGAAATCGATATAATGTGAATTCAGGGTAGACTTTGGTAATTTAAATGTCCATATTGTAAATCTTAGGGCAATGATGAAGAGGAATAAGAAGAAGGACAAGAAGAAGGAGGAGGAGGAGATAAAAAGTCAATATAGCAGATACAACGGAATGCTAAAAGTACATGACTATTGCAAAATAAAGTAGGAAAGAAGGAACAAAGGAACAACGAACAGATAAAACAAATAGAAAATAACTAGCCACATGGGAGACTTAAACTCAACCACATAAACAACTATTTTAATGTAAATGGATTAAACATCCCAATTAAAACACAGAGTTTGTCAACATGGATAAAAAAAACAAGACCTCTTATATGATGTTTATATGAAATGCATTTTAAATATAAATACGAGATAGATTAAAAGTAAACTGATGGGAAAATATGTCATACAAACACTAAGCATAATAGGTTACAGAGGATAAATTATAAAAGAGAAAGTAGACTTCAGGATAAGGAATATTACCATAGATAAACAGGGACAGTTCAAAATGATAAATGTGTCAATTCATCAAGAAGACATAATCTTAAATGTCTGTACACCTAATCAGAGTTTCAAAATAAGTGAAACAGAAACTGATATAACTGAAAGGAGAATTGGACAAATCCACAATTATAGTTGGAGCTTTCAACACTTCTTTCTCAATAACTGATGTAACAAGTAGACATAAAATCAGTATACATATAGAAAAAAAGAAATATATAAGAAATACAGGAGAAAAAGAAAAGAAATATATTGAATAATAAAAAAAGACAACCTACAGTATCAACTAACTTTACCTAATTGCCATTTATTGAACATTTCATCTGAAAAGAACAGAATACAGACATTCTTTGCAAGTGTTCATAGGACATTAACCAAGATAGACTATTTGCTGGGATTTTTTTGTGTGTGTGTGTGAGGAAGACTGTCCCTGAGCTAACATCTGTGCTAATCTTCCTCTATTTTGTATGTGGGATGCTGCCACAGCATGGCTTGATGAGCGGTGTGTAGGTCCACGCCCAGGATCCGAACCTGTGAACCCCAGGCTGCCAAAGCAGAGCACACGAACTTCACCACTATGCCACCAGGCCAGCCCCTGGGATTTAAACAAGTCTGAGTATATTTAAAAGGATTAAAATGACACAGGTTATCTTCTAATATCATAATGGAATTAAATTAGAAATCAATAACAGAAATATATGTGAAAAATACCTCAATATTTGGAAATTAAACACTACGCTCTTAAATAATCCATGAGTCAAAGGAAAAATGACAAGGAAATTTGAAACATATTTTGAGTTGAATGAAAATGAAAACAAAACATATCAAAATTTGTGTGATGCAGCTAAAGCAGTACTTAGGGAGAAATCATAGCATTAAATATTTATATAAGATTAGAAGGATGGGGTAAAGTCGATGATTTATCTTTCCATCTTAAAAAGCTAAATAAAGAAGGACAGTTAAACCTAATGTAAGTAGACCCAACCAAGTTGTTGCATGTATCAACAGCTCATTTTTTTTTTATATTGCTGAGTAGCATTACATGGCATGGCTGTATTTTTGGTCTATTTCCAGTTGGATTGTTTGTTTTCTTACTGTTGAATTTTGAAAGTTTTTAAAAATTTCCTAGGGATCCACTGTAATTACCTTACAAATTTTCACCAAAATTACAGATTGTTGTGGCAGTAGGAGAAGGAATTCATATATAGTGGGAAGAGGAAGAAGCAATAATCTCTAAGTAAGAACCACATGAATTAAGTCATGTAATTATAATTATGATTATTTTTTATTTTTAAATCAAAATTTTTATTAGAAAAGAAGTAAAATGTGGCTGCGCTTGGGAAATATATTTGCCTAAGAAATTTTTTGAGCATCTACCAAATGAAAATTTGTACTAGGCACCAATAAGTATTTATTGGTTTATTAACAGCAAGATATTAATCTTGAAAACAGAAATTTATTAAATTTAAACTATGAAATTTAAATTTATTGAAATTAAGCTATAAAAGTTTAAGATGGTAGAGAATACTATTTGCAGAATTAGCAACTTACTGAATGCATTTTTTCCCCTGACATGATGCTGACTCCACTGCCTCATTTATGAAATATGAATATTTCCATGTCCTCCTCAGATTACACTCTGTGAAGCAGAAATTATTTGTAGGGCTATTTGTTCTTAGATCTAGGTTTTGGGTAGCAGTAGGGATACTTTTTCTCCAGAGAAGACTAGGCCAGAGAGGGAGGGTTAAAGTATGGGGCTTTGGGTTCTAAGTGGAAAGACTCCTTAAATCTTCTTTATAAAATAGTATGTGATATAATCCACTGAGTGTGGGGGTTCTGAATGAGGTTGAGGTCCTGATTTCAGGAGAGACTTGGAGATCCCCCATGGATGATGCAATGGGGGGATGGTGTGCAAACAAGAAATGAATCAAAGGATGACATCCAGCATATTGGGGACAGTGCTGTCCAAGTCTCTCCCTGGGACCAGTGACATGGGAAAGGGAGATCAATCACACATTTCCACCCTGAGCATCCAGCGTAGTCAAAGTCCTCAGCTTCACAATTTAGATGTGGGTGAATCAGAGTTCATAGCTAATGATGCTACAACAAGCCTGGCACAGAGAAAAAAGGCTCTGAATCAGATGTTTTAACTCTTAGGAAAAGAGGGAGAGGTTCTTACATGTCCGTAAAGACTGTGATGAGAAGGGATTGAGTGCAATGAAGGGCATGACAGGAACTTTGAAAGGGAATTTATAGTTAACTGATAGTGGCAGAGCAATGGTAAGCTTTTGGAGGCCAGAGGTTAGGTTGTACATTTTTTTATATCCACCTCTGTACCGAGCAATGCTTAGATACGTAGTGAGTACTCAAAAAGCACTAGGAAGGAAGGAAGGGAGATGGAGGGCATTGTTCTGGGAAATGACTGTTGCAAGCAGGATAAGAGAAGCAACATGCTTGCTCTAAGAGTCTGTCCCACAGCCCACAGGCCAGAACTCAGGGAGACCTTTCTATGTCTAAAGAGGATCTGTCAATGACAATGGGAAGGTCAGGCAGAGCTGTCGTTTGAGTGAAATAAGGACCTCCAAACTTGGGCTTCTGGGAAGCTGAGCCATTAGCTGTATCCATACTTTCTCTATTCTGACTATTTCCTGGACTTGAAGGCTTTCAAATGATTCTGGATCTTCCTATAACTGGAATCTTGGCCACAGAAGTTGGGATGCATGGAGTAACTGATATTTTTAGGAATTAACTACCATTGATTTCTCAGCCAAGGGTCATTCGCTTCCCCCCTTTCAGGAACTCAGACTCTTGGCACCTGTGTGTAGAAGGCAAAAATCATTCACAGATTATTGACACTCTGCAATCCCCTCCACCTCCCATTCCATGTATGTAAACCCTGCAAGGTCTGATCTCTGTGACAGAAGCTCCTACTAACTGGTGAGAAGCTTAACACTTTGTGAAGTTTCTGTGTCACATATGCCCCCACCGTTGTTGGCCTTAGACTTTGCTCAGACAGGTATGAGAGGTAGTGGAGTGGGCTGAGGATGCGCAGTAAAAGGACGAAAGCAGTTGATATCAAAGGGTTCCATATGTTCTTTTCCTACCTGACATTTTATTGGGTAAATATTTTTCTGCTTTTTTTTTTTCTTGGACAGACAACAATAAGAAGGGGGTTTTGTTCCCTAGAGAATCTACTACTTGCTACGTGAACTTGGTTCTATAGCTGGAGAAACTTCTGCAGAAAGTTATTCTTTTTTGTTGAGCATTCATTAACTTCTCCCTTAGCTGCGAGCTCTTCTTCTCTAGTATTTAGAGCAAGGACAGTGAATTAGTCCTCATTAGGCCTAGAATTGGAGAATACAGTTTGTACAGTGGGGTTACAATATTACCTCCAATATCATTGAAGACGTGACCACACCAGTGCTCGTCAGTGCTAGTGTTGGGAGTCCTCCTGGGGCATTCATGGCTCCAGGCCAAGGGAAGGAGGGTCTATGGCAGAGATAATTTGTGGGGGCTCATTCCAAGACTGTCTTGGGGCAGGAGCAGGATTCTTATGGGAATGGGCTCCATAAGACCAATGAATGCTTTTATGGAAGTAATTAGAGATGTGACTATGTGGGATTTGGTGTCTTGTGTGTTTATGAGATACATTTCCAGTCCTGATATTCTAGGGTAGTAGAAAAGAATTTACTTTTGAACTCTGGGTGAAATGTTCTAGGTCACCAAGCCCCATCCACAAACTGGGAAATAAATATGACTGGCCTTGAAAGGCATTGTTACTAGAATCTCTTCCTCATATTTCTAATACTTCTTTTGCATTGCTTATGTTTCAAGCTGCCCATTAAACTCAGTTAATTTCTTAAATACCTTGTCGAGCTTGTGAAATGCTTTTTTGTAAACAGAGCGCTTTCATGGGTAGTTATTAAGCTCTTCATTAATCAGCTTTTTATTACCCTGAGCAAAAGAGAATTAAGGAGTAAACCAAAATATATTTTGAACAGCCAGAATAATGTCACAAAATAAATCTATGCTTAACAATGTATTTGCAGTATTCTTGTCTGATATTAGTTTGCTTAGAGTTTCATCTTGATTGGATGCTGAATATCAGGAAAGGCTTTTTCTGCCTCCATTGAGATGATGATACAGTTTTTCTCTTTATTTCTGTAATTGTGGTGAAATAAATTGATTGATTTTAAAAGTGTCAACCCAATCTTGTATTCCTGGAATAAGTCTAACATTATTTTGATGTATGACCAGTTTTAAATATTGCTGCTGTCCTCGTCAGATTTTGATATAGGGTTATGCTCTTATAAAATAAGTTGGGACATCAGCAAGATGGCTGAATGAGACATCCCTCATTCATATCCCCTAATCAACAACAATAATTTGGCAGCCATCCTCAGACAAAAGTGCCTTTGTGGGAGCTTTGGGATCCACCACCCCCAGGTGGGAGATTGTGAAACCCCGTGCAGTTCAAGACCGAGGAGAGCCATTTTGAGAAGGCAGGCTCCTACCCAGGTGGCTGACTCTCTGACCATGGTCTAAACTATAGACCTGGAAACAGCTCTGTACTCCTGAGAACTTGGCTACAGCCCTGTTTGGCTTTGGTTCTGTCACCAGCATCACACGCCACAGGACCCAGGAGGAGTCATCTCTACCCACACATCCAGTAACAGGCCTCAGTCCTGGCTCTGGACCTTGAAGTGGACCATTAACTGGCTCCCCCTCTTGGCCGTGATCTGGGAGCCCCTGGAGGTGACATCATCTAAATGGCAACATAGGGCATTCCCAACTTCAGTCCCCCTCACAAGAAGACCATCTAGCAACTATCCATAGGCAAGACACCACTGTAAAAATCCCAGAACTTGAGAGTGAGGCTGAAGCACCCCCCTGGAACACAGAGACAGAGAAGGACTGCGTTAGATGGGTAAGAGGAGAGGTCTCACTTTGATCGCATCACCCCTCCCCCAGGCCATCACAGCGCCACACGAAGAGAGGGCCTTGCTAGGCCTACGGTTTCTCCAGTGGTAAAAGAGAGAGAAAGATGGACATCTAGCTCCCCCAGCTGTGGGTACACTTCCCAGGAGGCCCACTCAGGTCTCGTCTCATAGAGATCATGGGGGAATCTGTGGGACTCCATCCCTGGGAATCAGACAGAGATGGAGAAAGGGGGCGGGGCGTACAGCAACCAGCGCTCAGATCTTGGTGGACTGTATTCTTGCTTGCAGCAGTGCCCAAGTAGAGATCTTAACCAGTGGCTCTGCCCATCTGTGGAGCTGAGTCAGTGGCCTGGTCTGTCCAGGGAGCTCACTTGGGAGTTCTGCCTGATTTGGGTCCCTAGCCAATGGGCTCTACCGGCCATGGAGTCTGTTTTACAGCCACACCCAGGCAGGGAAGCAAATTTGCAGTCCTGCCCAACTGCTGAGCATAGCCTCTAGTTTCACAGGAGTAGGAAGCCTGGCCAGAGAACCTGGGCAGCTGTGGAGCCCATCTTATAGCCTCACTCAGGCTGAGAGCCAAGCCAGCAGCCCTACCCAACTGTTGACCATAACCTCTGGCCCTGCACACCAGGGAGCCTATACAGTGACCCTGGGCAGCCTAGGAGCCCAGCCTACAGCCCTGCCTGATTGCTGAACACAGCCTGTGGCCTCACCCAGGCAGGCAGCCCAGCCAGTGAACCCACCCAAACATGGAGCACAACCTGTGGCCCTACCCAGCTAGGAAGCCCGGACAGCCACCTGCCCAACCATAGAGAATAGTCTCTAGCCCCATCCAACTGCAGGGTACAATTGGAGGCCCTGCCCAACCAGAGAGCCTAGCCAGAGACCTTGCCCAATAGCGGAGTACAGCCGGTGACCTACCTGATTGCAAAGCCCGGCCTGTGGCCCCACCCAACTTCAGGGCACAGCCTGTGGCCCTGCCTGATTGCAGAGCTCCGCCTGAGGCCCTGTCTGACCATGAAGCCCTGTCTGCAGTCCCACCAGAACATGGAGTCCAACCTGCCCCACGATCTGACTGGGGAGCACAGCCTGAGGCCCCTGGGAGCCACCTGCACCGCATCTTTCTATTTCAGAAAGAACCTAACTTGCTCTTAAAAGTGTGTTGGAAGGTTTAAGTGTATAAAAAAACACCCCTAGAGGTTATGAGGGAGGGAAGGATCAATAGATGAAGCACAAGTGATTTTATTTAGGGCAATGAAACTATTTTGTGTGATTCTATAATGGTGGATACATGTTACTATAAATTTGTCAAAATTTTCTGTACAGCACAAAGAGAGAACCCTAATGTAAACTATAGACTTTGGTTGATAATGATGTATCAATGTTGGTTCATGGATTGTAACAAATGTGGATGGTGGAGGAGGCTATGTGTGTGGGGGGAGGGTATGTGGGAACTTTCTGTACTATCTGCTCAACTTTGCTGTGAACTTAAAACTGCTCTAAAAACTATTAATTTAAAAATGCAAAAAACAAAAAAAAGTAAAACATCCGCCTTCCCTTGTTAACTCTTTCAGAGAACTCTTGTGAAGACAAAAAGAATGGCCAATGTCCCAAAACACATAGAAAGATGCTCAACATCTTTAGGGAAATGCAAATCAAAAGAGTATGGGGATACCATGTTCACCCCAAACTGCAGAACTTTATGACTCTTTAGCCCTGTCAAGAACATGGAGAAACAGGAAGTCCTGTACACTGGTGGTACAATTGTGAAAGGCTACATACATTTTTAACAATTAGCTGGAACATTATTATAAAACATTAAAAAATTTACCTATTGACTCATAAATCACTGAGTAATGAGGTCTAAAGACATATAGGTACCAGTAGGTAAAAATATGTTTGAAAGGATGGTTATTACATTATATTTTTAATCATAAATATTTTTACTCATCAATAGGAGAATGGTTGAATAAATTACAGTCCGTCCATACCATGGAATATTATGCAGCTATCCAAAACAATGAGTTAGATCTATTTGTATTAATATGAAGTGACACCTATAATTTAAGTGAAAAATGCATATTGCAGAGTCATGCACGTGGTGTAGGACAGGTAAAAATAAAAGAAACAAAGGAAAATATGTATCTTTATGTTTGTCCATGAGCATAGACAAAGGGGGTAAAAGGATACAGAACAAATTGTTAACATTGATTCTCTTGGGAATGGGAAAAAGGAGAAGATTGTTGACTTTTTCTTTATATACCGGCTTGTTTTATTGTTGCAACAAGTAGGTACTGCTTTTGTAGCTTGAAAAGAAAATTCAATAAGTTGTAGTAGAAATAAAACAAAACAACAAAAAAGAAGCCCTGGATGATACGGCCTCAGGGTCAAACATCTATAGACAATCAGACCTTTTATACAACCAAGAGTGACTGCATCTTAGTATAACTCCTGAGCATTATTATACTAAGAAATCCATTTCTTTTCTATGCTTAGAGGGATGTTATTTAAAAAAACAAACAAACCCAAGAAACAAAAATACCTTCTGCTATCTGAGCTTGGTGCACAGCTTACTTCAGAATGAGATGTCTGTTAGTCAAAGCTCAGTAACTGGGTGAAGAGAAAGATCTCTCCTCTCACCTTATTTCCATTCTGTTCCTAAATTGGTATGCTTCCAGCTTAAGGAGGGTGTAGGGCATGTGTTATGCCACCAAAAGGGAGTAAGGAGATGAGGAAAAATTTCTATTAAAAAATATGTAAGTCCCGTCTAACTTCAAAGCTCGAAGGCAACAACTTATCCCAAAATTTATCAGCCTAAAACAACAACAAATATTCATTATCTCACCCAGTGTCTGTGAGGCAGGACCCTGGGAGTGGCTCTGCTGGGTTGTTCCAGCTCAGAGTCTCTCATGAGGCCACGGTGTTGGCCTGGGCTCATCTGAGGACTTGACTAGGCCTGAAGGATCTGCTTCTACGTTGGCTGACTCACATGGCTGGTCAGTTAGAGCTGGTCATTAGAGAAAGGCCTCAGTTTCTCCCATGTGTGCTTCTACCTAGGGCTTCTTAGTGTCCTCAGGACATGGCAGTTGGATTCCCCCAGAGGTAGTGGTCCAAGAAGAGCCAGGAGAAGGCCAAAATGTCTTTTATGACCAAGTCTCAGAAGTGACATGCCATCACTTTTGTACATTCTATTCCATTAGAAGTTGGCAACTCGGTATAGGCCACGTTTTGAAGGGTGGAATATCAGAGAATGTGTAAACAGAAGTTATAATCACCACCCAGTACTCACTACCGCCCTGTGGTTTTCTAGCTTTCAGGAATTTCTAAAAATTTCAGGTCCACTGAAGGCATTCTTCTTCTCCAGAGGTTTATGGATTTTTTCCCTTAAATTTTATAGGATTTTGGTGATCCAGTGTTCTGCATTCCGTTTTCTGTACTTCTGTTCCTACAAGGCCAGAACTTCACATGCATTTGTAAAGATCTCTAACCTTATCTTTTCCCCCAACATGATAGATTCATCAGTACAATCATCCCAAAAGCCTGTTGGGAGTAATACCATGGTGACCTATATCCCTTTTCACATCAGTCACCACAGTATTAATAATAGCTGACACTGATACAGCAGTTACTCTATAATGGGCACTATTTGAAAGGCTCTACACATATCCACATCAAATACACCAAGTCATCCCCCGTGACTCAGATCTTCATTCACAGACTAACTTGCCCTCTCCCACCTCTCTCAACTCTCAGACTTTTCCTGTGGGGAACCTGTGACCCACCACTGGCAAAATCCCCAATGTCTTTAATCTCTTCCCTTGAATATTTCCTTTTTCCTTTTTGCTCACACTGAAACCTGACTCTCCGTGGATGGCGCTGCTTCTTCCACGGCCTTATCATATAGCAGATATTTTCTCTTCTGCTTCCTTTATAGTTGGGCTTGGGGATGGGATAGCTCTTTGCTCCTCATCGCTGCTTCCAGTCCATTTTCCCTTCTTCTTTCTTAAAAACCTTTCAGCTTTGAAATTCCTGATATCAGACTCCACTGTCTGGACTCCTCTTTGTTGTAGTCATTTGTCGACACCCCTGGTTACTCCCTTCTGGTCCTTGAATATTTTTAACTCCTAGATTACTATCATTCTCTATAATGCTGCTGTCATAATCTCAGTGATTTTGATAACCATGTAGACTATCCTTCCAAAACTCTGGCCCCTCAGTTTTTGTCTTAACCCCCAATGATTTTGTTTTCGCTTTACCTTGATCACCCACTTCTATGGTCATACACTAGATATTTCCATTATCAAGAACTGTATCCCTCTTGTAATCTCTAAGACCGCCACTGCCTCCCTTTCCAACTCTCCCTCCAGTACCCAAGGGAATGAATCTTCAGGCAAATAGGACTTGGGTTCTGTGATATTGTGATTTATAATGAGAAACGTATATTTGATCTTTGTCTTGTTCCTGGCACAGAGCTTTCAAAACCCTTGGAATTTCCTCTGATGAGAGCATAAAGGTGTCTTGTTATGTTAATGATGTGACTTTTAAAAAGCACCTAAGTGTGGGGGCTAATTACCAATGGAGCCAACCATGTGATTAGAGGTTTGAAACTTTCAGTCCAATTCCATCTCCCACCTCCCACCTCCAGGGAGGGGAGAAGGGCTGGAGATTGAGTTCAATCATCAATGGCCAATGATTTAGTCATGCCTATATAATGAAGCCTCCATAAAAACACAAAAGGAAAGGGTTCTGAGAGCTTCCAGGTTGGTGAACATGTGGAGATTTGAGGAGAGTGGGGTACCTGGAGAGAACATGGAAACTCCTCACCCTTTCCCCATACATGCATCCTTGCATCTTTTGCATACATTCCCTGTACATGTCCTATGCATCTCTTCGATCTGGCTGTTATCTAGTAAGTAAACTGTTTTCCTGAGTTCTGTGAGCAGCTCTAGCAAATTAATCAAACTTGAGGAGGGAGGTCATGGGAACCTCTTATTTATGGCCAGTCTGTCAGAAGCACAGGTGATAGCCTGAATTTATGACTGGCATCTGAAGTGAAGGGCTTCTTGTGGAACTGAGTCTTTAAACTGTGGAATCTGATGCTATCTCCTGGCAGATAGTGTCAGAATTGAGTTGAACTGTAGGACACTCAGCTGGTGACAGAGAATAGCTTAGTGGTGTGGGGAAAACCCACACATCATAACTGGGAGCAGAAGAGTAAGTTTTTTGATCATAACACTGTTACTTACTCCCCTCCGGTCCTAACTTCTCTCCTTCCCCCATTGAGATTCCTTGGTTCTTCATTATAACCACTCTCTTGCATAGAGTCTCAACTCCCTTGTTTCTCTCTTTCTCCATTGCACTCACCTGGCAAACCTCCAAATCTAGTTAAATCCAACTTTCTAAGTACATTGCATCTAATATAAGCAGCAGAACTGGTTGGAGAAAAATGCACAACCACTCTGACTGATCTCACTCTGTTTACGACACTGACCCTCTGTGGGCTAAAGTACTGCTAGGCAATCTTACCATAGTCCAAACTTTCCATAGTAAAACTTTTACTATTTCCATAGCCCAAACTTTCTTGCACATTAGAATCTCACGGACAAGCTTTTTAAAAATCCCGATGTCAGGCCATGCCTCCAGGCATCAGTTTGTTTTTAAACTCCCCAGGTGATTCCAATGTGCAGCCGTGTTTGAGGACCACTGCCCTAGTCCATCCACTCTTCTTCTCTTTGTGATGACTTAGTATCATCCACACTTACATCTTTGCTATTCCTCCAACATGGCAAGCCCAGTTCTGTCAAGAAGTCTTTGAAATGATTCTCTCTTTCTTCTGGAATTCTTTTTCCTCAGAAAGTTGCCTGGTTGGTTTCCTTATTCCTTCAAGTTTGTGCTGCAAATATCTATTAGTAACGCCTTTCTGAACTGTCTCTGATAAAATAGAGCCCCCCACCCCCCTTAGCACTTCCTATTCCGCTCGCTTTACTTTGTTTTTCTCCTTAGTATTTGTTACCATTTAACATATTATATATTTATTTGCTAATCATTTATTGTCTCTCTGCACCTACTAGAGAAACAGCAGGGACTTGGTGCATTTGGTTCATTGCCCATAACAAAATATGCACAGTAAATTTATTTTACTCACAGATCAATAGATGGTCAATAAATATTTTTTTTAAAAGGCTAGGCAGTAGAACCTTCTCGGGACTTTAGTGTGTTCAAGGGTACCAGTGGGTTTTCTTTTCTAATTTGGTGACTAAGGAAGTATGTATTCCACATGTGCTCTTAGAAGATCTAATACTAAAGAAAAGAGAATTTACAGGCTAATAGTAGATCACATTGTTTAAAACACGTGGACAGATCATGTGGAGTTTAATTTCTTTTTCTGTTAAATAATGAATAAATCATTACAAGAGATCAAAAGATGAGTCTTTGGTCAGCATTGTTCAACTGTGCTCCAGTTACCCTATTTTTTGAGTAATAAACATATGAACCCTTCTTAAGCATAGATTCTCCACATGCAACAAAAATAGACTTGAATTAATTCACGGACAATAAATCTCTATGGACAGTAAATGTGACATTTCTTTATTTTTCTAAATCAAAAGAAGTTTGTCACCAAATTCCCACTCATCAAAGCCCATGAGAAGTTGCAGTGTTGGTTCTCTTCCCTCTGCTGGATTGTACTGGGACTCAGGTCTTATGCAGTTCTGGAAAATGTGGCAGGCTGAATTCTGGACAGCAATGAAGATGTTTCATGCCTACATCTGGGAGTCAATTTGAAGTTGCTTGCCCTCTGCGCCAGCTTGGCCATGGGGACCCCCATTGATTAGTGTTGTGGGTAGAAATTATAATCTTAAAATCTTTCATTTAGCCATGATCAAATATTAAAATAAATAAAACATGTGACTCACAATGAAAAACTCCAGGAAGAAAGATTCCTGTTGTGTCAGGTTGTTTGTATTTTCAACATATAGAGCTGGTTATTTCTTTCCTTAGTAAAGTGAGGTTGTAGAAATTCTATAATCCAGTAACTTCATGAGCACAAAGTACTGAAAGAGCAGGGAATTTAAATGTGTAGAGGCTCTGTTTCTGATTCTGTTAGTTAAGGAGCAGCAGCTTCCTGAGATATTCACAGGTTCTTCTGGAGCTATTTGTCACAAATTCCTCCTAGAATATTCTTTCACTAAATCCCTAACATCTATGTAAGTTAGGTAAGTGCCCCTGAGATGTAACCATCACCTGGGAAGCATATAAAACATATATTGTTCATTTTATGTATAAAAATATGTTATACATTAAATGTGATAGGAAACTGAATTTTTCATTAAAATTGTAAATGAACCAATCAGCCATATGTTAATCTGACTCATTACTCTGTAAATCATATAGGTTATTCTTTTTTAGTGAAAGAGAAAGAGAAGGGGAAGAAAACACTTCATGTCCCATGACCTACTTTTTCTCCTTTCAGGAAGCAACAAATAAAGGATGCCCTTAGATATTCTAATTTCAAAATAATGTGAAACTAGTTCTTTTCATAAAGTTTAGTCTCCATGGGTATTCATACAACTGTTTTCCCTCTGAGTTCTTTCTATTTATGGGGTGCTGTGAATGAGGAGCGTGCAGATTTCCATGACATCAAGCTCTTTCCATCCGCCAAATCCTCTCCTGATTCTAGAGAATTAAATTTTCTTGGAACTGTGCCACGCACTTCTTCCCTTAAAGTCACAGTCTCCATTATTCCCACTTGTGGGCAAACTATCCTATTCACCTTGATAGGCTCCATTTTTGAAACCAAAGTTTTCTAGTTCTGAACCTTATTTAAAAAGCACTGTTTACCTCTCACCTGTGTTAACGAGCTTCCAGAGTAAGAAACATCTCACTGTTTCTTTTTTGGGGTGATGCGAGCGGTGGAGCAGCAGATAGTATATATATTGGTGTTAATGAGGAAGGGAAAAGGAAGATGTTTTATTTCTTCTCTGACAAAGCCATAGCAGAAAAAAGAAAAAAACTCATTAATCATTTACAAAAAAAAATTAAAAAAAAACCACTTCAGAATAATAGTTAATCTTTAGTAGCCTGGACCTCAACAGCCCAACTCCAACACAGGTTCAAAAATTGTGAGCTCCTTAAAGCCAAATGCCTTCTCCTAATCTCTGTATCCTCAACAGGTGTTCCTCACCTGGCACTTAATAGGTGTTGAATAAAGGCTGGATGACTAAAACAGAGTCAAGTGACTGTTAACCCCTAGGCTTCTAATGTGGTCACTGTAGTTTAAATATCCCAGCTATCATAATGTATTCTTACATTCTCATTCTCTAATTTCTTTCCATTCTTTATACTTTTAATCATTGTATTAGTTTCCTGTGGCTACCATAACAAATTACCACAAACTTGGTAACTTAAAACAATAGAAATTCATTCATTCACAGTTGTGGAGGCTAGAAGTCTGAAATCAAGGCATCCACAGGTTTGGTCTACTCCATGCCTCTTTCCTAGCTTCTAGTGGCTTAGTGGCTGCTGGCGATCTTTGGTGATCATTGGCTTGTAGATTCATCACTACAATCTCTGCCTTGGTCTTTACATTGACTTCTCTTCTTTCATGTTCTCTTCTAATAAGGTCACTTGTCGTTGGATTTAAGGCCCATTCTAATCTAGGATGATCTCATCTCCAGATCTTTAACTTAATTACATCTGCAAAGACTTTTTCCAAATAAAGTCACATTTACAGGGTCCAGGTGGACGTATCTTTTGGGGGACACCATTCAACCTACTACAATCATCTTAGTTTTTTCAATTTTGGGGCTGTCTCTCTCCTTCTGAATTTAATGCACAAACTTTTCTATACTCACTCTCTCTTCATCTAAGTAGATGTCTCTAGGATAGAATAACTCTTCATAATTAATTGACTAGAAGTCAGGGGTTGGACTTTGAATTATTCAACCATTACTCAACAATGTGATCTTGGATAAATTTAATCACTTTGAATCTTACTTTTCGTGTTGGTTGCAAATATAGAAATCAATTAGGCCTAGCTTAAGGAAAAGAAAAATTCATTGTTAGTTATAGCAACATCTCATAAAACTCAAGGACAAGAGTATAGCCAGACCTTAGGAAGAAATTAGATCATGGAACTGAAGTTTTAGCACTCTTTCTCAATTTTTTCTCTCTATTTTTCTCTGCAATCTATATAATTCTTTTTTCCCCCAGATGGCTGTGTGGGGGATCAGAATTAGCCACCCCAAAATGTGTCTCTTTGGCTTGATTATTTTTAAGGACAAAAGACTCTGAAAGAAACTTTGACCTTCCCTCTAACTGCCTAAAAGAACTTAAGATAGACGACCTGTCCCCAGGACAGGCCATCACAGTAGATAACTCTGGGTATGACAGACTGGGAGGATCCATTCTAGGCCGATTTTTATCAAAGTTCTCTCTCTCATGTCAAGTTGTATATAGATGGCCCAGCAAACATTTGTTTATCAAGCATTTGCTTTTCTATCTCCAAGTAAATTGCCTTCCTTCCCTTTGACGTCCCAAACCACTACCCCCAACATCCTCCTTTGTCTTTAGCTGAACATGGTATTTAAGGTAGCGGCTTCCACTATTTTGGCGAGTTACTTAATTTTCCTGGGTTTCTCCCATGTATATGTGTTATTAAACTTTGATTTTCTCCTGTTATTCTGTCTCATGCCACTTTAATTCTTGGATCAGCCAGAAGGAACTAGAGGGTAGAGGAATTGTCATCTTCCCCTATAGTTGTTTTTCTGACAAATGCTCTCAACTTGAATATTATAGTTCCATCTACGTGAACAGCTTCTTTTCATCTTTCCCCACCACTTTCTGTCTCTTTCTCTTATCTCCAATTCTGCTACACATTTCTCTCCCCAATCTCTCTCTCTGTCCCAATTCCAGATTCTTAATTGAGGGAATAAAAATGATACAGTTGGGATCGTTCCTGATTCAACCAACTTTGATCAGAGATTGGGTCATATTGTACAAAAAAATGGGTTTTAAGGATCAGACCATATAGATTGGGGATCAAGGCAGTTACACTGAAGAAAGAATTTGGAGTTTGGCAGATTCACAAAAATGTGTACCACATTTATCTTCTGTAAAATGGAGTTAGTTCCTGCTATGCTCACTTTACAAGGTTTTTTGAGAAGCAGAGTAGACGTTGTGCCTTAGAAAACATTGCAAATTGTATATTATTGTACACTTTAAGGAATTGTTTTAAAGTTTATAGTGCTAGATTTGGGTTCCGGACAAGTAGCAGACTTGATCTTTTTTGTGTGTGTATGATAGAAAGAGACTAATTCATCCAGTTGTGAAGTGGATAAAGATTTTCTAAGAGTTCATCACCATGGCTCCCAAAATTTTCATTGTTTCCATAATGACAGGAAATCACAATTTCAGAAATAGGGATGAAGTTGTTGTAGGAGAGAGGAAGAAACAAGCTGCAATTTTAAGTGGGTGATGTTTATAAGTGGAAGCAACCCTTCAGAGTTATCCAGACAACAATGACAAGAGTACTAACTGAATTTAAATTCTGGTATGACTGGACATAGAAAATGCTGGACTTTATGTAATATTGATTTATCAATTATTTATTATACAATTATTTATTTTCTGACAGGTCATAAAAAGCAGGGTAAACATTTGGAAACAGAAGTAACTATCAGCACTGGAATAAAACAAAAGAAGTTCTTAAGTTTCTTGGGGATCTATGATTCAGTGTTGGTGTTGGGGAGAGAAGAAGGGGAGAAGTTATCTTTCAGCAGATGGATCAAAGAGGTTAGATATGTTTTGTCAAGAAGGTTGTTGGTTGGGATTATTACTGCTTCTCCTCTCTCTCTTATTTCCAATGGGGATTGAGCAGTGCTAACATCTACTTCCTTTGGCTTTGGAGCATCCTTGCACAGGAAAGAACAACAGCGCTGGAATGGGCACAAAGGAAAGCCTGGAGAAATCTTCTTGGGTCACTTTACTCTGGGTCTTAGGAAGATCATTTCTTACCTTAAGATCATCTTTCTGTCCCTCCTTTTACTATTTCATTAAAAAAAGTCATCTTGTCAAATTCCTGGAGTAGACCTGGTAGAAGAAGCCAAGAGGTCATCCTAAAACTTTAAATTGAGACTTTAAGTTAGACTGGCTGAAGGACAATGCAGACAGCACATGTGAACCAGCCCAGGTCATCAAAATAAGACGCTGTACTTTATTTTGGGACAAGTATGCATGTTCCTAGAGTGTCATCTGTGGAAAATACACCCTATCAAGAATCTTTAACAATATGCTCTACTACAAATTCTTAATATGCCCTATTAAGAATCTATAGCAGGAGACAACTGGTTGAAGATTTGGGGTCCTTGCTATCTGTCTATTACCACTGCTAAATCCAGGCACAGAAGCAGGTGTTCACTAAGTGATGAATTAATGAACACTTTACTGAACATGTCCTTTTGCAGCGTGGCACTGAGATTCATCTGTCTTAGTTTATGAAGCATCAGCATTTTCTGATTCGTACACTGTGAAAATGGCAGTGCTCCCTGGAGGCAGAAATGCATAATTTTTTATTGGCAGTTGAGAACATCACTACATTTCTTGTGTTCAGTTACAAATGGAGAGATTAGTGTTGGCCATGAGACCAGACTCTTCTTCCCCAGAGAGAGGGTCACAGGCAAAGAAAGGGAGATTGAAGATATAGAGAGAGATTTGTGTTGAGAGAAGAGATTTGAAGGAATCCATGTCAAAATGCCTTGATATTCTTGGTAATGTACAATATCAGGTCATTAGCTAAGAATGGAATGAACAGGGCTAAGGATGATTTGGAAAATTCACTGTGGTGAATGTGAGAGAAGTCAAAAACATACTCTTTCTATCACCAAATATTAATTTGTACGTCTTCTATATTTGTGCTTTATTCAGATCTCTACTCACATGCTATCTTCTCAGGGAAGCCTTAAAAGCCCAGCCCATTAGTAATAATACCTCTATTGCTCACAATCCACTTGCCCTATATTATTTCACCAGAAATCGTGTTTTAACATTATATTTTTATATTTATTTGTTATCTTTCTTCCTACCAAGAAGAAAACTTCATGAAAAAGGTAACCCTTTCTTTTAGCTAGATCCTCCAGGAAACAGAATCTGAGTTGGCGATAAGAAAGCAAAAGGTTCATTGTGGAGAAACACATATGACAGGAAAAAGGAGGAAACAAGGATCGGGAAAGTGAGTCATCAGACCATGCAGCCCAGTGGGGAATACTGGAGAAATTACTGTTTATTAAAAGAATCCCATGTTGGTGGAAATGGCTGGGCCATTGTGCCACAGTCTTGTTTAATTATTGACAGGGGAGGACTCCCACAGGCCTGTGACCTTGACTCAAAAGCCCAGGTGAATCTGAAGGAGTTAACAGCTTGAAGTTCTCAGCTATCCATATTCCTCCCCTGTAGGTAACAAATCCTTTCTCAAAGGGGGAATCTGAACAGTATATTGCCATGTCTGCCACAGTCCATCCCTTATATTGCACAGATCCATTTTCAATATACATTTAGAAAGGTTCTGTTCAGCCTCTCTTCCTGAAGGGAAACCTAGAATATGGAGGTTAGTGGGGAAAATTACAACCATCATCACTGCAGTTGGTTTTGGGGCCACAATTGATACTAATCATTTATTTCCTCAATTATCAATTCTTTTCTTGGGGGGTGGAAAATTGCTTTATTGTGCCTTTTGAATCAGCTTTCAATCTATGAAAGTTCATTTTCAGATGGGGGCTCACAGGCCCTTTTTCCCTGACTTTCCCTCCAACTCTTGACTTAATTCTTGGATACTGTGTCCTTCTGAATGTCTCCAGCCCTATGATTCTCCTCCCTATGTGGCCCATACACAGGAAATCTTCCTTCTCAAGTCCTCAGGGGTTGAGGCTGTGAATACGCATCTGGATTGGATATTCAATTATCAATTCTAAATTCCACTCATCCTCAGCTATCACTTCTAAAGGTCTTGATGTCTTATATTTGGTGTCACAAAACCTCCACACCTGAGATGTCTGAGTCCCTGGTAATCATATCCTTCACAGGTGTGGGTTGCTTCACTTGTCCATTCACAATCACAACTGGACAAGTGAGAACCAAGAGATATCCAAGTGGGTCACCGAGTTCCACACATATTCTACCCTTTCCTCATTGTGTAAAAACATTCCTACGTCTTCCTGCTGATTAAGAATTAGCCCTACCAGGATGATGACTCCTTTTGTTGCCTGCTGGTCTCTGGACACAAGGAGTCCAAAGTGCCTAGGTGGCAGTAGTAGGTTGTAATTCAATAGCACCCTTGCTGTGTCCTCTGCAGAATGTGCCCCTTTTGAGGACCAGGACTTCTAACCCTGCACAGCCCAGAATAAAACAGATGGTAAGCACAAATTCTTCCAAGAAGTCATTGGAAATGATGATAAGTAGGGTTACTCCTGCTTTCACTTCTTGGTCTTAGACCTATATATTCTTCCTACTGGAGACACAGCACCATATAGAAGTCTCTGATCCAGTGCACATGCTGCATTCTGGAGGAAAGCACTCTATCCTTGCAGGGTATTGCTTCTGATTTGGTACTTCAGCTATATCTTTGGCAGGCCATTTCAATGCTCTATCAGTTAGGCTGCTTCTGAATTGTACGGTATGTGGTACAAGTAGAGGATCTCATGGTCACGGGCCCACTTCTGCACCTCTTTTGCTGTGAGGTAGGTCTAATAGTTGGATGCTTTATAGAGCAGAATTCTATGCTTGTGGATCTAGTACTCTGTAAACCTCCTGATAGCAGTGGAGGTCGAGGCTCTGCAGGCAGGAAAAGCAAATCCTTATCCGGAGTAAGCTTATATTCTTGCAAGAATAAACTGCTGACCCATCCAGGAAGGCAGGAGCCCAATATATATGCCCAATATATATAAGTAACCAACTTATTACTAAATAACTGGTTTGTCTCTTTGAGAAATAGTGCCATACTGAGGGCTCACTGTTGGTCTCTGTTACTGGCAATTAGATAATGAGAGGTGGCAATAGTTATAGAAGGCTTGGTAAGTGGCAATGCATGTTGTTGGGCCCATTTATAACTTCTATATCAGCCACAGTGGTGATGTGCCCATGAAGCTAGGACTAAGGTAACCATTGACAAAGGTTGGCTAATATAAACTGGTTGAGTCATTTTGTTTACTTGGTTGTTTAGTGGTTGATGCTCCTGGTGGGCAGAAATGTGTACTGCAAAGATCTTCACACTTCATGCCCACTCTCATATATCCATCCATGTGCCTCGACCCCAGACTTCCTTGTCTCCAATCTTCTTCCTTTTAGGTACCTGACCAATTAGTCAAGCTATTTGCTATGCTCATGAGGCCATATACATTCTAGCATTGGGACATTTCTCATTCAGCACAAAGTGAATGACCAGGTGCACTATCCAAAGCTCCATTAGCCGGGAAAATTTTTCTTCTTCACTGCCTTTGAGGGCCACCCCTGAGTGATGCTATAATGATGTCACCATATGTTTTTGACTTGCACCCACATATTGAACAAACCCATCCACAAACCAAGTTTGAGCTGTTTTCCCCTCTTTCAGCTGGCTATACAGAACCCCCCTAGAACAGAGTGAGTTGAGGGAGAAGGATGTTGATGCAACCATGGTGGATGACACTGGGGTCTAGGCTACATAGGCTACATGCTTTTACAGCTTGCTTGTGTCTGATGATCCTGCTTGGGCTCAATCTCAGATGTGCCATTGGATCTTATAATGAATTGTTACTGGGCCTCACTGATGTTTTGACTTTGAGGGTCAAAGAGGATTCAACTTATGAATGACATTTCTGGACGCATGGTCACTTGGAGTCCTATTGTCAAACATTCTATCTCTATGAGGGCCCAATAGCGTGGCAGATTTTCCAAAAGTGTGTAATTCTCTGTTCTAGATGATATCACCTTGCTCCAGAACCTCAGAGACCTGTGTTGTGATCCTCCTCCTGGAGTTTGCTGTAAACTCTACACTACATTTTTTCCTACCATTGACACCTCTAGCATGATAAAGTCTGCCAAATCACATAGCCTAAATGACAGGGCTGATAGTACCCCAACCTGGACATGCAGCAGAGCCCTTTCCTATTCTGGGCCCTGCTCAAAGTTGGAAGCTTCTCATGTAATATAAGGGCCAGAACATTATACCTAGGTGTGGACTGTATTGCCTCCAGAACTCTCAGGAACATATCAGGTGGTGATGCTTCCTACTGTGTGGTAAGGGATGCAGGATACAGTAATTTGTTGATTACTTTGGAGGGGATGTCATGACATACCTTTTACCACTGGACCTCTAAAACTAAAATGGTAAATTTCTCAATGTTCAGGATTTATTTCTCACTCTCTGTAGTACATGTGTCTTACCAAGCCCTCCAATATGCTAGCTGTCTTGAACTTACCCTGCTCAATCATCATAATATCATTGATGCTAGGAGTCGGTGTGGTGCTCTGTCGTAATGGCTTATGAAACCATTGGGAGAAAAGAACAGAATCTAGCATGAGCATTGAGGAATAACTTCTGCATTCACACTGCAGAACTGAGTCATCAAGGAAACTCCTGTTTCTTTTACAATTAGGATGCAGAGTGCTCCAGAACCTACACCATTATGGCCATCTTTGGGAATCCACACAGCCAAAACCCCATATAATTAGAAAGCCACTGCCACTATTGCCACTGCCTCCAGAGCCACACTGTGTTTGCTCTGATCTGCTCCAGCAACATGGATGCCCAGGATTCTGCTTCTCAATATCCACAAGTAGAGACTGGATGACGCTACCAGTCTTTAATTCTACTGCTGAAAATTCAGTCCCTGTGTCATAGAAATGGCAAAAATGGCAGATATGCAATCTCTGCCTCACTTCCAGTCTCCAAATCTGACATATGTGTATCTGATTTGCTGAATCTAAACCACATTGAGAACTCTAGTTTCAAGGGAGTCTAGGAAATACAATATTTGGCTCTCCACTCTCTGCCCTTCAGAAAGGCAAACTAGAAGAAGGGTGAAGCGGATGCTGGACACAAGTCTACCACTTCCATCTCAATAATGACCCTTCATCAGATGTTTTTTGAAAGGATTAAATGTGATACTATATGGAAGTGCCATTTCAGTGGCTGCATGTAGTAATACTCATTAATAGTTAGATCCACTTGCTTAAACCATTTATTCTTAATTCAAGAATAAATCTTCCATATCCAAATGCTATACAATTAATATTCCAAACATGGATTCACTGTCAATTTGTCCATGGATTCAGTTGGAAATTACCTTTACTTGTCTGTGATTGTAACTATATATAAGATTCACACCTTAAGTCAATTCTGTCCAGAATGGTCACTAGCCATGTGTGGTTATAGAACACTTAAAATGTGGCCAGTCTGAATTGAGCTGTGCTGTAAGTATAAAATACACACTGGATTTCAAAGACTTAGTATAAAAAATGTAAAATACCTCATTAATAATTTTTATGCTGATTACATGGTTAAATGGTAATATTTTAGAAATATTTGGTTAAATAAAATATTAAAATTAATTTTACTTCTTTATTTTTACATTTTTTAATTTGGCTACTAGAAAAATTAAAATTACATATGCGGCTTGCATTATATTTCTTTTGGACAGCACTGCCTTAGGTAAAGAAAGTATAAAATTCTCAAAAGTATGAGCTGGATATCCCCTGGAGGGAGATAGTCTGTTGGGAAGGCTGCAGAACGATTCCTTGAACTCTACCTTCTAAGTTTTTGTTTCCCTTTTGGGAGGGTCTTCCTGTCACAATTTGAGTTCTCTCATCTCTCTGGTCTTAATTTTCCGTATATCAGTACAGATGAGGTAATTTTAAAAAACTCCATTAAAATATTATGAGAACACATGAAGAAATATGATTATGTCTGACTCAGATATTAGCTCTCCCTCCCCCATTCCCACTGTTCTCTAAGTTATGATTCCCTGGAACCTTCTATTTTCTCCCTGTACTAACTTGAACACAGAACCCAGCACTTCTTCAGGTCCACAAAATAATCCGTAAAAGCACAGATGAGCAATAAAAATGGCATTCTTGAAGATCTCTTAGAGGGAAACAGAGAAAGGGGTTTACATTGCGCATGCAAAGCAAACAACCTAACACCCCCTGCAATTAGACATTTCTAATCTTTTCCTAAATCCCTTCTCTACCACACAACCAATAGGGGTTCTCTCTTCCTCCTACTCGTTTCACCCACTCCTCACTATCTTCCTGCCTCTCTGGCCCCTTTCTCCCTCTCCAGGATTCTCTCTTGTTAAAATTCCTCATACTTTTATTAGGCAGAACAATTTAATTGCTGTATTGTTACTTGAGCATTTCCTTAGGGTCTCATACTCCAAAGAAAGTAATTTCTTTTGAATAAATACAAAGTCTCCCTAAGAGGAATTTTGGGGAATATGATTTTCTTCATTTCATTACACAGAATAAATTGGATAAATTTAGACAGTAAAGGTTTTCAATGCCAAGAAATTTGGTAAATATAATAAGGAGCTTTATCAAGTCCCAAGTCTCCTTAGCATGAGATAGTGACTCTCCATCCACATTTGGGCTGATACAGTCTACCTACAACTTGCACCTTCTTTTCTGAATTTTAGTTTTAATAAGGCAGCTTCCATTTTGTTTTACTTTATCAGGAGCAGTCCATCAGTTAAAGGACAAAGGCCAACTCATTTTTCTAACTTGTACCCCCACCCATCCCCAGAGATCTTTAATAGTCTCCCTTTGAGAACTGGTTTCTTGACTTAAGGTCAAAAATAGGTCATAGTTCATTTGTGGAGCTGTGTTAATTAACCCCCTGAATTCTGATACGTGACCTAGTCCTTGTTGGCTCATATTATCAACTCAATTCCCAGGTATTCCAGTTCTCTGGAAATTTATTGCTAGTATGTCTCACCTCCTCTCTAAGAAAATAGTTTCATAAAATATAACCAATGTAATAGTCAATATCATACTACCATAAATTTATTGAGACTAGAGCATATTAGAAAAATAACAATGCAAATAGTTTCCATTTATTAGCAAGGTACAGCTCTAAGTGCTTTAAGTACAATAAGAGCATTATAATTCTCATAACCACAGAAGAGGTACCATTGCTATTTCCATATTATATTCAGGCAACTGAGGCTTGTGGAAGATTAAGGAATTTTCCACAAACCACACAGCACTGTAACTCCCATCAATGTCACCTCAGTGTGATACTCCATGCACTTCTGTGCTGCCCCGAAGTCTCTGGCGGTTGTCCTAGAAGTCTGGGTTCTTATAATTGAAGGGACTTAGAGATCGTCTAATCCTATACCCCCACTTTACAGATTTGTAAATTGATTGTGGATGTCTCAGTTAGTTAGAGCCATTCTGACCCTAAGCAGGCATTATTTGATAGTTTATTACACATTCAGGGACATACTGGAGGTAAAGTTAGTAACTTGGCTTACCAAACGATTTGCAACACCTTATTTCTTAATGACCATCTAAACGAAGGCAATTGGCTTGCTGGAACAGGGGATCTTTCAGGGAGGGGGAACACGTGAGCTGACTTATCACCAGCTCTTCATTTACCTGTTCAGTGTATTACTATATCAACTTTCAGTAGCAGATGAAGATCTTTAAGGAACGGGCCCCAAGATGAGTAAACTTTTAAAGGAAAAGAGTGTTGGAGCATGGGTAGCTGTCTTGCTTGTGGCCTTTGAACTGGATATCTTGGATATACCAGGAGGACCAGTCAACAGGAGGACAGCGATTGTATCAATGGAAGGAGGGGATGCTGTAAGGAGAAAAACAAAGTTGCTGAGCTCAAAAGACAAACTGCTTACTTTGAAGTGTTTTCTAGGACTCACTCAGAGCAAACTCATCTCCCCGTGGAAATCTTCCAGATGCTTTTGCCTGGTTGTTACGGATAGATCTGTGATACAGCACTGCCAATTAAGTTGGAGTGTACTCTACAAATGGTGCTCTGCATTTCATAGACTTTTGGTTTTCCTGAGGGTGGGTGATGTCTATCTTTACTGAATCTGCAAGAGATCTGCAGAACTGAGCAAAATTTCTTTAATTATACATTGTTCTTTTCTATGACTAGACCATTGTTTTGTTGTTGGAAAATATAAAATAGTGGAACATACTGAGTTTTGGAATAATAAAACCAAGGGTTCCATCATGTATTCATTTATTAAAAATATTTATCCTGATATTATTCTATGTTAATAACTGGCAAATGTTATAAATAAGACTTAGAATGTCACAACTCTCCTGGAACACATATTCCAAAGAGAGTTCAGTAATAAGTGAAACAATTAACGAGTAAAATAAGTGTTATAAGGACAACAATACAGGATGATATGATTTGTGGCTAGGAGCTACTTTAGACTGGGTGGTCTGGGAAGGCCTCTTTTTGAAAGTGACATTTGAGATGGAAACCTCTTCTGAGTGACAAGATGGAACCAACCAGGCCATAACCTAGGGCAGGTGTTGGCAAAATTTTTTTTCTGAAAAAGACCAGATAGTAAATATTTCAGGCTTTGCAGCCCATGTGGTTTCTGTCTTAACAATTCAACTCTGCTGTTGTAGTGTGAGAGCAGCCATAGGTCAAACAAATGAATGGGTGTGGCGGTGTTCAATTAAAATGTTATTTACAAAAAAAGGCAGGGGTGGGGGAGTCAAATTTGGCCTGTAGGCCATGATTTGCCATCCTCTGATCTAAGGGAAAGAGCATTGCAGGCAGGGGGAATAGCAAGTTGAAAGACCCAAAGCTAGATTTAGGTTTTATATTCTTGGGACAGAAGGAAAGTAGTGTGGCTCGAGGGTAGTAAATGAGAGTGAGAGTGTGAGGTTGGAGATATAGGTAAATGTCAGGTCAGATAGGTCTTTGCAGACCTGGGAAAAACATTTGCATTTTATTCTAAGTACAAAGGGAAGCCACTGGAATGATTCAAGCAGGGGACAGTGACACAATCAGATTTTCATTTTATAAAGGCTCTGGTTGCTGAGTAGTGACTATTTTGAGTGGAGCAAAAGTGGAAGCAAGATCTCTTAGGAAGCTGTTAAAATAATCCACGCAAAATATAGTAGTGAAGATAGGGAAAACTGTAGGGTGGCAGTTTGAATCTCACTCTCCATGGTCCCTTACCTGTATATGAACTTTGAGCTTCATTTCCTTCGACAGCTAAGTACAGATGAAATTCCTATTTTATTTGTTAGGATAAAATAAGACTATAAGTCAAATGTTCAACACATGGTTAGCTTTCAATTATATTGGTTCTTTTTACTTTCTTTGTCTATAAATCAAATACTTTCTCCTTCATTTTTTCCTTCTTTCTATAGTTATTTCTTTCCTTCCACAGATACTTAGTGGCGAACTGGTTTGTGCAAAACATGATACGTGGTACTTAATCACACTGGAAAAGACAGACGTATCTTGTTTTTAAAGATTCATTGACTTGTGTTGTTGGGTGCCCAAAAAAGCAGAACCTAATATTTTCCTTTTTGTTCTCATTTTTTTAGTCAGACATACCACCATTTTAGAGTTCCAGCTATTTATGTAAATAATAATGGGAAAAAAGTCACCTTGGGAAGATCTCACTTGTTTTGGGAAGAATCGCTTAAGCAATCACATCGATTCTGAAAATATATTGGAATTTTTATCCTGGGGTAAGAGAGAACATGTGCAAGCAGTTTATGGCCTGACAAAAATGCCTTAACCCATAACCCCTGCAAGTATGTAGCACAAGAAAAAGGATAATATTATTAAAATATTCACAATGAATGAAATGATAAGGCAGGATTCAAGACCCTTTCCTTCCGGGGGCCAGCCCTGTGGCTTAGTGGTTAAGTGTGCACACTCCGCTACTGGCGGCCTGGGTTCGGATCCGGGCTCGCACTGACGCACCACTTGTCTGGCCATGCTGAGGCGGCGTCCCACATACAGCAACTAAAAGGATGTGCAACTATGACATACAACTATCTGCTGTGGCTTTGGGGAAGAAAAGGAGGAGGATTGGCAATAGATGTTACCTCAGGGGCTGTCTTCCTCAGCAAAAAGAGGAGGATGGGCATGGATGCTAGCTCAGGGCTGATCTTCCTCACACACACGAAAAAAGATCCTTTCCTTCCGTCCATAACCAAGGCTGGGGTGGGGAAGATGAATCATGGGTCAGACTTATGTTCTGTCTCTTACTCTTCTTATTCATGCCTTTGCATCTGTAGTTTCAAAATATTTAAAAAATTAAAGCCTAAAGTCATCCCACATTTTCTCACTGAATGATTTACCCTCCCAGGAGAAATATATTTTCAGCTAACTTTTAATAATCCATCTTTATGATGTCGCATAGTATTTTGGAAAATATAGTGGATTCAAATCAACCATGGACTAGCTAGCTGCATGTTGTTGGACAGGTCCCTTAAAATTTTCAAGACTCAGCTACCTCATTTATAAAATGAGATCAATCCCATGTCTCTCCTAGCCCAGTGATCCCACAAAAGGGCCAAACTGCAGATCTGCACTATAACTTTGGAGGTAAAGAGGGATAAGGGAGGCAAAAGTAGAATTCTATTGGCTATAGAAAGAGAAGCAGGGGGAGTTGTTTGTAGAGAAAAGACTCTGTAGTGCTGTTTTAAAATTATATTACACTCAGATTACGTGTTTTTAAAAATTGCCTTTGTTGAAAAATTTTTATAAGGTATTAGTCAATGAATCTTTAACCCACAATCATAACTATCTGCCTAGGATTCCACATACCCCAGCCCTAGTGTACGCATTTCATTAGAATCAAGTCCCAGAAGAAAACATCAGAAAAGCCTTAAGATAATAAAGCAACAGACACATTGATCTGGATACTTGAATATAATAAAGATAGACAGTCTTCTCTCATCATTGTATAGGAAACATGTAAATAACCAAAACCCCGTGATCTTTATGGCAGCAAATGATTGAAAGTAATTAGGATGATTTTTTTTTAAGGGAAAAGAAATAGAGTTATGAGAAGAGAGATTTGGGATTAATACACTGAAGAAGAAGGATTAACTGTAGGTTTGTATTCATGACCCAGAAAAAATTTATTAGATCATTTTTGTACACTGTGGGAATTTCATGCAGATAGGACCTGAACATATTAGAATTCAGTGAAACATCACCGTTTTGCATTTAACTGAAATTGGCATTCATATTAAGTGTTTTATGTGAGAATGAGTCAAAATAGATTATTTGAAAAATTAGAAGCCACAATTTCCTACCATTTTTTTTCGTACTGAAGAAAAATGAGATGGCAATCCAAATGCTAAAAACTAATTAATGACTAAAGAAAATATTGGACATCTATATGTTGGAATATTTTGAAGCCTTTAAATATTCTGCTTATGAAGAGTCTGTAATAGCATAGAAAAAAGCTTTTACTATATTAAGTGAAAGAGCAAAAGGTGACTTTTTAAATAAAATATGATCTCAATAATGTGGAAAAAAAGACTATAGGAAATGTACTTACTGTAATACCAGTTAGTTGGATTTTAGAATCATATTCTTCCTTATATATTTTTATATTATCTTAATTTTTCCAGAATGGACATAGATTACTTTTTTTTTTTTTTTGAGGAAGATTGGCCCTGATCTAACATTGGTTGCCCATCTTCCTCTTTTTCTTTTTTCTCCCCAAAGCCCCAGTATGTAGTTGTATAACCTAGTTGTAGGTCCTTCTATGTCTTCTATGTGGGATGCTGCCTCAGCATGGCTTGATGAGCAGTGAGTAGGTCTGTGCCCAGGATCGGAACTGGCAAACCCTGGACTGCCGAAGTGGAATGTGCGAATTTAACTGCTACACCACTGGGCCGGCCCCCATATGTTACTTTATAATTGGAAAACTAAATACTTATTTTGGAAACCTTACTTTGAATACCTTGTGTGTAATCTGTGGGATTCTTGGATATAGAAGGAATCTGTTAGGATTGTTTTGAAAGAACAGTTGTGTGTAGATGCAAATAATTAATCATATAATATCTGGTAGCAATAAAACTGCTGAAAGCAGTGATGATCTCTTTTTTGAAAGGATAAAATTGGAAAATGATTATTACAGGGGATCATATTGTTGGTGTTAGTGTAAAATTTCAGTCGCTGGCTTTCCCAGACCACAGATAACAGGAAATTCTCTCTTCTCTATTTAAGAGGATAAGGCAAGGCAGGGTAGGTAGATAGTGATGCTACTGAGTGTGAGTTAGCAGAGCAAACACATAACGACAATAGCAAAACAGAACAACAAATAAAAAACAGCTTACGTTAAAGCCAAAATTAATTTAATGCCCACAGCTGAGGAAAGCTCTTTGCCCCTTTTCAATTAGCCCTTTTCTGTTTACATTGACACCTTTTGCCTCCTGGTCTTTATAGTCAGCCACTTGAACGATACATTAATTTCAAAGCTCAATCCTCGGTCTTTTGTTTTTCTCTCTGTATGACCTCGCCCTCAGAGAAATTGTTCACTCTCATAGCTTAACCCTTTTGCCTTGTATTGATAGCTCTCCATTTTATATTTTCAGAGGTTCTCACCCACATTTCCAACTTTCTGCTAAGTATTTCCACTTACAATCTTTATAATCATCTTAAACTCAACCTGTGTTTACCACCGAACTTACCCATATTTATATTTTTATGAATCACCTCATGTTTTTTCCACTGAGAATGGTAAGACTGATCTTTCATTCCACCTTCTTCCTCATGCTCCATGTTAATCTGGGACCAGAATCTGCTTTATCCTTTGTGATAACATTTCCTCTCCATTCCTGCTCTCATCATATCTCATTATTGATGACATTTTGAAAACACGGAAAAATATTCTGAAGGTAGTCTGAGGGTCTCAGTTTGAAGCTAAGTTGTACTTCCACTGGGATTCAGACATGTTGGGTCAGGCCCACAGGAATCCACTGGCATAAAATAATTTGTATGTGGAAGAACTTCTGTGAGGGGATTTGCATAGGAGGAGTGGAGGTGGAGGAAGAAGTTGCAGAGGGAAGGCATGTTTTCCGTTTCCTAATGTGACATCTGGAAGAGGGGCTGCAGGATAAGCTGTTTTCATGAGGTGCACTGTTATGCATAAACAAGATTGTCTCTGCTCTCAGGTAATAAGGAGAAATACAGGTTGGGGCAGTTTCTTCACTCTTTTGAGAAGACTACACAAACAGAGTGGAAGTCAGCATACGACCTGTCTGTTGCTAAAATTCCTAGAAATACTTGAACCGAATGAAGACACAATGAAGCAATACACAAAAGATGTTGTGTGTGTGTGTGTGGGGGGGCGGATCTTAAAAGAGACATGTCGTATTCATGAACAGGAATAGTCAACATTACACAAATACGTAGAATTTATTTTTGACAAAGGTACAAAAGAAATTCAGTGGAGAAAAGATAATCTTTTCAACAGAGGATTTTGAAACAATTGGTTATCCATATGTAAAAAAATGAACCTTGACCTAAACTTCACATCTTATGCAAATATCAACCAAATGTATCCCAGATCCGTATGTAAAACCTAAACTATGAAACTTTTAGGACAAAATCTTCATTAACTGGAGTTAGGCAACAAGTTTTCAGACATGATACCAAAAACATAATCATTAAAGACAAAATTGATAAATTAAATTTTCCTTGTGAGAGGAACTATGAGAATGAAAAGACAAGCAACAGACTGGTATAAAATATTCACAAATAACACAGGTGACAATAGAATTATATCCAGAATATATAAGGAACTCTCAAAATTTAAGAGTAGGAAGACAAACAATCCAATTAAAATGGCAAAATATTTGAGCAGATACTTTACCAAAAAGATATAAGGATGACAAACACATGAAAAGATGTTCAACATTACTAGCCATTAGAGGAATATAAAGTAAAAACTACTAAAATACAACTGTATACTTATCAGAATGGCTAAAATAAAAAATACTGACAATACCAATAGCTTACAAGGATGCATAGCAACCGGAATTCTCAGACTGGGAAAGCAAATTGGTATGGCCACTCTGGAAAATAGTTTGGCACTTTCTGACAAAGTTAAACATACGTTCACCATATGACCTGGCAACTCCATTCCTTGTAATTTATCCAAATGAGCAACCACTAAAAGAGCTATACAAAGAGATACACTCAAAATGCTATGAAAAAATCAAAATGGAATTCTAAAATATATTCAAGTAACCCACAGGAAGGCATGAAAAAGAAAAAAGAGAAATAAAAAATAGATAAAATAGAAAACAAAATATAAAATAGTGCACTTAGCCCTAACATATCAATAATTACATTAAATGTAAATGTCTAAATATGTCATGTTAAAACAGAGATCGGTCGAGTGGATTTAATAACACGACCTAACTGTATGCTGTCTAGAAGAAACTGACTTATTGGCTAGTAGAAAATAAAAGGAAGGAAAATAATAATCATGCAAACATCAATCAAAAGAAAATAGGAGTGGCTATTAATATACCAGATAAAGTAGACTTCAGGGAAAAGAAAATAACCAAGGGTTATAGATTTTGGGAGGAAGACCAAAGAGGAAAACTGCCATTCTCATCACATCATATTTAGGGAACATGCTATCAACATGACTTATCATTGCTGATGTTAATCTTGATTACCTGGATAAGGTAGTGTTTTACAGGTTTCTGATCCATTAACGTTACTCTTTTTATCCCACTCCTCTACTGTACTTTTTGGAAGGAAGTCACTATGCGCATTTCACTCTTAACAAGAAAGTTATGCTCCACCTCCTTGAGGGTGGAGTATTTATAAAAATTATTTGGAATTCTTCTAACCAGGAGATTTGTCTATTCTTCCCCATTTTTTTATTTACTCAGTAATTTATATCATATCACTACGGACTTGTGGATATTTATTTTATCTTTTGGTTTATAATCCAATACTACTTTTTTTGTTGCTCAAATTGTTCCACCTTTGGCTATTGGGAGCTTTTTCAGTTGGCTCCTGTGTCCCCCTGACATACCCAAATCATCGAGTTGTTTGAGCATTTTCTTACTTTCAGGCACTACAAGATGCTCCAGGCTCATCTTGTACATTTCTTGCCCCAGTCCTAGAATCAGCCATTTACCCAAGGAGCTAGTTTCTTTTATTGGAGAAAGATATTAGAAACCAAGATCTGGGCTTCTGTAATCCATTACCACATAGATCATTCTAGCCTTCTCCTCTTCCTTGTCTGTAACTTCCAGCTCTAACAGTGAAAAACCTGGCTTCCATCATCTGCCCTTCATTTTTCAATTGTTCAATTCCAGTATACCTTTATTGCACTATAAGAGTTGTTAACCTAAACCCCTGAGGGAAACAATTTTAAAAACTGGAAGACAGTTCTTATATATAGTTCTTTTTGCCTTTACTCTTACAGACTTCACTCATTTCCAAAGTTACTTAGGTCAGCACCTTCCCCTTATCCCCTTCAGTGAGGTACTTTTGTATATTTGTAATACAGTTAGACTCTTTTGCCTGCATTCCGTTCTGGGATCTCCATCTGCTAAATGACTTTTCTTTCCTTTGCTTACATTAAGGTTCACTCTACTGCAAAGTTCTATGGGTTTTGACAAATGCATAGTGTCATGTAGCCACTATTATAGTATCATACAGAATAGTTTCACTGCCCTAAAAAAATTTCCCCTGCTTCTTCTATTCAACCATCCCTCCTTCTCAAACCTCTGGCAACCATTGATCTGTTTACAGTCTCCACAGTTTTGCCTTTCCCAGAATGTCACAAAAATGGAATCATATAGTATATAGCCATTTCAGACTCGGTTCTTTCATTTGGCAATATACATTTAAGATATATCTATGTCTTTGAATGGTTTGATAGCTCATTAATTTATATCACTGAATAGTATTGCATTATATGGATGTACAACTATTTATCCATTTACCTAACGAAGGACATCTTGGTTGCCTTCAGTTTTTGTCAATTATGAAGATAGATGCTGTAAACCTTTGTGTGAAGGTTTTTGTGTGGTTTTAAGTTTTAACTCATTTGGGTAAATACCTAGTATTGTGGTTGCTGGATCATATGGTGAGAATATATTTACCTTTGTATGAAACTGCCAAATTTTGTTCCAGAGTGGCTATATAATTTTGTATTCCAACCCTCAATGAATGAGAGTTCCTGCTGCAAAATTCCCCACCAGCAATTGTTGTTGTCAGTATTTTGGATTTCAGCCATTCTAATAGGTTTGTAATGGTATCTCATTGTTGTTTTAATTTGCATTTCCCCAATGCAAAATGATATTGAGCATCTTTTCATGTGCTTATTTGCCATCTGTAGATCTTCTTTTATGAGCTGTCAGCTCTTTTGCCCATTTTTAAATTGGATTATTTGTTTTCTTAATGTTGGGTTTTGAAAGTTCTTTGTATATTTTGGATACACGTCCTTTATCAGATATATGTTTTGAAAATATTTTCTCCCAGTCTGTGACTTATTTTTATCATCTTCTAACAGTATCTTTCACAAGATTTTAATTTTATTAAGTCCAACTTACCATAATTTTTTCATGGATCATAAGTTTGGGGATCTATCTATAAAGTTATCACCAACCCAAGATCACAAAGATTTTCTCCTACATTTTCTTGGAAAAGTTTTAGAGTTTTGCCTTTTATATTTAAAGCCTCCAATTCATTTTGAGTTAATTTTTATGTAAGGTGTAACATCTGCATCTAGGATTTTTGTTGCTGTTTTTGTCTTTTGTATATGGATGTTCCAGCACCATTTGTTGAAAAGATTATCCTTTTGCTACTGAATTGCCTTTGCAAAAAAAATCAGTTGACTATATTTTTATGGGTTTACTTCTGGGCTTTCTATTCTGTTCCATTAATCTATACATCTACTCTTTCACCAATACCACTCAGTCTTGAATATTGTACCTTTATAGTAAGTCTTAAAATTTGGTAGTTTTCAATTCTCCAAATTTGTTTTTCAGTATTGTGTTGGCTATTCTAGATCTTTTACATTTCCATATAAACTTTAGAATAAATTTGTTAATGTTTATAAAATAGCTACTGAGATTTTGATTGGGATTGTGTGAATGTGAATCTATAGATTAAGTCGGAAAGAATCAACATCTTAATAAGTCTCCCAATTCAGGAATGTGGAATATCTCTGCATTTGTTTAGATCATTTTTATTTCTCTTATCAGTATTATATAGTCTTCTACATAAAGATCCTATACATTTTTGTTAGATTTATACCTAAGTATTTTATTATTTTTGGCATTTCTATAAGTTTTTTTTTTAATTTCAAATTTTCATTCCTGAATGAAATTCCAAGAAAACAATTGACTTTTGTATATTCACCTTATTTTCTGTGACATTTTCATACTCACTCATTAGTTCTGGAAGTTTTTTGTAGATTCTTTGGGGTTTTCTAAATAAACAATCATGTCAATTGTAAATAAAGGCAGTATTATTTCTTCCTGCCGATCTGTATACCTTTGATTTCTTTTTCTTGTCTTATTGTACAAGGTAGGACTTCCAGTATAATGTTGAATGTGAGTGGCAATATGAGTGGCAAGAGGGGACACCCTTGCCTTATTCTTTTTTTTTGGACTTTTTATTTATTTATTTTTTAAATTGAGGTAACATTAGTTTATAACATTATATAAATTTCAGGTGTACATCATTATATTTTGAATTATGTGTAGATTACATCATGTTCACCAACCAAAGACTAATTACAATCCATCACCATACACATGTGCCTAATCACTCCTTTCACCCTCCTTCCTCTCACCTTCCCCTCTGGTAACCACCAATCCAATTTCTGTCTCTATGTATTTGTTTTTTGTTGTTTTTATCTTCCATTTATGAGTGAGATCATATGGTATTTGACTTTCTCCCTCTGACTTTTTTCGGTTAGCATAATACCCTCAAGTTCCATCCATGTTGTCCCAAATGGCCAGATTTCGTCCTTTTTTATGGCTGAGTAGTATTCCATTGTGTGTGTGTGTGTGTGTATATATATCACATCTTATTTATCCATTTGTCCTTTGATGGGCACCTAGGTTGTTTCCAAGTCTTGACTATTGTGAATAATGCTGCAATGAACATAGGGGTACGTATATCTTTACACATTCATGTTTTTGTGTTCTTTGGATAAATACCAGCAGTGGAATAGCTGGGTCTATTCTTAATTTTTTGAGGAATCTCCATACTGTTTTCTGTAGTGGCTGCACCAGTTTGCACTCCCACCAGCAGTGTAGGAGAGTTTCCTCTTCCCCACATCCTCTCCAACACTTGTTATTTCCTGTCTTGTTAACTATAGCCATTCTGATGGGCATGATGTGATATCTCATTGTAGTTTTGATTTGCATTTCCCTGATAATTAGTAATGTTGAACATCTTTTCATGTGCCTGTTGGTCATCTGTATATCTTCTTTGGATAAATGACTTTTCAAACCTTTTGGCCAGCTTTTAACTGGGTTGTTAGTTTTTTTCTTGTTGAGATGCATGAGTTCTTTATATATCTTGGATATTAACCCCTTATCAGATATATGGTTTGTAAATATTTTCTCCCAGTTGTTAGATTGTCTTTTCATTTTGTTGATGGTTTGCTTTGCTGTGCAGAAGATTTTTAGTTTGATATAGTCCTATTTGTTTATTTTTCCTATTGATTCCCTTGCCTGGTCAGACATGGTACTTGAAAACATGCTGCTAAGATCGATGTCGAAGAGTGTACTGCCTATGTTTTCTTCTAGCAGTTTCACGTCTTACACTCAAGTCTTTAATCCATTTTGAGTTCATTTTTGTGTATGGTGTAAGATAATGGTCTACTTTCATTCTTTTGAATGTGGCTGTCCAGTTTTCCCAACACGATTTATTGAAGAGAATTTCCTTTCCCCATTGTACGTTCTTGGCTCTCTTGTCGAAAATTAGCTGTGTGGGTTTATTTCTGGGCTGTCAATTCTGTTCCATTGATCTGTGTGTTTGTTTTTGTGCCAGTACTATGCTGTTTTGATTACTATAGCTTTGTAGAATATTTTGAAATCAGGGAGTGTGATACCTCTAGCTTTGTTCTTTTTTTTTTTTTTCGGTGAGGAAGATCAGCCCTGAGCTACCATCTGATGCCAATCCTCCTCTTTTTCTGAGGAAGACTGGCCCTGAGCTAACATCTGTGTCCATCTTCCTCTACTCGATGTCGGTCGCCACCACAGCATGGCTCGAGAAGCAGTGCGTCGGTGCGCGCCCGGGATCCAAACTTGCGAACCCCGGGCCACCGCAGCGGAGCACGCGCACTTAATCGCTTGCACCACTGGGCCGGCCGCTAGCTTTGTTCTTTTTTCTCAGTATTCCTTTGGCTATTCAAGGTCTTTTGTTGTTCCGTAAAAATTTTAGGATTCCTTGTTCTATTTCTGTGAAAAATGTCATTGTAACTTTGATAGGGACTGCATTGAATCTGTAGATTGCTTTAGGAGGTATGGACATTTTAACCATGTTAGTTCTTCCAATCCAAGAGCATGGAATATCTTTCCATTTCTTTGTATCTTCTATTTCTTTCAACAATGTTTTATAGTTTTCAGCATACCAGTCTTTCACCTCTTCGGTTAAGTTTATTCCTAGGTATTTTATTCTTTTTGTTGCAATTGTAAATGGGATGGTATTCTTAATTTCTCTTTCTGCTACTTCGTTGTTAGTGTATAGAAATGCAACTGATTTTTGTACGTTGATTTTGTATCCTGCGACTTTACCATATTCATTTATTATTTCTAAAAGTTTTTTGGTGGATTCTTTAGGGTTTTCTATATATAAAATCATGTCATCTGCAAATGACAGTTTCACTTCCTTGCCTTCTTCTTGATCTAGGAGGACAACATCCAATCTCTCCATTAACTATGAAGTTAGCTGTTAAGTTTTTAAAAATCTTCTTTATCAAGTTGAGAAAGTTTCTCTCTATTCCTGGGTTGGTAGCTTTGACCACTGTTTCATTTATGATATTGTTAATGTATGTCTTTTCTCTCTTTGTCTTTTTGGTTGGCCTAGCTGAAGGTGTATCAATTTTATTGATCTTTTCAAAGAACCAGCTTTGGCTTTGTTGATTTCCTATATTTTTCTATTTTCAATTTTAATGATTTCTGCTCTAATATTTATTATTTTTTTCTGCTTGTATAGGTTTAATTTTCTCTTCTTTCTCTAGTTTACTAAGATAAGACTTAGGTTATTGATGCTTGATTTTCCTTCTTTGCTAATGTATGCATTTAATACTATAAGTTTCTCTCTAAAACCCTCTCTCTGCAGCCCACAAATCTTGATAAGTTGTATTTTCATTTTCATTAATTTCAAAATATATTAAAAAAATTTCTCTTCAGATTTCTTCTTTAACTCATAGGTTATTTAGAAACTTATAAATATTTGGGGGATTTTCCAGCTATGCTCTTGTTATTTATTCTTTTTGTTTAATTGAATTGTGGTCTGAGAATACACTGTGTGATTTCTATTCCTTTAAATTTGTTTAGGTGTGTTTTATGGCCCAGAATGTGATCTTTCTCGATGAATGTGCATGTGAGCTTGAAAAGAATTTGTATTCTATTGTTGGATGGAGTACTCTATAAATGTCAACTAGGTAAAGTTGCTTTATAGTTTTGTTGGTTCCTCTATAGTTTCTCTATATCCTTATTGATATTTTGCCTACTTAATCTATCAGTTATTGACAGAAAAGTGTAGTGTTCAACTATAATAGTAGATTTGTCTCTTTATGCTTTCTGTGCTAACAATTTTTCCTCAGGTATTTTGATGCCCTTTTGTTAGGTACATACACATTTAAGATTGTTATGTCTTCTTGTAGAATTGATCCCTTTATTATTAGGTAATGCCCTCTATCATTGATAATCATCCTGGTTCTGAATTCTGCTTTGTCTGAAATTAATATGGTTATTGCAACTTTATTTTGATGAGTGTTAGCATGGTATATCTTTCTCCATCTCTTTACTTTTAAGCTATCTGAATGGGTTTCTTGCAAACAATCTGTAGGTTAGTCTTATTTTTTTATCCATTCTGACAATTTATCTTTTATTTGATGCATTTAGACCATTCACATTTAAATAAATTGATATTTTTGGGTTAATATCTACCTTTTTTGTTTTTTTTTGGTGAGGAAGATTGGCCCTGAGCTAACATCTGTTGTCAATCTTCCTCTTTTTTTGCTGAGGAAGATTGGCTCAGACCTAACATCTGTGCCCATCTTCCTCTATTTTGTATGTGGGATGCCACCATACCATGGCTTGATGAGCAGTGTGTAGGTCTGCGCCCAGGATTTGAACCTGTGAACCCCAGGCCACTGAAGCAGAGCATGTGAACTTAACCACTATGCCACTGGGCCAGCCCTGATACCTACCCAAGACCCATTATAATTAACATGTCAAAAGTTAAAGACAAAGAGAGACTATTAAAAGCAGCAAGAGAAAAATAACTTGTTACGTACAAGAGAGCCCCCCTAAGACTATAAGCAGATTTTTCAGCAGGAACTTTGCAATCCAGAAGGCAGTGGCATGATATATTCAATAGACTGAAAGAAAAAAACTTCGAACCAAGAATACTCTACCTGGTAAATTTATCATTTAGAACCGAAGGAGAGATAAAGAGTTTTCCAAACAAGCAAAAGCTAAAGGAATTCATCACCACTAAACTAGCCTCACAAGAAATGTTAAAAGGACTTCTTTAAGCTTAAAAGAAAGGGCACTGATTGGTAACAAGAAAACTTATGAAAGAATAAATCTCACTGGAAAGTTAAATATTTAGTAAATGTAATGGATTAATCACTTATAAAGCTAGCGTGAAAGTTAAAAGAAAAAAGTAGTAAAAATAACTATGATACAATAATTTGTTAAGGGATACACAAGTAAAATGGGACACCAAAAACATAAAACATGGGGAGGAGAGTAAAAATGGTGAGCTTTAGAATGGGATCAAACTTAAGTTGTTATCAACTTAAAATACAGTTATGGATATAAGTTGTTATATGTAAGCCTCATCGTAACCACAAAGCAAAAACCTATAGTAAATACATAAAAGATAAAGAGAAGGGAATATAAGTGTACCACTAAAGAAAGTCATCAAACCACAAAGGAAGAGAGCAAGAGAAAAAGAAAGGAACAGAGAAGAACTACAAAAACAGCCAGTAAACAATTAACGAAATGGTAATAAGTACATACCTACGGATAGTTACTTTAAATGTAAATGGACTAAATGATCCAATCAAAAGACATAGAGTGGCTGAATGGATAAAAAACCAAGACCCATTTACATGCTGCCTACGAGAGACTCACTTTAGATGACATAGGTCCTTGACATAGGTCTTAGTGATAATTTTTTGAATCTGACACCAAAAGCAAAAGCAAGAAAAGCAAACATAAATAAGTGGGACTACATTATACTAAAAAGCTTCTGCACAGCAAGGGAAAGTATCAACAAAATGAAAAGGGAACCTATTGAATGGGAGAAAATATTTGCAAATCATATATGTGATAAACGCCTAATATCCAAAATATGTAAAAAACTCATGCAACTCAATAGCAAAAAAAAAAAACAAAACTGACAATACAATCAGAGCATGATCAGAAGATCTGAATAGACATCTTTCCAAAGAAGACATACACATGGCCAACAGATACATGAAAAGATGCTCAATAACATTAGCCATCAGGGAAATGCAAATCAAAACCACAATGAGATATCATCTCACACCTATTAGAATGACTATTATCAAAAAGACAAGAAATAACAGGGTTGGCAAGAATGTGCAGAAAAGAGAACCCTTGTGCACCATTGGTGGGAATGTAAATTGGTACAGCCACTATAGAAAACAGTAAGGAATTTCCTCAAAAAATTAAATAGAATTACCATATGATCCAGCAGTTTCACTTTTGGGTATTTATCCAAAGAAAACAAAGAACACTAATTCAAAAAGATATATGCACCCCCATGTTCATTGCAGCATTATTTACAATAGACAAGATATGGAAACAACCTAAATGTCCACTGATGGATGAATGGGTAAAGAAATATGTATATATAAATGGAATATTATTCAGCCATAAAAAAGAGTGAAATCTTGCCATTTGTGCTAACATGGATAGACTTCGAGGGTGTTATGTTAAGTGAAATAAGTCAGACAGAAAAAGACAAATACTGTATGATCTTTCTTACATGTAGAATCTAAAAAAAAAAACAAGGTCATGGATACACAGAAGAGATTGGTGGTTGCTAGAAGTGGTGGGGGTGGGGTGGGGAGAAAACACATTAAAAAAAAAAAGAAATTTAGCTAAAATTGCCCAATAAGAGAAAGTCTAGAGTCTAAACTGTTCTGTGCTATAAACATACTAAATCAAGAAGTTAAAAATCCAGTGAAAGGCTAGAGAAATGAGTCAGAAAAATATTTCAATATTTTCTTCTGCCTTAGCTCCATCTCATCTCATATTTTACTTTCATCCTAAAGACTTTTCATCTCCCTACACTTCCCTGAACTAGGATGGTGGTTAACGATTCACCCATAAGACCTTGTGAAATTGAAAGTCAGAAAATTTAAGTGATGCAACGTAGAATACAGAGCTAATAAGTGAGAGAATCCAGTCTACTGACTTTGTGTCTTCTTGTGCCTCATGTTGCAGCTGCAATATGTGACTGGTATAAACGGGCTCCAAACCAAAGTCCACTCTGGGACCCCAGCATTCACGAAAGGAGAACTCTCCTCCTTTAAGGGAAGTAGATTTGACGAAATAAATAGGATTTATTCAGTAGGGTTGGGAAAAGAAAGATATAAAGAATACTTATTTGTCTTTGGAGATGGAATTGAGTTTCTTACCAAACTTACAGCTTGAGCTGCTGGTGGTTTTCTTCCAAATAAGACAGTTATGGACCACAGTAGATACCTCAAATCTCTCTACTATGTCTCACACTCTACTGCTGATAGGGTGTGATATGTGATTGAGGAGAAGTGAATGGGTGGCTGACCAAGAACCTGAATTTGTTTTCCTTTATTTATAATTTAAAAATGTTAATTAGAACTAAATCTTTCTTACCTCTGTGCTCCCACTGCCTCTTACATTTCTCATGTAGTACTCATACATATATATATATATATATGAGTACATATACATATAGTGTGTATATATATATGAGTACATATATATATATATAGTACATATAGTATATATATATGAGTGTGTATATATATATATATATATATATAAAATCCGTCTAGAGGCCAGAAATTTAGCATAATTCACCACTGTACTCCCTGCGCTTAGCACCAGACCTTATCCCTTTAAGTAAGGGTCAGGTTTTCTTGTGGAGCATTAAATGCTTTTCTCTGATTTGCTTTAATATTGAAGAAAGTGGATAATCATTTTCCCTAAAATCTTAGCTGGTTCTACATGAATAAGACTTCACAGCTTGAACTGCTGCTAGAGATGCTCTTCCTCTGGGGTCTCTACTGGCTAGAGCGAGGATCCCAGGTGGCCCTATTATACAGGACACAGATTCTTCTCTCTTGAAAAAGGTTCAGGGATGAGGTTTTGTTTCATATGGGAAGTTTGAGGCCCTGGGGAATTTTGTGTGTGTGTGTGTGTGTGTGAGGAAGATCAGCACTAGCTAACATCCATTACAATCTTCCCCTTTTTTTTGCTGAGGAAGATTGGCCCTGGGCTAACATCTATGCCTGTCTTCCTCCACTTTATATGGGACGCCACCACAGCATGGCTGGACAAGCGGTGCGTCTGTGTGCACCCGGGATCCGAACCCAGGCTTCCAGCAGCGGAGCACATGCATCTAACCACCACACCACCGGGCCGGCCCCAACCCTGGGGAATTTGAATTTTGCTTAGCTTAATTTTTCTAGTACATCAGTATCCCTACTGTGAGTTGCCTTTGGTTGGTGATACATTCCGGGTAAACAGAAAATGCCAGTCAGCTTGTGCAAGTCCAAGTTCTGCCTTCACCCCTTTTTCTATCTGAGCCTTATTATCTGTACAATGGAGAGCCTTATCCCTGCCTCCCTCCTAGGATTGTTCTGAGGACTCAGTGAGATAACGGTTGGGAAAGTGTCTTGTGTCAAGGGGCCACTTTACAGAAGAGGTGTTTGCCATAAAGTGACGCTGAGCATGAGTAGTGACCAAAATAATTCCAGGGAACAGGAAGGATTCCTCTTAGGCTGTTTAATCCAGCCAAGTATTCTGTGAGAGGTTGGAACTTTTCAGCATGTCACAGAAAAATTTCTGTGGCCCGTTCCTTGATGGGGTGAGAAGGGCTGTTGAAAGCATCTGATTCTATAATGTCTGACTGTTCCATTCAAACAAGGTTTCTGAAAAACCCGGGTGATAAATGTTCTAGAAGTCCATAGTGATAAACTTTCCTGAGTGATGCTGGTTAGAAGCCACATAGCCCTCGGCCCCAGGAGATGGCCCCACACATAGATCACAAAAGCCTTATAGCCCAGGTAACACGCACTTGTTTCAGTGCACTCTAGCATGCAGGGCCTTTTCTCAGCTTGATGAGATTTAGCTTCATATAGATCACAAAAAACTGTCCCAAGTCTTACATCTTTGCCTTTAAATATTAAGCGTACTTTGTCCATTTCTCTAAAACATTGCATTACTGTGAATTCTGCATAAGCTCATCTCCTCTGCAGGACTGGGAACTCCTTTATTCAGAGAATAGTGCACAGTTTATTGTGATATTTTCCATGTCTAGCACACTATCTGGTATTTAGTAAAGACTTATTGAATGTTTATTGAATGACTGTCAAACTCTTTGCCTGTATTACTTTGCTTTTAATTATTCAAATTTTTCCTTTGCCTGTTAACAACTTCTTTTAATTACTTTTATCCACCTTATATACTTGGAGTACTTTAGATATAGTTTGATTTTTGCCATTTCCTCTATAAATCCTGAGAGAGGGCCTGGTAGTTCTGTTATGGTCTGGAGAGCAGATATGTTTGGGTCCCTATAACTTTTTTGAAGTCCTTTCTAAGCAGTAGGCCCACCCTTTAATTCTAGTGGAAGGTGTGTCCCGGGGCCATGGTGCCTCCAAGTCTGAGGTCCAGCCTTGGCTCAGATAAGTCAGTCACTGACTTAATGGCAAGTGCTTGTTCTCCTTCACTGGGTACTCATTTGAACCTCAAAATCCAAAACTACATGATACTCCTTGATCAGCCTCTGCTCCATGCTCTCTCTGATTGTCTGGTTCAGCCTCATCGTAAGTACACCATTATTTCTATATATTACCTCAAAATCTCTAGTCACATTCCGTTTTCCCCCATGATTTTTTTGGCTTAGAGTCGATAGATCCATACAACTTCTTAGATGTCTCAGTGGAGCTAAGTAAGGACATTAAGGTTGCCAAAAATTCACATAGATGCCTCATAAACTGAATCCTAGTTTTCCTGAATCTTAGGTGATTCCCACTGTTTAAAAGTTAAAGCCAAAATTCCTTAGTTCAGTATACAACACCGTCGCAGTCTAACCCCAATCTACCCTTCTGGTTTTATCTCTCTCCATTTCGCCCCCTTGCACCCTGGAGTCAGCATACTGAATCACTTTTCGTTTCCTGAACTTTCCTCCTGTTTTCATACCTGTGAATATATTGTTCCTCCTCTTTGGAATTCTTTTCCATCAGACAGTCTCCTATAAGTATCTTAAAATCAGTCTGGATTACAGATCACCTCCTCTCTGAGACTTCCCTGACATCTCTAACAGAGTTCCTCTTCCTCTTTTTCTTTTTCCCTCCCTCTCATTCTCCTTTAATCTTTTTTACATACCACTTATTATAAAGAATTGAAACCATAATTTTAAATGTTTGTCTTTGCCACTAGACTTTGAGCTTCTTGAAGCCAGGTAATTAGGGTTTTTTCATCTTTCTTTCCCCAGGATCCAGCAGCCAGCCTACTTCATCACTACTGCCCATTACATGCTTTTTGAATTAACAGCAGCTGAACTGACCCAGGAGAATCTTGGAATGAGCCCTCAAAATGGCTGTCATTATGACTGAAAAGATCTAGAATTGCCTGGATCTCTAATTAAACTGTCTATGGTCACCATCTTTAATAATCAGTTTTGCTAAACACTGGGATGAATTAAAGTAGCAAGGAGAGGAGATCTATTTTCCCTGGGCTATCCCATTCTGAGACCATTCTCCCTGTAGACATAGTCACTTATTACTTGATATGCCATGTATAAACAACTTCCAACAGGGACTCCAGTTTGAGAAATCATCCTGCTCTGAAGTAGGAAGGAAAGGATTATAGGGAAAAACATATGCCCTAGATTCTGTTTTTCCTCTTTATTGCCTTCATTAAGTGGAGCGCCACAAAGAAACCAAAAGATTAATGAAAAATCCTCAGCCCACACTACTTCCTGACTCTTCTTCAGGCAAATCCTATCCTTGTTTATCTATTTATCCACATAAACAGGGCCAGCGCTTCGTGCAGGTCTCTGTTTAAAGCTTTCAGACAGTTGGATGCTGCTGTTTCTCTCTTTGTCTCCTCCTTGTGCGGCAGGTCTCTGGGAACCAAGGGCATGTGGATCTACTCCTCATATTCCTGGTGAGAGTGGAAGCTAAGAGCCTTGGGATAACTCTTCCCAAGTTGTCAGGAAAGCTTCCTGCCAATGGCCCGGAGCAGAGCATACTTGACCTCTTTGTTCCTCAGAGTGTACACCACAGGGTTCAGCAGGGGGGTGATGACAGTGTAGGTCACCGAGACCAGCTGATCCTGATCCCTGCTGTTCTCTGACTTGGGCTTAAGGTAGGCAATGGAGGCACAGCCATAGTGTACAATGACCACAGTGAGATGAGAAGCACAGGTGGCAAAAGCCTTCTTCTGGCCTTCAGCAGAGGCGATCTTGAGGATGATAGAGATGATGAGGACATAAGAGATGAAAACCAGACCCATAGGTACAACAAGCACCAGAACACTAATGATCAAAGTCAAGATCTCATTAACAGTGGTATCAATGCAGGAGAGCTTCATCACAGGTCGGATGTCACAGAAGAAGTGGGCCACCTTGGTAGCACAGAAAGGTAACCTGAATACTGATGTCACCTGTGTCATTGCTACAATCAGCCCAATGCTGCAGGCTCCCCAAACCAGCTGGACGCACACCCTCTTGTTCATAATAACTGTGTATCTCAGGGGCTTGCAGATAGCTACATAGCGGTCATAACCCATCGCTGTGAGCAGGAAGCAGTTAGTGATACCAAAGGTGATGAAAAAGAACATTTGAGTGGCACAACCTGCCAATGAGATGGACTGGTTCATACCCATGAGGCTGGAGAGCATCCTTGGGAGAATGACCAATGTATATACAGTCTCTGAAGTGGACAGCATGCTCAGGAAGAAGTACATGGGAGTGTGGAGATGACAATCAATTTGAATAATTGTCACAATAATTACATTGCCTGCTAGGGTCAAGGTGTACAATGCAAGGAACACCACAAAAAGGATAAGCTGGTGCTCATGGAAGCTGGAGAAACCCTGGAAAGTGAACTCGGTTATGAGAGTGTGGTTCTCTCTCTTCATTGAGTGGTCACTAAATTTGAAATGTAGGAGAATAAAAGATACAAAATCTCAGTACAGTAGTTTAAGCACATTTCCGAAATTGATTGAATGTTGTTCTCAGCTATAAACCTGGGGATACATTTCCCAGTGGATTAAAGTTAATCCCTGGTTTACTTAACTTTACTTAAAATATTTTTTCCCTGTGGCCATCTATTACAATTTCCTATGCATCCTAGAATCATGTTTTTTTTCCCACTGTATAATCACACACATTCCCGCTTCACCCTACTATTCCTCCTTTTCTCCTCTTATTTAAATCTTCCTCATTCTTCAAAGACTAATGCAAGTTTTCAGTCCTCCATCAACACATATTGTACTCTGATGTTCTCCTGTTTATTTGGATTATTGTCCACCAGCATCCATGCGGCACTGTCCTCACACAAACACTGTGACTTTATACCTTTTACATCTGCATACCTCAAGCTCAGGATTATGCATGAATTTGATGCTTGAAAACAATTTGTTTAAGGATTGACTGGAGAATTCTTTTCTTTCAAGACTATGAATCATCCACTTGCACATCGTTTAGGAAGTAGAAGCAAAGCAGGCTCAGAAAGGTTCATCTTGTTTTCAAGAAGGAAAAGGCAAGCCTTAACCAACCACTATCCTCTCCCCACTGCTGTCTGAATGATGGAAGTCTGCTGACAGTTCACAGCCCTGACTCACATATGTTGTAAACTATGCTGTATTTTCACCTTCCCTAAACTAGAAGGCAAATTTACAGCCAATACAACTTCGTGAGTAGGCATACACCTACTCTGCGGAGGGAAACAATTGTACCAGGAAAGATGCAGCAAATTTATCTAAAGCAAAAGCAGACTCTGGATATAAAAAACAGAGTTACACTAAAGATACATCATTTTGTTGAAGGATGGGGCTCAGTTCAATTTATGTAATATTTCACTTTTTTGTCTCATTAGACAGTAAGCTCCTGTAGGGTATTTAAATTATATTCTGGTTTGCTTATGCATATTCAGAAAAAGACTTTTTGCATAAAGTAAATCACATCAGTGATGAAGGTTAGTAGGCATGGAGACCTCCTTCAAGTTTATAAAAATTTATTTGGAAGAACTTGGTGACCAGCTGTTAATCATTTACATTAAGAATGCTAAAAGAAAGTAAGGCTGCAACAGAAAATACTTCTCAACAGGGAAAATCATTTGACACTAAAATACGTGGCTAAAGATATATATCTTCTGTGAGGCATCTGGGTATAAACTAGGCAGTGGTCCAGCTGGGGGGTGTTATGGCACCTCTACTGTGAAATCAGAAACATGTGTCAGAGTTTTTGATTGTTATAATGATGGGCATGGGTGCTGCTAGCAATTAATGATGCTTAATGACCTGCAATACATGTGATGGTCCCGCCCCAGGAAGAATTGTCCTATTCCAAATACCAATAGGGTGCCTACTGAGAAATCCTGGGCTAAGGAGTCATCTGATCTGGCTCAAGTCTATCTGTCTTGAGGTAGAATGGCTGCTATGACCTGCTTAGCATCCTCCACTGTTAGGAGCCTATAATTCTTCCAAGGAAATCAAGAGAAGGAAGAGCAAACACAACCTTATGAAGACCTCCTCCAGCTGTGATAAGAGCTGTTATACTACAATAAATTAAAGTCAGCCCATGGACAATAAGCTGCATTTCATATCCTTTTCTAAAGAACACTTACGTATGTCTGTCTAGTGCTGAGTCACAACAGGAGAGCTGGGCTGGAGGAGGCCAAGAGTGAAGATCGAAATGTTGGGCTCCCATAGCCACAATGTTCAGACACAAGGAAGAGCAAGGTGACCAAGCAGGCCTATGGCAGGAGCTAAGGCTGAGCAGGCAGAGGATAACATACTCTAGCAGGAATGGGGTCAGCCTTGGGAGTTGCCATCATCCTTGACAGCACCTCTGTGTGGAGAAGTCTTCAAAGTCAGAGAACAGGCTCTCCAAAGAGCAGCCAGTGGGGCTCCTGGAGCTCACTCCCTGAGGACATCCTGAGAGCCACCCTGGGGCTAGGAGGATGCAGACAGCAGATACCTGGGGGCCTCATTATGTATGGGGTTTATTTACTCAATCCCAGGGTTAGCAATTTGGGAGCCCGGGGGAAGATTTGGCTTCAAGTAGGAATAGCATTAGTGGAATGTGCTTTATTTAGTTGAATTCTACTTATTTCAATAAGCACATTGTGGTTTTTTTTTTTACAGGTGTGCCTTTGAAATCCATAGTTTACAAATCTAGGCAGCTCAAGCTTAGAGCCATGTCGTCTTGGATTTTAGGAAGTTTAGGCTTTTTCCCTCATAGGCAGGAACTCTACCCAGTTAAAAATCTGGTATTGTTTTTGTAATAAAAGTAGCCAAATATGGCCATGATTCTGCAGAGGGCAGTTCATGTTGCCTGTCTTTCTGCCCCATGGCATTCCAAACTGTAAGTACACAGTCTTTAGACCTGAGGATGCTCTCTTGGGGGCTGGGAAACAGAGATGAGCCTCTGAACAATCTGTTCTCTTTACCCAGAATTACCTCCCCTTCTCCATTGGGCAAACTTCTACCAGTCTGTCAAGACCTAACTCCAAATTTACTTCCCCCTGAAGATGCTCCATGAGTTAATTTATTGCTTCTTTAGCATTTTCTTTCTCTAACATGTGGCGGTTATCTGCACGCATTGATTCTTCAAGCACTAAGCATATGCCAGGCCTCTTGCTAGTTGCTAGTTGCTGGGAATACAAAAATGAATGAGGTGCTTCCTCAACCTTTGGAGAGCTCACTTTTTAGTTGCAGGTGATAGACAATTATAATAAACTGAAATGGGTACCATATGTAAGTGAGACAAGGAGGAGATGGTCTTTGATTAGACTCAGGTGGATTACAGAAAAAATTCTGTAGGTAAAGTAAGACAGGGCCACAAAGAGTTTTAGAGTGTTTAAACTTTACCACTTTTAAGGGCCTTTCAAGTGATTTCATTTATTCTTCCTGTTCATGAGCTTCAAATCTCTTAGCAACTTGTCTCTTAAGGACTATAAACATTTACCACCAGCTACCCTGCACCTTCTTCCTTTCTATGTGGTGATTTTGCTTCTCTTCTGGAAAAAGACATACTTCAGCACTGGTATCTGGTAGATTGATCTGGCAGCAGTGTGAAGGTGGATTTGAGGTTGGTGGGAAGAGGCAGGGAGATCAGCTGGGTTGCTGATATAAGAGGTCATGTCAGGATGTGAGAGACATTTGGGGTGAATCAATAGGGCTTGTATCTGAATCAATGTGTGGACCAAAGGAGAGTAAAGAACTAATCATTTCATAAACTACTCTTGCCAGGTTCATTCATGCCAACTCCCTGATTATTTACAAATATGCATAGCTGCCTATTGTAACAGATAAATCAAACAAAAAGACTTCTATATTAATGGCCCATCATTAGATATGATTGGTGGCTATGGGATCTCAAGAGGAAAGGAGTAGAGTTAGGTAAAATAGCTCAATGCTTTATGATACCATTGCTTTGAGACAAATTAAGAAAATTTTGGAAATGTGGTGCTGAGTAGATGGTATAAAAATGTAGTGTCTGGGGAAAAGAAGAGGTATTCAGCTTCAGTATCAACTAATGTTTATTGAATTCTTTCACAAGTTTTTGTCTCACTTATTCCTCCAAATAACCCTATGAAGTCAGTGGTACTATCTCCATTTTACAGATGGGAGATTGTGAGGAGCACACTGTGCCATCAACTGTAAATCTGTTGGAATTTGGTGCTGGACAGAAATGAACATGTAGGGTGACTGTAGAAACAAAACTGGCAAAACACCCAAGGGGATCTGCTATAAACTCCCTTAGTTCTACAGACTGTTTTATTTGGGGGCCAGATTCAAGTAGTTCTTATTATAGTTCATTCATGGCATTCACATTAGTTTAGGATCCCAGGTCTAGACCTGCTAATGATGCTTTAGAATTGTCAATGGGAATCTTCCAGAGCCCTGAATAAGATTCACAACAGATTTAACTGAGGTCAACATTGTTTGTGAATGTCTTAGTCAGCTTGGGCTACTATAACAGAATACCATAGACTTGGTGGCTTAACCACCAGACATTTATTCTCACAGTTCTGGAGCCTGGGAATCCAAGATGAAGGTGGTAGAAAATTCAGTTCCTGGTGAGAGCTCTTTCTGGATTGCAGATGACTGCTTTCTCTCTGTTGCCTCATATGGCGGAAAAAGAGTGAGAGAGAGCTCTCTAGTGTCTTTTCTTAAAGGGTCCTAATCCCATCATGAGGACCCCACCCTTATGACCTCAACTAAACCTAATTAATTCCCAAAGGCCCCATCACCAAATACCATCACATAGGGGGTTAAGGTTTCAACATATGAATTTTGAGGGGACACAATTCACCCCGTAGCACTGAAGTTCTTTCTACTCTCACACTGCCCCCAACCCTATCCCTGTCACCTAGAACTGTGGTCTCCAAATTGTTTTGCACTTGAAAACTCCATTTTAATTTCAAAATACTTCATGAATCTCCAGTTTGAAAATAGTTGGATAATAATAGTTGTAGTATTTGTACTTATTGATAGAAAAAAGTAAATTCTGAAAAAGAGAACTATGAATTTAGTAATTGGTGCTTTCAAATGAATTGTGGTACATTCAAAAATAGTTGCACATATTTTTGTAAGTATTTATTCAACCTGTATATGAAGATTGATGTACACGTGAATCCTGAGATTCCTTGCAGACTCTGAGGCAACCAGGAGAGAAGGGGGAATGACGTTATGAGAAGTAGTTGGTAGGCCAGTAAGTGGGTGAACAAAAAAGGGAAGGGAATGTGGGGTAGAAGTGCAGAGAGGCAGCCAAGTGGTATACTAACACATGGCAGGTGTATTTAGGAAATAATTCTTGGAAGGCCCTGAGAGAATAGTTAGATTCCTTTTACTGGAACATGGCATCAGAGACCATAGGGGAAGCCTGCTTACGAAGTCAGTACTTTCTGGGAAGAGGGAACTCACTCTGTTGTTAAAACTTGGACTCTATGTCCCTATCAACAGTGACTTGCTGTTGACCTCAGAGTGACCTCAAGAGCAATGTGTACGAAGGGTGGTAATGGATGAGGTGCTTCCGCTGCTACCCATGTGCCAGGAAACATTATGCCTGTAATGTTTTTGATTCCTCACAATAACCATGGGAGGTTGATATTGTCAGCCGTCCTGTGAAAATAGGAAACAGAGGCCAGAGAGGTTAAGTAACTTTCCCTAGGACACGTGCTTATAATGGTGGGCCTAGGATTGGGACACATGCCTCTCTGGCCCCAAAGCCTGTGCTCCATCTATAATATCATGCTGTTTAAGTATCTCCTACTTCAGGTCATCAGCTCTTGGAAGGGGGTCAGGGTGAACAGTAACTGTGGAAAAGAAAATAAGAACAGAGGTTATTAATCTGATGGCCCTGAGCCCTACCATTCTCCAGTGGTCTTTGGCCCACTTTTGACTTCCTTTCTCCTTTCATCTTTGGAGCTGTGCTGAGTGGAAAAGGGATGCACCAAGATATTCTAGGATAAAGTATATTACAATACACAATTTCTGAACTCCTAGACTGATTTCCAAGACCCAAGAACATCTGATAAGGTTTGAGCTATGTGTAAATCCACAGTGTTTGGAGCTCTTTCTTCTCCTGGTCTTTATTTATTGTAAAGGAGAAGGTGGGTTAAAATAGTCATCATCATGAGCTTATAATGCAGGTATGGACTCTAGGGCCGGATTGCCTGTGTTTAAATTCATTCTGCCACATAGTAGCTATATGACCTTGAGGAATTTACTTAATCTTTTCAGGTCTCAGGTTTCTCATCTGTAAAATAAGTTTAAAAAAATACTTACCTCATAGATTTATAGTGAAGATTAAATGAATAAAGTGCTTAAATTAATGCCTGTTATCTAGGGTGCATTCAATAAATGTGCCAAAAGAGGATGTTACAAAGGGCGGCAAACAGCCTGAAAGTAATAAAAGGAAGAGAGGGAGAAGAGCTACCTGTGATGCTAACTGTATTTTATCTGCCCACAGCTATCTTCCTTCCTTTCTTCTTTTCTTCCGTCCTTCTTTCTTTTAGTAAATAATTATTGAGCAGCTACTACATACCAGGCACTGTTCTAAGTGCAACAGATGCAGAGAGAACACTCCAAGAGTGGAGTCTGATTACCTGATAGATATAGATACCACCTGGCTTAGGTCGGATTCCTTTGAAGCAGAGCCTGAAACAGGGACCCAGGTGCAAGTGATTGATCGAGGGCATACTCGCAGAGAAAATGGAGTGAGAGAAAGAGACTTGGGCAGAGAGAGAGCTAAGCAAGGATGCGGTCTCAGTTTGAGTCTAACTTCAGCCTGATTTAATGGAGGAATCTAGAACTGCACCCTAGAGTTGGTCCCATCTTGAGGCAAAGTGAGTGGTCTTTTGTACTTTCTGCATCGTTCAGGCGTTGGCTATGGACTACCCCTTGTGAGGGGTAGGAGTGGGGTATGTATCACCTCTAAGAAAGCCTTCTTTCAGACAATAGCAATTCTTCAAAGTGCAGGGAAGCTATGAGTAGTTAGCACTCCAACATTCACATCAACTGGGGATGGGTGTGCCAGCCCAGCAAAGGAGATCTGGGTAGAGCAGCAACAGAGTCCATTATACTACCCAGGGTGTCTGGGGAGAGGGGATGGGATGGAGTATGAAAGACAGGGGCTCTTCCTTTTGCAATTCTCAAATATACAAGAAGCCATTTTTATGGTTTTTGCTTAAGCTGCTCAAAATTTAACTTAACCTGTTGTAAACTGGCTATCAGAGCCTGTGCCTGACATAGCTGTCTAGGGTTCATACGTGTAATAACAGGCACACGGTAAATCATTAATGGAATGAATTTTTTTAAAATTGTAGTGTAAAATGTAGCATAAGAAGTGTTATGTGTAAATAATGAAGTTGTTATTTTAGTGCCCTTGATTTTCATACTGAGGCCAGGTTCAGATTACATAAATTCCTGTGATATGATACCATATATTCTTCCCACCCTCATTGCTGGTTTGCAATACTTTATGTCAAGAATAACAGGAATAATGTCTAACATTATAGTACAGCACCTCAATATGCTTTATCTTATTCGATTCCTATGAAGCTTGGTAAACCTATCTATCAGTCTTGGAAAATCCATCTATCTGTTCTTTCATTAATCTTTTTCTTCTTTGTTTCACTCTATCCCTGTCATTCCCAGATGCTTCGCAGATCAGGTACCTGGTGCCCTCATACTAGCTCTTATGTGACTGGCTCCTTCACTGTGATACCTCACCAAACTCTTTAAATTTTATTGTTATTGAGACTAACCAACACCTAAGAGAGAGGCTTTCTGCCCAAAGCTCTGAGCAAAGCATCCTTGACCTCTTTGTTCCTCAGGCTGTATACAACAGGGTTCAGTAAGGGGGTGATGACAGTGTAGGTCACAGAGATAAATCTGTCCTGCAGGGAATTTTGGGATTTGGGTTTTAGGTAGATGAAAGAGGTACAACCATAGTGGACAATGACCACTGTGAGGTGTGAGGCACAAGTGGCAAAGGCCTTCTTCCGACCCTCAGTAGATGCAATCTTGAGGATGGTGGTGACAATCAGGACATAGGAGATAAAGATCAAGACCATGGGCAGAACAAGGACACACAGACTGATGAGCAAAGTGATAAATTCTTTGATGGTAGTGTCAGCACAGGCAAGCTTCATTAGGGGCCGGATGTCACAAAAGAAGTGAGAGATGACGTGGGCATCGCAGAAGGGCAGGCTGAACATAGAAGACACCTGAATGATGGCTGTGCTCAGGCCAATGCTCCAGGATCCACTTGCCAGTTGTATACAAGTCTTCTTGCCCATGATGACTGAATACTGTAGGGGGCTGCAGATGGCCACATAGCGATCATATCCCATGGCTGTGAGCAGGAAGCAGTTGTTGACACCAAAAGTGAGATAGAAGAAGAGCTGAGTCGCACAGTCTGGAATGGAGATGACTCGTTGGGGGCTAAGGAGACTGGACAGCATTCGGGGGATGATAGCTACTGTATAACAAGTCTCAGAAATGGACAGCACACTCAGGAAGAAGTACATGGCTGTGTGAAGTTGACGGTTGAGGTGGATAACTGTCAAGATGATAGCATTGCTGACAAGGGTCAACAGGTACAAGAACAAAAAGACCACAAAGAGGACGAGTCTGTGCTGCCACCCAAAAATGGAAAAGCCTTCAAAGGTAAACTCTGTCACAGCTGTGAAATTGGGTCTTGGCATTGAGGAGAATCTGCGTCCGAAAGACATGAAGTGGGCAGGTTGAACATCCAGGCTGGAAACAGTAAGCTGGTGCAGGGTCATCATCAGCCATGTGCTGGGACTCAAAATGGGTGTAGCTCTGGGTTTCAGAAGCTCTCAGCATTCAGACACTGGCCAAGATCTCGAAGACCTCACAAGTTCCCAGAGGCCTGACATTGGGGGCAGACGTATTGGGGAGGAAGAGAGTAACTATGTAAAGGGAGTAGTGGAAATACCTAACAACTTGGCTAGACAGAGCTATAGCCCATGGAAGGCACTTGACTGAGTGTGCACAGCCCCAGAACTCTGCCCTAACTCACCTGGGTTAGACCAGCTGTGGCCTATCACATGTCAGAGACCCAGTGCAAAGGGATGTGCATGAAGAGGGAATTCAAGCCAGGGATAGATCTCTATTTGAGGTACACTTTTGGGAGGTAAGAGGCCAGCTCCAGCTCTGGTCAGACGGGCTTGGTAAACCAAGGTACATAACACTGCCCCCTCTCACATTCAAATTCAAAGTGGCTACCATCTGGAATACAGCGGTGAGAGGATACACTGCTTTTTTTTTTTTTTTTCTTGAGGAAAGTCTAGTGTGTGGACTCAGGACATTCTGTGATCCAGAGCAACTCTCTTTTCAGCCCTGCTTTCTTCCTGTGTTCCCCCAAATACCACTTGTTTTAACACCCGAGTCTCCGTCCTTCTGTGTGGAAGGAAATTTCTGCTTCTATTTTCTAGTCTCTAGTTAAATACAATAAAAAGTCTGAAACTTAAGGGTTTGAAGTACCAGAAACTATAAAAAAATAGTGATAAAAACAACAAAATATTTAAGTTTATAGAAATCTCTGGCTTTAACCCTGATGTAAGTAGAGGGATGCTTGATTTTCTTTGCTCACTTCATTTGTCTCCATTTGCTCACCTATAAAATAGAGAGAATAATATCTACTCATAGTGTTACTATGGAGATTATATGAATTCCTGTATGTAAATAGCCAAGCACAGTTCTTCTTATATAACAGGCAAACAATGCATTCAATTTCTGCTTCCTTCCATTCATCTGTCTTCCCCATCCCCACTCCGCATAACTCTGGGTTCTACTTTTATGTTAGACCCACCCAAACATGCACCCATACACACACACACACACACACACACACACGCACACACACACATTCTCTCTCTCTCTTTTGTGTTCATGGATGGTTCTTTTCATTAATTTCTCCAATCTCTACTGATTGGAAAGTCCAATCCTCACTTTCCACCTCCTTTCTAACCCTAGGTTCTGAAATTTGTGGGGATGGGGTGGGAGTGGTCTGGAATCAAACACCTCTCTGATCAAACTCCAGCTCTACTTACTTCGTGTGTGACCTTAGAAACATTTCCTCGTATCTTTCAGCCTCAGTTTCTTCACCTGTAAGATGAAGACAGTACTAGTATCTACCTTAGAGGACTCATGGAAAGATTACATGAGAAAATGCCTGTAAGGCACTTAGCAGAGGGCCTGGTATAGAGTATGCTGTCAATAAATGGTAACCGTTGATAAAGATGAGCATAGACTTCAAAATAAGGGTATTCGAGGTCATTGTTTTATCCTCACTTCTCCTCTCCCAAACCCGCCTTTAAGGTGAGAAGGTGGTCAGTCTTCATCTAACTAGTGCTTGTGTAGCAGCTTGCAGTTTGGAGGATGCTTTTCTATCTTTTGGAGACATGAGGAGAAGGAGGTAGCAGGGAAGGAAACACAATACTCAAGCAGGGAAGAGAGTTCTAAGGATAGGGGGAGGCTCTGGATGTGGGTTGGAATGGGGAAGCCGTTCCCAGTGCAGCAATTCTGCAGGCAGGCCTGCGTCCAGGACCTTCTACTTGGACACCTGTGCTCACAAAACCCTGATATTTCAGTCAGCCATTCACTGACCCCACCTTCCTAGCCACTGGTTGATATCTGGGGCAGGAAAAAGGAGGAAACGGTGGGGACTTCTATGTTCAGGGAATATGCCTTTTCCAGTATAAAGGGGGCAATTTAGGTTTGTTTAACCAAAGTCAGATGTTCCATTTCTTGTCTCCAGGCCCCACATATCAGGAGTGTAATAGAGAATGGTAGGGACAGGACTGGATGTTCCCAATTCTCCTGGCTCACTCAATGTGACACCCTAAATACTATGTTTTGGGCTAAATTGACCAATTAAGCCCTTTGAAAGTTCTGCCTGAGATTTTCTAAGGCTAATGCCCAGATAACCTTTTCTGAGTGATTTTTTTCAATATTTATAATGCTGTTTATCTCCTAAATTTTGTGGTACAGCTGTGCATTTTTCCACTTGAGAATATTCCCAGGAGACAAAAGGAAAAGAGAAAGTGGCACCCCATGAGACAAGGGTCATAGGCCACATCCAGTCACAGACAAGAATCATGTTTCATTGAGTCATAGAGTGTGACTTACATCTTACCGTGCAGGGCTAAGGCTCATTTCACTTCAGGGCAGTGAGGCTTGAGAGCGTAGCACCACGATTGCCAGGATTCCCACTGTGCCGTGGCAGATACAGCACCCAGAGAATCTTCTGAAGGGGAGGACTAGAAGAAAAACTTAGAACCCACCAGAGTCTGTCAGTTAATTCCTCTCCCCTATTGGTCAGATCTGGGAGTAACAAACAGACCGAAAGCAGCTCTAGGCTTGCCTGTGTCTCCCCAAAGCCCCATCCCTTTAAGTCTGGATTGCAGGATGTCAGAGAGGACCATTCTCCTGGGCTCCAGGACTCCGGGGTCCCTCTCCCCATAGCCACAGTGACAGTCCCCAAGGCAGCAGTAGCAAGATCCAAACACCATGATGTCTGGGGATCTCATTAGAAAAGGAGCCCATCAATTCGATCCCATAGATAGTATGTAGGCAATCTGGGGTTTCCCAAAGGAACGAAGCCTTTGTGTTAGGACATGGTCCTAGTCCACTCAGTGGATGAAGAGAATGAAGAGGAGCTCTTGCCTTGAGACCACCATTGCAGAGAGGACCTCAGAACCCAACCATGTTTAAGGGTGCAGCTTCATTAGACAAGTCCCTCACTCTGGGTTCTCTGTACCCTAACAGCTGAAGGATCTCTCTCTGAGGTCCCTTCCAATTTGAATATTCTAGGAACTGTGACTCATTCATTCACTGATTCCTCCAACAAATACTCATTGAGTGCCTCTCATATGCCAGGTACGTGGAATATAGCAGAAAGTGGGGACACAGCATCTGTACTACATGCCAGTTCTGCTGGCTTTGCATACCAGACTTCAAGGCATCACTGTGTATTGTGTAGGAAAAGCTGAGAACCTTCTCTTTGAGGACGATCACAAGAAAGACCCTCATTTGAGTTATTCCTGAATCTCCCCTCTCGCTCACTCCCAGCATTTAGGCAGTCAGCTGACCTGGTCTTGTCTGTCTTTCACAGTGTGAGCCTGCGATGGGCCATTCCAAAGGCTGAAAGAGAATCAGATGTTAAATATACCAGGTTTTCCTGGAACTTGGTCTCTTTAGTAATTCCTAGTTCTGGTACCCAGTTTATGTCTTTCTCTTAGAGACTTCACAAGTAGGAAAGTCTCCCTTTCTAAGAATTAGCATACTGAGAAATGAATACATGAAAGCAAGGCAGTTTATGGTGTTGTCTTTGACAAGCCAAGTCAACTGAGAGAGACTGACAGGCATGGAATAGTGGCCAGGTATTTGGTTCAATTCCACATAATCTCTTTTAAGGCCCTCAAACATTTACCCAAGAGAAACTGGAAATACTGGGGCTCATAAGCAGTTAAAATGCAGAGACCCACAGCTAAGAGACAGATGTATTGCATTAATAGATTTTTCTAGTGTTGACTCATTCATACATTTTTAAGGGAAAACCCTACTTGGTCTTTTTATACACTATTGAATTCAATTTGCTATTTTTTCATCCATCCATTGTTGGTCAATAATTATCTTTTTCTACTTTATCTATTTTTGGTACCAAAGATTTGCAATTAGCGACCTCTTTGAATGATGGGAAAATTTCACACCTTTTCTATAAGTCTGGTGTCTTTTTTTGTTGTTGCTTGTTAGTTCTTTGAAAGAACAGGTTTTTCACTATCATTTCCATTTTTTAGGGTTATTATTCTAGTAAATTTTCCATTTCTTCTTGGTACAATTATAGTAAGATATTTCTCTGAATTTTCCCATTTTATATACTTTTTCAAATAGATTAATATAAAATTGTTCAAAGTTTGCTTTTATAATTATTTTGTTCATTTGTCTCTGCCCTTGTATCCTTTTTTCCTCATTTTGTTTATTGTATTTCTCTGATTTATTATGTTGTGAAAGGTTTTGTTTTTAAATTAATCTTTCCACAGATCCAAAATTTTAAAACATAACATTTCTATTATTTTATATTTACTTTGTATTTTAATTAATTTCTATTTTGTTATTATTTGTGTCTACTGTCTTTGGTTTCTTTTTAAAGGCTTTTGAATCAAAATCATTTGTTTATGGGGCTGGCCCGGTGGCGCAAGCGGTTAAGTGCGCGCGCTCCGCTGCGGCGGCCCGGGGTTTGCTGGTTCGGATCCCGGGCGTGCACCGACGCACTGCTTGGCAAGCCATGCTGTGGCGGCGTCCCATATAAAGTGGAGGAAGATGGGCACAGATGTTAGCCCAGGGCCGTCTTCCTCAGCAAAAAAAAAGAGGAGGATTGGAGGATGTTAGCACAGGGCTGATCTCCTCACAAAAAAAAAAAAAAAAAAAAAAAATCATTTATTTATTTCCTCTCTCGTTTTACAGTAGATATATAAAGCTATAAATTTTTTTCTGAGAACTACTTTGGATGTACCTCATTCGTTTTGATGTTAGTTCTTTTGTTAAGTTGTACTGTGTATTTTTAATTTTTATTTCTTTAACTCACAGTTTATTTGGATGTTTATGTTAAGAGAATAAGCTTAATATGAAAATCAAGAACTCAGATCCTGGAGTCAGGGTGTCTGGCTTGTGGCCTACTCTGCCACTTACTATATGTGACCTTGGGCAAGTTGCTCAATCTCTCTGCCCTTCAACCTCCTTGTTTGTAAAATGTAGAGAATAATAGTACTGACCACAAACAATTGTTGCAAAGATTGAATGAGTAAATATTTGAAAGTGCTTAAAATAATAGTGGTCATATAGTGCTATGTATGTGTTTATGAAGTAAATCTTCAGTACTCTGAGGAGGGATAATGGAGGGTTTGGCTAGGGTTTTTTTTTGGTTTATTTCTTACTTTATTGCATTGTGGACCATGAAAATTATTTACATAATATCAATATTTCAGAATTTCTTGAGGCATCCTTTATGGTCAAAATAGTGAACATTCTCTGTACAAAGATTAGAGTTTTAGATTAGGCTTGTTACTTGTCTTTATAACCTTTTTAGCCCTATTAACCCATACTGATTATCTTATTAGTAAGTTTCCAAGAGAAATGCGTTAATATCTCCTACTATGATTGTTTGTCAATTTCTTCCTATATTTTTATCAATTTTTGCATAATGCATTTTGAAGGTATGCTGTTAGGATCTTATAGATTCATTAATGGAATAGTTTCCTGGTGAATTGTTTTGTTTATCAATATTGTAAGTCCCTTAGTGATTTTCACTTAGAATAATACTTTGTCTGATATTCGTAATATTACCAATTTTATTTTTGTCAGCCTTTTCCTGGATACCATTTCAACCTCTTCATTTTCAACTTCTCTGTGTCATATTATTTTAATAGTGTAGATTCAGATTACTAAAATTCAGTCTGAAAGCCTCTGTGTTTCAATTGATTAGCTTAATTCATTCACGTTATTGTAATTAGAGAAATTGTTGGATATTACTGTCATCTATGATCTTATTTTATATTTTCCATTTACTAAGATTTCTTGATTTCTGTTTGTTTCTTAGCCATCTTTTGTTGACTAATTTGTTTGTTCCATTTTCTGGTTAGAAAGTTATATATACACCATTTCTATTCATCCAACAGTTAGCCTTCATTCTTACAATTTAATTTTATTTATTTACTTTTTATTGATTGATTGATTTAATGCAGATATTAATGAGATCACCCTCAGAGCTTTTTTATTTCTTTTTTTTTTTTGGTAAGGTAGATTGGCCCTGAGCTAACATCTGTTGCCAATCTTCCTCTTTTTGCTTAAGGAAGATTTGCCTTGTGCTAACATCTGTGCCAATCTTCCTCTATTTTGTATGTGGGATGCCACCATGGCATGGCTGGATGAGCAGTGTGTAGGTCTGTGCCTGGGATCGAAACCTTCGAACCCCGGGCTGCTGAAGTGGAGCATGCGAACTTAATCACTACATCACTGGGCCAGCCCCTAATTTTATTTTTGATAAATAATCCAAATGTAGAATTAAAAATGCAAAATAGTACTACATTGTTTAAACATTTAGTTTTCTATCTGCCCATGATTCTTACTTCTTAGAAGCACCTACTTTCAACTCTTTTATCTGTTTCTCATGTTATTCACTTCCATATTTCTGCTATATTATATATATAATGCAAATAACAGTATTTCTTAATTCCTAAATTTTAGGCATTATCTCTTGACTTCCTAGATCACTTATAATACCATCTATGTACACATGAACACAAACATACCCACACACTTCTCTTGTCACCATCTCATTAAAAGTTAAATCTATCTTAAGGACACACATTATTATAATATGCAAATATTATTTACAACCGAGCTGTGTAGCATCCTACAAGTGTACATCTGTTCCAGTGCAGTTTTTGTCTTCTTGCTAAATTTTAGTAATTGAACTCTTTTGTTTATATAGTTTTCTAGTGTCTATAATGAATCCAACCTCAAATTTTCCACCAGAACAGTAAAACCTTCTTCCGTAGATAGATAAAGTCAAATATTAGGTTTGGTAATGTTGAGTAATATTCCCAAGTCATTTTTATCTATCTGTCTATCTATCTATCTATCTATCTATCTATCTATCTATCTATCTATCTATCTATCTAGTCTCCTTAGTTGGCCTGCTAGTCAGTTAGTTTCTTTTTGTTTTAAGATTACCATTCTGGAGTCTTCTTCCCTCCTTCTTTAATCCATCTCTTGGATTGATCTGTAGGGCTGCTACAGGGCTATAATCCTGCAGCTTTTCTTCACAAGCATTCTCCTTCCTCCAGCTTTATTAAAGTATAATTGACAAATAATATTGTATATATTTAAGTTGTACAATGTGATGATTTAGTATACATACAGATTTGTGAAATGATTACCACAATCAAGCTAATTAACACATCCATTACCTCACATAAAAAATTAAACAATTTATTTTTTTGAGTGTGGTGAGAATACTTAAGATGTATTCTTAGCAAATTTCAAGTATACAATACAGCATTATTACCTATAGTCACCATACTGTACATTAGATCCCCAGAACTTATTTTTCTTATAACTGAAAGTTTGTACCCTTTGACCAACATCTCCCCATTTCCCCCAGGCCCTGGCAACCATCATTTTACTCTCTGCTTCTATGAGTTCAACTTTTTTATATCCCACATATAGGTGAGATTGTACAGTATTTGTATTTCTGGGTTTGGTTTATTTCACTTAGCATAATGTCCTCCAGGTTTATTTATGTTGTTGCTAATGTCAAGATTTCCTCCTTTTTTGCCTGAATAATATTCCATTGTGTGTATATGTATGTAACTGTGTATGTGCATGTGTGTGTGTATCCATTCATCTGTCGATGAACACTTAGATTGTTTCCATGTCTTAGCTGTTGTGAATAATGCTGCAATGAACATGGGAGTGCAGATATCTCTTTGAGATACTGACTTCATTTTCTTCAGATACATATCCAGAAGTGGGATTGCTGGATCACATGGTAGTTCTATTTTTAATTTTTTGAGGAATCTCCATACTGTTTTCCATAGTTGCTGTAACCAATTTACATTCCCACCAACAGTTCACAAGAGTTTCCTTTTCTCCCCATCCTCACTGGCTTTGGTTATTTCTTGTCTTTTTGATAATAGCCATTCCAACAGGTGTGAGGTGGTATCTCATTGTGGCTTTAATTTGCATTTCCTTGATGATTAGTGATGTTGAGCACCTTTTCATGTACCTTTTGGCCACCAAGATTCTGAGATTCCCTGATCTCTTACCTATCTTAGTGTCCAGATTTTCTGGATCTCTCCTTTTGGTGGAGTAGCTCTTCAATAACTTCCTGAGAACAAGAACATGGGATGTAAATTCCTTAAAATATTACTTCTTTGAAAATATCTTTATTATATTCACACACATTATGAATAATTTGCTGGACATATTAATTTAGCTTAGAAATAATTTCCCTTCATAATATTGAAGGCATTCCTTCATTGTTTTATTGTATTTTTTAAAAAAGTCTAATTTCATTTGTATTATCAGTCTTTTTAATATGATGTTTGTTTTCCTCTCTCTTTTTGGAAACAAAATTTTCCTTTTTCCCTCGAGTGTTGCTATTACAAGATGATACTCTTCAAAGTGTGTACTCTTCCTATTTTTTTCCCACTATGCTAGTCACTCAATCTGAAATTCATGATCTTCAATATTTTGAAATATTCTTTTCATTGATGTTGTCTTTATTCTATTTTCTCTATTTACTCATTCTGGAACTCATATATGTTGAACATTAAACCTCCTCTACCGATCCTCATATTTTCTATTCAATCTCTTTTATTATCTAAATTCTTTTCTTTTTACTACATTTTCTAGAAGACTTCCTCAACATTCTCTTCCAATTTTTGAATTTATTAATGGAAGAAATTGCCTTATTTTCTAAATTTTTCTTGGTATAGAAGCCTACTTTTATTTCATCTATACACTCTAGTCTCTCATCTCTTTGAAGATATTAAATATGTATATATAAAAATACACGTGCATATATTTTTAAAAACTTTTATCCTCTCTATGCATTATCTCTCATTTTTCCAATTTTCTTATTTTTCCTGTTTGTTTGTTCCCATATGGTCTTCCATGTTAAAAACCACCTTGATTTTCCATTTATATCTAAGAAAGAGGCTCTAATAAGCCAACTGGAAGTTCTGGAGATATATCTGTGTATATAGGGCAATAAAGTGACAAAGTCATTTTTCACTGGGAAGCACCCAGATGTTAGTATCTATAGATATATCCTCTTGGGAGTCTCCATCTCCCCAGGGAGGATTCCTCTAATGTTCTTTCTGGTGGCCGTACACCTTATTGCCAGGATTGTGGGAGTCAGAGGAGGAGAAGACTGGAATGAATGTCTCTCTGCTTGGTATGTGGAATTTCTCTTAATCTGCTTATTTTCTACAGAGCATTTCCCCTCAGTTCTTCAAATATCTCTGGAAAATGTAAATCTGTGGTATTTTGCTTGGATGTTGAAGGGGCATTGACCTTGCTACACAGAGTGGGGAAGGAACCCCCACTCTACATATTCTGGAAGAACCATATTTAGAGAATTAAGAAAGATGGAATGAAGCCATTATCAAGAACTGTGAAAGGATTTACCTTATTTGCAAGCTTACAAGTTAGCCTGCCACAGTTTCATGGACGCAGGCAGAAGACACGAGACTCCTGAGTCTGAGACAAAAGACATTATTACTCACAGCAATAGTACTGACATTTGCACTGGTTCTCTGAGCCCCAATTCTTACAGAAGAACACAAAGAGAGCCAGGAAATACCTGAACATGCAGTGAGTTGCATTAGAAAAGTGGAACTCTGAGCTTGGGGAACTTGAATCTGCTATAAAGTGCCTCCCTGCCCTATGCTCTAGAGGGAGGCACTATCTCTATCTTCCAAAGCTGTTCATTATACAAATGTCCTTGAAATAATAATCTGGGACAAAGACAGTGAGTGCCTCTGCTCACAAGAAGTGCATAAATGCAAGAGACCCAAGGAGAATTGTCACAGTTCAAATAGGTACAGCAAAATCTAAAAGGGAAGGAAGATGTGTTGTGTGTAACAGTGGGTGGGGGTAAATGTTGGCTTCTATAATTAAGCGTAGAAACATTGAGCATCACCAATGGGTGGAAAAGCAGCATGACTTTTATAAAAGAAATGTATTCTTTAAGAGGTCAGATGAACCATTTGCTATATAAGTAAAAGAAATAATATATTTTTGGTTTCAAAAATTGGAAAGCTTCTCTCTCTAATATTTGAACCATTAAAATAGTAAAGAACCTTTATCTATTATGGTTAGGTTAGAGGTAGATAATAAAGGTCAAGGTAAATGATTATTCATCTTAATGAAAATGTATATACTCCTTAAAGGTGTAAAGATATGAAGTCAATGAAAATAAATGGCAGGAGTTTCTTTGCAGCTAGCAGGAAGTGGCAAATAAATTTCAGTGAGAAAATGCAAAATAATGCATTAGAAAAAGAGGGCTTAGAGTATGATTAAAGCACGAAGTGCTCTGAGTTATTAACGTAAAAGATAGCAGAATTTGAAGCACTATGGGCTCTTCCTAAGTATATAGGCCTAGATTAAAAAAAAAAAAAGATAGGTTTAATCAGAGATCAGTAAAAACAAAAGCAAGAACCCTCATGCAAATTCTCTGTTCACCTTCATGCAGTGCAGGTGATGCCCCATCTGTGCTACTAGAGAAGGTTAGACATGACATGATCATCCCTAATAATGATAATAATAATTATGACCAACGTTTTTTGAGATCTTACTCCATGTCAGTTTTATGCATTAACCCATTTGAGCCTCACGGTATTCTTCTGAGTTAAGTACTAATACTATCCATTGTATAGATGAGGAAAGTGTATTACAGAGAGGATCAGAGCTTGCCTAAGGAGAAATAAGACTCAATCGTAGGGCCCTTTGGCTCTGGAGCCTCTGTATTTAACCACCAAGCTATAGTGATTCTCTTGCTGCTTCATCTAGATCTTTATAAATGCTGGTGTCTAACTAGATGCCCTGTGACACATGCGTCATTCACCTTTCTCTTACTAGCTTGGATAACCGTTTTTATAGTGTACCGTGACTCTAAGACTGAGTTAGGTGCCTCTCCTTTATGCTTCCATAGCATCCTATACTAATCTCCATCAAAGTACTCATTACTCTGTACCGTCATATCCATTACCTTTCTCCTCTAATGATGTTCTGAGTTCCTTAACATCAGGGACTCTTTCCAATTCATTTTTAATTCAATAAATATTTATTGAGAAACTATTATGTACAAGTCATTGAATCCATAGACACTAACACATTGTAGGGGAATAAGAAATATTTGATGAACCAATAAATAAATTATGTTCCTCTTTGGAATTCCTCTCCCCTTAAGATCAACTGTGAATTTTATTGCTAATTTCAAAGAGGAAGATGGGTTAATTGCATAACCACATTGAATAAGTTATAAAATTGATTACATTCGTGCATTCGTCCTATAATTATTGCTGTTCATCTTTAGCTTCCAATTCCTACTCTAAAATGATCTTTGGAAGTCTTCCTGGTTAAGTGCTCCATGTTTAGTATCTCCGCTGGTAGGAAGCCTGAAACCTTATATATACTTAGAGTTTACTTATATAGCATTTACTAGGTGCCAGATACTTTTCTAACTACATTGCATATATTAACTAATTTAATCCTCACAACTCTGTGAAGAAAGTGCTATCATTAAGCCCACTGTAGAGATAAAGAAACCGAGACATAAAGAAATTAAGTAACTTGCCTATGGTTATTTAGTTAAGAATTGGAGGAAACAGGATTCAGTCCTGGGCAGTGTGGCTCCAGAGTCCATGCTCTTAATCACTGAGCCCTATTGCTTCTCATTACACTCTATTTCCTCTTTGAGGCATAATGATGGGAAACTGCATTTTAACACATCCTTTGTGAGAGATCACTTGATAAAAACTTTACAGGGAAAAATATGACACTCTATCAAAGTTTAGGATGATCATAGTCTTTGACTTTGCATTTTAACTTCCTGGTATTCACTTATGTGTTAAATGACATATTTACAAAATTTTCTGTTATAGAATTGTTTATAATGGCAATAGCTGGAAAAATAATTATAAGCTTAGTTAATAAATAATAACATATCTATAAAATGGAAAATTATGCCACCATTAAAAAAATTCAGGTAAGTCTTTAAATACTCTATGGAAGGGCATCCAAGATAGTGTTAAATATAGTGGAGAAAGTATTAATGTGCATATGAGCATGTGTGCTTGTATATTAGCTTGTATATGTAAGGCATATCTGTGTATTTATAGACTATGTATTTTCTGGAATGAGTAGAGGGTGGAGAGGTGAAAGGAGAGAGTATATTGACTACCTTAACATGACTTTGCTATTCAGTTGTTTTCCATAATACAACTTTACTATTCCATTGTCTTCATCAACATGGCATTGCTATTCCAAAAAATTCTTGCCTAGGAAGACAAAAGTTGTATATAACTTTATTGTTCCTCTTAGGAACCTCCGCAAAAAAACTCTTGCCAATAACTACAAAACTGATCAGCTTTTCAATAAATAACATCAAATTGCTGTTAACTCTCTAAGGCACTTGAAACCCTCACCTCAAAAGTCTTACTTTGTTGAATCCACCAATCCTAAACTAATATATCATGACCCTTACCTAATCCTAATTAAGTCCCTGAATTGAAAAACTGACCATAGACCAGAATCCAAAACTTCATAAACAGCCTAACTTTGCACTCCCCTCTGTTAGATACTACTAATAATCTGTCAAAGTGGTACTCTCCCTTATCAAAGTAAGAACAAACTCAGCTTTGTTTATCAACAGATTGTTTTGGTGGTATTTTCAGGGAGTCAGCATTTTAAAAGGGATATGAAGGAAGTTGAAGGAAGACTATTATTTAACTATAAACTTGTTTTACTTTTGAATTTTGTAGAGTGTCTGAGTATAACTTATTCAACAAAAGAATTAGGAAGGAAGAGAAGAAGAAAAGGAAGAAAGGGAGAAAGAACGAGAAGGAGGAAGGAAGGAAAGAGGGAAGGAAGGAAGGAAGGAACAAAGGAGGGAGGGAAGGAAGGAAGGCAGGAAGGAAGGAAGAAAGGAAGGAAGGAAGAAAGGAAGGAAGGAAGGAAGGAGTAAGGCAAGGTACTGGACAGAAACACTTCAGGAGAGAATATAAAAGAAAAATCCCATATCTAAGTCCCTTGTCATTTCAATACATAGAAGCAAAGTAGGAGCAACCAACAGAGAAAGAGCATCTGTGATAAGACTGAGTTAACAAACAAACAAACAAACAAAAAAAAACAAAAACAACTTCAGAGTGCTCTAAATTTCTTAGCTAGAAGCAGGGTCATTTGTAGAAGAAAGGGAGAGAGGAGGAATGCAATTTATGTTTGTGGATGTAATTAAATTCCATGAACTCTAGAACAGCTGGGAAGCAAGAGACAAACTTTAATGCCCCTATATTAAACTCATTTCTAAAAAAAACAGTCATTCCTTGGAAGGCAGGAAAGATTCCAGCTGCACCAATTCAGGTCAGTGAGACAGAGAGTAGAGTTACCTTGACACACTGGCATGCCATTTCTTCTTCAATAAATTCAGTAGATCATATCTGGAGACAAAGTGCTGCGCAGAAGGAGGGAAGATCTGAAGATGAAATCAGAGATCCAGCACATACTGCCTTCTCCTAAGAAAAGATTTGCTTATATCTTCCTTCCTCAGTTTCCACTGTGGTTTCAGTGGCCAATCTCCATTCTAAATTGGATGAAAAACATTAATCTATCCATACAAGAAACTCCAAAGAAAGATAAACACAAAGAAAACCACATATGGAAACATTGTAGTCAAAGTGTTAAAAGACAAAGTGATGAAATCAACAAGAGATAAACAACTCATCACATACAAGGGAACCAAAATAAGACTAACAGCTGACTTCTCATCAGACAGTGGCGTCCAGAGTCAATGGGATGACACATTTTAAATGACTGGGAAAAAAACTGTTGATCAAGAATTCCTTTTTTTCCCCCAAGTTTTCTTTTAAAAGAGATGTTTAAAAGTACCTAAACAGAAAAAGTGACTTCAAGAAAAAAATGCAAATAACTGCGGAGTTCCAGGTTGTTTCTAGGACAATGATCCATAGCTTCCTCTTCAACACAATCTGAAGATTTCAATGCCCAAAATCTTAAGATCAAGAATTCTGTATTTAGCAAAACTATTATTCAAAAATGAAGGTGAAATAAAGACATTCCCAGGTAGTCGAAGACTTGAGAGTATTTGTTGTTAGCAGATCTGCCATACAAGAGTACACAAAGTTCTTCAGGATGAAAGAAAATGACACCAGACAAAAACTGAAGTCCATGCAAAAAAATGAACACCAATTATAATAATTCCATAAGATAGAATATAAATGTATATTTTTATTTAGAAAAATTTTGATATGAAAAGTGATTATATGTGTATATTTTTTGCTTTTCCAATGAAGTAGAGATTATACACTACAAACATATCACAAAAGTAGCATGTTGACTCTTAACTATTTTGAGTTAATTAACTTTTTCCTCACCATTGGTACCTGGATTATTAAGGGAAGAGCCTTCCTTAAACTCATTTTGGCTCCTCTTGTCCTTCTTCTTGTCCTTCCACCTTCCCTTTTCTCTATTCTCCTGTTGTTGGAAGCCCCAGTTCTGATCTCCTTCTTATTTTTCTGTCTTCTTAGGTCAATTTCGTAGCATTTTTCAACAATCAGCTCCATGAGCATTCTCTTCTTCTTCTGACCCCGTTTTTTACCCTGTGCATGGGAGAGGCATTTCTTTCAGCTCTACATGGACTTCTGCTTCAAGTAGCTTTTTTATAGCCAGAAGTGATCATATGAATCATATAAATCAGACCAAATCCTATGACCCTGTTGACATGGCCAGAGCCCCATATCTGTCTCACGTAGTTAGAAGTCTTTCCTCAGTTTCTACTCTCCACAATCTCCTGTACATTTGGAGATCTACATGTGAGTAAAAGGCAATTTGATTTGGATTGGTAGAAAGTAGTCACTGAAGAAAACTTATACCTTACACCAACTCATTTCTAAAAGTTTATATCTTACTATTATCATCATACTAAAACTGGATGCAATTAGTTTTTTTAAAGACTTTTTTTTTAGAGAAGTTTTATGTTCACAGCAAAATTGAGAGGAGGGTACAGAGACTTCCCAAATACTTTCTGCCTGCACATTTGCATATCTTCCCCCAGTATCAACATCTTCCACCAGAGTGGTACATCTATTACATTTGATGAGCCTACATTAACTTAAAGTCCAAAGTTTACAGTAGGCTTTACTCTTGGTGTTGTACATTCTATAGGTTTGGACAAATATGTAATCACATGTATCCATTATAGTATCATACAGAGTATTGTCATTGCCCTAAAAATCCTCTGTTCTCTGCCTATTCATCCTTCTCTCCCCTTCAACCTCAGGTTAATCACTGATATTTTTACTGTCTCCATAGATACCTTTTCCAGAATGTTACATAGTTGGAATCATATAATGTGTAGCTTTTTCAGATTGGCTTCTTTCACTTAGTAATATGCATTTTAGTTTCTTCCATGTCTTCTCATGACTTGATAGCTCATTTATTTTTAGTGCTAGATAATATTCCATTATCTGTATGTACCACTGTTTATTTATTCACCTAGTGAAGGGCGTCTTGTTTATGTCCAAGTTTTAGCAATTATGAATAAAACTGCTATAAATATCCATGTGCAAGTTTTTGTGTGAACATAAGCTTTCATCTCCTTTGGGTAAATAACAAGGAGCACAATTACTGGATCATACAGTAAGAGTATGTTTAGTTTTGTAAGAAACTGACAAACTGTCTTCCAAAGTGGCTGTGTCACCAGCAGTGCATGAGAGTTCCTGTTGTTCCACGTCCTCATCAGCTTTTGGTGGTGTTAGTGTTCTGGATTTTGACCATTCTAATAGGTGTGTAGTGGTATCTTGTTGTTTTCATTTGCATTTCCCTGATGATGTATGATGTGGAGAATCTCCTCATATGCTTATTTGCCATCTGTGTATCTTCTTTGGTGGGGTGTCTGTTAAGGTCTTTGGCCCATTTTTTTAAATGGGTTATTTGTTTTCTTATTGTTGAATTTTAAGAGAGTTCTTTGCATATTTTCAACACTAGTCTTTTATCAGATGTGTCTTTTGCAAATATTTTCTCCCAATTTGTGGTTTGTCTTTTCATTCTCTTGACATTGTCTTCCACAGAGCAGAAGTTTTTAATTTTAATGAAGTCCAGCTTATCAATTCTTTCTTTAATGGATTGTGCCTTTGGTGTTATATCTAAAGTATCATCACCATTCCTAAAATCATCTAAGTTTTTCTCCTATGTTATCTTCTAGGACTTTTATAGTTTTTGATTTTCCATTTAGTTCTGTGATCCTTTTGGAGTTAATTTTTGTAATGTTGTTAGGTCTGTGTCTAGGTTTATTTTTTGCATGTGGATGTCTAGTTGTTCCAGTACCATTTGTTGAAAAGACTATCTTTTGCTCCATTGTAATGTCTTTGCTCCTTTGTCAAATATCAGTTGACTACATATGGATCTATTTCTGAGCTTTCTGTTATGTCCTACTAATCTGTCTATTCTTTCACCAGCACTGCACTGTCTTGATTACTATAGCTTTATAGTAAGTCTTGAAGTGGGGTATGTCAGAACTTCAACTTCTTTCTTCTCTTTCAGTATTGTGGATATTTTGCTTCTCCAAATAAACTTAGAATCAGTTTATTGATACCCACAAAATAACTTCCTTGGATTTTGATTGTAATTGCATGACTCTATAGATCAAATTGGGAAGAACTGACATCTTGACAATATTGAGTCTTCCTATTCGTGAACATGGAATATCTCTACTTGTATTTAGTTCTTTAATTTCATTCATCGGAGTTTTGTAGTTTTCCTCATATAGATATTGCACATATTTTGTTAGATTTATACCTAAGTATTTAATTTTTGGGGGTGCTAATGTAAATGGTATTGTGTTTTTAATTTCAAATTTTATTGTTCATTGCTGGTACATAGGGAAGCAATTGCCTTTTGTATATTAACCTTGTAACTTGCAACCTTGCTATAATTGCTTATTAGTTATAGGTATTTGTTGATTCTTTTGGATTTTCTACATAGACGATCATGTCATCTGTGAACAAATACAGATTTATTTCCTCTTTCCCAATTTATATACACTTTATTGTCTTATTGCATTAGCTAGGATTTCCAATACTATGTTGAAAAGGAGTGGTGGTATAGGACATCTTTACCTTGTACCCAATCTTAGCAAGAAAACTTTGAGTTTCTCATCATTAAGTATGATGTTAGCTATAGGTTTATTGTGGATATGTTTTTATCAAGTTGAGGAAATTCTCCTCTATTCCTAGTTTACCAAGAGTTTTTTTTTTTTTAACATGAATGGGTGTTGATTTTGTCAAATACTTTTTCTATATCTATCGATATGATCATGTGATTTTTCTTTTTTAGCCTTTTGATGTGATGGATTACATTAATTGATTTTCAAATGTTGAACCAGCCTCACGTAACTAGGATAAGTCTCACTTGGTCATAATGTATAATTCTTGTTATATATTGTTGGATTCAGTTTGCTAATATTTTGTTGAGGATTTTTACATCTATGTTCATGTAGTTTTTTTCTCTTGTAATCTCTTTGTCTTTTTTTGGTATTAGGGTAATGGTGGCCTCATAGAAGGAGTTCAGGAAGTATTCTCTCTGCTTCTATCCTCTAAAAGAGATTGTAAAGAATTAGTATAATTTCTTCCTTAAATATTGGGTAGGATTCACCAGTGAACCTATCTGCGCCTGGTGCTTTCTGACCTTATATTATTTTTCTTCTCTCTAAAGAATTTATTTTAACATTTCTTGGAAGGCAGGTCTACTGGAAACAAACTCCCTCAGTTTTTGTTTGTCTGAGAAAGTCTTTATTTATCCTTCACTTTCAAAGGATAATTTTGCAGAGTAAGAATTCTATGATGGTGTTTTTTCTCTCTCTCTCAATGCTAAATATTTCAGTCTACTCTCTTCTTGCTTGCATGATTGCTGAGAAGTCGGATGTAATTCTTATCTTTGCTTCTCTATAGGAAGGATGTTTTTTACCTCTGGCTTCTTTCAGGATTTTTTCTTTACCTTTGCAGTTTGAAAACGATACACCTAGCTGTCTTTTTTTTTTTTTTTTTTTTTTTTTGCATTTATCCCGCTTGATATTCTCTAAGCTTCTTGGATTTGTGCTTTGGTATGTGGCATTAATTTGGGGAAATCCTCAGTCAATATTGTGTCAAATATTTATCATATTCCTTTCTCTCTTTCTTCTCCCTCTGGTATTCTCATTATGCACATATTATGCCTTTTCAGCTATTTCACTGTCCTTGGATATTCTGTTCTGTTTTTTTTTTTTTTTTTCCAGTCTTTATTTGTTCTCTTTGCTTTTCAGTTCTGGAGGTTTCTATTGACATATCTTCAAGCTCAGAATTTTCTTCCTCAGCCATGTCTAATCTACTAATAAGCCCATGAAGGCATGCTTCCTTTCTATTAGTGTTTTTGATTTCTTGTATTTTATTTTGGCTCTTTCTTAGGATTTCTATCTCTCTCTGCTCACATTGCCCATCTGTTCTTGCATGTTATCTACTTTATCGATTAGAGCCCTTAGCATATTAATCATGATTGTTTTAAATTCTTGGTCTGATAATTCCAATATCTCTGTCATGTCTGGTTCTGATGCTTACTCTGTCTCTTCAATTTGTGCTTTTTGCCTTTCAGTATGTCCTGTAATTTTTTCTTGTAGCTAGATATGATACACTGGGTAAAAGGAACTGATGTAATTAGGTCTTTAATAATGTGGTGGTGAGATGTGGGGGGAGAGGGGGAAACATTCTATAGTCCTATGATTAGGTGTCAGTCTTTTAGTGAGCCTATGCCTCTGGACTGTGAACTTCACAAGTGTTCTCAGTTTTTTTTTTCTTTCTTCTTAAGTGGGAGAGGATGGCTAGAGGGAGCTGTAGTTGGATATTTCCCTTAACCCACATGAAATGCTTGAGCTTGCTGGAACCGCGTGCCCTCTCTCAGGTTAGTGAGGCTTTGATAATAATCCACATGTTTAGGCTGTGGTTAACTAGTTTCTCCTGAAGGCAGACCTTATTAAGAAGAACAGAGTGCTTTGGTGTATTTAAAAATGGTTCCTTTTCCTCTCCTCCTACTGGAAGCATAAGATAATTTTTTTCCGATATTTACTGTGAGAATCTGATAGATTCTCCTGGAGGTAAAGCTCGCAAATGGGGACCTTCCTACAACTGGGTCTCCCTGGAGTTTTTAACTCTCAGACTTGTCCATGCTGATCTTCCAGCAATTTGTCAATTACAGGTGAGGTTGTCCTATCCCAGCACTTGTTCCCACAGTGGTTTAACTCGTGGTAATGGTAAGCCGTGACCCTCTGTATTTGCCTGTCTGTCTCTTCAAATTTGGAGGCAGTGATGTGCCTTGTATACTCACCTTTCTTATGGATCCAAGAAGAGTTGTTGATTCTTCAGTCTGTTCAGCTTTTTACTTGTTGTAAGGATGGAGTGGTGACTTCCAAGCTCCTTACATGTGAAATCGGAAACCAGAATTCCCAGTCAGATTTTCTTCTAAAATATCTTTTCTAATAAATCCCCTTTTAAACATCCAAATTGGGTTAACTATATATTTTATTATAGTTTATGCTTCAGTGAGGTAAAATGAACATAATAAGCTTGAATTTATGCTTCACACCATATTTTGACCTTGTAGAAATCTCAAGAACTAGAATCAGTGGAAGTCAATTTAGAGGCCTGTGGAATAACTTATATATTTATAATATTAACAATAGGCTGAGGTTGTGAGAAATGGTTTTTCTGAGGTTTGTATTTGAATCTCACTTTTGTGCTGGCGCTCGTTGTGTTGTATATGTCACCAGTCACCTGAAACCTTGGCACTAGAGACTTTACTTACAACATTTCTATATTGAAAATCTGCAAATATGTTTAAGAGATTTTTAATATCCTTTAAATAATCTTGGAAAAGAGCTTTATTATCTACAACTTATCTCAAGACATTCTTGACATCTTTATTTTTAAGTGTTACAGACTCTGATGTTACGTAGTCATTGAGATCAACTAATCTTAACCTTTGCTGATCTCGCTATCATGTTTAAAGTAAGTTCTAAAGGTAAAGTTTTACCAGATGATCACCATGGTGAGATGAGAAGCACAGAAGGCAATGACTTCTTTAGGCCCTTGGCTAATGCTATCCTGAAAATGGTAGAAATAATGAAAATATAAGAGGCCAAGAGGACAGTGGCAGGTGGTAATAGTCAGAAGACTTTAAGTTACAGGATCAGAAAATGGACTAGCAGAAACCAGGCCCAACATGACTTAGAAATAAGAGAGACAGTGATCAATGAGTGCATCATAAAAGATCAGCTAGAGAATGGCCACAGCCTGAACCAGTGATAGAAGCAATCCTGTGTTACACACTGAGGGTGCCAGCAGGACACAGCTTCTTCAGTTCTTGAATTGAGTAAGAGTGGGTTGCAGGTGCCTGTATCGTGGTATTAACTTATTACTGCTATGAGTTGTTGACAGGAAAGTAAAGAAGATGATGATCTGTATCCCCCAGTTCTCCAGGGAGATGGACTGATTCTTGCCTACAGGAACTGAAAGCCAAAGTGAGATAATGTCTACACAGTACATCTTTGAAGGAAACAGGACACTAAGAAAAAAACATAGGGGGAGTATGAAGTGATAGTCGCTGAAGATTATAGTCCCGTTGATGACATTATCAGCCATTGTTATGAAGTACAGGAAAAAAATTCTTAAAAAAAAACTCATTCACCTCTATGTGTATCTTTTCATTGAAAAAATTCACATCAGAAAGAGATTTAGAGAAAGTGAACATCATTTATTAACACCAGATACTGTGCTTTTCTCTAGGGAGGATACTATCGAGCAAGAAAGAGACATACCAAAACTTACTTTAAAGAAGCACTGACCTGCATTTCTGGAAACAAAGCCAATATGGTAGCCCAAATGGCCTTCCCAAAGCCTGGCCTTATTCTATCATCTTCTGTGCACAAAGGAGCAGGGCAGAGGAAAGGAAAGCCCAGGATTCAGGATATTTGTGAAGAACATCTATTCTGGGGAACTCCTAGGGCACTTTGTGCTGGAAATGCATGCTGACAGAGATGAAGTGATCAATCCCAGATATCCTTCATCCTTTACTGTGTTGCTGCCTCCTCATTGTTTCATCAAAGGCCCAGATCAAGGACGAGTACAGATGGAGTTGAAGTGCCAGGCCCACTCAACAGCTGCCTCCTTTGTTTTTGGTGAGGAAGATTGGCCCTGAGCTAACATCCATTGCCAATCTTCCTCTTTTTTTGCTTGAGGAAGATTGTCCCTTAGCTAACATCTGTGCCAATCTTCCTCTATTTTGTATATGGGATGCAGCCACAGCATGGCTTGATGAGCGGTGTGCAGGTCCATGCCAAGGATCTGAACCTGTGAGCTCGGGCTACTTAATCACTACACTACCTGGCCAGCCCAACACCTGTCTCCTCTTTGACCTGGACCCACCCTTTTAATGGTCAAGCAGGGTAATTGTTTTCATATTTCTGCTGTTCATTTTATGTTGAAACTTTCCCTCCCTCTGAACCCTTCCCTAAATTCAGTAAATCATGAGAAACTTCTTGATTTGTTTCCAAGGATGCTGAGCTCTCGGCCAGTGAAAGTGCACTGGTGAGTCCTGAGCCTGGGACATTATTCAAGAATGCTACTCAGAGCACTGTGTACTGTGTTGGATAGTTAGAGCCTCACCCTTCGTTTTCCTTTGTCCAGCTCATTCAGATCTAGATATTCCTCAGTGTTGAGGCCAGACTTCACTGCTACGGGTGAGCTCCTCTTTAAGGATTTTTCCAGCTTTGGGTGTTAGCAGAAGCTTGTCCTGTTTTTTTTGTTCTTCTAACTTTGTGCCTGTTGACTCTTTCTGGCTATGTCATCATAGTGACTGTTATTTGTCACTATGGACCATCGCCTTCACATTCCTTTGTACTTCTTCCTGAGCATGCTGTCTGTCTCTGAGACCTGCTACAGTGTGGCCATTATTCCCTATATTCAGTCTGGCCTCCTGTGTCCTTACCAGCCCATTGCCATTCAAGACTACCACCCAGCTCTTCTTCCATCTCAGCTGTGCAAATAACAACGCTTTCCTGCTCATGGATATGCAGTATGATCACTATGTGGCCATCTGCAACCCCCCTATGGTATTAGTCAGGGTTCTCCAGAGAAACAGAACTAGTAGGCTATATATTGATATATGCAAGAGGAGATTCATCATAGGAATTGGCTCATGCAGTTATAAAGGCCAAGAAGTCCCACAATCTGCCATCTATAAGCTGAAGAAATAGGAAAGCTGGTAGTGTAATTCAGTCTTGAGTCCAAAGGCCTGAGAATCAGGGGACTGATGGTGTAAGTCCCAGTGTGAGTCTGAAAGCCCAAAAACCAGGAGTGCTGACGTCTGACAACAGGAGAAGATGGATGTCTCAGCTCAAGCAGAGAGAGAGAGAATTTGCCCTTCCTCCATCTTTTGTTCTATTCAGGCCCTCAATGAATTGGGTGACCACCCAAATTGGTGAGGGTGATCTTCTTTACTTAGTCTACTGATTCAAATGCTAATCTCTTCTGGAAACACCTTCATAGACACACTCAGAATTAATGTCTTACCAACTACCATTCCTTAGCCCAGTCAAGTTGACACATAAAATCTACCATCACAGTCATCATAGGTATGAGGTCTGTGTCCAGTTGGCATCTGAGTTACTGAAAATTGTCCTGGACATAACCATTGTCCAGGTAACATATGTGTTTGGTCTCCCCTTCTGCAATATCTTTGTCATCTCTCACTTATTCTGTGACATAAGACCCCTGCTGAAGCTGGCCTGCACAGACACCACTGTCAATGAGATCATCAACTTTGTTGTTAGTGTCTGTGTCCTTGTTCTACCCATGGGCCTGGTCTTCATCTCCTATGTCCTCATCATCTCCACCACCCTTAAGATTACTTCAGCTGAGAGTCGAAAGAAGACCTTTGCCACCTTTGCCTCCCACTTCCTATGGTCGTCATCCACTATGGCTGTGCCTTCATCATCTACCTCAAGCCTAAGTTCCAGAGTTCCCTGGGGCAGAACAGACTCATCTCAGTGACCTACAGTGTCATCACTCCCCTGCTGAACCTATTTGTGTACAGCCTAAGGAATAAGGAGGTCAAAGATACTCTGCGCAGAACCATGGTGAAGATACTACTCAATTCTCAGTGTGTCAAGATTGTGACAGCTTCTCTTTCTATACTCATTCCTCCAAAGTGTTGACAGTCAGGAATGTTGCAATTCTCCACAACACCAGGAAGCCTTCTATGGGTTCCACTCCTGGAATGTCCTCTCAAGAGACGTCTCCTGTCAGATTTCAGTCATATTCCTATGAACCCAATAAAAGCCCTGAGAGTCTGTCCAGTTCTTATACCTGCCAAATGAAACAAAAAACAAAAAACGAAAAAAAGGAAGATTCATGTTAAACACCTTGGAAAAAGCTCCAGATATTTTATTCTGCTTTGAGGCCAGGGAACCTTCAGAAGGGAAGACGGGATTTGTCAATTTAGTTGTCCGTTATACAATTTCCCCTCATGTTTTTATTTGTTTACAAACTTTGGTACAAGTGCACTGGTCACTCTTCCACTGGTCTCTCTTTCATCTCCACCCCATGGAACCCATGCTGAGCCTTGTCTATATGCTGTTTCTCCTCCCTGGTGCTACCTCATGCCCTGCACCACTATTACCATGGAGTGTAAGGACTGGGACTTATTATCGTACTGATGATAAATTTCTTTATATTTGTACACACTTTGCAGTTTATAAGGAACTTCCACATACAGTTTTTTACTTGATCCTCAATGAACTCTGTAAGGTAGGCAGGATGTTTATCATCCCCATTTTTCACATGAGGAAACAAAGGCACATATGGGTGGGGTTGATTTGCCCAAGCATACAAAACAAGAGAGCTGTAGAGTCAGGATTTGGATCTAGTTTTTCTATCATCGTCTCTTGCTCTTTCTAATGAACGGGTTCACAAGAAGCAGAAACTTCACGAGCAAAGTTTGGGCTTTCAGTGAATAACATAGGTAGGGCTGCCACTGGTCTATAGGATGCTTTTGTGCATTTTAGAATAAAGCGTTCCCTCCTCTAGACAGTTCTGTCAGAAATTGCTATAATAATTTTACCACCCTCTCTTGGGAAATTATAAATCTGTGATGTATAAAATGTCAATGGCATTCCCTTAGATGTGGCACTGTCATGCACTGCACAACCTAGAATCCTACACTGCACTTCTGACTGTAGGAATAAAAAAGGAGCCTGCAAACAGATAGCTGCCTAGCTTTTTCCCCAGAGCCTTTATTCAGTCCTGGATTGTCTGAAAGGCTGAAGACACTGACTGCTATTATTGGCTGGAATATCTCCAGTTTCTCTAACTCAGATCTGGTCAAGAGAGTGTTTAAGATTTATAAGGTCTGGAGTTACTACAAAAGTGGGACTCAACACAGGGGATCCTAGACTGAGCCAACCTCTCTGGCTCCTGTGAACCAGAACCATGCCAAATTCTGCCAAGGGCTAGAGGCACAAATTTACATACGTTGGGATGGAGGTTATGATTATCACCCTACCAGCATCCTAGGATGTCTTCCTATTTAGAGCTCACGCATACAGGGACATGAGGTTAAATTCCAGTTCTGAGTCTGATGGTTCTTATTTTAGTATCAAGGAAGAAAACACTCACACATTAAGTATTTACTGTGTAACAGGAATTGTGTTAGAAGTTTATACACGTTATCTAATTCAAACTGTATTTGTATCCTTCAAAATTCTTTTATTCACTCTTTTATTCAAGTGATGTTTATTGAGGGCTTCATGACCTATTTATGTTGATATGCTGAAGCTGGCTCTTAGAAGGCTGGTGCCATCCCAAACTTTTTGATCACGAGAACCCTTTAAACTCTTAAAAATTATTGAAGGCCCTAAGGACTTTTGTTTATATTATTTTACCATAGTAGAAATTAAAACAAACATTTTGAAAATGGTTTTTATTAATTCATTTAAAAATAACAATCATAAATCTATCATATGCTAATATAAATAACATTGTTATGAAAAATAACTATAAACAAAAAGAATTTGGAAGAGTGGCCCTGGTTTACATTTTGCAAATCTCATTATGTCTGGCTTAAGAGAAGATACCTGGATTCTCATGTTTGCTTCTGTATATAATCTGATATATCCCACAATATCTGTATAGAAGCTGATATATCACATGATCTGTATATCACATGTTATGTAGCCTCTGGAAAACTCCTCTTTCAGGAGAGAATAGGTGAAAAAGGTAAATAACATCAGGATTATCATGAAAATAGTTTTGGTCTGACAGACATTCTGAAAGGGATCCCATGCCCACTCTTTGAGCATGCCTGAGCTAGTGTATGGGACCTTGTCTGCCTGTTGTGGGCTGTATCCGCTAATGTTCCCCCTCCCCACACTGACCTCACCGGCTTTAGAATCAAAAAACTAGAAGTGGGAGTGGGGAAGCATCCCTTCTTGGGAGTAGTAAGCAAAGGAACCAACGAGGAGGTCACAGTCCTCTCTTATCTTTGAACATTTCTTTGTCCATTGGAGAGAATCTCTGGGTAGGAGAGGGGAGGAAATGAGAAGTAGAGCTGAGGTCACGAGGTTCTAAAGGGGTCTCATCACCCATTAGTGCTCAGTATGTGAGTGAGAGATGGGCTTTCCAAAACTTGTTTTCTATCGATATTCTCTTATTCCTGGACCCCAAACAGCAATTTAGCCTATGTTGTGCCTCATAGCATCAGCTGAGAATCGGGTGAGACTCTTTCTTTGGATTGTTAATATCAACTAGGAAGAGAAGCAATTGCATGATTTTTTTTTTTAATAGTTGTTGGCTCTGAGCACACTGGAATTCAGAGCCAGGAAGTGCAGTGTTAAAAAAAATCTAATGAAAAATTGCTTCATGTTTGCGCTTATCTAAGGGGTGTCTATTCAATCATATTCCTTTCTTCTTTATCATATGCCAAATTAGTACATGTGTACACATCTGGTTTTGGATTCTGTTCTGTTATATGGATCTATTGGTGCCAATTTTATGCTGTTTTAATTAATGTAGTTTATGACATAGCTTGATATCTGCTAGATCAAGACACCCATTGTAATTTTTTCTAAAATAGCCTTGTCTGTTTTACCACATTAAAAATATAAGCCCCATGAAAGCAGTAAAGTTCTTTATCATTTTGATTGCTGTACCCCTAACAGCTTTAATAATTCTTGACATAGTGTAAGCAAGCAATAAATATTTGTTAAATAAAGGAATGAACTTATACTTCTGAACTAATTTTAGAATTAGTTTGTCAGTATGCATGCAACATCATACTGGGATTTTTATTGGGATGGCATTGAATTTGTGGATTGCTTTGGGAAGAATTGACATCTTTGCATCCTTGAAACTTCCCATAAACGGATATGGTTCCATTTATGCAGTTCTTCCTTTATGTCCTTCAGTAAAATTACCTAATATTCTCCAGAAGGATCTTGTTTGCTTTTGTTATGTTTTTGTCAGTTGCTCAGGTGTTTTTATTACTGTAAATAGATATTGTTATATAACAGCTTTATTGAGATATAATTCACATAACATAAAATTCACCATTTTATAGTATGCAATTCAGTGGTGTTTAGTAAATTCACACAGTTGTGCAACTATCACCACTGTCTAATTTCAAAACATTTTCATTGCCCCCAAGGACACTCTGTAGCCATTAGCAGCCACTCTTCATTTCTCCCCTCCCACAGCCACTCACAAATACTAATCTGCTTTGTATCTCTATGGATTTGCCTATTCTGGACATTTCAAATAAATGGAATCATATAATATGTGATCTTTTGTGGTAAGCTTTCACACAGCATAATGTTTTCAAGGTTCATCCATGTTGCAGCATGTATCAATATTTCATTCCTTTTTATTGCTGAATAATGTTCCAATACATTGATATACTATATTTCTTCATCCATTCACCAGTTGATAGAAATTTGGGCTGTTTCTGTTTTTTAGCTGTTCTGAATATTTTTTAGCTGTTCCATTTTTAATGCTGCTATGAACATTAATCTAAAAGTTTTTGTGTAGACATTGTTTTCATTTCCTTTGGATATATGCCTAGGAATGGAATTGTTGCTGGATTCCATTTTGTTGAGGATTTTTGCATTTATATTCACAAGGAATATTGGTTTATACTTTTTTTTTTCTTGTGATGTCATTGTCTGGTTTTGGTGTCAAGATACAAGTGGCCTCATAGAATGAGTTGGAAAGTATTTCTTCCTTTTTTATTTTTTGGAAGAGTTTGTGAAGGATTGGTATTAATTCCTTAATGTTTCATAAGTGTCACCAATGAAGCCATCTGGTCCTGGGCTATTCTTTGTGGGAAGTTTGTTCATTACTAATACAATCTCTACTTGTTACAGGTCTATTCAGATTTTCTATTCCTTAAGTCGATTTTGATAGTTTCTGTCTTTCTGGAAATTTGTCCATTTCATCTATGTTATCTGATTTGTTGGCATACAATTGTTCATAGTATTCCCTTGTAATCTTGTTTTTTTCTTTTAATTTCTGTAAGGTCAATGGTAATATCTCCTCTTTAATTCCTGATTTTAACAATTTATGTCTTCTCTCTTTTTCTCTTGGTCAGTCTAGCTAAAGGTTTGTCAACTTTGTTGATCTTTTTAAAGAACCAACTTTTGGTTTTGTTGATTTTTCTATTGTTTTCTATTATCTATATCATTTATTTCCCCTCCAATATTTTTATTTTTTCCTTCTGTTTGCTTTGGATTTAATTTGCTCTTCTTTTTCTAGGTTTTTAAGGAGAACCTTAGGTTAATTATATGAGAACTTTTTTTTAATATGCACACTTACATCTATAAATTTCTCTCTAAGCACTGCTTCTGCTGTATTCCATATAAATTTAGGGATGTGTTTTCATTTTTATTCATCTTAAAGTATATTCTAATTTTCTTTATGATTTCTTCTTTGACACCTTGGTTGTTTAGAAGTGTATTAATATCCACATATTTGTGAATTTCCCAAATTTCCTTTTGTTAGTGATTTCTAATTAACTCCATTGCAGTCAGGGAACACACATTGATTTCACTCCTTTTCAATTTATTGAGGCTTGCTTAATGGTCTAACATATGGTCTATCCTGAAGAATGTTCCTTGTGTACTTGCGAAGAATGTGTATTTTGATATTTTGGGGTGGAATGTTCCATGGATGTCTGTTCTAGTTGGTTCATAATGTTGTTCAAATCTTCTATTTCCATGTTGATCTTATGAGTAGTTGTTCTATCCATTATTGAATATGGAATATTAAAGTCTCCAACTATTATTATTGAATTGTCTATTTCTCCCTTCAAATTTGTCAGTTTTTGCTTCATGTATTTTGGGACTGTGTTGTTAAGTACATATACAACTTATAATTGTTACATCTTCCTGACAGATTGAACTTTTATCAATATAAAATGTCCTTCTCTTCTCTCATAACAATTTTGGTCTTAAAGTCAATTTTGTCTGATATTAATATAGCCATTCCAGATATTTTTTGTTACTGTTTGCATGACGTGTCTTATTATATCTTTTTACTTTTAACCTATTTGTGTCTTTGAATCTATAGTCTGTCTCTTGTAGACAGCATATAGTTGCATCACATTTTTTAAATCCATTCTGCCAATCTCTGCCTCTTAATTCAATTGTTTATTTCCTTTTAATGTAGTTACTGACAAGGAAGGATCTACATCTCCTATTTTAGTATTGGTTTTCTATCCGTCATGCTTTTTTTCCCATCATCTATTACTGCCTTCTTTTCTGTTAAATAAATATTTTCTAGTGTAACATTTTAGTTCCCTTGTTTTTTCTTTCTTAGAGTTTTTTCCCTCAGAGTTATACGTTTTCTTCCATTGAAGTTTATTTATTTATTTTTATAATTTTATTTATTTATTTATTTTTCCACCAAAGCCCCAGTATATAGTTGTATGTCATAGCTGCACATCCTTCTAGTTGCTGCATGTGGGACGCGGCCTCAGCATGGCCGGAGAAGTGGTGCGTCGGTGCGCGCCCGGATCCGAACCCAGGCTGCCGGCAGTGGAGGGCGCACACTTAACTGCTAAGCCACGGGGCCGGCCCTCTTTCCTAGATTTTTTTGAGTTATTCTCTTAGTGGTTGCCTTGAGGAGAATTACAATTAATTTTTTACCTTAAAAAAATCTAGTTCTTATTAATACCAACTTAATTTGCATATCATACAAAAACTTCGCTCCAGTATAGCTCCATTTTCTCACCTCTCCTTGTGCTATTATCATTATACATATTACATCTTTATATGTTTTTATACATTGCAAGTCCATCAGCACGTTTTTGTAGTTATTGCTTTATGCAGTTGTATTTTAAATCAGATAGAAGAAAAGAGTTGCAAACAAAATATATCTAGATTGTCTTTTATGTTTACCTATGTGTATATATTTTTGTCTTTTTCCTGACTTTAGTTGGAATACTCAAATATTTTGTCAGGAAATATGATGTTTGGTATAGACTTCTGATGCTCATAGGTAAAGGAAATCCCTTTTCAGTCTTAGTTTGGTAAGAATGTTGATGATCAACTGGATGTTGGATTTATATCTAATGTTTTTATGTTTTTCATCTTTTGAGATAATCATATGAATTTTATCCTTTAATTTGTTAACACAGTAAATTAGTTTGACAGATTCGTTTAACGTTCAGTCATCCTAGCATTCCTAGTCTAAACCCAACTTGGACATGCTGGTTTTTTTTAACTATGGATTCCTTTTGTTAACGATTTTATTTAGAATATTTTGCTCCTATCTGTAGGTGACATTGGTGTTTATTTTATATTTGTAATTGCCTATTTCTTGTTTGATATAAAGTTTTTGAGTCGAGTGGCCTTGTGATTCAAGTTGGAGAGATTCTCCTTTTTTTACAAGACCTGAAAGAATGTTCATATCTTCTCTTAAAGGTTTGGTCTCATGTCTTTCTCTTAACTAGGGGATGAAAATATATTTTGACTATCATTTTCATTTTTCTTGATTATTGGTTGTTCATTTTCTAATTATTCTGAGGCCAGTATTATAAGTGTATATTTTCATTGAAATTGTACATTTAATCTGTGTTTTCAAATTTATTGATCCAAAGCTTTTCACGTTATTTTCTTATAATTTTAACAGTTTGATTTGCATCACTAATTATGTCCTTATATTATTTGTGATTTTATTTAGGTGGTCCTTTTCTCATTTGTTCTTGATCATACCTAGCAAAACTTTATGTTTTAATATTTTCAAGATCTAATTTTTATTGTGATTTTTACTTAACTCTTTTTAAGCTCTGTTTATTTAATTTTTCCTTAATTATCATTGCATTAATTTATATATTATCATTATAAATGATATTGTTATTTTTTTCATTTTCTTTGGATTTACTTTGTTCTTTTTCTAGGCTCTTGAGTTAAAAATTTAGTTTACTTTTATATGTTTTTTTAATAAGTAAATTTATGATTATAAATTTATCTCTGGACTGATTTTAATACACTGCTCTCATTTTGCTAGTCTGCATTTTTTATCTTTTAATTCCAAATAGTTAATACTCTTTAATACTTTTATTTCCTCTTTTACTCATGATTTTTTTTCAAATTATATTTTTATATTTGCAGATGTGGGGAGATTGGTGGGAAGAGGATAGCAAGACAAAGGATTTGCCAGTTTTTGTGGCTGCTTTCTTAATTTATTGCACTGATTGTGAAATCAGTATGTATGTGTTGAAATTTATTGAGATCTCTTTGGGGTATACAGTGTGGTCAAATTTTTGTGAAAAATTCACGTGTATATGCCAATAATTTTAAATCAAGCTCATTAATTGTGTTTTTCTCACCTTTTGTAGACTTTTATTTTCTTACATTTTGTCTGCTTTACTAGTTTCTAGAAAATATTTGTTAATGTCATTAAAATAATTTTACAATGCCAGTTTCTCCTTGTAGTTTGTTAGCGTTTGCTTGATATATTTTGAAGCTTGGCTGTTAGGTCCATACCAGTTAATGGCAGCTATACATTCTTGGTGGATTATTCTTTTTATCAGAACTAAATGTAACTCTTTGATCCTTTCAGTGTTTTTTCCTCCATGAATTTTGTTTAACTGATATTTATGTAATTATTACAAGCTTATTCTTGCCTTCTTGTTTTGGGTTTTCCTTTTACCATGTTTCTCCTTGCTGCTTTTCCCTCCTTCCAGCTTTTAATTGGATTGATCAGTTTCTTATGTGCTCTATTTTATGTGCTCTATACTGGTTTGAAGGTTTTACATTCTCTGCCTATTAACCTAGTGATTACCCTTAACTTTTTTAATATTTTACTTTTATTTTTTAGAAATAGTGCACATACATAGTTTAAAATTTCAAATATTACTAAAATATGTTAAAAAAGAAAAAGAGAGAAAAAAGTTCTCTACTCCATCCCTCCTTATCCTTTTCTCTGATTCCCTGGAGGCTACCTGTATTAGTCACAGATCTCCAGAAAAACAGAACCAATTGAATGTGTGAGTGTGTGTGTGTGTATGTATACACACACACATATATAAATACACAGAGAGAGAGAGAGACAGAGAGAAAGAGAGAGAGAGGAGATAAAGATTTATTTTCACGAATTGTCTCACAAAATTGTGGAAGTTGGCAAATCTCAAATCTATAGGGTAGGCTGGCAGGCTGGAGACCCAGGGAAGAGCCAATGCTGCAGTTCAAGTCTGAAGGCCCCATCTGTTGCTCAGTTCCCTCTTGCGCATGGTAGGTCAGTCTTTTGTTCTATTCATGCTTTCAACTGATTGGATGAGGCCCACCCACATTCAGGAGGACAATTTGCTTTACTCAAAGTCCACCAATTTAAGTGTTAATCTCATCTAAAAACACTCTCACAGAGACATCAAGAATAGTGTTTGACCAAATATCAGGGCACCGTGGCCCAGCCAAGTTGACACATACAATTAACCATCACATTATTCTCAAAAACTTTACCTATTTCCATCTTCACATCCTAGCTCACTTACACACACCCCAAAACATACAGACACACTTCCTCTTATCTCCTCAAAATGTTTGTATTCTAATTTTGGTTGTCATTATTTAATGTTTAAATGATAATGATTAACTGACTACTATTCACAGCTGATTCATGTCATATACTGTAATTATATATCTCTTGAGCAAGAAAGCCAAGCAATTTCTCCCTGTATGGTCTATAATATCAGAAATCTCTTAATTTCCTTTCCTTTCTCTTCTCATGGGGCTAGCCCTCCATGAGCTCTCCGCCTTTCTTCTTCAATTTTTCTCACTTGCTCCTTAGCTGATTGGATGGCTATTAATATGACACTTCCCTTTAGTTCCAACCTGGGAATTCCCCTTTCCCCTGTTCTCTTCTGGATTCGGTCTCCTTGATCCTTTGTCTTCTTTCTTGTTTTACACCCTCATTTAAATGGCTTCCAGAGAAAGAGGGTAGAGGCAAAATTTTCTTGAGACCTTACATGTTTGCAAATATTATTTTACTCTCATACTTGATTGATAATTTGTTGAATTCAGAATTCCAGTTTAGGAATAATTTTCCCTTAGAATTTTTAAACCTTTAGTTCAATGTCTTCTAGCTTGTGGTGTGAAGTCCAAAGCCATTTTGAGTCTTGATCCATTGCATAGTACTGTATTTGGTTTTTTATCTTGAAGCTTTTAAGGTCATCCCTTTAATCTAGTTTTTGGATACTTTATGAAGATGCACTTTTTGGTGTGGTCGAAATTGTTTGTTGTCAGTGTGACAGTCTTTTGGTCTGGAAGTTCATGTTTTGCTCTTTAAAATTTTCTTTTACTATTTCTTTGAATATTTAACCCTTTCTACTTCCTCTGTTTTTATTTTTGAGTCCTATATGGTCAAATATTGAACATCTTATATTTATCTTTAATATTCATATATTGTTTCTTTATTTCACTCCTATTTGTCTTTTTGTTCTGCTATTCAAGTCATTTCATCACATTTCTCCTGCAACTCTCATATTTAATTTTTTATTTTGGCTAATGTATTTTTAATTTGTAAAAGCTCTTTCTACTTTTCAGAACATGTGTTTTATATACCACTGCTTTTATTTTACCAATAGGGTATCTTGTCTTATCCTTCTGAAAATGTTAAATATGTATCTTTTGAAAGATTTTAATCTAATTCCTGCACTGTATCTGATTCTTCCATGTTCTTTTCTTATCCATTTATAAGGTTGATGTCTCTTTTCATGTTAGTGGTTTTCCTCAAATGCTTGGTGATCCTTGTTAGTCCATTCATAACTGAGTGATGCACTAACAAGCTGTTTGGAGACTCTGTGTGTGTGTGTGTGTGTGTGTGTGTGTGGTGTAGAATATGTTGAATGGTGGGCTTTATTTACTAGGGTGATAAAGCTGGCTAATGTGATAAAGATGGCTTTATTAGGGTAAGCTTACTTTTTCAACACAAGACATTGAACTGTCTATATCTATGAATTTTGCTCTTGAAATGCTAAGTTCCCCAGGGGTAAATCCATCAGTTTCCTTATTGGGAGCTGTAAGCCTTATTGTCAATATCCTGACAGGTTTGCTGATGTTCTTTTACTTCTCTCTTTTTTTTATATAGCACCCCACCACCTCATCTCTGTAAGTCTCTCCAGAAAGTCACCCTTCAGCCTTCTGCTTAGATGAGGAAGAGGTTCTGATTGTATAACGTCTCTCAAAAATTTTCAAGGAACTCTATGTTTTAGACTAGTCATACACTCCTGTGTTCAGAAGTACTTACTATCTCCCTTTCCTGAATGCGTCTGGCATTCTGGTTGATAAATCCTTGGCATTTTTGGTGTTTTCTCTGCCTCAGGCATCTCCTGTGTGTTCTACATCAGCATTCTCCTACGTGCTAAGTCATACAGGAGTCAATAACAATTTATTAATCTGCTTTCCAGATGCCAAAATTTTGTTTCACACTCTTTTGCTGTCATCTCCTTTTTTTCTTTTGCTATAGAGGTGAGCCTATTCTTAATACAAATTTAGTAGAGTTTTAGGAAGAAGCAACAAATAATGCATATGTAAAATCTCTGTTTCATCAGAATTCTCTCTACCCTTAAATTATATTTAACAGAATTCCTATAACTTTTATGTGTTTTAAATAATGACTAGTATTAGCCAGTATTATGCCTTCACATTAAACAAGAGAAGTGAGTTTAATTTTCTTATAATAAATTATTTTACAAAAATTAAAATATTACTACTTTTTAGCTCAAAACTTCTAGTATCTAGTTGCTTCCTTCTGTATTTATGTCCTATGTTTTTACCCTGATCTTTGTTATTGCTACACTCCTGTGTCACTGCGGTATCTGTTTCTCTCTCCAAGCTTTGCTTTTTTCTGGAAACCACCAAAACCATTCTACTGCTTGCCTTGGAGCAAGAAGTGATGGGTAGGCTGCTTTTTCTGGACAATACCCTCTGTTGCTTTCTCCTGGGGTTTCTCATTGTTCTTGTTTTCCTCCACCTCTGGGTATGAGGTAACTTTTGTGTTGCTCCCGCTTTTGTGACTGGACTCTCTTTTTCACTCCCACATACCTCTGAGATATCTTATTAATCTAATTGCATTTGTTTTGAGTCTCTATTTCATGCCTCATAGTTGCTCAACATGCTTCATAGTTTCTAGTCCACTAAAAATTCCATTTTTGTTTTTAAGCACTGCCTATAATCCTACCTTAAAAATTTTTCCTATCAATTCTAGAGTTTGGTAGGGATGGAGTTGGGGAGTATGGAGAGGAGAAATGCTGTATGTACTTATGTTGTCGTAGTGAACATCGGAAGAACAGAGTTTCCATTTTCTTCTTTATAATTTTCTGAAACTTTTTTCAAAGAGTGAGTATTGCTTTTACAATCAGATAAATACCAGTTGACATACTACTATTTCAGAATGAAAGAATAAATAAGAAAAATAGGTGGCCTCCTTCTCCTACCATTTCAGTCAGTTTGGTGTGTCACTCCTACATGCCACATTCCCTTATGGCATCTATGTCTTCAAATGTTTCCCCTAAGTTTAGTGTGTCACACCAGCGGTACCTCAAAGTTTGACTTTGCTTTTGATATTTAGCCCAAATCTGCAATTTGCTTGCTACTTGACTACAGGCTTTACAACAATGATGGCTGAAAACCTTGTATGCCGTTTTTTTGGGGATCCCTGAATTTGTAAGTGAATGATGATCATGTGGTAGCATAAGTTATTATCTCTAATCAATCTAACAAAATCAACAATATGAATAAAGCAAGTCATTTTGATTTTTAAAAATATTTAAATATGCATTTTCAAATATAATCATTCTGTGACTTAGACTGCAATAGCTTTATATGCTTTACATGTTAAAATTTTCTCAATCCATTGAAATATATACTATATTTATTATTACAAGAGTAAAATGCAAGAATAATTGATGATAATTGTGAGAGTTGTTAATTTTCTGGAAAAATTCAAGAGCTTTAAATAGGAAAATAAATCAATATTTCATATAAATATTAAGAGATAATGTGTTTGTTATTAGATAGCTTTAGAAAGAACATTATGTCTTTGTAAAGCCAATAAATATTTATAAAATTTAAATATACAAAGCAGAACCATAGAAATTAGATATCAGAATTCTAATCTTTGTAAAATTGTCTGGTGTTTTATAATATCTATTTATAATAGTAAATAAAACAACTTATAAGCATTGTATTTTTAGCTTCTTAATTCCATTTAAGTCATGAATCTTATCAATTTTATAGATGAATTTACAGCAGGATATCAATTTTGCCACCAAAATCATGTATGACAGTATCCAGGATAAATTAGTTTCAATCCACATCTAATAAAGAATATGAAGTAAAGAAGAACATGTTAGAGAAAAATGAGGTATTTTCCCAAGATATTTTGCTTCTCTACCAATCTCAATTTCTCACTTGAAAAGTGAACCATATACCTAGATTCCAAATGTGTGTTTTATTGACTGCTAGAACAATCTAGCAGCTACAGTGAAGACTAAATGTCCCTCCTCTGAAATGTCAAATGTTTAAATATGATTACTGAATGTTTAATAATAAAATTCTAATGTTATTAAGTTTTTTTATAAGATTTTAATTTCATTTCAGCATACCAGAAATATAGTACGAAGATAACGAGTTTCAGTTGAATTGACTTCAGTTGAATATTTTAACTCTCAACTATTTAGTATGTAGTCAAAATATGTATTAGATGCACCTCTATTCATTAACATTATTTAAATAAAATTAAATATAGAACAGAACAGACTAGAATGAAAAATATCAGAATGCATTGCCTGCAGTAACGCTAAGTACTGTTTTGTGAATGCTTTGTTTCAGTTTGTATATGTGTATACACACAGGTGTATACATGCCTATCGGGTTATGTTACAACATACATTTCTTATTGGGGGCTGTGCATCATGGTAAAGAATTTGAAATCCACTGAACTAGAAGGAAGGAAGGTGCTCTATGTGGAGCAGGAAGACTGGCATTAACTGCTGAAATTGCTAACAAAAGATGGTGATGCAAAGTTTGGAAAATGTTTTTCTGTAAGAGACTACAAATGTATGACCTCCAGACTTAATGAAGGATGCAATAGCAATTAGAACATAAGAGTATGTGGGAGGAAGGTAGGAGTCAAAAATTAATTAGTGAAATAATACAAAATGGCCAGGAAAAATTGGATAGGTAAGAACATAGAGATTGTGTTAGCTAATAATAATAGTGATGATGATGATAATACATTATATTTCTTAACCTTTCCTATGGTTATCACAGTAGTTTCTACTGTATTTATTCTAGAGTGGTTGTTTCTTACAAGAGCCTAAAGGGAAAGACAGAGTAGGCATTGGTAACCCCATTTTGCAGATAAGGAAAGATTCAGTACTTCCTTAGGGATACACAGCTGGGAAGGAACAAGATGTGTCTTAAATTCAAGTCTCCTTGTGATTTTGTGCTCTTCCTAACAAAAGAGACCAGTTGCTAAGTGAAGAGCCCGTATGTCTGGGGAATCTAAGTGCAACAATCACTTTCTGTTGCTGTGAGGTCACTGAAGCACTGCCTCGATTAAACGACTGGGATGTGTCTGGAGGATCATCCTGAAGCGAACTTCTCCTCATTCTCCGAGATGTCTGAGGAAAGAGACTTCATCTTGAACCAGATGTAGAAATGAGAGTGATGGCAGGCAGACAAAAAGCAGAATCAGAAATTTCTGAGGCAGTAGCCTCCTCAGATGGATGAGATTGAGCTTTCTGGGTTTGGTAGACATAATTAGAAGTTTACAGAGATTATAACTCTTTTCTTACTATAATAAAAATAAAGAATATTTGCCCCATTTTGTCATTTACAAAGGAGTTTTACACTTATTGTCTCATGTGTTTGTCATAACAAACTTTCAATATAAGTTTTATAGATGAGGAAACTGCAAGCTTAGAGAAGTTAAATAATCATTGAAGTATATATGGTGAATAAGAAGTAGAGCCAGGACTCAAAATGGAGTCTTTTTCTTACAATACTTACGTTATATCCACTTCACGCTGCTGACCACCAAAAACTGCTACCTAATATTTTAAGTAGCTAAGTTTGTAAATATAAATTATTATTGAGAAAGTTGACCAGATAGGGCAATATTTTTGAGACTACAGTCTAAAGTGGAAAAAAGAAAAACTTTTTATTTACAGAGTAAAAGTAGAAGTGACCACTGGCAAACATGAGGTAGCTTTACTTTGAGTTCTCTTGAATTTCAAGATAAATCTCCAAAAAAGTTGAATTTATGTAAGATTGAATCATAGTGGGCTATTTATAAAATTAAAATATTTGGACACAGCTCTAACTTTTGAAATTAACATAAAGAAGAACACAGCCTGTGAAAAACACATCATTTGGTACAAGTGAGACATTAAATGGTAGGTGGAACTATCCACCTAGCTAAGACTTCATCTAGTCACAACATAACTCACTGCCCATTTCACACTTTCATTCATAAAGATGTCATGGAAAATGTTCACTATAGTAATACATGAATGTATGAGTTTGGAGGTTGGAGTGTGAGAGAATAATTTCTTCTCCATTGGAGGGTACATAAAAAGAGATGCTTCAGATTGGTGTTTCAAAATGAGTAGAAGAGCACCCTGGTTGAGTGGGCAGGGAGGGTGGCAGGAAGGGATTTCCATTAAGTGGCAATCAACTGTATGAAGGCATGAGTATATGAAATGGGAAATGGGAAGCCACAAGTCACTAGGTATTATTGGATTGTAGGCTGTGTGGAGCTGGATGATGGGCTAAGAGGAGGGGTGCTGGAAGTGGAGGTGACTAGGGAAAGATGGCTTTTTAATTCAGATCCTAGAGGGTCTTAAATGATAGGATTGATTGTCTGAGTCTTTTTCTTTTGTTGTTGTTTTGTTAAGTTATCAGATGGCTACACTCTCCTTACCCATCTAAATCCTCCCAATCCTCTTACCTCACTCATCCCTGCTGTAGATTCTCTTTTCCCTTCCATTAGTAACTTCTGTGTGCATTCTGCAAGCATCTCCAAAGGCAATCCCGAAAGAAGTCAAGATGGCGGCATAAGCAGACTCTGAACTCACCTCCTCCTGCGGACACAGCCAATTTACAACTACACGTGGAAAAATTACCACAGAGAGAGAACTGAACACTGGATAAGAGGAACTCTTGCATCAAAGGACAATCCTAACTGAGGTGGAAGAGGCAGAAACTCCCTTCTGGAGAGAAAAAATACCGCCTTCATAAGCTGCAGAGCTTCATGGCCATCTGGGAGCCACCCAAAGGTACGCAGCCCTCCCTGGAGGAGCGGGGCCCTGAGCCGGGGAGCGCTCCCACTGTGGGCATTTTGTGGATCCAGCACAGTTGACACAAGGGGCATAATATCTGACTTTGACTGCTACTAAAATATTGGGGAGTACCCCCAGAAAAGCTGGTTCACAAAGAAATTAAAACCGGCTCTTAAAGGGCCCATGTGCAAACTCACCCATTTCAGAAAACAACCTAAAATTACCAGAAATAAAGGTGCACAGTGCTTTGGTGAAAAGAGACTCACCTGATAGGCTCTGAGTGCATTGCAGTGAGAGGTAAGACCTCTCCAGGGACTGGGACATAGGCAGCGGCCATTGTTGGGGATGGTGTGGGCATGCCATTGGAGTATTCCCTGGGGCCTGCTAGCCCAGAGTCTGCCCCACCCACTAGAGCACTGATTTAATCCAGCTCAGCCAGGGCAGGCAGCCCACACTAGAGACTGGCCCCACCCAACAACAAGCCCTCAGGCAACTTGTGGGCCTGCATAGATTGGTGACTAGACTCTCTGCAGCCTGGCAGCTGAGCCCACTTCAGTGGGGAGGGCTTGCACAAGGAGCAGGTGGAGAGTGTGGGGCAGTGGTGTAGTGTGTGGGGCTCCCGCCATGGAGAGACTGGTCCACTTCAGGAGATCGGGGCGCTCACATGGGGCAGGACTGTGTTGACTGTGTGTGTGGACCTGTGGGTGGCAGGGCTTGTCAGCTGCAGAAGACTTGTGCTTCTCAAAGACCCACATAGTGAGTTTGCCGCACCTTCCAAAGCCTGAAACAATTGGGTGCTCCTGTGCCTGAGGCCAGCCCCACACAGCTGCAATCCTCAGAGTTCACAAGATACCTAAAGGCTGGAGGCTTACAGCGATTGTAAGCCCCTGAGCCTAACAACCTGCCATGCTGGGGGCCTACTCACTTAAAAGAAATACTGAAACACAAATGTGGTGTTAGAACTTGCAGCCAACTGTACTGGGGCTCCCCACACCCGATAAAGAAACTGAAGGGCCCACAACAACTACAAGCAGCTGAGCATTACAACAGCTGGCCAGGAGCATAACTCAGCCTCCCTGGGCACCTACAGGGAGAGCAAACATGCCACAACAGAAGGACACATGTAGCCCACATAGGGGTCACCCATGTAACATTGAGAACTGAGGGAAGCACACTGCAGGCCTCCTAAGGCATCACTTATATAAGGTCACCTCTCCAAGAGTAGGAGACGTAGCTGAACTACCTAATATACAACACCAGGGAAAGAGGCAAAATGAGGAGGCAAAGGAATACATTCCAAGTAAGGGAACAAGACAAAACCCCAGAAAAGGAACTAAGTGAAACAGAAACGAGCAACCTACCTGACAGAGAGTTCAAACTAAGAGTGTTAAGGATGCTCACTGATCTGGGGGGAAGAATAGATGAACTCAGTGAGAATGTCAACAAAGAAATGGAAGATATAAAAAAGAACCAATCAGAAATGAAGACTACAATACTGGAAATGAAAAATTCACTAGAGGGACTCAAAAGCAGAGTAGAGGATACAGAAGAACGGATCTGTGAGCTGGATGAAAAACTAGAAGAAATTACCCAAGCTGAACAGGTAAAAGAAAAAAGAATTAAAAAGAGTGAGGACAGTAAGGGACCTCTGGGACAACATCAAGCACACTAACATGCATGTTATAGGTGTCCCAGAAGGAGAAGAGCGAGACAAAGGGGCAGAGAATCTACTTCAAGAAATAATAGATGAAAACTTCCCTAACCTAAGGAAGGAAACAGACATCCAGGTACAGGAAGCACAGAGAGCCCCAAACAAGATAAACCCAAAGAGGCCCACACCAAGACACATCACAATCAAAATGTCCAGAATTAAAGATAAAGAGAGAATCCTAAAAGCTGCAAGAGAAAGACAAGTTACATACAAAGGAAACCCCATAAGGTTATCATCTGACTTCTCAGCAGAAACCTTACAAGCTAGAAGAGAGTGGCACGATATATTTAAAGAGTTAAAGGAAAAAACGTACAGCCAAGAATACTCTACCCAGCAAGGTTATCATTCAAAATGGAAAGAGAGATCAAAAATTTCCAGACAAGCAAAAATTAAAGGAGTTTGTCACCAAGAAACCAGTGCTACAAGAAATGTTAAAAGGACTGATTTAATGGGAAAAAAGAAGACCACAAATAGGAAAAATTATCTGTTTCCACGATAAGAGGGTAATGGATATAAATGTACAAAAAAGAGGTTAGATATGATATCAAAAACATAAAATGAGGGAGGAGGGGAGTTAAAGAGTAGAGCTGTCAGACAGAGGTCAAACTAAAGAGACCATCAATTCTGCATAGAAGGAGAAAGGAACAGAGAAAGACTACTAAAACACTGAGAACATAAAAAAAGTTAAAAAATGGCAGTAAGTACATACTTATCAATAGATACTTTAAGTGTCAATGGACTAAATGCTCCAATTAAAAGGCATAGGGTGACTGATTGGATAAAACAACAAGACCCATATATATGCTGCATACAAGAGACACACTTCAGACCTAAAGACACTCACAAACTGAAAGTGAAGGGATGGAAAAAGATACTCCGCGCATATGGCAATGAAAAGAAAGCTGGGGTAGCAATACTCATATCAGACAAAATAGACTTTAAAACAAAAACTGTAAAAAGAGACAAAGAAGGACACTACATAATGATCAAGGGAACAATCCAACAAGAGGATATAACATTAGTAAATATCTATGCAACCAATGTAGGAGCACCTAAATATATAAAGCAATTATTAAAAGACACAATAAGAGAAATAGACAGTAACACAATAATAGTAGGGGACTTTAACACTCCACTTACACCAAGAGATAGATCATCCAAACAGAAGATCAATAAGGAAACATTGGCCTTAAATGACACACCAGAACAGATGGACCTAGTAGAAATATACAAAAGATTCCACCCAAAAACGGAAGAATACACATTCTTTTCAAATGCACATGGAACATTCTCCAGGATTGATCACATATTAGGCCACAAAACAAGTCTACATAAATTTAAGAAGATTGAAATAATAACAAGCTTCTTTTCTGACCACAACAGTATGAAACTAGAAATCAACTATAGGGAGAAAATCAGAAAAGCCACAAATACATGGAGATTAAACAAAATGCTACTGAACAATGATTGGGTCAACAAAGAAATCAAAGGAGAAATCAAAAAATACCTGGAGACAAATGAAAATGAAAATATGACATACCAGAATTTATGGGATATGGTAAAAACAGTTCTAAGAGGGAAGTTTATAGCAATACAGGCCTATCTCAACAAACAAGAAAAATCTCAAATAAACAATCTAACAATGCACCTAAAGGAACTGGAAAAAGAAGAACAAACAAAGCCCAAAATCAGCAGAAGAAGGGAAATAATAAAAATCAGAGCAGAAATAAATGAAATAGAGACTAAAAAAATAATAGAAAAAATTAATAAAATCAAGAGGTGGTTCTTTGAAAAGATAAACAAAATTGACAACCTTTTAGCTAGACTCGCCAAGAAAAAGAGAGAAGGCTCAAATAAGTAAAATCAGAAAGGAAAGAGGAGAAATTACAACAGACACCTCAGAAATACAAAAGATTATAAGAGAATACTATGAAAAGCTATATGCCAACCAATTCGACAATCTGGAAGAAATGGATAAATTCCTAGAATCATACAACCTTCCAAAACTGGATCAAGAAGAAATAGAGAATTTGAATAGACCAATCACAAGTAAGGAAATCGAAACAGTAATCAAAAACCTCCCCCAAAATAAAAGTCCAGGATCAGATGGCTTCCCTGATGAATTCTACCAAACATTCAAAGAAGACTTAATACCTATCCTTCTCAAACTCTTCCAAAAAATTGAGGAGTGGGGGAAGCTCCCTAACTCATTCTCTGAAGCCGACATTATCCTGATACCAAAACCAGACAAGGACAACACTGGAAAAGAAAATTACAGGCCAATATCACTGATGAACATCGATGCAAAAATCCTCAACAAAATACTAGCAAATCGCATACAACAATACATTAAAAGATTATACACCATGATCACGTGGGATTTATTCCAGGTATGCAGAGATGGTTCAACATTCACAAATCAATCAACGTGATACACCACATTAATAAAATGAAGAATAAAAATCACATGATCATCTCAATAGATGCAGAGAAAGCATCCATTTATGATAAAAACTCTGAATAAAATGGGCATAGAAGGAAAGTACCTCAACATAATAAAGGCCATATATGACAAACCCACAGCTAATATCATCTTCAATGGTGAAAAACTGAAAGCTATCCCTCTAAGAACAGGAACCAGACATAGATGCCCACTCTTACCACTCCTATTTAACATAGTACTGGAAGTCCTAGGCGGAGCAATCATGCAAGAAAAAGAAATAAAAGGGATCCAAATTGGAAAGGAAGAAGTGAAACTCTCATTACTTGCAGATTACATGATTTTATATATAGAAAACCCTAAAGAATCCACCAAAAAACTTTTAGAAGTAATAAACGAATACGGTAAAGTTGCAGGATACAAAATCAACATGCAAAAATCACTTACATTTCTATACACTAGCAACGAAGTAGCAGAAAGAGAAATTAAGAATACCATCCCATTTACAATTGCAACAAAAAGAATAAAATACTTAGGAATAAACTTAACCAAAGAGGTGCAAGATCTGTACACCAAAAACTATAAAACATTGCTGAAAGAAATTGAAGAAGACACAAAGAAATGGAAAGATATTCTGTGCTCTTGGATTGGAAGGATTAACATAGTTAAGATGTCCATACTTCCTAAAGCCATCTATAGATTCAATGCAATCCCTATCAAAGTTCCAACAACATTTTTCAAAGAAACAGAACAAAGAATCCTAAAATTTATATGGAACAACAAAAGACCCCGAATAGCTAAAGGAATCCTGAGAAAAAAGAGCAAAGCTGGAGGTATCACACTCCCTGATTTCAAAATAGACTACAAAGCTATAGGAACCAAAACAGCATGGTACTGGCACAAAAACGGACACACAGATGAATGGAATAAAAGCAAAAGCCCAGAAATAAACCCACACATCTATGGACAGCTAATCTTAGACACAGGAACCAAGAACATACAATGGAGAAAAGAAAGTCTCTTCAACAAATGGTGTTGGGAAAACTGGACAGCAACATGCAAAAAAATGAAAGTAGACCCTTACCTTACACCATACACAAAATCCACTCAAAATGGATTAAAGACTTGAATGTAAGACCTGAAACTATGAAACTTCTAGAAGAAGACATAGGCAGTATGCTCTTTGACATCGGTCTTAGCAACATATTTTCAAGCACCATGTCTGACTGGGCAAGAGAAACAATAGAAAAAATAAACAAATGGGACTACATCAAACTAAAAAGCTTCTGCACAGCAAAGCTGTGCATCAACAAAATGAAAAGACAGCCTAACAATTGGGAGAAGATATTTGCAAACCATACATCTGATAAGGGGTTAATCTCCAGAATATACAAAGAACTCATGCATCTTAACAACAAAAAAAACTAACAACTCCATTAAAAAATGGGCAAAAATCCTGAACAGACATTTCTCCAAAGAAGATATACAGATGGCCAACAGGCACATGAAAAGATGTTCAACATCACTAACTATCAGTGAATTGCAAATCAAAACTACAATAAGATATCACCTCACGTCGGTCAGAATGGCTATAATTAACAAGACTGGAAACAACATGTGTTGCAGAGGATGTAGAGAGAAGGGAAGTCTCATACACTGCTGGTGGGAGTGCGAACTGGTGCAGCCACTATGGAAAACAGTTTGGAGATTCCTCAAAAAATTAAGGATACAACTACCATATGATCCAGCTATTCCACTGCTGGGTATTTATCCAAAGAACTTGAAAACACCAGTGCATAAAGATACATGCACCCCTGTGTTCATTGCAGCATTATTCACAATAGCCAAGACTTGGAAGCAACCTAAGTGCCCATCAAAGAACGAATGGATAAAGAAGATGTGGTATATATACACAATGGAATACTACTCAGCCATAAGAAATGATGAAATCCAGCCCTTTGTGACAACATGGATGGACATTGAGGGTATTATGCAAAGTGAAATAAGTCAGAGGGAGAAGGTCAAATACCGTATGATCTCCCTCATTAAGTAGTAAATCATAACAACAACAAACAAACACATAGAGACAGAGATTGGGTTGGTAGTTACCAGAGGGGAAGGCGGCGGGGAGGAGGGTCAAAGGGATAATTCGGCACATGTGGGTAGTGATGGGTTGCAATTAGTATTTGGGTGGTGAACATGATGTAATCTATGCAGAAATAGAAGTATAATGATGTACACCTGAAATTTATACAATGTTATAAACCAATGTTACTGCAATAAACAAAAAATTTTAAAAAAAACAAAAAAACAAAGGCAATCCCGATTTTTTTTACTAGGTGAGTCACTCACAAATAATATCACCAACAACTTTTGTATATCCTCATAACCTAAATGCCAATATGATCACTTCGTGTTACCTCCTTCTTTAACTAGATCACCAAGGGATTTTAATCAACTTTCCAAAAATATTTCTCTTACATGATCCTGAAAACTTATGCCCCCATTTTCCCATACGGCCAACCTGGAACTTATGTGAAAAAGATCCAGAATTCAAGGGCTGATGAATTTTATAGATGCTTATTTATCTCTGATATCCATTTATTGATGGTGTCTAAGATGCAAGGAACTTGAATTGTCCATAAAGGAAAGACTTCACTTATGTGATAAACATGTGTAGCTCTAAATGAGTAAGGAGAAAACCTATGTCCAAAAAAGGGCGTTATAGAATATATTTGAAACTTTAGCCCTGCCATGGAGCAGCCTCGCCTCATTAATTCTTTTTACTACCTTGATCGCATTCTGTCCCAGGCTGCCCAGACAGCCCATGTCATTGAGTACTTCCTTCTGTAGCTGATGTCCCATACCATCTGTGTTCTCTTGTGAAATGCGGGATTGCTTGTGTTTTGGAGAACCTTTTCCTTTTCTCCAGCAGCTGAATTTATAATCCTTTTTGTTCTCTCCTCCTCTCCCCTAACCACTGCTCAGGACTGTAGGCACTGCTCTGCTTTTCCCTCTCTAGAGAATCATCTAAGAACCTCATGAAACAGGCCCATTTTGTCAGGAAACTTCCTGACAATGACCCGGAACAGAGCATCCTTGACCTCTTTGTTCCTCAGGGTGTACACCACAGTGTTCAGCAAGGGAGTGATGACAGTGTAGGTCACTGATATCAGCTGATCCTGATCCCTGGTGTTCTCTGACTTGGGCTTGAGGTAGGCAATGGAGGCACAGCCATAGTGGACAATGACCACAGTGAGATGAGAAGCACAGGTGGCAAAGGCCTTCTTCCGACCCTCAACAGAGGTGATCTTGAGGATGGTGGAGATGATGAGAATATAGGAAATGAAAACCAATCCCATGGGAACCAGGATCACCAGCACACTGATGATCAAAGTTAGAATCTCATTGACAGTCGTGTCAACGCAGGAGAGTTTCATCACAGGTCGGATGTCACAGAAGAAGTGGGCCACCTTTGTGGTACAGAAGGGCAGCCTGAACACAGCTGACACTTGGATCATTGCTGCAATTAGGCCAATGCTGCAGGCCCCCCACACCAACTGGATGCACACCCTCCTGTTCATGATGACAGAGTACCTCAAAGGGTTGCAAATAGCCACATAACGGTCATAACCCATCGCTGTGAGCAGGAAGCAGTTGTTGATGGCCAAAGTAGTGAAGAAGAACATCTGAGTGGCACAACCTGCCAAGGAAATTGTCTGACTCAGACCTATGAGGTTACACAGCATCTTGGGAATAATGACAAGTGTGTACATGGTCTCTGAAGCTGACAGCATGTTGAGGAAGTAGTACATAGGGGTGTGGAGGTGACGATCAAGGCTGATGATGGTCACAGTGATGATATTGCCTGCCAGGGTTAATATGTACAGTGCAAGAAACACGACAAAAAGGGTGAGCCGCTGCTCATGGAAGCTGGAGAAACACTGGAAAGTAAACTCACTCACCAAAGTGTGATTCTCTTTCTTCATTAAATCATATATGGTATCTAAGAAAGAAAAAATAATTTAAGGGACCTAGATAGATGATTTCTGTCAAATAGTAAGTTCGGCAAATTCTCTTGGTTAATCTACCTCGGGTCTCTGCTTATTTATATTCACATTTATGCTTATTTCTTTTGGAAATAGAGAATGGAGAAATGTTCTTTCTCACTAAAAAGAAAGTAGGTGGGTTTTAGAGTCAAATGCTATAAACTTATATCCTAGTTCTATTATGTGCTAAGTTATCTTGGGCAAGGAATTAACATCTCTAAGACCAGATTCCTCATCTTTATGTGAATGTAGTGATGATTACAACATCATAGGATTATTCATAAAAACATTTTAAACTAAGTGTCATACTTACATTAGAATTCAAAAAATTATTGAATCCATTCAAGTTCAGTGGTGTCACGCAGAACTCCAGACTCTGTAGCCACCTATTCCTACCCAAGCTTCTAGGGTTTGGGTAGCACTCCTGTTACTGGGGTTACACACTGCATTCTCCTTCCAGTCTTTCAACTCTGATGGTGCTGATGCTCTCTTCTGTCCTACACTCCTCTTCCCTAGATACCACTCATTTTTTCAAAGTCATGCAAAGCCCATGACCTCTGAAAAATCTCCCACAGCCCCACTCTGGCCTACACATCGTTGCACACAGGTAGCACAGAACTGTTTACTGGTTCTTTTGTATTGAAAGCAGCTTATAGTGCACTTGTGATTACAAAACATGTTCACATACATTATTTAATTTCATTACCATCCAGTGGAGCAGGAAGGACAAGAATTACTGCTTCTCTTCTGGTGCAGAAACTGCAGATCAGCTCTGCTTAGGGAATTGCCCACGGACACACAGTTGCCAAAGGACAAAAATCAAGACTTGAACCCATGTCTTCTGATCCTGTGTCCATTGTTCCTCCCACTACACAAAACAGCATTGTAGAACTGCCCCCACCATGGCTAAATTATATAGTCTTCTAGAATAGGGACCATGTATTCCAACTCTTTATGACCCCGGTGTGACCACTGCTATGTAGGGCGCAAATATCTGCTGGTAGAATCATTACAGGTCATTGCTCCATCAAATTGTCATTAGGAAGCAGAGTGCTGGGGAACCACAGTGAGATTTTCTTCAGAGAAGAGGAGTAGTAAATGTTTTTAACCTCTGTTCTCCTTTTCCCCACTGTCTATACCTGTGACAGCAACAAACAACTAAAGAAGTGAGCTAAATTTTAACATTGGAATTATAACGCTAGAAGAAAGCATGACACTATTAACATCTAACAGGAAAATATACTTGTAGTGCAACTCTTCTAGTAGCCTTTATCCTATTAATAACCGACATATAATTATGTAACAGGTTAGCTATAAAAAAATAAATTCAAGGGGCCAGCCTGGTGGCGCAAGCGGTTAAGTGTGCACACTCCGCAGCGGCGGCCTGGGATTTGCCGGTTCAGATCCCGGGTGCGCACCGCCGCCCGCTTGTTAGGCCATGCCTAACAAGCTGTGACGACGTCGCATATAAAGTAGAGGAAGATGGGCACGGATGTTAGCCCAGGGCCAGCCTTCCTCAGCAAAAAAGAGGAGGATTGGCATCGAATGTTAGCTCAGGGCTGATCTTCCTTATACAAAAAAATGAATAAATATATTCAATAATAGAATAGATGGAGTTGTATAAAAAGTGCATTTTGCTGGAAGTAAAGCAAATTAACCATACTGAAAAATGATTTACAATTGGGTCAATTTCAAAGGTAAGCTTCTTTAGTGCTTTTACAATTAAAATAATCTATTTTTCAGAAATATACCATTTTTAATAAAAGAAGTCTACAAAAAGTTATTTGTAACGGATTGGTGCACAGTTGTACTTCAACTCCTCAGACCATGATATGAATGGAAACGAGGTTGCAAAAAACCAAGTTGTATGTTAGATGTCAGAGACCATTTCTTGACAGGGAAATTTGTTTGGCCTTGATGTGTGTACCATGAAGTAACTGTAAACGCACTCCGTGAGGCTTTATCAACAGTATTTCTGTGGATTACCTTTTGTCTGAAGACAAGAATATACACAAGGAAACATAGCTGATAAGTGGCAGAGCCACATTCTTTATTACCATATTAGTCAAGATACTCTTTATCCTGGGAAGTCATGATTCCTTAGGATTAGCAGGTTATGGTTGAAAGTAGTAAATCAAGGAAAAAGGAAAACAAGCATTCATAGACACCAGGACCCTTTCCAGCTTAATTTAATTTGACCCTTTAACAACAACAAAACCCATACTTTTATTTTATTCCTCATATGGCTCTTTCTGTAAGTCATTGAGGCTTTTTCCAGATCTCACTTACTTTTCCTCCTGCAAATCTGTGGCTCAACAGAAAAATGGAGGTAGAGGTCAGAGGTGTGGCCCGTTGGTCCCAAGTATCCATAAATTAAGATCGTGAAGAAAAGGCACCTGAATGTGGTCCTTCCACCTGCCCTAGGGCCAGTCCAGGGATGGAGGTAGAAGTAAAGTTACAGGGGGTTCCTTGGATACTGGATATTTCCTCCAGCTGGAAGAGGAGTTTTGACACCCGAGGAAGGCTCTCTGAGGATCATCTCTCAAGGTTTCTGGGTGCCATTCCCTTGGCACCCTGAGAGTCACCCTGGAGCTGGAAGGAAGCAGCCAGCCAGTGCCAGGGGACCTCGTTATGCGTAGGGCACATTTACCAGATTACACGGGCTTGTGCTTTGGGAGTCTTGCAGCACTTTTCACAGCAAGTAGAAACAGCAGTGGCTTATTTGTCAGATTTTATTTTTTAAATAAACATTCTATTTTTATACAGTTGGGCCTTGGAAAACCATGGTTACAAAGCCCGAGTGAGCTCTAGCTAAGCCACTGTCTTGGATTCCAGGAAATCATGCAGCTCTCCCTGTAGTCAAGAACACTGCTCAGTACTAGAAGCTGTTTTGCTTTTTTTTTTTTCTTCTTCTTCTTTTCTGGAATTAAAACAGTCAAGTCTGGCTATCATTTTTGTCCTTTGGGATTCAGAAATGGGAGACCAAACCTCAATAGAAAATACAGACCTCTCTCGAAGGCCAGGAGACCAATTGTGTGTCTAAACAAACCTGAGCCAGGATTTCATCCTAAGGGACCATCAGGCACATGGTTAAATGCACTAGGCTTCGTGAGCCCAATCTAGTGTCATCTCAACACTGGTTTCCCTGCCCCAACCCCAGGCACTTTTTTCCCCTAAGAGAATCTTATTCTCACTATTTTTTCCTTTTATATGTTCCCTTATCCATCTCACTGCCAGACCCAGACAATTCTCCTCCAAGTTAATTTTGCCACACTTGGCAAAAAATGAAGTGCCTCCATTCATATCTTGATAAACTTAAAAAATGCTCCCTGTGCTTGTTGTTTATTTTTGTATTCCCTATTTCTTCCTTCTCTATTGAATTTGTGGTAACATTTAAATTTAGAAAACTATAAAAGGAAAAGTTTATAGAAATATAAAAACATTAATAATATTTGCTCTTATCCCTATCAGTTTCAAGACACAAGAGGAGGAAATATTACCCAAATTACAGTTTATTAGAAAACTCAAAATTTTTAATTAAATTATCATTGATAAAGTTAGCATCTCAACTTCTTTCCTTGTTGTTTGCAGCTGAGTAATATTTTCATATGCATTATAGCCTTCAATGTTTTGGGGGTCAAAGCCTGATTAGATAGTCCTCGTTTTTGAGTCCCCCTGCTGGTTAAATTTGCATTTTTCTTTCTTTGCTCTAGTGAGAGAAGAGCCAAACTGTGACCCTCGTTCTCACTAGAAACACAAATCAGCATTGAGGCATAAAGAGGCTCCCTCCCCAAATGGGAAGTGGATATAAAGCCTCTTTCACAGGAGACAATTAGGACAGCTCTATCAACACACAATCAGGGTAAGGAGAACTTTGTACTGTTACAGTCTGAGTTCTCTGTCAAAAATCAGAAGGCCATGTTGGAGGAGGATGCTCTAGTAATCTTATTTTCCAGTAGAGAAGGTGTCCTTTGATGTTTCAAAGGTTGGAAAAGGAAATCTAGCAGAATCTCAGGTTTGTGAGTAACCAGGTAAGGAAGGAGGACAGTGGTTAGGGGTCTGTTAAGAGGTAGATGGCCAAACAACCTCTGACTCCCAGTCAGTAGATTTCTCAAGGTATGGCTGTATAACAACAGAAAGGGCTGAGCTCCAGGAAGTCCTGTGTTCCTGGTAACTGTGCTCTGTGCCTTTACCTCAGCCCAGCACTGAATGGGTAGGATTGTCCATGTGCATAACTGTAGTTGTCCACATCTGTAGTTGCTGTACTGAAACTCGGATGTACCAGTTTAAAGCCTAACAAACTACCCCAAACTTAGTGTCATGGAGCAATAACTATCCTTTATCATTCATCTCTGGGGTGACTGGTCTCAGGCTGTTCTCACACTGGGTCTCTCGTGTAGTTGTGGGCAGGAGATGGCTGTGGTTTCCTCACTCACATGACAGTCAGTTGATATCGGCTGTTGACTGAAATACCTACACAAGCCCCACCATGTGGCCTGGGCTTCCTCATAGCCTGGTGCTCTGGATTCCAAGAGCAGGTACCCCAAGAGAGAGACCCTGATAGAAGCTCTACAATCGTTTATGACCTAGTCTCAGAAGTCACGCAGCAGCACTTTCACTACACTGTATTGGTCCAGGCAGTCACAAAGACCTGCTCAGTCTCAAGGCGAGGAGGTACAGACTTCATCTTTTAACGGGAGTGTGGCACACTATAAGGAGAGAATGTGGAATGGGGGATATTGTGTTCAATTTTTCAAAATACAGTCTACTACAGTCAATTAGCAGATGATCAGTATCTTCTTTTAGGCAGTTTAAGCTAGTTGTCCTCAAGGGAAACAGGAAACAAAATCAAAATTAGACTAGCCAAACTCCAGACTCTCCCTACCCAGGTGTTTATGTAAACCCTATCACTCTTTTGGAATGCTTAAGTTCAGAGATTCTTGGAAAAATTAAAGGAAAATGTGAACCCCCCCAAAAGGCAGATTTTAGATCTCCTGTTAATCTAACATTCTAACATTGAGACGACATTAATGTGAGTTAGAAAATAAAAGGGATATACCTTGACTGAATTAGACAATAACTGTAAAAGGCAAACAAAAGTTGTAAATTTCAAAATTAACAAAACTGTGGCTAGGGTGATAAGAAGATTCTGAAGCCACCAGTTGTGATTTGCCTGTAGGTTTTTGTGATCTCATGTAGGCTTGGCTTATGTTCTGATCTTTCTTTATTAAAATATATATATAATTTTTATCATTTTTAACATAATACTTTATACTTACAAGACATTATGTTTAAAATATGTAAGTTGTGAAGCATAACAATAAAATAAATATTTGAGAACTCGTCACCCAACTCAAAAGCTACACTCACTATTGTATTTCTCATTTTTCCCACCTCCTTTCTCTTCACCCTGTCCCCTCACCCAGTGGTTACTATTATCCTGATTTTTATGTTTACTTTTGTATTACTTACTTTATACCTTTCTTACATATGTATGTATGTTTAAATAACACATTGTTTAGTTATATCTATTTTTGAGCTTTATAAAAATGATATACTATATGTAGTTTTCTGAGACTTGCTTTTCAAAAAATTCAATGTTATGTTTCTAAAATCCAGAATAGAGCTGCAGTTTATTAATTTAACTGCCTTATACTATTCCATCATGTGAATATACCGCAATGTTTTTGATCCATTCTACTGGTAAGGGATAATGGGGTTATTTTCAGATTTTTGTTATTATAAATTGCAGTGTTACAAATATTTTAATACATGCATTCTTGAGCAAATGTGCAAAAGTTCCTCTATATAAAAAGGTCTATATCTTTTAGAAGAATTACTAGCTCATGGAATATAAAAATTTTCAACTTTACAAGATAAAACCAAGTTAAATATTGAAGTGGTTGTACCAATTTCCAGTATGACAAGGAAAGAATAAGAGGAGTTTTGGTTGATATACATGCTTTCAAATACTTGTTATCAGACCTCCTAATTTCTGTCAAACTAGTGGGTGTGAAATTGTATCTTATTGTGGTTTTAATTTACATTTTCTTGAATAGTAAAGAGGTTGAACATCTTTTCAACGTTTATTGGCTATGAATGTTTTGTCTTCTGTAAAACATTAGTTCATGTCTTTGCCTATTTTTCTATTGGATTCTCTGTGTTTTTCTTATTCAATTGTAGCAGCTTTTTATGTACTCTGGGCACCAAACTCTTGTACTTAACATGTTATGCAAATATTTTCTACCATTTTGTGGCTTGTCTGTTCATTTTCTTTATGGTAATCTTTATTGAACAAAATTATTTTAATGTAGTCAAATGTATTATTCTTGTCTTTTGCAGTTAGCATTTTTTACATCTTCCTTGAAAAAAGAAATTTCTACTTCAATGTCAGAATGATCTTCTTTATGTTCTTCTAAGCATATTAATATATTTTTCATATTTAAATCCATCTGGAATTGATTTTTGCATAGGTGGTAAGATAGATGTCCAAATTCATTTTTATTTTTTTAAATGGATAACCAACTATCCTAGCACCTTTCTTTGAACAGTCCTCCTTTCCCCAGTTGTCTACAATCTATCTGTGTCATATATCACAATTCTATATAAAGATGGTCAGGTTAGGCACTCTCTACTCTGCTCCAATGGTCAGTTTACCTCCCTGTACCAAAATTATACTGTCTTAACAGCTGTAACTTGATAATAAATCTTAGTTATCAGGCAGATCAACCCTCTACCTTAATTTATTTTTAAGTAGTTGGGCCTTTGCTTTTCCATACAAATTTTAGATGAGGTTTTTGGAATTGCATTAAGTTAAAAGATCGTTAGGGATGAATTGACATTGGCTATCTCTATATTTATTTAAATATCTTTAATTTTTATTGGAGGTCTTCAAGATCACCATTGAGCTAGATGATTCTCTTAGAAGGACTCACAGGATACAGAAAAACTGTTGTGGTCATCGTTATAGTTTATTATAGCGAAAGAATACAGATTAAAATCAACAGAGGGCAAAGGTCCATGGGGCAAAGTCCAGGAGAAACCGAATATAAGCTTCCAACTGTCCTCTCCCAGTGGAATCATATGAACATGGGTAATTTTCCCAGCAACAATGAAAAGTGACCATAGGCGCAGATTGTTGTCAACGAGGGAAGCTCACCTGAGCCTTGGTGTCAGGGTTTCATTAGGGGTCAGTCACGTAGGCATGCAACATCTGCATTAGTGACCTCAGGTACTCAGACTCCAGCCCTCCAGAGCAAAAACAGGTGTTCACCATAAATCACACTGTTAGCACAAACTATATGATCAAATAGGTATCATACAGGTCAAGGCCTCCAGCATACAAAACACTTATGAAACAGAATGATTCAAGGGGCTCAGATCTCATCTCCAAGGAGCTAGGTAAGGGCTAGTCATAAGGACAAGCCTTTCTTGGAATGTGCAGGGTATGAGTAACCCAGGCCTGCTGAGTTAACCGTTCACAAATATCTTTAAAGAAATTTTAATAATTTTTTCATGTAAGCTTTTTTTTAGATTTTCTGGAAACTTTTTAAAGATACAATTTCGAACTAACTGAAAAGTTGCAAGAAGTACAAAAACTCCGAAACATCTTTTATCCAGATACCCTACTTATTTATATTTTGTCTCACTTGCTTTATTATTCTTTTTCTTCCTTCCTTCATTCCTTCCTATCTATCTATCAATTTTCTTCCACATCCCTTGAGTGTAAGTTGAAGCCATTATATCGCTTTACCCCTAAATGTTTTAGTGTGTATTCCCTAAGAAGATCATTCTCTTACATAACCACAGCATAGTTATTAAAAAAAATCAGTGTATATGTGTGTATATACAGAGAGATAGATATACATACATATATATTAATATCAAATACAATAATACTATTATCTAGTCCACAAATCATATTTAAATCACCCCAATTATCTCAATAATGTCCTTTATAGCTAACATTTTTTGCAGTGCAGGATTCAATCCAAGATTACTCATTGCATTTTGTTGTCCTGTTTCTTTAATGTCCTTTGATCTCAAACAGTACTTTGGTTTTCTTTGTCTTTCTTGACTTTGATACTTTTGAAAACTGCTAGTCATATATTTTGTAGAATGTCTCTTAATTTGGGTTTAGCTGAAGAATGCATTATAATTTTTCCCTTACATTCATCTTCAATTCTTTTTTAATTCCTTCTCTGTCTTTGTACTTCTTTTGGTTTAATCTCCTTCATGATTAGATTCAGATTATGAGTTTTCAACAAGAATATCACAAAAGCGATGTTGCATCATTCTCAACATATCATAACAGCAGCCACGTGATGTCAATTTATCCCAACATTAGTGATGTTAACTGTAATCTCCTATTTAAGGTATCCACCAGGTTTCTCCATTGTAAGTTATCATTTTCCCTTTTTTGTAGGGTAATATGTTGAAATTAACATCCTGTTCCTCATCAAACTTTCACCCTCTAGTTTTAGGATTCATTGATGATTTTCTAACTGCATCTTTCCTCCTATAGATTGGCATTCTACTGTGAAAAGGATATTATTTAGATACTACTAGATTTAGATAATATAGCTACTACTAGATAATGTTAGATACTACTAACATTATTTGTGGTGATGTTCAAATCATCACAGAATTTGCCAGTGGGAACTGCTTTGGTCTGTCTCCTATGTTGTTTTAATGTCTCCATTACTCTTTAAGCACTTCTTTATGCTCCAGCCCAACAAGATGTTCCAGGCTCATCTTGTACCTTCCCTGAGCTTGCCCTGGGATCAACCATTTCTCTAAGGAGCTCTAGTACCTTTTAGTGGAGCATTGTATTTAGAAACTAAGATCTGGGTGCTAGATGTACTTATTGCTGCTGTTGTATAATTACTTTCAGACTCTCTTAGTGAAAAGACTAGAAAGTGGTGTGTGTTTCTGTGTGTATTAATATCTGTATCTTAAAAACCATGATTTCATAATGATATCTCCAATTCCAATATAATATCTCAGAATATATTTTAGTATTCCCCTTTCCATATTTATAACTCCTCTCTCCAACAGTAAGAAAACTGTTTCCAAATATTCTCAATATATTTGCACGTTTGCTTAGGTCTAAAATACATAGAAAGTTGTTTCTAAATTGCTAACTCTTGCTACATCAAAAACCAAAACTACTAAATAGAATTTAGAAATGTTCTATGCATATATCTGTGTGTGTTCTGTTTTTGTAATCCAAATGGACTGTTTTCTACATATTGTTATACTACTTGCTTTTTTACATAACGATACATTTGAAATGGTTTTACAAATCAGTACATGAAGATTTATAGCATTCCTTTGAACAATTGCATATTGTAGGGTAAGAATATAACATAATTTATTTAACCTATTCTATCTATCAAAGCATATTTAGGCTGTTTGCAGTTTTTGGCATTTTTAAAGAGTATTGTAAAGAGAATCTCTGTTCATATATAATTGTGCGCTTCTGGGAGCCTATCTATACGATAAATTCCTGAAAGTAAAATTCCTTGGTCGGTAATATGTGCATTTAAAAACTTAATAACTATTGCCAAACTAAACCAAAATAGGATGTGTCAGTTTACACACTCAACATAACGGTTTGAGAATGCTTCCTTACCCATATTTCCATCAGCCATGAGCATTTGACTAATTCTTTCAATGTTTGGCGAGCTGATAGGTAAAAATGGTGTATTATTTTTTTGTTTGAATTTTTATTTCTTCAATTATGAATGAGGCTGAGTATCTTTTTATATGTTTATTAGCTATTCGTATTTCATTTGCTGTGAATGTCCATTTACATATCTTACTCATTTTTATATTGTTTTGTCATTTTCTTATAATGAGTTCTATAATAAGGAAATATGCCTTTTATCATACATGTTGCAAATATTTTTCTTCCATTTATCATTTTTACTGAGTTTGTGAGTTTGAAATTTTATTAGTATTATATTTATGTGTTTATCAGGGCCTTCCTAACTCCAAGATTATTTTTAAAAAGTACCCATGTTTTTCTTCTATATTTCTTATATTTCAATATTTCATTCATCTGGAATTTAATTGGTTGTAAGAAACAAAGTTAGATATAATTCTTAAAATCAAATCAAGTGTACCTTTTATTATTCCCAATAACTAAGCCATTGTCTCACCATCATATATGCATAATAAAAACATCTTATATTGTTACTACATTATGTTACCATATGCTAAATTCCTCCCCCCAATTATTCTTCTTTGGAATTTCCCTAATCTCACATTTAACAGTTAATGGTATTTTTATTGATTTCACATTGTATTCATAGAAATTTAAGGAGAATAAACATCTTTAGTCTTTACAACACTGAAGCTTTCTATCCAAAGTAAGATTTAAAAGGAAATGTTTGTCTTCTTTTATGTGTTTCAGTAAAGTTTTGAAATATTCTTCATATAGAAAGTGCATGTTGCCTATTCCTATGCATTTGATCAGTTTTGTTTCATTTAGAAATGGGATATCTTCTTCCATTATATTTTCTAAAGAACTATTGTTTTCATCGCTTATCTTTCTAGCTCGTTCTCACTGGGACCATAATCCAAATAATTCCTCAATTTATAAAGTCCTACATTATATATCTATGTTTGTTTCTATGATTTTCAATGTCTCATGCTATTGCCCCATGTATCTTCACCTTCCTCCCTACCCTGTTAAGATTCCATAGACTATCATTTTAATTATTGCCTTGCATTCATCTTTAATTCACGTGCCCCTATCTTACTTAGTATAATTACAACCTTGGTTAAATCAAATTTTCCTCTTGTGCAGAACACTCATGCAGCTGAACTTCACTGGTGAAAAACATATTCCTGTCATAACTGGTCTTACTTAAAATGCATGATATTGAACACTAAGTTGGGCATTGATGTTACTGGGCAACCCCACCATATTCCTGTCCTACCATTCTGTCTCTCACCCTCTTTGGCATCTTTTCACAGGTTCTTTTCTACCCTCCAACTTCCAAAGGTTCTTCCTTATTCTTTTTTTTTTAGCAGATGACTTTATTTTCTATTTCATTAAGAATTCAAAGCAATTAGAAGAGATCTTCCTCATAGTCCCACCACTAGCTCTACCCAGCCAAGTGCATCTGTGCTCTACTGCTGAGCCTTGTGCTCTTTCACTGTGGGAGCACTCCCTGCCCTTCTAACAAGGCCTTCCACACTCTTGCACACTGCATCCCAACTCCTCTGGCTTACTTAGGACCTTGCTTCAGCACTTCTCCCCATCTCCTTTGAATCGTCAAATTTGTATTAGGTCATTTTCACTTACAATCATATTTGTTTATAAATTCCCTCATGCTAAAAGAATAAAAAAACCACACTAAAATAACCTTCTTTGGTCCTACATTCTTTCCAGCTACAGGCCCATTTATTTCCTCCCTTTTACATCAAAACTCTGAAGGAATTGCATTGTCTTCAATTTCTTGTATTCTCTCTTGAATTCACACTAAATGACTTTTATCACCATCACTCTGCTAAGACAGATTTTTTTCCAACAAGACTAAACACTAGTATTGCCAAATCTAACGGTCAATTCTTATTCATTGTACTTGGCATGTTGGCAGCATTGGACCCAACTGATTTACTTCTCTTTCTTGGAAACCTTTTTTCATCTGGCTACCAGGACACACCCTGTCATAGTTTTCATATTTTTCACTTTGTTTTTTCCCACCCAGTGTCTTTTCTCTTTCCCCTTTCCCTCAGACATGTGATGTTGGTATACTTCAAGGTTCAGCCACAGACCACTTCTGTATTTATACTTACAATGTAGTGATCTCTTCCTCTTCTGGCTTTAAAGAAGTTTTAAATCTCCAGTCCATACTTCTTTTCAAACTCCAAAGTTATATGTTCAACAATCAGTCCATTATCTCTACTTGGATCTCTACTTGGATGTCTACTTGACATCTCAAATAGAACATGTCCCCAGCTGAACTGGTCAGCTCCTCACTCAAAGGTACATCTTGTTTCCAAGCTGCCATCACCTCTAACTTGGACCACAACAAGATTCTGACTGGTCTCTCCTGCTTCCCTTTTGGCTCTGGCCGTTGATTTTTCATACAGTAGCAGCCAAAGTAAAGATTTTAATGTATAAATCAAATCAGGTAGTCCCCTCACTCAGATGTACCTACAATGACTTTCCATTCTTCTTGGAATAAAATTCAAGTCCTTACCATAGCTTATAAGACCATGATTTCAATCTTCCTCTTAGTCATTACTCTTCAGCCACACTGGCCTGTTTTTTGTTCCTCACATATGCCAAGGTAACCCCTCCTCAGAACTTTATCCTTGATCTTATCTTAGCCTGGAGCACTCTTCTTCCAGGTTCTCGTATGGCTCACTCACTCCTTCACTTCGCTCATTCTTCTGCTCAAACGTCACCTTCTCAGAAAAGCTTTTCCTGACGACCCAATCTAAACAAGCTACCATTCCCTGCTGCCAGTGATGACTATCCTTTTATTCTTCTCTGCTTTTGCTTTTTCTTCAAACACTTATCACTTCCTAAAATAACGTTACACATTACTTATATACTTTTTAAATTATCTATATTCCTCTTTGAATATAAGTTCCACGATGGTAGGAAATTTTTTGGTCATTACTTGTTTGTTTTGAATAGTACTTTTTGCTTTCTTCTATTTAGCATTTTTACTGGTACACAATTTTCCATCCCTTATTCTTAACCTTATTTTTTAGTTTCAGATAGTGATTGGTGTTATAGAAACCATAAAATACTAATGGAGAATGTCACCTAATGAAGATGACATTGGTGGACACGACTATAGATGAAGTGGTCAGGGAAAGAATCCCTGAGGATTATTTCTCATTTCAATTGAGGCCTGAATGATAGAGAATGAACAAGCGTGAATGAAAGAATGAGAATCTGGAGAGATCACCCTCTAGACTGAAGGAATAGCAATTATGAAGATCCTAAGTGGCAATAAACCTGCTATGTAGATACTGGACTAGTAAATAAGGGGTTAGTCATAAGAGATGAGGTCATTCTTAAAGGCATAGGGTGGCAAAGATAGGTAGGGCCTTAGAGGCCATCAGGAGGAAAGTGGATTTTATTTCAAGTACAATGGAAATCCATTGGATAGTTTTAATTAGGGGAAGGGAGTGATCTGATTTTCATTTTTGAAAGATAACTTTGCTGTTATTTAGATAATTGAGTGGAAAAGAACAAGAATAAACAAGGAGAGTAGACAGTGAGAGAAGATTGTTTCTGGATAAGAGTAGTTTCAGTGGAGATGGAGGGAAATGGATAAATTCACGTAGGGCTGACAAAACTTGTCAGAGAATACTAGTCTAGATGGTCCCAAAGACTTGTTTTCTCTCCCCTTCAGCAGTTTGGAAGAGCTGACACGACAGTTCTAAGATACCCCAAGGGAAGAACAGGGTGACACCAGCTGAGAGCTCTCGATGTTCTGTTTTTTCTAACAAGGCTATTTCAACCTGGAATCTCCTGTTGTCACTTAGTCACTTAGATGTTCCCTGTCTCTTTTATAAATATGCCATTCCTATGGCATAACTAGCCAACTTACACACAGCCTAAGCTACAGGTTAATGAGAGTTTGGGAGATTGTATGCACTTGGCCACATCTCTACTTGAAGATTTTCTCCATATCACTTTATTTTGCTTTACACCCTGAGGTGCTAGTAGTATGAGTATCTTTTGTCCTTTTTGGCATAAAAATGTACAGTCAGATTCAATGCTGGAGAGGGAGAATGAGGAAAAAATCTGATTCAAAACAAACTCACTGGCTTTCGGATTGAGCAACTGGGTAGAGAAGGTGCCGTTTACTAGTTTGAGGAATGTATGCTAATATTTTTTTCATGTGTTTTACCTGGGATGATCATAGACATCTAAATGGAAATGTCAAAAGGAGGCAGCTAGTTAGACAAGCCTGGGTCCAGAAAGGATCAGGGCAGGAATTATAAATTTGGGATTTCCCTTTATTCCTCTCAGCAATCAACTTAAAGCAACAAGACCCAATCTAAAGCGACCTTTTCTTTAGAAAAATCCATAGAGAAAGTTGCCAAAAAGCTACCCCTCCAGAGCAAGAGTCTTAGTGCCAGATAATTCCAGGCTATAAAATGATATGATATAAAGTCAGAGGATAATTCTACCAAAACTTTAAGGAACAAATAGCTCCGATGGTCTTTAAAAAGGTGCCAAGCCTAGGAAAAAAAGGAAACCCTTCAAATTATTTTATGAAGTCAGCAGCATTGAAAAGAAAGCCTGATTTGATTAGCACACACACACAAAATACTGACAAATTTCACTAAAGTAAATAAAGAGAAATGAGCAGTAGACTAAAATAACAGTATAGCATAACAAAGTATAATACAATATTGCATGTGATCAAGAGGAAAAATCATGAATCCAAAACTCTTGGAGTTCGAATCCTTGCTTTACCACTTATGAGCTGTGTGACCTTACACCTGTTATTTAACTTCCAGGTGCCTCAGTTTCCTTTTCTGCAAAGTGGATATAATAACAGTATCCATGCTTATAAAGTGGAGATAAAAATAGTATCTAAATCATAGGATTGTTATAAAGATGAAATGAATTAATTAATATACATCCTTAGAAAAATGCCTGACACATAATAAGAATTCTATACATGTTAGCTATTATTCCAGTAATACAACGAGGGTTCTGAATTTTTAAATCCGTTAATAAATTTCACTATATAGAGAACAAGAGAGAAATTATGTGACTTTCTCTTCAGATGCTGAAAAGGATATATGATAAAATGTTAACATCCATTCTTTATTTAAAATATCCAATTAAATAGGATTAGATAAATAATTTCTTAACGTTACAAAAATGTATGTATTTCAACTAAAAATCCAGCATCATGCTTAATAGAGGGAAATGAGAAACACTCCCATTATATAGAATAAGAAGACAAAATGATCACTAAAACATTTATTGTTTATCTTTTTCTGCTTATACTGACCAACATAATTAAATCAAGGGAAAGAATTAAAAGGTATGAAAACTGGAAATGAAGAGGTAGAATTATAATCATTTCCAGGTGATACAACAGAATACTTGGAAAACCCAGAAGATTCAACTGAAAAATTATTACATGCATTAAAATGATTCCATAACAGCTCTGGGTTCAAATTTATCATTATCCCAGCTACATAGAATTAAAGCCAATTAAAAACATAACGGAAGAAAAGACATCATTTTCAATTGCAAAATTATAAGAAATGTCAAAAAAATGAACTTAGGAAATGTGCAAATTTAGATACAGATATAGAAAAATGAATTTCTGGTACAGATAAGATAGTATAGACTTAATTCTGTTTACTTCTCCCCCTTAAGTACAACTATAACCCCTAGAAATAATCCAAGATGTAACCAAAGAAGAACTCTAAGAGATGGTAAGAGGGAAGCGAACCTGTTTTGGACCCCAGCACTAGAGAAGCAGCACAGTGGCAGGGAATCTTAACCTCCCCCATCTCAACATTAGGCCACCTAGGCCCGTGTGTTTCCTGACCCCCAACCTGGCAACAGAAGGCAGCCCAGGTAGGCTCATTTCTAACCTGGATCAAACAAGAGTCCCTCCCACAATACCAGATGAGCCCAGCGCCACTAGCAAGCGGAATTGGTCAGGGAGCCCCACTAACAATAAGTGGCCAAGGAAAGTGCTCTTCCTCCTTACAGGGCCTGTAACTCCCCCACTCCCCACCCCCTAGAGACACCCAGATTCTCCTCCCCCATCAGAAACACCAGGGCGACTGATCCCACCAACAAACTGAGTTCTGGAAAACTCTTTGGCCCTGTGAGCTTGATACTTCTCTCCACTTTCCAGAGACACAGGGTGGGGTGGGGGTGGTGAGCGAATACTAGTAGGAAAGGCTCTCCATCCCCACATGCAAGGGGATATGACTCTAATAAGTGCCTAGCTAGGGAAGTTTCTGTCCACACAGGCTGATTTGCCCTTCCACATCATCAGCCCAGCTTGAGGAATCCCTTTCTAACCCTCAGGCAGCACCAGCAGGGACTAGTGGCAGTCGTAACAGCACCAGATGAATGAAGCACAACCAAATAACACAGAAAATGCTGTGAAAACTAAACAGTCACTGGAAACACAGCCCACAAAAGTAGGTGAGGCCCTGCATGCTAACCCTAAACTGGGCAACTACCTGCTAAAAGAAGAGATTTAAATAGAATCTAGAATCTTCTAGCATAATAGACAAAATATCCAGGATACAAACTAAAAATCAGTGACAGAAGGACAACAGGAAAACCTCTAACATGAAAATTAAGCAATGCACTTCTAATGAATCCATGGGTCAAAGACAAAGTCTCAAAGGAAATAAAAGAATACATAGAAAAGAATGAAAATTAATATACAATATATCATAACATGTGAATGCAGCTAAAGCAGTGCCGACAAGGGAATTTATAGCACTAAATGCTTACATTAGAAAGGAGGAAACATCTTAAATCAATAATCTAAGTTCCTACCTCAAGAAACTAGAAAAGAAGAGCAAAATAAACCCAAAGGAAGCAGAAAGAAAAAAATGATAAAAATAACAGCAGAAGTCAATAAAATAGAAAATAGCAAAATGAATGGAACAAAATTGATTCTTTGGAAAAAGTCAATAAAATTGATAAATCTTCAGCAAGACTGACAAAAATTAAAAAGAGAGAAGACACAAGTCACCAATATCAGGAATGAAATAGAGGCTATCACTACAGATTCTGCAGCTATTAAAAGGATAGTAGGAAATACTATGGGCAACTTTATATTTATAAATCCAAAAACTTGGAAGAAATGGATCAAGTCATCAAAAAAATCAAACTACAGAAACTCAACCAGATAATCTGAATAATCCTATAACTATTCAATAGATAATAATCTGAGTAGTCCTATAGGACTACTAAAGGACTGTTAAAGAAATTGAAATTGTAGTTTAAAAACTCTTGACAAAGAAATCTCCAGGCACAGATGGTTTCACTGGAGAATGCTACTAAACAATGAAAGAAAAATTAACATCAAGTTTTCACAACCTCTTCTAGAAAACAGAAGAGGAGAGAACACCTATCAATTCATTTTATGAATTGATAATTTATAAGGGCAGTATTATCCTGTTACCTAAACCATACAAAGACTGCACAAATAAACTACAGATCAATATCTCTCATGAGCTTAAATGCAAAAATCCTCAACAAAATATTATCAAACCAAATCCAACAATGTAAAAAAGAATTATGCATTGTGACCAAGTTGGATTTATTCCAGAAATACAAGGCTGGATCAATAGCCACAAATCAAACAATGCTATCCACCATATTAAAAGGCTAAAGAAGAAAGACCTTATAATTGTATCAACTGACACAGAAACACATTTGACAAAATCCAACACCTGTTCATGACAAAAATTTTAGCAAGTTAAGAATAGAGGGGAATTACCTCAATTTAATAAAGAGCACATCCAAGGAACCTACAGATAGCATCATACTTAATGGTGAAAGACTGAAGGCTTCTCACCTAAGATCAGGAATAAGGCAAGAATGTCAACAACTACAACCAAGTGGCAGGGTACAAAATCAACTTACAGAAATCAGTTGCATTTCTATATACCAACGACGAACTAACAGAAAGAAAACTCAAGAAGACAATCACATTTACAATTGCAAAAAAAGAATAAAATATCTAGGAGTAAATTTAACCAAGGAAGTGAAAGAACTATACAATGAGAACTATAAGACATTATTGAGTGAAATCAATGATGACATAAAGAAACGGAAAAATGTTTCATGCACTTGGATTGGAAGAATAAACATAGTTAAAATGCCCATACTACCTAAAGCAATCTACAGATTCAATGCAATCTCAATCAGAATCCCAAGGACATTCTTCACAGAAATAGAACAAAGAATACTAACATTCATATGGGGCAAGAAAAGACCCCGTATAGCTAAAGCAATCCTGAAAAAGAAGAACAAGGCTGGAGGCACCACAATTCCTGACTTCAAAACATACTACAAAGTGATAGTAATTAAAACAGCATGGTACTGGTACAAAAACAGACACACAGATCAATGGAACAGAATTGAAAGTCCAGAAATAAAACCTCATATCTATGGGCAGCTAATCTTTGACAAAGGACCTAGGGACATACAGTGGAGAAAGGAAAGTCTCTTCAATAAATGGTGCTGGGAAAACTGGACGGCCACTTGCAAAAAAATGAAAGTAGACCACTTCTTTCACCACACACAAAAATTAACTCAAAATGGATCAAAGACCTGAAGGTGAGACCTGAAACTATAAAACTCCTGGAGGAAAATATAGATAATACACTACTCGCCATCAGCCATAAAGGGATCTTCTTGAATTCCATGTCTACTCAGACAAGGGAAACAAAAGAAAAAATAAACAAGTGGGACTTCATCAGATTAAAGAGCTTCTACAAGGCAAATGAAACTAGGATCAAAATGAATAGGGAACCCATCAGCTGGGAAAAAATATTTGCAAACCGTATATCTGACAAGGGATTAATCTCCATAATATATAAAGAACTCACACAACTGAATAACAAAAAAAAAACAACCCAATCAAAAAATGGGCAGAGGAAATGAACAGACACTTCTCCAAAGAAGCTATACAGATGGCCAATAGGCACATGAAAAGATGCTCAACATCACTAGTCATCAGGGAAATGCAAATCAAAACCACACTAAGATATCACCTTACACCTGTTAGAATGGCTATAATCACCAAGACAAGAAGCAACAAATGCTGGAGAGGCTGTGGAGAAATGGGAACCCTAATCCACTGCTGGTGGGAACACAAACTGGTGCAGTCTCTATGGAAAACAGTATGGAGATTCCTCAAAAAATTAAAAATAGAAATACCTTATGATCCAGCTATCCCACTACTGGGTATCTACCCAACGAACCTAAAATCAACAATCCAAAGAGGTTTATGCACCCTTATGTTCATTGCAGCATTATTCGCTATAGCCAAGACATGGAAGCAACCCAAGTGTCCCTCGACTGATGAATGGATAAAGAAGATGTGGTATATATATACCGTTGAATACTGCTCAGCCATAAACAAAGACAAAATCATCCCATTTGCAACAACATGGATGGACCTGGAGGGTATTATGTTAAGTGAAATAAACCAGAAAGAGAAAGACACACAGGGCATGATTTCACTCATATGTGGAAGATAAACCAACACACGCAGAGATAGAACTGTTTGGTGGTTACCAGGGGCTAAGGGGTTGGGGGGTGGGCACAAGGGGTGGAGGGATGCACTTATATGGTGACTGATAAACAATAATGTACAACAAAAATTTCACAATAAAAAAAAAGAATGTCTGCTCTCACCACTGTTACTTAACATGGTAATGGAAGTTCTAGTTACTGTAATAAGACAAGAAAAGGAAATAAAAGGCATATAGATCAGAAAGGAGGAAATAAAACTGTCCCTATTTATGCAAATGACATAATTGTCTATGTAGAAAGACCCAAGGTATCTACAAAAATCTAGAACTAGCAAGTGAGTTAAGCAACGTCACAGCATACAATATCAACATATGAAAATCAATCACATTTCTATATACTAACAGTGAATATGAGGAAACCAAAATTAAAAACATACTATCATTTATAATTTCTCCAAAGAAAATAAAATACTCAGGTATAGTCTTAACAAAACATGTATAATATTTGTATTCTGAAAATTAAAAAATGCTGATGAAAGAAATCAAAGACAAATAAATGCAGAGACATATTGTACGCATGGATTGGAAGACTCAACATAGTAAAGATGTCAATTCTCCTTAAATTGATCTATAAGTTTAATGTACTTCCTGTAAAATCCCAGCAAGATTTTTTGTAGACAAGCTTATTCTAAAATTGGTATGGAAATACATAGGTCTTAGAATAACTAAAGCAATCTTGACAAAGAACAATAAAGTGAGAGGAATCACTCTAACCAATATTAAGGCTTACTATACAGCTACATTAATCAGGACAGTGTAGTATTGGTAGAGCAATAGACACATAGATCACTGGAACAGAATAGAAAATCTAGAAATTGATCCACAGAAATATGCTCAACTGACTTTTGACAAATGTGCAAATGCACTTCAATGGAGGATGATAGCCTTTTAAAAAGATTGTGCTGGAGAAATTGGATATCTATAAGTAAAAATTAAACCTTCACCTAAACTCATAACTTACACACAGCTAACTCAAAATGGATCGTGGACTTAAATGTAAAACATAAAACTATATAACGTTTAGAAAAAAAATATAGACAAATGTAAAACTTCCTGATTCAAAAGAAGATTGAGCCGATTGAAAATACCACTGTGTTTTTTTTTTTTTTTAAAGATTTTATTTATTCATTTTTTTCCCCCCAAAGCCCCAGTAGATAGTTGTATGTCATAGGTTCACATCCTTCTAGTTGCTGTACGTGGGACTCAGCCTCGGGTTGGACGGAGAAGTGGTGCCTTGGGCCGTGCCCGGGATCCGAACCCAGGCCGCCAGCATCAGAGCGCACGCACTTAACCACCAAGCCACAGAGCCGGCCCACCACTGTGTTTTTGAATAGGGAGACTCAAGATCATGAAGATGTCAATTTTCCATAAATGAATCTATAAATTCAATAGGGTTCCAATAAAATAATACCAGAGTTTGATTTGCTTGTATGTGTGTAACTGTGCTGAGTTAGGTATATTGTGTACGTTGGGGCGGTGGAGGGGAGACGTAAATTAAACAAACTGCTTCTAAAATTTGTATGAAAAATTTAAACAAGAAAAACATCCAAAAACATTCTGAAGAAGAATAATGGCAAATAACTAGCTCTATTAGATAATAAAACATAAAAAATATCTATGGTAATTAATATTGTTGACACATGGAATAAATATATGTATTCAATAGAATAAAAATTCTACATTGTTTCCACATTCCACTTTGTTTCAGAGGACTTTCATTTGCCCCAGGGAAGGGTCAACCCAAAAGAATCAGAAAAAGAACTTGGTTGATTTCAAAAAGATTTTTTAAAACTCCTAATTAAAACATTTGTCTTAAAAGCTGAAACTTTTTTTAACTTTAGCAAACTTTTCTGGAGAGAAAAGCCTCTTTTAGTTTACAAAAAATGATTTTGAATATCAAAAGCCTAAGTACTAAAGTAGTTTGAATGTGACATGTATAATGTAAACTATAGAGTTAGGATGAATTTAGGTTTTTCTGCCAAAATAAAATAAAGGCACCCAGCTTTGTGAAGACAACACTAGAGTTAACTGGATATTAGGGAAGGCCGGGTCTTGCATCTACCAGCTAAAGCCTGCTGTAGGGAAGGATCTGATAAAAGCAGAAAGGGTATGGCCCCTGCTTCCCAGGGGAGTCTCTTAGAAAAGGCCTGAATCCTGGCAGAGCAGAAATGGGTGAGTGAGTCTTGGTGACACCTCACTGAGTCCTATTCACACCATTACAGGGTCAAGAGCGCAGCTGAAGGCCTAGGTGCCCTCAAGAAGTGGCTGAGAGAAGGCCAACGGATCTATAGTAGTCACAAGGAAAATGAAGTGCAGGGACCACACTGATTAAAGAACATGGCAAGACCAGAGTCATCTCAATGGATACCGACAAGAATGGCCACTGTGGGTCATGTATCTCCATAGAATCCAACATGGGCAGGTAAGAAGTCACCATGGATCAGGTTCCTCTTCCCCCATGCTAACAAAACTAGAGCCTTGACCAGAATTTGATTCACTTCCAGGATAAGGGGGAAGAAGGAGGAAGAGCAGGATCTTGAATTTCACGGTGTTCACTCATAAAATGACTTAATCACTAAATTGCCTGAGTTTACATGAAAAAGACTTGATGGAACACTTTTCCACCAGCAGGCAGATTGGGAGCTCTGAATTACAAGGTAGATTGAATTTGCAGAACTTTTTTAAAGTTAGTTAGATTTTTATATGCCTGCTTACATAACTTATAAAATTCACAATCACTTTACACATTTTATTTGATATTTCTGTATTTCAAAAATATTTTACAATGAGAATACTGTGTACTCATGTATTTCTTATGTATCTTTTTACAAATAGCTCCGTATAGTAATTTTGATTTGTTCAGTAATTACAATTGTTAATCATTATAGTTTTATTCAACACCTATTTTGTCTCAGATTTGAGTCTAAAGTTCACTTTCATTCTTTTTTATATTTTTGAAATGAGGAACAGTAAATACTCTTTTATTATTCCATTTCTAACTCACTTGCTTTAATTTTATGGGTGTTTTCATGTCAAAATCTTTTATTGTTGACTTTTTTCAGCTTTTCAGGAGTAATAAAATTACCTAATTTATCAGAAAGGTGTTATGCTGACTCTTTTTCATATTTCCATTTAATTCTCTTTCCTTGACTTTGTGACTTGGCTTACAAAGCACAGGAGAGGACCCAATCTGAAAGACCTTTTCTAAATTACTTTTGGCTCCTCCTGATCCTTCCGTTGTTCTGCCTTCTACTCTCCCATCGCTGGAAACTCCAATTTGGATCTGCTTCTAATTTTTCTTTCTTCTTAGCCAATTTCATAGCATTCTTTCAGCAATCTGTTTGCTGAGCCATCGGTCTCCTCTTCCTCTGAGCCTGTTGTTCATCCTGTCCATAAGGGAGACATTTCTTTCAGCCCCACAAGTGATACCGGCTCAACACAAGGTTGACATGAGGGAAGCCATATTGTAGAAAAGAAGCCCTATTGTAACTTTGAATGACCACTGACTAACTAACCCAGCTGGATATACACGCTCCAGGAGATCTAACTGCTCTGTAGATTTTACGACCCCTGCTTGTGCATGTACCTCCCAGCTGCGATAAGATGATAACTTTGTTCTTTTGAGTTCCTTAGGAATGTGATGACCCCTGAACAAAGAGTCTATGCTGATAGCCATCATCAATGAAAACTGAAAGATTTGCTGTGGCAGCTCTCAGTCTGTAACACCAGAAAGTCAACATTCCTAACCCCCTCCCCTATAACCCACCAGCCTATATAACTGCTGTAAGGTTTTGTGCCCCCTTAAGATGGTTCTTTGAGACATTAGTCAGCCATCTTCCCCCTTGCTAGCAAGCTGTAATAAACTGCCCTTTCTTTTCCACCATCTTGCCTCTTGACAATTGGCTTTTGTCTCACAGCGAGCAGATCGTGACCTTTGTGCGGTAACACAAGCACTTCTTCATGTGGCTTATCTTTAGCCAGAAGAAATGAAGGATCAGACCTAGTCATGTGAGCTCTGTTTGCGTGGCCAGAGCTCCTTGTCTGTGATATGTGGTTAGGAGTCCTTGCCACTTAACTCCCCTTCTCCCCCAGCCCCAACTCCTAGTTCCCTTTCCTTTGGAGTCCCACATGTGAGTGACAGGAAACTTGCAGCAGTTTGCTTAAAAATATTCTCTCTAGAAGATTTTTAGCTCATTCCAAACTCATTTCATAAAAGATATCTATATTTTTGCTTTGCTTATCTTATTAAAACATAAAGGAATTAGATTTCTGCACAATATCCTTTCCAGTAACCACTTGTTGAAGCACCCAATTTATGATAAAAGAAGATTCAGTCGAGTGCCAATTTTAATGGGGTTTATACTTCAGCAAAGTGGACCGGTCACTTTAAATTTAAGCACAAGATAAACACTAGATCACAATCTGACCTTGCAATTATCTCCTGGAATAGAGCCAATGGGTGTCTGTTTACAGGTCTGTAGAGTGACTTGTGTTTTTATTATGTTAACAAAGAGGTTGAGGAAGTAAAAGTCAATTATTAGAGGCTAACTCACAGCTTCACTTTTGCCCTGGCTCTGACTGTGATGAAGAGACTTCACCAATCACTTGAAACCCTGGCTCTATAACTTTACCTATAAGCTTCCATCTGGAAGACATGCAGGCCTATTTGAGTAGAGATTTCATTTTAGGAAAGGGATTTCCTAACTACCACTCTCCGCAGAGCATCCTGGATTTCTTTGTTTCTCAGACTATACACAACAGGGTTCAGTAAAGGTGTTATGACCGTGTAGGTCACTAAGATTAACTGATCCTGATCTTTGGTGTTCTCTGACTTGGACTTGAAATAGGCAATGGAGGCACAGCCGTAGTGGACAATGACCACAGTGAGGTGGGAGGCACAGGTGGCAAAGGTCTTCTTCCGGCATTCAGCTGAGGTGATCTTGAGAATGGTACAAATAATGAGGACATAGGATATGAAGAGGAAGGTGACAGGGGCTGTGATGGCCAAGAGGCTGATAATTAAGGTCAGGATATCATTGATGATTGGGGTAGCACAGGCCAGGTCCAACACAGGTCGAACATCACAGAAGAAATGCTCAATCAGTGTATTGCAAAAGGGCAGTCTGAAAATGGCCACAGCCCGAACCAGTGAGAGTGAGAACCTTGTGGCACAGACTGAGGATGCCAGCATGGCACAGACCCTCCAATTCATGGTGATTGAGTAACGAAGTGGATTGTAGATGGCCACATAGCGATCATACCCCATTACTCCTAGCAGGAGGCAGTAGATGATAGCAAAGCCAAGGAAGAAAAAGAGCTGAGTCCCACAGCCCTCCAAGGAGATAGATTGGCTCAATCCTACTAGGATGGAAAGCATGCATAGGATAATGACCAGGGAATAGAAAGTCTCTGACGTGGAAAGGACACTTAGACAGAAGTACATGGGGGTGTGGAGGTGATGGTCAATACGGATAATAGTCACAATGATGACATTGCCAGCCAGAGTTAGGATGTACAGGGTGAGAAACACCACAAAGAGTGTAAGCTGATGTTCTTGGAAGTTGGAGAAACCTTGAAAACAAACTCTTTTACCTCTGTATGGTTGGCTTTCTTCATTGAGGATCTCAGGTCTGAAAGATAAAGAGAAGGTCAACACCACCTCCTGGCACCAGAGACTGCCCTGACCTCTGGTGAGCACACTGTCCAGAGTAAAGATTCAATACCACAAAGACCCAGTTCAAAACTTCATGAATCAACTGCCTTTTCCAGGGACATGGCAGACTGTGTCCTAGAACTGGAAGTAAAGATACAGAAAATTTGAGCAACAATATTTGAAAGTTTGAGGTAAAGCATTTTCATGTACACCTGGGTTATTTAAAAAAAAAATAACCACTTATGTATGGCCCATTAAGTTGGTCTCAAAACTTTCTTAGGACTGGATTTTTTAACAATGTAGACCACATTCTCAGGCTGTAGTGTGATGTAGTTAGAAATTGCCACAAAAAATAATGTGAAAAATTGCAAATGTTTGATAATCATGTTTGATAGTTCAAAGAGGAACTTATAATGGAAGTTAAAAAATATTTATAACTAAACAATAATAAAAGAATCACATACCAAAACATGTACAATGCATTTAGAACATTATTAGAGGGAAGTTTATAGTTTAAAATGCTTGTCTGTTATTTAAAAAAAAAAAAGATACTGAAAATTAATGAGTTGAGCATCCATCCTAAGAAGTTCTAAAAACAAGACAGAAAAGAAAGTAGAAGGAAAAAAACAATAATGATAAAACAGACGTTAATGATATATAAAAGAAAGATAAAATAGGGAAGATCCACAAAGGTAAAAGTTTATAAACTTTGGGTAAAATACTAGTGAAACCGACCCAGAAAAACAAATGAGGACATAAATACTCTATTATGCATGAATAAAGGGACACAATTACACAAGTTTCAGGCAGAAAAAGGTGAAAAGCAACATTATGAAGAGCTTTATCTCAATGTATTTTTAAACTTCAATGGACTTGATACATTTCTAGAGAAAAAATTACTGACCAATATTGAAACAAGAAGTAGAAACCTGAAAACTATTTTAAGAAATAGAGTAGTGAAAAATCTACAGATAAACCTCCAGAAAAATTTACCAATAAATGCTATAAAACATTCAAAGATAAATTAATTTCAATCTTATACAAACTATTTTAGGTAATAGAAAAAGAGAATCCTCACCTCATTTTATGAAGCTTGAATTGTCTTGACACCAAATTTAACAAGCCAATCTCACTCACAGATATAGATGTAAAATTCTTAAGCAAAATATTGTCAAACCAAATCTAGCAATGTATAAAATGGGTATAAGACCAAGTTGGTTTTATTTCAGAATGCAAAGTTTGTTTAACATTAAAACAGTCCAATTATATATTTCCTCAAATAAACTGTTTAAAGAAAAAAAGTCATATGATTATTTCAATAGCTGCCAAAAAAGAATTTTTAAAATTCAATGTCTACTTATGAGAAGAACCCTTAGTGAACTAAGAATAAAAGATTTTCTTTAAGCTGATAAAGAATGTGTATGGCAATTCTACAGCCAACGTATACTTAGTGGTGAGATACTGAAGCTTTCTCTTTAAGATTAGGAACAAGATAAGAGTGACTGCTTTATCCACTTCTCAATATTGTATTGAATATTTTAGCCAGCCCAGTAAGGCAAGAAAAAGAAACTAAAGATATAAAGATTGAGAAGGAAGAAATTCTTTACAAGTGATGTGACTGTGTACATAGAAAATCCAAAAGAAACTACTCATAAATTAGAATTATTAAGAGAGTTTAGCAAGCTTTCTGATAAAAAACTAATGTAAAAAAATTATCACATTTCCATACTTCAACAAACTGATAGCAAATTAAATTATAGGAGTTATTTATAATAGATTAAACATATGAAGTACTGAGGACTAAAGACCTTTATCAAGAAAATTACAAAATCTTAATGAAGAACACTAAAGAAGACTGAAATAAATGGAACAATACAGCATGCTTATGAATTGGAAGATATAATATTATGAAGATTCCAATTAATCCAAAATCTATGAATTCATAGTCTATGAATTCAGTGCAATTCAATCAGAATCCCAAATGCATTGTTTTTATTGGGTTATTTGTTGGTTTGACAACTGATACTAAAATTTACATGGAAGTATTAAGATCTAAGAGAAGCCAAAATGCTCTTGAAGAAGAAAAACAAGAAGAGAGGATTTGCCCTTCAAATATCATTACTTATTACAAGGCTGTAGTAATGAAGAAGGTGTGGTATTTGCACAGGGATAAACAATCACACCAATGGAAAACAATGGAGTTCTGAAATATGGAAACTCTTCATAACAGAACTGGCATTGCAAATCAGTGGAAAGCATAAAGTAGTCAATTAATGATCCTGGAATAGTTGGTTATCCATGTGGGACAAAATGAAATTATATTAGCTTGCACTGTAAAAAAAAAATAAGTTTCAGATGTATTAAAAACCTAAGAAGAAACAAACAAAATGCCCTATGAAATGTTTAGAAGATAAGATATGAGACTATTTTTAAAACTCGGGATAGTAAAAGATATAAAACATAAAAGAAAATAATGATAAATTACATAAAAATTAACTTCTATTTTTCAAAATAAATCACAAAAAAAAGGCAGAAACAGGGAAAAGATATTTACAACAAAAATAACATATAAAATACTGGTATCTAAAGTATCCAGAGCTTCTGAAAATCAAAAAGAACAAACAAAGATCACCTTATAATGATATGTCAAAAAAAATGAATAGGAATTTCATATGAGAGGAAGCATAAACGGCATGTGAACAGATTTTTAACACCATTAGTAGCCAGGGAAAAATAAGACTACAGACCACAAGTTAAGACAACAGACAATTTCACACTCATCAGACTGCAAAAAATCAAAACTCTCACAGATATAAAGCAATGTAAGCTCCAGTTCCCTACTGGAGGGAGAGTGGATTGATATAATCATTTTGGAAAACAGTTTGACACTACCTGTGAAGGCAAGGAAGACTATCTTTTACTCACTCTGGGTCCTTTCTGGCTGGGCTATAAATTAGACCGAATAGCAGGAGAAAACCAAACAAAGCTTTGTAACATGTATACATGCCAGAAACCAGGGAAACTGAGTTTCTTGGTAAATGGCAGAGGTTTTCACCTTAAATAGCATATTCAGGTAGACAAAAGAGGATGTTGGGGGTGGGGAAGTCAGCTATGGGAGATGACCGGAAAGCACAGTAATCAAGAGTATGCAGATTTAAGTCCTCAGCTTCCTCAGTGATAAGAGTTTCTAGAGATGAGGTCATTCCCCTTCTTCCTGGTACAGAGAAGAAGATACCTTTACAAATGGAGATTTCCCTTAAATAGAACTTTGGTAAGAATGGGCTTAGCAAGGACCCTCCCAGTCCATCGCTTTTAGGCAGTATGGGGGAAGGTCAAATGTCCTTCAGAGAAAATAATCAAGGTAAAGAAATATATTTTGAGGAGTCCATTTCTGATTCCCCACACCTGCTAAAGTTGAAAATGACATGTCCTATGAACCAGCAATTCCACCATTAGATATTTAATACAGAAAAACTAAAGAGACACATGCGAAAAGTTTATAGCAGCTTTGTTGGTAATAGAACAAAACCCTGAAACAAACCAAAGGTTCTTCAAAAGCAGAAAGGATATTTAAATTGAAGTAAACTCTCACAATGAAGTAGTATAGAGTATCAAATGAATTAATTATAAAGCTGGGGTGGGCAACCTACAGCCCACGGGCCAGCTATCTGTTTTTATAAATGAAGCTTTATGGGAACAGTCACACCCGTTTATTTATGTACTATCTATGACTGCCTTCACACTGTAACCGTCCAGTTGAGCAGCTGCAACAGAGACTATATGGCCGGGAAGACTAATGTTTGCTAACTGATCCTTTACAGAAAAACTTTGTTGACTCCTGTTATAAGATCATTAAAGAGACTAATTACATTTTCATGAATCAACATAGATGAATCTCAAAATCAGAATGGTGAATAATAGAAGCAAATCACAGTTATATATATATGTATATATATGTATATATATAAACAGATATATATAATTATATATATATGTTTGTGTGTACGTGTATTCTATTTCTTCAATGTTCGAAAAAAGGCAAGATTAAATAATATATTGTTTAGGGATAATATGTTTCTTTAAAAACATGGAAATGCTTTGACCTAAAATTCATGATAGTAACTATTTGGCATATATTTGAAGTATTTGAAAGGAGCATGTACGATGCTACCAGATTTATGGTGATGCTCTATTTCTTAGCCTGGGCAGAGGGTACCTAGGTGTTTGTTGTGTTATTTTTCTTAAAATGTACATTTGTTTTATGTACTCTTTTTAATGCATACCATATTTTACAATAAATATTTTAACATTATAAATCAAGAAAAGTGTTCATGATATTGTTAAATGAGAAAAATATTGCAGGGGCCGACCAGGTGGCACAGCGGTTAATTTCACGTGTTCCATTTTGGCAGCCCAAGGTTCACTGGTTCAGCTCCTGGGTGCAGACCTACTCACCGCTCATCAAGTCATGCTGAGGCAGCATCTCACATACAAGAACTAGAAGGACCTATAACTAGGATATACAACTATGTGCTGGGGCTTTGGGGAGAAAAAAAGAAAAACAGGAAAATTGGCAATGGATGTTAGTTCAGGGCCAATCTTCCTCAAAAAAAAAAATATTGCAAAACAGTAAAGGTCATATGATCCCATATGTAAAGAAAACAAAGATATATATCCATGTCTATGTGAATATCTATGTATAGAAATAAGACTAAGGATATTAAGTGAATACATGTGGCATTTGTAAACAGAAAATAATGCAATGCTATTTTTAAAATATATATTATGCAGCTTGTAAATGATGCATATGAAAATCTTGTAATTCAATGGAAAATAATAAGTTATAAAGCAGGATGTGATATAGTATATACAAAATTATCTCGAATATATGAAAATGTGCAAAGAAAAAAAGCTGAATGGAAGTTATCTAAATGTTAGTAGTGCGTGATTTTACATGGTATAATTATGGGTAAATTTCTACTGTCTCCTGAATTTTCCAAAATGTCCATGATAAATATGTATGACTTGTGCAGTGGGGTGGAGGAGAGGTTCAGTTTTTTTAAGTTTCTCTTGAGGTGATTCTTACCACCATCTTTCCATCTAGGCATCCTTCCCATCTTAATTCTCTCAGCATTCTATGCACTCTTATATGACATCATTTGTCACATTCAGTTGATATGATTTATCATTTGACTTTTCAACTAAATTGTAAGCTTTCTGATGAGAGAGATCATACTTAGTCATTTCCACATATGCAGAACTTAGCCAATTTTTGCCATATGTTAAGCTGTTGATAACTATGTGTTAAATGAACTGATAAATGAAAGAATACTCTTGAGGTACTTCTAATCTGAAGGAGGAGACCCATACCTCTGCCAGATACATACAACAGCCCTGCCTTTGGCACACAGAAATCAGAGCAAAGTATTGAAGTAAGAATCTAGACTTCAGAGCTATAGGGGAGTGAGAGGTGGAGAACATGGTCTCTTCCACTGGGACATTTCGGACAGATGGAGCATATGAAGCACTCAAGCAAAAGAAAGACAGAAAATGGGCATACATGTAGACAGGAAAGGATCAAGTTTATAGAGCTTATTAAGTTGCAGAAGTTGAGAGATTGCCAGAGAAAATGAAAGAACAATATAGGAAAACATGGGTGGATGAACTAAATATTGGCAAACCATTATCATTAAGAAGGGACATAGACAATTAATCTTGTTAGTTTTCCAATCCTCAGTCTGACTTTCAGTGAGTTGTTCTTTTCTCTAAAAAGATGGTAGAAATGTATATGAGTGAGTTTTCTGCATTCTACAGTTTCCTTCATTCTTCAAAGTAATGATACATCTACTATTCAAAAACAACTATGTGGTAGAGATGTGAGGAAACTTAATTCCAAAAAGGGGAAAGGAGTTGCCTAATATCACACTTTGAGTTCACGGCAGAGATAACTCGGGAACCCGGCTCTCTTTACCCTGCACCCTGAATCCTTCGCTCTTGAAAGATCTCAATAGTGGAGGAAGATATTGTGTCTCAGCTGGGTTACTGATACATGTAACACAGATACACAAAAGTTGATGAGCCTTCTTTAGGAAAACATTAAAAAGCAGAGGAAATCACTGTATCCTGTTCTGGGTTGTTTTTGATGTCTCTGTGGAGAGGCAGGTTCATGGACTCGGTAAGTATTGCCCAATTTCCTTTTGTTCCTAACAAAGCTACCAATGACTGGGGGGAGGGCAAGTTTCAGAGGAACGTTATATTCCCTTTTCTGTTTTCTTCTGTGGCAAGTCTAGCACCTATCTCTCAAGAATCCCAAGCTCCAGCCCGATTCACAGCCGTATCACACACACACACATGCATTATGCCAAGCATGTTTTCCTGGAAGTAGTGATCTGGATGCCCCTATGTTACATTGCTGAATGGAAGCAGAGCAAAGAACCTGACCCAGAATTGAGCATAATAAGTAAGGGGAGTCAAAGCAGCATATAGACCTTAAACACTGATGGAACAATAAAGTCGGCCCTTACACTCGGAAAGTCTGAAGTAATTAGTAAATGTAAATGCAGAAACTAACATTTGGTTAAAATATACTATATGCTAGCCAATTAAGACAGGCTATATAATTTAAAGTTTAGTAATTACTCTCCAAGGAAGTAAAACATTCCCATTTTATAGGTGGAGAATTTGAGGCTCAGAAGGATAAGCTACTTAGACTCACACATCTAGTAATTGGCAAGACCAGTTGTGAAACACAGGTTTCCAAATCCCACGCACTTCCACTGAATTAAAACCCTATTGAATGAACATTCAGGCATGTGGTTCAGGTTAGCGGGGAGGGAGAGAGCAGCTGTATGAAAGATGCCTGAGCCTCAGGCTTATTCACTCAAAAGATATCAGGGACATCAGTGGTAGATGACAACACTGGGATTATAAAGTTTTTCTTATTTACTATCTCTCCTCCACAATTTTGCATAGATTCTTCCATTATTTAAAAGTGAAACTTATGAGAATACTCTATTTCACTTTATAGGCACCTGATCTCACGTGCCTGGTCTCAATCAGCCATCGTGCAAGATACAGGGAAAATATGAAACTCTAATGTTCAAGAAAATTGTCAGAGAAACCAGAATGGGAAAAGGAAAAACTTAGAAAATTTAAAATCAATTCTCCTTTTCCTTTTTTTTTCCTACCAACAACCACTTACTTTTTGGCAAACTTGGCAAAGGAGATGAGAGAGATTCTCTTAATCGCTGGTGCATCTGAACTTAAGAAAAAAAAGAACCGAGATAGGACTCTCTCCAAGAGGCCTATAGGGGAGAAATTGAAAACCTCAAGCCTAGAAGTTGAGCATCTGCAGAGAGCCAGAAGGAAGCTCAGAGTGTGGTGACTCACTCAAGGCCCAGAGCACTGACCTCTCTGGCTTGAGAAGATCTTCCTGCAGAGTTGAAGCCTCTTGAAACCCTAAATCCAGGAGCTCTGTCTACTCCCAAAGGCAGACCAGATCCATCCGATCAGGACTCTAGGGACTTCCTCTTGAGAATCACTCCAGGGCACAAGGGGCAGCAGAGACAGAGCTTGAGGCTCTATCCCAGGGGCTTGATTAGGAACTTGGGCAATTAGTAGAATAAAACTCCTTGTCTTTGGTTACCGACTTACAAGAGGATCTTGCGTTGTAGAAACTGACATGCTTTTTGTTTAAAAAACCAATGAATCCAGAAGAAATATGCAAAGTAAAAAGCTTGTCTATTATTCTATGTCTGAGGCTCATTCCTTCATTTATTGAAGCCAAAAATATTAATGAACATCTACTTATGTTCCAGGCACTGTGCCAAGTATTAGAGGTACAAGCATGACAAAAATAGTCACGGTGTTTGCTCTCATAGAGCTTATCAAGAAGAGAGGCATATAGAGCTGTAGCTAATCCACTAGGTATCTTTGTGAGAATTAGAAAAACGAGCCTCTTATGGGTAGATGCAGCCATGTGCACACCACTTGATGAGTAGACAGTATATTTGGGCAATTAGTAAAATGGCATCCCTTCTTATGAAAAGATGGAGCTCTATACCAGGATGTATGACTTGTCAAGTAGACTGTGGACTGGATTTTATCTCTCACTCTCCCCCTTGTTTAGGTATTCTTGTGCAGTGCACAGCCTGCACACCAGGCAGTTTTCAAACAAATAATCTCACAAATAAATACTTTATTACAAACAAAAATAATTGCTACAAGGAAAAATGCAAGGTCTTCTGAAAACATTTAATAAAAAGGGGCAAGTTTTGCTAGTCTGGGAAGTCTAAATATTTTTCTGAGAAATGATGTTTGAACTGGGATCTTTAAGATGAATATGAGTTAACTAGGTGAAGTTAGGGAAGAGAATTTAAGGCAGAGAGAAAAGCAAGAGTGAAGGATTTGATAGATTAATGATAATAACTCATTCCAACAACTGAAAGAAAGCCAAACTGTGCACAAAGAATCTGAGGGAGAGACGAAGTTAGAAGGTAATAAGGGATGAGATTGCGCAGGGTCTTATACCACCTCAAGCTTGCTGTAAAGCTGATGTGGAGCCAGCAAAACTTTTAAGGAGGTGAATAGCACAATCAGATGCGCATTTCAAAATGTCTGGTTGAAAATTGGAGAAGAACAAGTTTGGAAGCAGAAAGGTGAATTAGAAGGCTATTGCAGTTCTCCAGTGGAAACATGGTGGGACCTGGAACTCGGGTGGTAGACACGAAGACGACTGGCTTGTTGGCACACCTAAGACCAATTCACAATAGGCATCCTGGGATATATGGTCAAGTGACTGCTTATCTATAGAAAGAAAGTATGGTTTTTTATAGAAATTTGAGGAGTCTGCCCTGTGATCCTCCTATTGGGGTCTGATAGAATCCTGCCTTAATTCATTTTAATGGAAAATCATCATAGCCTCTCACCCAATTCTCTGACTAGATCCCTTGAATGAAGAGTTGGCCATGTCCCCTTGAGGACAGACCTTGCGACATTGCCACAAATAAATATTATAAACACATATTATAAATCTCTCAATCTCTGTAAAAATTGACTCTTTGAGGACATTGTATCTATGGAGTCATAAGGCTTTAGTAGTAGAGTTGCTTGTGCTATATCCTGGGCTAACTTCAGAGCCTTCTCTTATTCTAGGGCCTACTCAAAATTGACAGTATCATGGCTAACTCAGGAAACAAAGTAGCAGATGTGCAATGTGCTGCCAAGTGTGTCTATTTAAAAAATACATTTGGAAATGGGAAAATAACCAGACTGTGTTTGGGAATCACTGGCCCCAATGTGAATTCCATTTTTTACTTGACGTTCATGAGCTTCCATGCTAAACTGTGTTTGCTATGCAGGGAATAAGTGTCAGTTCAGAGATTGTGTCCAATACTCTCCCTAAAATGTAGGGATTATATAATATGACATATATGATAATAATATATGTATAATATTCCTTTTATATTGCATCACCCTGGCAAATGGATTCAGATTCCTTTAGGGAAGGCAATAAAGAAAATTTATAATATGTATTTGTAGCAATGTCGTAGGATGTATCCTCAAAGGGATATGGCCATTCAAGAGGTTCTGGGAATGCAAACTGGCTCTAGTCTGGGAATTGGGTGAGAGACCATGGTTCTCCATTTTGGTGACTCGAGTGAGGATTATGTTCACCAGTCCTAGAGATTTTCAAAATGTATTATTACTATTATATAGACCCAGTTTCCATTCTATTTTAGTCTTAGGAACACCATAATCAATTAGATGCACCAAAGAGCTCTGCAAGCAATTCTGACTACTACTGCTACCCATTTCAGTAACCACATACACTCTTTACATCCAATTGGTATATGGTGGCACTTGATCTTTGACTCATTGAGTTTTCATCCTCCCTATTGAAACCAAGGAGCCATTCAATGGCAACATCTTGCATCTTCAACCACAGGCTACAGGGAGCAGACACTATTAAATTTTCCGCTGTTGAGTCCACATTTTAGTTAATCAACTGAGCAAACTGTAAGAGCTACTCTCATCTCGTTGAGCAGATAAATTGAGTCCAGAATTTCTGGTTAAGTGCACACATCAATACACGCTGCCTATCTGAACATTATGTTTCTTTCTCCTCTAACACGTTTAGAATGACTTCCTACACACATCTCCTAGGTTCTCGATGTTGTAAATTAGGAGTCTTCTGGGACCTGTAACTAGTTGTGGATCAGGAGGCAATGAGAGAAAGTGGAGCAGACAGAACTGGTAGTAATGGTGGCAAGAAGAGGCCAACAACTTCCTTCCATAAAAAACAAGTAGAAAACTGAATTATATATCATAGACAATTATTTCATGGCACTGGAAATTAGCCAAAGGCAGATAAGAAGTTAAGAAACATTTATGTTCAAAAAAATTGCTAGAGCTTCACGTGAGGATAGCAGGAGTCTGTGGCCTTTTTGTCTTGGGATGCTCCCATTATCATCCTCACACCCCCAGTTCAGTGGGTAAGAACTTTAGTTTTATCTGCTTGGGATTGGCTGCAAAAACCAGCAGCTTTTGTGTCAGAGCGGGTTGGTCTATACTTGCAGTGGTGGTTGGGCAATAACCTTCAGTTTTGCTGGCTCAATGTGGCAGACTCAGTCAGGAATGGAGTGAGAAAAAACCCACAGCTATGCTACTGTGCCCTGTGATGTTGTGTTCTTGGTTCTGGGTGAGCCATGAATTTAACTGGGAGATCCTGAAAATAAGAGAGCCATAGAAAGGCTGAGATAGGTTCCTCACACACCTCTAGTTGCATAGAAACTGTGAATGCACAAGGGAGAATTGAGAAAACCAGGCTGAAATTGAAAGGTAAGTGAGACCTGAGAACTGGCTAGAAATTAGAAGGTATTCCACAACCTGTACACAGGTTGATCATGAGAAGATAGAGCCTTATGGGCTCTAGATGTTTGCTACAATCTCTGCCCAAATCATTGGCTACCCACTAAGCTATGTAGTCACAAGGAAACCCCTGGGAAGCCAGGCTATAAAATAAAAATAATTGAGCAGACATCAGATCCATATATAGTGGTTTCTGCATTGAAGTTGAAAAAAGTAACTAAAAAAGGAAAAGAACAATGATGGCATTTGAAAATATACATTTTCCAGAATTGCACAATGTATTCATTGACCAAATATTGCAAGTTATGTAAAGAAACAGAAAAGTGTGACCCCCAAACTCAGGAAAAAAAACAGTTAATAGAAATTGGTTCTGAATGGACCCCTATATTGGGTTTAGCAGAGTCATGAAAGCAGATTTTATAAATATATTCAAAGAATTAAAAAAATATGGAAAAGAATAATATGATGGCAGTGATCCCACAAAAAAGAAATAGAAACTATAAAAACTATAAAAAAGAAGCAAATGCAAATTCTAGAGTTGAAAACTATAATAACTGAAATGGTGATATCAACAGCAGATTTGAGATGGCAGAAGAAAGAATCAGTGAACTTGAAAATCAATCAATAGAAATTATCCAGTCTGAAGAACAGAGAAATAAACTAGTGAAGAAAAATGTAGAATCTCAGAGACCTGTAGGACAAAGTAAACATTCCAAAATAGATGTAGTGGGATTCCCATGAAAAGAACAGAGGCAGAAAAAATATTTGAATAAATAATGGCTGAAAAATTCCCAAATTTGATGAAAAACTTTAACTTAATAGATTCAAGAAGCTCAATGAATTTTGAGCAGATAAACACAAAAAGAACCATATGTAGACACATCAGAGTCAACTGCTGAAAGCCGCATACAAAGACAAAATCTTGAAAACAATCAGGGAAAAGTGACTTACGTACAGAGGAAAAAACATGATTATTAGCTGACTTAGAAAGAAATTTGCCAGAGAGTGCAATGGCATTCAAATTACTGAAAGAAAAATAGAACGTTTTAACAAAAAATACTACATCCACAACAATATCCTTCAAAATTGAAGGCAAAATAAAGGTATACCCAGATAAACAAAGACTGAGAGAATTTGTTGCTAGCAAACCTACCGTACAAGAAATAAAAAAGGAAGTTCTTCAGGCTGAAAGGAAATGACTATTGATGGTAACTCTTATCCACAGGAAAGAAGGAAGAAAACCAGAAATGTAACATATGTAGGTAATTATAAAAGAGTGTGCGTGTGTGTGTATTTATGTATTTCTGTTTTCTTTCCTTAATTTCTTTTAAAAAACCATAACATTGTTTAAAACAGTTATATAATTATAATACTGTATTTTTGGATTTATAAAAAATGAAGATGTAGTATAGATGATAATAGCACAAAGGAGAGAGAGGAGAAAATGGAGTTATATTGGGGTAAATTTGCTATATTTCACCGAAATCAAATCAATATTAACCTGAACTAGATAGTAATAGTTTAAATATGCATAGAACAACTGCTAAAAAAATCTATAAAATTGGGGCCAGCCCTGTGGCATAGTGGTTAAGTTTGGCTCATTCTGCTTTGGTGGCCCAGGCTCGTGGGTTCGTATACTGGGCACAGACCTACACCACTTGTCAGCCACACAGTAGTGGCAACCCACATAGGAAAAATAGAGGAAGATTGGCACAGATATTAGCTCAGGGCTACGCTTTCTCAAGCAAAAAAAAAGAGGATTGGCAACAGATGTTAGCTCAGGGCTAATATTCCTCAGCAAAAAAAAAAAAAAGAAAATCTATAAAAGCAGCAGAAAAATTATATGGTACAATAAAAAATATTTCTTAAGCAGAAAAGAAGGCAGTAAAAGGGGAACAAAGGAACAAAAAAGACCTGAAACATAGAAAACATGGCAAAATAGAAGACATTAATCCTATCATATCATTAATTACATTAAAAGTGAATGCATCAAATCCTTTGATCAAAAGGCAAAAATTGTCACATTGGGTTTTAGAAAGGAAGATTCAACTATATGTGTCTACAGGAGACACACTTTAGAATCAAAGACAAATACTTTTTAAATAGATACACCATGCAAACAGTAGCCATAAGAGAGCTTAAGTGGCTATGTTAATATCAAACCAAATAGACTTTCAGACAACGAATATTGCAAGAGAGAAAAAAATATATTTAATTATGATAAAAGAATCAATATGTTAGCAAGATATAAAATTATAAATGTATATGCACCTGACAACAGAGCCCCAAATCCATTAAGCAAAAATGACAGAATTGAAAGGAGAAATAGACAATTCAACAATTATAGTTGGAGAGTTCCATAATTCTATTTCAGTAATTTATAGAACAACTAGGCAGAGAATATGTAAGGATATAGATACTTGAACAACATTATCAACCAACTTGACCTGACATTTACAGAAAACCCCACACAGAAAGAGCAGAATATATATTCTTTTCAAGTATATATGAAAAATTCTCCAGGCTAGACCACACCAGGTCACAAAATAAGCCTCAATAAATTTTTAAAAATTGAAATCTTTTCTGTCTGATATTAACATAAAACAATAACCTTTTGGTTAATGTTTGCGTGGTATATTTTTCTATTCTTTTATTTTCAATCCTTCTGTATGCTGGTAATTAAGATGTGTCTCTTGTAAACAAATTTTTGTTTTCTTATCCAGCCTGATAATCTTTGTCTACTAACTGAATTATTATTTCACATTTAATGAAATGTACATTGTATATTTAATGGAATCACTGATATGTTTGGGTTTAAATATACTATGTTAGGATTTGTTTTCTATTTTTCTAACTTTATGTGTGTGTACCTTTCCTCTCATCTTTCTGCCTTATTTTGGAGTAATCTGAGTATTTTTATTATTCCTTTCCCTTTTATTTGTTGCTTACACATCATTTTATTAGTTATTTTAGAGACATTTCAAGGACCATGCATAAACTATATGAAACCTTAATTTAAATTATCCCATTCTCATGTTATTGTTGTGTATTTTAATTCTATAATTATTTAAAAATCCACAAGACATTAATTTATTATTGTATAATGTTAATTATGTATAATATTAATTTATACTTGCCCATGCATTTATCTTTTCTGTTATTTTTTATTCATTTTGGTTATTTTTCATTTTTATTTTCATCTAGGATGAATTTTCCTTATACCTGAAGAACTCCATTTCACATTTCTTTAATGCAGATCTGCTGGTGATGAATTCTCTCGTTTTTTCCATTTCTGAAACTGTTTCTGTTTTGCATTTCTTAGTGAAGGGTATTTTCCCTGACTGCAGAATTCTAGTTTGGCAGTTATTTTCTTTCAGCACTTTGAAGATGTCATTCCATTGATTTCTCATTATTTTCCCATTATTGCTATTAAGAAGTCAGTGAATGGTCTTGTTATTCCTTGAAAATAATGGATTTTTTTCTTCTAACTACTTCTAAGACTTTTTCTTTTTATATTTATTTTTTAGCTGTTTTACATGACATGCCTACACGCATTTTGTGGGTGGGGGTATGTGTATATATCCTGTTTATATTTCAGAGTGATTCTTGAATCTGTATCTTGATATTTTCCTCAGGTTCGGAAAACTTGTGGCTAGTATTTCTTCATAGATTGCTTCTGACACATTCTATCTCTTCTATTGGTCTGGAACTCCAATTACACATACACTGGACTTTTTCACTGGCTTCTATATACCTTATATGCTTTTTTGAATATATTACATTCTTTTATCTTCTCTGTGATTCAGTTTGGATATTTTCTACTCACGTACTTCTAATTCACTGATTTTTATCTCTAGTTGTTTCTAATATACTGTTAAAATATTCTAAGCTCCTAGTTTCAGTTATTATATTTTTTACTTTTGATGTTTTCGCTTTCTTTTTTAATTTTTGTATTGAAGTATAGTTGACATACAATTTTGTATTAGTTTCAGGTGTACAACATAGTGATTTGACATTTCTATACATTGCAAAATGATCACCCTGATAAGATTAGTAACCATCTGTGACTATGAAGAGTTATTACAATATTGTTGACTGTATTCCCTATGCTGTACATTACATCCCCATGACATTTATTTTAAGACTGGATGTTTGTACCTCTTAATTCCCTTCAGCTTCTTTTTAAAAAATATTTTCCAATTCTTTGTGTGGTTTCACAGTTTGTCATCTATTTTCTCCAATATAATAAAAATTGTATTAGTTTTCTATTGCTTCATAACAAATAACCACAAATTTTTTTTTTACATGTAGCATATTTCCATTCATTTTCTCATGTAAAATAAATCACCACAAATTTAATAGCTTAAAACAACACATACTTATTATCTCACAGTTTCCATGGATCAGGTATTCTGGGAATGGCTTGGCTGGGTCCTCTGCTCAGGGTCTCACAAACCTGAAATCAAAGTGTTAGCTGAGCTGTATTCCTTTCTGGAGCTTGACATCCTCTTCCAAACTCATGGTTGTTGGCGGGATTAGTTCCTTGTGGTTATAGGAATGAGATTGTGTTTTCTTACTGGCTGTCAGCTAAGATTTCTTAATTCCTAAAGCTTGCCTACATTCCTTGCCACATGACTCTCTTACAAGCCTTCTCAAAACATGGCAGATTACTTCTTCAGGGCCAGCAAGGGAGGATCTCTTGCTCTTGTCTGCTAAGAAGGATTTTTATATAATGTAATGTAAGCATGGGTGTGACATCCCATCGCCTTTGCAGTTTTCTGTTGAGTAGAGGCAAGTCACAGTTCTGCCCACACTCAAGAGGAGATTATAACTAGATGTGACTCATTGAGGGTTAGCTTAGGGTGCATCTGCCACAATCTATTTATCTTAATGTTGTACCTGAAAACTTATTACAGTGATTTTTTTTTATGAGTCTGTTTTTATGGAGTGCTTTTTTTTCTTCTTGATTTTTAGCATTTTGTTTTTTTCTCCTGGTATGTTTGGTACATGTTTATTGCATCCTGGACACTCTATATCAGGAGTCCTCAAACTTTTCCTGAGGGGGCCAGGTAGTAAATCAGTTTAGGACTTATGGACCATAAGTCTCTGCTGCAACTATTAAATTCTGTCATAGTAGCACAAAAGCAGCCATAGGTAATGTGTAAGTGAGTGATTGTGGCTATGATTTAAAAAAACTTTATTTATGGTCACTGAAATTTGAATTTCATACAATTTTCATGTTACAAAATATATTCTTCCTTTGATTTTTTTCAACCATTCAAAAATGGAAAAAACATTATATGGCTTGTAGGCTGTGTGAAAACCAGTGGTAGGCTCATGGACCAGGAGGCTGTAGTTTTCCTACCCCTATTCTATACGAAAAAGTTATAAAGATAAATTGAAGCTTTACATTATCCTCCTCTAGACAAGGTTTTATTTTGCCTTCTGGCAGGTAGTTAGATTAGGGGCAAGAGCATATTAATACAAGGAGGGATTAAGTGAAATTGAAACTAGTTCCAGTCTTGGTGAGAGTTAGTTTATTTCCACTTTGCCCTTTCACCTAGGGTGTAGCTATTAAGCATACGAAGACTGCCAGATGCTCTGCTCATTTTTTTTAGTCTTCCCATCAAAACCAACAAATGACAAATTCGAGTTCCACCATGATACTGCAAAGAATTGGGCGTCAGGCTAATATTTCTACATGTCCTTTTTTTTCTTGAATCTTGGCCCTTCAACAATTCACTGAGTTAGAAGCTATATCCACATCTTCTAGTCATTATAATACTATTTTAGAGATGGAGAAGAACTAATTCTATCCTTCAATTTTATAGGGATATGAAGAGTAGCAGGGTAGAAAGAACCCTGGTAAGGGTCACTTATTTCAGTTCTCTTAATTTGCCTTAGTTTCTTCATTTGTAAAATGGGGATAATAATATTTAAATATATATTTACTTCATCATGTTATTGTGAGATTACATAAAACAATGTGAAGAATGCAGAGTGAGAGGCAAGATCTAGTTAGACATTACTATCATCATCATCATCACCACATTATCATATCATCACTCACAGACAAATAAACAGAGGACCAAATAAGACGTGTCTGTTCAAACACTAATCAAGTTAGTGGCAGATATGGAAACCAAAACCTGGGCAAACAGAATCACCAGTCTAATGCTTTTTTCACCATAACACAGGTGCCGTCTCAGATTGCTATCACTAGCAGTACCAACACTGAACAAAATTTGAAGTTAAATTCAATCTAACCAACATTTATTGAGAATTATTTTGTGTCCAGAATTGTGCTAGTATGGCTTCTGAAGATGGATTTCCTGAGTTTAAGTTCTGATTTCCCATTTATCAGCTCAGTGTCCTAGGGAAATTTACATATTGTCTTTGTGCCTGTTTTCTCCTCTGAAAACTAATATAATAATGCTACCTTATAGATTCATTGTTAGGGTTAAATGAATTAATATAAGTACATTACATAACTCAGTACCCAGCATATAATAAGCACATACAATAAGTGTCAGTAATTATTTTTATTAGCAGTAGCAGCTGTAGGTACAGTGAGGGAACAAAAGATGAATGATAGTCTCCACCTAAAGGTTCTTATAGTTGAGATAGGAATATAAGATCAGCGCAAAGAAAATGATTAAAGAGTTTAAAATATGTTACAATTGAGTGCTAACTTTTACATATTTTAAGGCTATTAACACTCATTAACATCTATGTGGGCTATGGGTAATAAGATGGATGTAGTCCATGGAAGATGACCTTGGGCAGAACAGAGCTAGAGGATTCAAAATGATGGAGAGTATGTGCAAGCAGAGCAGAGATGAGAAAGATCAGTTAAAAGTACAAAAGTTTTTACAACAGAATTCAAGAGCTGGATTAACAATTCTACCCTGAGACTTTAAACTGGCTTCAAGTGTCCAAGTATCTGCAGGTCAGCCTTCTGTGTACCTGGCAACAAGGGTCCATGCTAAAACTCTATTTGGCAATTGTGGGTTATTTTCTGCCACTTATGAAGAGTCATTCCATAAGATCTTAAGCTCCCCTCCTTTGGCGCCAGAGTAAGGGACGGAAAGGATGGCATGTATCTTAGAAGGACCATGGCCTACCCCAACAACGTTTGAAATCAGCCTTTTAGCCCCAGAGATTTCTCCTAATAGCCAAGCCAACTCTACTCTCCAAAATGTTAATCTCAGGATTAGGAAATGAGCTGCCTGAGTAATGAGGTCTCCAGGCACTCTGCTGTTTGGATTGTGCCTTCTGCTATCCACCACTTGGGAGTAGTCAGTACTGTTTTGGGGAGGACTCTGGGACAATTTGCACCTTATTAAGAAATCTCAAGCCAGAGTTATTGCTTTGTGACCCAAAGAGGAGTTTCTTCCAGCTGGAGGGGCTGTGAGAATCTAGAGATGACTAAGGTGACTTTTCTGTCCTTCATTTCTAGTCTCAGGCACTAGAAGACTGGGATAGGCATTATTTGCTACCTCTCTAGTTTCTTTTAGGTATTGCATTCTGGGTGGTATCTAAACATATGCCAGTGAAGGGGAAATTCCTATTAAACCATAGCTCTGCTCAGTAAGACGTTAGTCACCTTTACAGGAAATTTGTAGACTATTTGGTAAAATAACAATATTTTTACAAAGTGACCTAAACTCAAATAACTGATGGATTTTTAAATAATTTCAGGAAGAACATTGACAAAAATCTGGGAAACACTTTATAACTGTTAGTAAAAATTCATATCTATTATTACAGGCAGTCAAATTTCCTGAGTGGGGGAAGTGACTCTCAGGCATGAGTACAGCTCTCCAGAAGACCAGAGAATCAGGTGACTTGGTAAATTTTATTTCCTTATATGCTAGGATGGGGAATGTTCATTATAGCATACAGTCAGTTATCACACAGCAACTTATAGTCTATAGAAGGGAGAACATCATCTCTCATAGAGAATATTGTGATGTCTATAATTTTGGAAATGTGGATGTGTAAACTAATCTAGAGAAGAGAGACATAAGACTTCAAGGGCCTTTAATCGGGTCCTATACAAAAGGCTGTTCAAACATCTAAGCTCCACGAGGGCCAGGACCGTTTCTCAGTCATCTTTGTTTTCCTAGTACTAGCACAGTACTTAAACTTTGTGACTACTCAACACATTCAACTACTGAAAAAATGGTTTTGCTTGGATTTGAAGCAAAATTTTATTATTCACAGGAGATTTAAAAAAAAAAACATCATGGAACAATGAGATAAGTTTTCTTCCCTGGGGAAAGAATGTAAGTAGTACACTCATCCAAGATTGGATCAGGGACAGATTTTATTTAACTTTTTTTTTGTCATTTATTTGAAAGAAATAAAGAGTAGTAAAAACTCCAAAATCAGAGACATTATCTGAATTTCAAAGTTTCTGTCCATCTGTCTCTCTTCTTTCCTTCCTCACCTACATTTCCTACACCCTAGATGAGTAATCCTACTCTTGCCAATGTTTTTTATTTCCCCATCCCACGCTGCACCCCTTTACTGATTGTCCTATCTGTTAGAGTCTCCCACATAATGGTGCTGGGATAGAGTTTTTTAGAGTATTAGCAATTTAGAGTTGACTAATGGTCTGGAGGAGGAAGAAAACAGAAATATTCTAGGCTACATGCATGAGTAAGAGCTTCTGGCCAAGAAAGTGGAATTAAGTTATAACAATAACCTGGATGAATTTCAATTTAAGTGTGCAAGTATAGTGAAAACTGTGATTTGATAGTGAAGGGTTCAAAACTATCAATTATAACCCAGGGACACAATCTAGATGTCACTGCAGGTTGTTTCTAGATGTGTTAGCTGGATGGGCTACTATGATCTAAGGGAGGAGTAAAATGTTGGGTATCATCAAGAAAGGGATTAGAAGGAAAACTGAAAAGTTTATTCTACCTAATGCATACCTGTGTTGGGATAGTACATGTAGCAATGCATGGTTCTGGTCAATGCACCTCAAGAAAGATTTTAAAAGAGCGTGAAAAATGTGCAATTGGAAGAGAAATTATAAAATTTATAAAATCAAAGCTGGCATAATTGCAGGTTGTTTACAAATCCTACCGCTACCCTGCTTCTCTTAGATATTTAAACTGGTTCATTTGTGGAAAATGAAAAGGAGCAACGATCAATAAAACTACTATTTATTAAGGGCTTCCTATGTATCAAGTGCTATGTCAAACTCTCCAGATACATTTAATCCTCATGGTAACTGTATGGAGTATTGCTATACTCAATTTACAAATGAGTTTAAATATTGTGCTTAAAATCTGGAGATGCTACTGAAAGAATTTCTGCAGGAGAGATCCATTAGCAGATTTTTTAAAAGAATGTTATGACAACCTTCAGGAGGAAGAATTGGACTTGAACTAAGGTCAACCGAAGTGAGGGAGATTAGTTAGGAGACCATCGCAGTCATCATAGAGAGTGATGATGGTGGTCAGAAGCTGGGTGTTGGTAGAAAGCAGGGAGAGGAGGACGCAGAGAGGAAAGAATTTCAGGAGGTACTGTCTTCAGGATGGAAAAGGGAAGGGAGATAATTTGGATGATTCTCAGCTTTCTGAATGGAGGTACTGGTAGGTTTTGTCAGGACTAGATATGGGTTTAAGGTGCAGGGTTAAATCTGCCCCAGTGCAGACTCTAGTTCTGAGCTTACATGGGGTAAGCTCATTTCTATCCCCATCACAACTTGGAATATGCAAAATTGAAGTAGCAAATAGAACATCTGATCCTTTTATGATTAAATGAATTTTATCTTTGCTCTTACACTCGGAAAACCCATTCCCTACTTGAAGGGATAGCCTCAGATTTATTCCATCCTCTTTCCTGCCTTTGGCTAGAATTCAAGGAGATAAGCTAAATACCTGCAGTGCCTTATCAAACTGTTTTTCATGATCTTAGAAGATATTTGGTGCAGTGTTTTCAGGAGGAATATCTAGTAGAAGTGCTCCCTTTTCTAGTCTTTCATGATCACAGCGGATTTTGCGTGCAAGGCTTAGGGAAAGTGAAGCCTAGGACCTAGGGTTCTCGGGAGGAGAAATCATTCTAGGACCCTCATGGGGCATTTGGTATCGACAGTACATTCTGACAGTGTTGAAAGGATTTGAACCTCAGGTATCATTTTTCTTTCACCTAGGTCACTATTCATCATTGGATTCTTAGGAAGCTAATTCAAGAGTGGCTGAAGAGGAAATACAGAGCTGGATTTCTTCCTTGACTTGGACTCACCTCTTCAATGGCTGGGTAATTATTTCTGCAAATTTATCTTTTTTTTTCTTTTTTTTTTGGTGAGGAAGATCAGCCCTGAGCTAACATCCATGCTAATCCTCCTCTTTTTTATTTTTATTTTTTTGCTGAGGAAGATCGGCTCTAAGCTAACATCTATTGCCAATCCTCCTCCTTTTTTTCCCCCCAAAGCCCCAGTAGATAGTTGTATGTCATAGTTGCACATCTTTCTAGTTGCTGTATGTGGGATGCGGCCTCAGCATGGCTGGAGAAGCAGTGCGTCAGTGTGCACCCGGGATCCGAACCTGGGCCGCCAGTAGCGGGGTGTGCGCACTTAACCGCTAAGCCACGGGGCTGGCCCCTGCAAATTTATCTTTTAATTTGTCTCTACTTTCCCTCTCAGATCTGTCTCTGCTCTCAATCCCAGGGTCCTGGAGTAACAGGACCAAAGAAAAGAATAGCAAAGGTGATGACTTTGAGCAACTGGCCAACAGCTGAACATTGATGGCCCTTGACATCTAAGTCATTGCTCAGAGGATGGACACACCCTTTACTGAAGGCTTTGTTCCATCCTACTCTTTCATGGTTGACTCATCACACTTTTCTTTCCTTTGCCCAGCTCTTTCAGATCTAGACCTTCCTCAATGCCAAAGCCAAATTCCACTTCTGTGACTGAGTTTCTCTTTGAAGGTTTCTCCAGGTTTGGGTGGCAGCACAGGCTTGTCTTCTTTTTTGTCTTTCTAATTTTGTACCTGCTGACTCTCTCCAGCAATGTCATCATTGTGGCTATTATTCACCTGGATCGTCGCCTCCATACTCCCATGTACTTTTTCCTGAGCGTGCTGTCCATCTCTGAGACCTGCTACACTGTGGCCATCATTCCCCATATGCTTTGTGGCCTCATGAGTCCTTACCAGCCCATCGCTATCCAAGACTGTGCCACTCAGCTCTTCTATCTCATCTTTGCTATCAACAACTGCTTCCTGCCCACAGCCATGGGATATCATTGTTATGTGGCCATCAGCAACCCCCTGCAGTATTCAGTCATCATGGGTAAAGAGGCTTGCATCCAGCTGGCATCTGGGTCTCTGGGATTGGCCTGGGCATGGCCATTGTCCAGGTAACACCTGTGTTTGGCCTCCCTTTCTGTGATGCATTTGTCATCTCTCACTTCTTCTGTGATGTGAGACCTCTGCTGAAGCTGGCCTGCACAGACACCACTGTCAATGAGATTACCAACTTTATTGTCAGTGTATGTGTCCTTGTTCTACCCATGGGCCTGGTCTTTATCTCCTATGTCCTCATCATCTCCACCATCCTTAAGATTGCTTCAGCTGAAGGTTGGAAGAAGGCCTTTGCCACCTGTGCATCCTCCCTCACAGTGGTCATCATCCACTATGGCTGTGGATCTATCATCTACCTCAAGCCTAAGTCCCAGAGTTCCCTGGTGCAGGACAGACTCATCTCAGTGACCTACACTGTCATCACTCCCCTGCTGAATCCTGTCGTGTACAGCCCGAGGAAGAAGGAGGTCAAAGATGCTCTATGCAGAGCCATGAGGCGAAAGCCCCTCTCCTCTTAATGAGGAAAGTTGTTGAAGCACTTTTCTTTGATTTTATAAATATATATTAATTTTAATGTTGTTTCAATAATGTCTTTAAGTATGGGATCAAGAAGAATAGACTAAATTGAGTTGAGTGCTAAAACTGGAGGCTTCTGTTTGAGCTAGTCAAGGTTCTCTGTGCTCTCCTTCAGAGAGGACAGAAAATGACTTGTCATACACTTACGAATCTAGGGGAAAGATTTACCTGCCTGGGTCATTCATATCCATGTTCTGTCACACGTACTTGCACACAGCTACACACATACTGAGGACATATTGAGTTACACAACTTCGTTTAAGACACAAAATCCAGCAGGGTCTAAAAAGCTAATGAATATGACAGACTCATCTCAATGAGTCGAAGATTTGGAAACCAGCTCAGAAAGACTTTCGTTGTTGTTGTTAGGGTATAGGAGTAATTTGTGCAAACTTTTAACAGATAAACGAGGAGACATACATACATATCCTTTTCTGTGGACATTGAAGGCTTCCTTGTAATCTGTTTTTGCTACTTGCTAATATCCCATCACAGCCTGAGGAATCTTCAAAAGGCTGGATACACACTTTCCACAGGGTAGAACTGCCCTAACTGACCATTCCTGGGAATGAGGAGTGCAAACATGAGAAAGCAAAAAATCGTCAGCTACCGAGAACCCAGAGGTGGGTTGTCCATAGTCCTGAGAGGCCTGGGTGAGAAAGCTCCAATTGTGAAGGAGAACATGCTGAAAAGTTCAATGCTTTTCACACTTCCAACACAGGAATGAGAGGATGGAGATTGGAAGGAGCCAAACAAAAGTATAGTTCTTTTGCGGGGTAGACCTAAACTCTTTGAAATAGTGTTATAAATTAAACACTTTAACTACGACTTCTGAAAATATTTATTAATGAGCAGAAGTCTGAAGCTTCATTTAAATAAAAATTTTACTAGTAAGTTCCTAAGCCTGCAGAGGTTAATCTTGAGAAATTTTTCTTAGATACTCCCAACTTAAAACCTGAGTTAAAAACAGCATTTCATGTCTGAGCATCACAGGTGAAAGCAATGCTCTGGTGCAGGTAAGATCCTCTGTCCCTCATCCTTCCACTCTACTCCGGCCCTCTACACTGAGAAACAAGCGTAACCTGAGTTTCAAACACAGCTCCTGCAGTCTTCAGAATCCAGCTGATCCCATGTGGTGACTCTGCAGAGGCAAGATGTCACTTGTGAGAGTGTTATGAAGCAGCTGGGTGCTGAGATGGAACACAGTGGAAATTAACTAATCTTCCAAATCAAGTTAAACATGTCTCTTTTTACAAAAAACACTGGCGTGTGAAGTCTGACCAGAGATAAAAGATATCTTTGCCTTTGTGTCAAGACTTCTAGAAATGATAAAGTCAGTTCATTTCTGTGAGGACAGCCAAAAAACAATTATCAAAAATTTTTTGCTTAGCAGTTCTGCTTAATCTAGATCAAGCTGTTAGGGAAAGGTCTGAGGACCAGTGTCGCACTCTCTTATATGTGAAGTTGTGTTTAGTGGATGCTGTGGCACACTACCTAGATTGCGCCCCTTCAAGACCCACACATTCGTTCCCCCAGCTGCTGGGAGTGTCTTGGGCTGACAGCTCTCAGCTGAGTCCCTCTTCAGGAATTGCCCTTGCTAAAGAGCTGCCTCCTTCAAAGTCACACCCAATTCCCAGGGGCAGACTTCCTCCAATGACTTGTCTATTTCAGGGTAGAAACCCTGCCCCCTTACCTCAATTTAAGATGATTACAAAAGGCTCTCCCAGCTGCAGGGCTCTCATCTGTGAGATGGTTTGAGGTTTTTGCTGTGACTGCATCACATTTCAACTTTTCCCTCTGCCCGCTTCTGCTTCCTTCCCTTCCACACAAGTGTTGATGCTGGGAGCGCTTCCCTAATAAACATGTTGCATGCAAATCTCTGTTTCAGAGACTGTTTCCTGGAGATCCCAATCTGGACATGTTAGGATCCCATTTCTAGAACAGCAATTGGCGAGTGGAGAACCCAAATTTTCAGCTTTGATATATTCTAGTGAAGGCAGAAAGTCAGTGGCTCCTATATTTTAATTTAAAAAATAATTTCATCCTATTAGTTGAGCAATATTTACTGTGCCTCAATTTAGTCAGTGGCAGTGTAGTATTGGCTTCTTGGAAACTGGTTAAAAAAATAAAAATTTGAATTTTTCTCAGAATCCACAAGAAGTCATTCCTTTGTCTTCAAAAATTTCTCTACATGCAATTTAAATTTTATTGCAGCCTGGTGTCCTTACCTTGCAGTAAGATTGCTGACCAATCTCAGTGATATTTTAAATATTGCAAATAACAAGAAAGACTAAAAGTGAGCATATGTCATTCCAATTTTCAAGAAAAGAAAGTGTGGGTGCTGTAAGTGATGTGTACAAATGAATTTGATGTGGTCCTGGGCACATTTATAGAGTAAAAGGATTGTGGTGGGAATGTTGTGGAGCTTGGTGAAGCACCAGATGGGGACTTGAGCTTGGTAAATAACTGTCCAGAGCTGGACAGGCAACTTAAGACAGGAAAACAGTACTACTCTCTGAGGTTATCTAGGGACCCAGGCTGGCAGGTACCTCTGCCATTCTCAACATAAAGCTCCCATCTCTGGGTTCAGGGAGATGTTCCCATTTCCCAATAACAGTCCCATTTCCCATTTAATGAGAAAAGAAAAAGAACAGAGCCTTTCTTCAAGTACTCAATTCCCCCAAACACTGAGAAGATGGATCTTTTGTCTGAGTTTCCACTCTTGAGGTGGACAAGGGAATTTCTCTTCCAATGGCCACCAGTAGGGAGCTATTGACTTGATTTTCAAAAAACTAGTCATAAAACTGGGAGTTCATGATGATTTGTGGCAGCCGAGTTGGAAGAGCAATTATGGGAAAGAAAAATTGCTCTATGGACTGGCCCCAACGGTGAACCAGGGGGAAATTATTTCTATTCTAATTGTCTGTATGATACATGTGCTGCCTCTCTGGCATATGTAGATTTCATGTATATTACAATAAAAAGATATCTTTATAAATGCCATATTTTGGAGGTCCACGAAATACTCAAGCCCTAACTTGTTCCCTATAGAACAAGAGATGTATGAATATCAAGAAAAAAATAGGTAGAAATGAATGGTAGACTTATGTCTGGGACAAACCTGAAATTCAGATACATGGAAAAGCACAGTGAAGGGAGAGAATATTGTGTGAAGGATGAAGGAAAGACTCACACTGGAGCTTCTTGGGAGATTCATTCTGAGTCTTTGTGCCTGGATAGTCACCACATAGGAACTGGGTTTTCAAGTAACGAATGACAAAATGTCTAGTTTAAAGAGAACTTAGAGACCACCTAGTCCAAACACTTCTTGTTACGAAGAAGAAATATAATCTCATAGACTGGCAAGGAACTTCCCCTGATCACACAACTAGTTAACAGGAGCTTGAACTTCCAGGTTTGTGCTCTATCCATAGTCCTCACAATCTTGGAGCAGGGATAAAAGAGGAGATGAAAGTGAATTGTAATGCTCAAGAACGCAGAAAATCCCTCAGAAGATATATCTCAAGCTGATCAAGCCTGGACTTTCTATCCATATTAAATATTTCTCAATTCTTAATTCTGGGTCATTTGGCCTCAGACCAAATAAAGGAGTAAGTAAGTTCTCTCTAGCCTGACATGTAGTTGTGTATAGAACACTGTGAAGCAAGATGTTATTGCTTCTTCAAGGCTGTGGTACCAAGGCTATAACCTATAACAGACCTCCTATCTTTTCTTAAGGGCAGGGGAAGTGTCCAGGAACAATACCAAGGAGCCTCCTACAGGGACATTTTCTGGTCTGTTGTTACAAAAAAATCTCTTCTTCACTTACCAGGCCTAGTTACATAAAGCCAAATGACAAGGCTGTTCACTGGGAATCTGGTCATTTCTTACCTCTCTGAAAAGATTTAATTAAAAAGAAAAAAGTGGAGAGTGTTAAGGAGGTTCATACTAGATATCTATACAGAAAATAAAAATAAATAAAAGCTCTAATAATTTCTCTCTGCTTTATGGCCCAAAAACATCCTTTGGAGAAAATGGAACTTGTCATCCTCATGGATATTTACAAAATTTCCCCCTAGATTCACTTCCTCCTTAACTTATGAATTGTTCTAAAACATAAGTAAACTATAGGTGCTCTGATCTCTCATTGACTATTATGAACTCAGGGTCAGCACCGACAAAATGTTTCTTCTTTTCCCTAATGCTTTCCCCAAGCCCCCAGTATAACTGCCTCAATGGTTGCAGGTGGGCTGGAGACGGGAGAGCAAAGATTGGATCTTTGCCCTAGAGCATATTCAGACCTGAACTGTTTTCAGAGTTGAGAGTTCTGATTATTATTATTCACTGGCATTTCTCCAAGATGCTTAATTCAGGTGTGGTAAGAGTATATTCAAGATTTAAGTTTGGGAGATATTAGAGAGGTGAAACAATCACAGGGGAACCTTAGACTGAGCCTTATTCCCCAAGTCCTATGGCTCAGGACTGCCCCAAATTCTGCCAAGAACTAGAAGCTCATAGATAATATGTTGAAGAGAGAGCATAAAAATGATGAACCTCACCAGCATCCTACCATGTCTTCTCATTCCTAGCTGAGACTTTCAATGGTCAAGAGAGAACATTTCTAATCTAGAATTAGATTGTCTCTAGAAGCAAAAAAGAAAAGAGCAAGCCACAAATACTTAGAAGCATCATGTTATGTGGTTTCATACTTCTTTTTTCAAATTGTACTTCTCTCTCTTTTGTTTTTTTGTGAGGAAGATCAGCCCTGTGCTAACATCTGCCAATCCTCTTCTTTTTTTTTTTTTTTTACGGAGGAAGACTGGCCCTGGGCTAACATCCGTGCCCATCTTCCACCACTTTATATGGGACGCCGCCACAGCATGGCTTGCCAAGCGGTGCATCAGTGTGAGCCCGGGATCTGAACTGACGAACCCCGGGCCGTCGCAGCAGAGCTTGCACACCTAACTGCTTGCGCCACTGGGCTGGCCCCTGTACTTCTCTTTTACACATGCTAATAAATGAATCTATTCATTCTTTTATTTATTTAAGTGATGTTTATTGAGCACTTACTATTACATGCCACTTAACAAGTTCTAGTTGGTTTAATAAAGCAATATACCTTGAGCATAGACCTTTCCATGTACATTGTGAGTTGTGTTTGACAATGGAGAAGCAATTGCTGATGCTAGTCAGAAATTGCTGTTGCAAATGTTTCTTGAGCAGTGCATCAGTTCTTTCTGGGGTCTGGCTTAGGATGTGGGTCCATAAGTTTGCGGCCTTTCCTGGTCTTCTTAACCTTCAAGAGAAATGTTAACTGCTGCTGGGTTGAGATAAACAGTCCTGTGTCCACAACAAAGAGAATCGCCACCAACAACGGCAAAAGAAATTGTAGCCGGTAGTATTTGCTTTGGGGATCTGTAGTGGAAGATAGATGCAACAAGAAACATAACATATTAGGAATTGAAGAATGAGGTTCAGGACTTCATTCTCCTTAAGAGAAGAGCCCTGCCTGGTCCTTCATCTTCGAACATGATATGGCATCCAGGAGCAGAGAGAAAACACTCATGAGTTTGAGTTCTTCAGTCTGTGCTCCCTGAGCCCTATGGAGTCCTGAGTATTTCCCCAACAGCCCCTGTAGAACAGTTCCTCTAGCCAATGTGTCCAAGAGGAAGGTCATAACAGATGACTCCCTTTTTTGGAGCTGATAAGACCAACAACCACATATGATTTGGGGGTGGAAAGGAGACAGAGTGAGGGCAGGGGGTCAACATTGCCTTATTTCTCAATCATTCAATCATCATTTATTGCATGCATGTTGGGTGAAATGAAGATATTGGACTAGATCATCTTTAAGTTGCCTTCCAACTTCACTATTTTGTGATTCTGTTATTCTATTTACAAACTATTGATTTTTGTGATTATTCTAGAATTACAGATCCCCAGAATATTACAGCCAGAAATCACTTAGAGATCACCTAGACCAGTGGCTCTCAACACTGGCTGCACATTACCATTACCTGAAAGAGCTTTTGAAAATACTGATGCCCCAGCCTCACTCCAAACCAATTAAATCGGAACTTCAGGGGATTAGATACATCAATATTTTTTTAAGTTCCCCAAGTGATTCTGATGGAATCTGGATCAAACTCCTTATTTTACAGATAAAGATCCATTGACAATTAAATAGCACTTAGGTCTCAAATTAGTTAGCGGAGAACTGCCATTAGAGCTTAATTCTGTCTTCTGATCTCATGCTTTTTTAGACATTACTGTGAACAAAATCTGCCAAACAAAAGGTCTGATTTCCTCCTTGCAAGACAAATATTACAAAGGCTCCCTCTCTTATATGAAGTTTGGAAAGCGCAGTCTTGGTCATTGGCTATAGGGGCAGTCCACATTTCTATCCTTTCCTCAACAAGCCTTCTCTCTCATCTTCCAATACACAAGCACCAGACTATTGACTTGTTGGTTTCCTTTCCTAGCCCTCCCAGGTTGAAATAGACTCTTCAAGCTCTTTACAGCCTTTATTCCTTCAACTTTGAAACTCTCTTTCAATTTGATAAATATAAGTTTTCTCCCTAGGAGCAACAGATGACTTTAAGATCAAAACAGTAATTAAGCAATCTGTTATCCTTGGGTAGTGCTTAACGGTTTACAAATCCATTTCACAAATATTACTACATTTAAGTTTCATAAAAATTCCATAATATGAGCAGATATTACATTGCCATTAAACAAATAAGGAAAAAGACAGAGATTGAGGGATATACTATACCCCAGGTCTCCTCACTGCAAATTTAGTAGACTTTCCAAGGTATTGCAGCTGCCCCCATTCTACAAGCTGCAACCATGTCAGGCTCAGATTTCTCTCTTCCTTCCCTTGCTATTGACTCCTTCCCTTTCCTTCACCAACTCACCTCTTTTTACAGTAATGTTGAAGGGATCAGAGGTATAGCGTATGCTTCCCGGCTTACGGTAAAAAGCGCCCTCGCAGTAATAGGAGCCACTGTCTTCTGTTGTGACATTGGCAATGGAGATGTTGTGGTTCTCATACCAGTACTTGAGGGGTTTGCCATCCTTGTAGTAGATCACCTTGTAGACTTCCCAATTCTTCCAGCTATGGCACTTGATAAGGAGGGACTTACCCTCTATCAGCAACTGAGCAGAGGCCTGAAGAAGTAGCCAATCTGAACAGCATTCATTATGTTATTTATTTAACAATGAAAGAATAGATAGATAGATAGATGATAGATAGATAGATAGATAAATAGATAAAATAAAATAAAAGAGGTCCTGGATAGAGAGTGTATCAGAAACCATGGTTTATCATTAACCCATTTCTTGGCTCATAAGGTCAATAAAAAGTCAACACAAAATAATGCTTAGAGCTTGTCTTCTATATTGATAAACCCTCTCTCCTCATGAAAAGTAAGTCAGGGGGCTGTAAAATCTGACATTTCTGCTGAGCTCATCCACGGAAGATCTGAAACCCAGTATTTCCTTCAGATTCATTGTTGCTAGTTCTAATCACTAAGGGGGAAATAAACCTACTCTGTTTGGAGAGCCTTAGCCTAGAAGAGTGTCTATTTTGTCCCCTCATACCTCACAGGGGGTTCGCAGTTCTGCTATTAATCATAGTTGGCCCCAAAACTTCCTCAAAACATATATCACAATTTAAATTAATTATTTGTATAATTACTTATTTAATGTCCTCTTCCTCATTTGGATCTATACTTCAAAAGGTCAGAGGCCACGTCTGTTCTTTATATTACAGCCTCAGTGCCTAACACAACACCTAGAAGTTAGTAGGTACTCAACAAATATTGGTCAATAATGAGTCAGTAAAAGATAAGAGTCAGTTTCTATGGCTAATGTCATTTTAAGAATTGAAAAGCATTCACCAAAGGACAATTCTGAATGGAAATATGGCTACGTTGTGAAAGTGTATTTTACTTAGGAGCGATCCTTGATGACTTTTCTAGAATCTACTTCAAGGAAATGAAGAAGCTATTCTACACTCCTTTAGGTTGTATTTGGAATTTGCATATTGATGTTGAAACATCTTTTTTCACTCAAGAGAAAAACATAAAGTATGTTTATACTTTAAAATATATTTATAGTTAAAAATATAAAGTAAAATACAACAATTACCTAGCCAATCAAATGAAATCATTAGTTTGTTGATTCAATATTTACTAACTAACCCACATATGCCTAAGCATGCAGTGCTAACTGTTGGCAATAGGAGAGTGATAAAGATGAAGCAAACATAAGATTTATTCTTACGTAAAAGTAGAGACATGAGGACTGTACACAGATATCTTTCAAAATGCCGAGTACAACATAATAGTTGTGGCACATGGAAATTGCAGAACAAATCTTTAGATCAAACTTTTTGATCCTATTTCAAATACACAGCTCTTTATAATGTTCACATACCCAACATGCCATTTGATCATATGATATGCACCTATGTAGAAAAGATAATCAGAGATGAAATAGAGTAGAGGAATAACGTTGGGAGATGGCCAGAATATTGAAAGAAGGCAGAAGGACAGGCAGAAGGAGTAGAGGTGAAAGAAGGAGATGGACGGGTCTTGAGTGAGAGGTCCTGTGTCCCACGTTGGTACCCTAAGCCTTGAAATAGTTTGCTTTCTCCCCATCTTCATGTGGGCCATTCCTCTCATGGAAGAATCTATATTTGCATAGCCCTGGAACTTACCGCTGGAAACTTCTAGGTAGACAGGTTCACTCAGGCTAAATTTTTTGTTCCGACATCTATATTCCCCAGTATTCTGGGATTTGGCATTCACGATGTCCAAACTCATAGTTGTCACATTTAAAGTTGTGTTGTTGTAGATCCACTCAGTGGAGTTGCCTTCAACGGGCTCATCCTTATTACATATAAGAGTCACAGACTCTCCTAGAAGTATTCTATTCCATGGGGGATTCAAGGACACCGTAGATTTCCGGGTGCCTCCTAGAAGATCAAATTGTGGAAAAAGATATAGAGGGGAAAAGTAATAATTGAAAACCCTCTAGGCTCCAAAGTACAGACATACCAAGAGTCAGACAATCAACGGTCAGTCTACTCTTGTAGTGCTGGTGATAAGACCCTGTCCCGACTACTAGGATTAAAGGAAGGAGGAAACAATGTTGTGGCCCCAGGGAGCTCCCAACCTAAGGAAGAAGATAGGACACAAATGCAGGATATTGAAAAACAAACAAATTTACTGTGTGATGCAGGATAACTCACTCTAATTCTCTTGATTTCAGTTTCAGAATCTGTAAATGAAGACCAGAATCTCTTTTCAGGCAGAGACAATATCTGTCATGTTCAACCATAGTTCAGCACAGTGGCTGGTACATAGTAAGTGTTCATTAAATATTTATTGAGTGGATGAATGAGTGAATAATGAATGAATAAAGGTGTTGGACTAGATGAAATATAAGGTCTCTCGTAGCTCTAAACTTTTATGACTGTTTAACTGTGAGTGTATATAGAGTGAACAATATGTGTCAATTCTGGAAGGTAGTGAGAAACACCAAAAGGATCAGTCTTAAAAGCCTTCTAAGAATAAGATGCGATGATAATTTGAACAAAAGCCAAGGAAGTGGCTAGGTGGTGATGAGGAAAGGGTGATGCAGTTGAAAGAGAACCAGAGTTGGATCTAAGGGATTTATGTTAGAATCCAGTCCTTTGTTAGTTGTGTAACCTCTAGCAAATTACTTAATCTGAGTTTCAGCATCCTCGATTATAAAATGGCAATAATAATAATGACGATGGTGATGTAGGAATTGAATAAGATTATATGATGGTGCCTGGAAGAGAGGCTGAGACTTAGATGTTCAACAGACATGGTTGTTGGTACAGAAAGAGGAGGGAATGACTTGAGAGAATGAAATGGTATGTGAGAAGCTTTTGAATGAGGGAAAAGAAGGAAGACAAGGCAAGGTGGAAATGGGAAGCAGGTTGGACAGGGAAGGGCAGATTCATAATCAGCAAACAGAGGTGATGGGATGAAGGGAAACAGTGAGGGAGAGCAATGCCCAGACACATTGAACCACTGAGGGAACAAGGACAGAGGACTCACCTGCTGACATACCATCCAGAGCTGCAAAAATCCAGAGAGGATAAGTTAGTGTCTTTCCTCAGCCTTCTGGGACTCCTGAGGACTGCGACCTGAGTATGGTGATAAGGTCGACACCCATGGAATTTTAAGGGCCAACTATCTTCTCAGGAATCTGCCCCAGGCAGAGAAGGAGCTTCTCTCTTTCCTCTGTCCTCCCTCCCTTGCTCTCTGGGAGATGCCAGAGCCATTGCAAGGAACCGGCCTTTCAGTCTGACTTCCCCCTTAGGTGTTGCTCAGCCCAGTTTCCTCTGCTCTCCAGCTTGTCTCCACTACAGGATCCCCAGGAAACCCTCATGGTTTGTGCCCAGCCTAGAAAAAGTCACCACTGAAATTGTCAGTGTTCCCAGCTGTTCCTCAAATCCATTTTGGCCCCTCCAAGAAGAGTAACCGAAACTCTACTTACAGAAGAGCAGAAAAGTTATCCACAGCAGGGCAGGGCCTCCCATGGGAGCAGACATCTCCTCCGTGGTCTCTAGGTGCCGACTGGACTGGAGAGGTCTAGGGACTTAAACTTGAAACCAAAAAGGAGAAGGAAATGTTTTCTACCTCATATCTGGTTGACTCATTAGCTGTGCCTAGGTTTGCCTTCTTCTCTGGAGATAATATTTAGAATAGTGCCTAACTGGGCAATGTTGCAATCACCCATTTACTGCACACTCCACCCCATCTCCATGTACTCACCTGGAATCTGGTGGAAGAGAGACACAGGGCTAGGCACACAGTCACAGAGCTTTCTTAAACTGTCAATCAATGCAACTTGGAAAAGTGGGGTGCAAGGGAGAGCAGAATAAAACAACAAAAGTTAACTATTCAGCACCTAATATCTATGATGGACTATGCTAAATAAAATTATAAAATAAAATAGATCTGATATTTCATTCATTTCTCACAATAATCCTATGAAATAGGTACCACAGTTATCTACATTTTATAGACAGGACTGGAGCTTAGAGAGGTTAAGTAACTTGTCTTAGGGTACTGCCTACTAAATGGCTAATTTGAGATTCAAACATATAAAAATCTAACCCCAGAGTACAAGTCTTAATCATGGTGATATACTGTATATGTATGTCCACAAGTATGGCCAGAAATTGCTAAAATTCTGTTGTGGTTCTCTGGAGCTACCAACCCGCTTGTTACCTCATTTCCTGCTGTTCTATTAGTCTGCAAATCTACAAATTATCATCTGATTCCCTAATGATCCACTATCTGACCAAACAAATTAGAGATATTTTCAGGGACTCCTTCTCTCCCACTGGGTCCTGTTGGGGCTCACAATACAGGAAGGCAGATGTTAAACCATAATTTACAGGAATCTAGGTCATATAATTTATTTTCTTTCCTTTCCCAGCTTTTGTCCATTTTTATCTTTCTAATCTTCCAGCATGATCACCCTTTCTCCTTTAAATCCATGTCAGTTCTCTTTCCTCCAGCATACCTTTGACTAATTCATCTGTTTTTTAGCTCTAAGTCAGAGTTGGTCATCTTCTTCCAGAATTTGGTACTAGTGATGATGCTGGAGATGGTAAGTCCATAAATATCTATAGTGGCTTACCATTTACAAAGGTTTTTTCATATGCAGTATTATATTTGATCCTTGCCCAAACTCTGAAATAAGCAGGGGCAATACAAAGCAAGCGAGGCCCTGTTCGTCATACAAGGCTTTTCCTCACAGACTGTTGAATTGTCTGCTGAATTAAACATGAAGTTGGTCCACATAAAAGTCTGAACAGAGCTTCCAGCTTCTATGGAATTAGAGAATATGGAGCGAAAAAGATTTATAAACAGAAAGTTTCAGATAAAAAGATTAGTGACTGGTCCCAGGTCCTGAAATGTTTTAGTGACAGATATTTAAAGAAAGCAGCAAGTTATTTTGAAAAGTGCAAGTTGTTTGTATTTAAAGATCTAAATTCAAATACTGATAGTATTTATGTGATTAAGGTATATGTGTAAAATAGGGTCAACAATGGTATCCAGATCACAGCTTTATTATGAGGTTTAATAAGATAATAAATGTGTAAAGTGCATTGCACAGCATCTGGTATGTAAAAGATGCTCAAGAAAAACATCTTCCTCCTCCTTTGTTACCATTATTTATTAAAAACTTTTAGGAGAAACATGCATTTTAACTGAATTAAGGCAATTGGCAACCTACATAGGCTGCTTTATCTGATAACCAGTATCTTATGCCAGTATAATTTATGTAACAAATATGACTTTTCTCTCCATAGTCAAGAAGAGAGCATAAGGAAAGAATAGAACACAAAAAGTTGTTTGATGGAGATAGGGAAGAGGAGGAGAAAGAAGTGGGGAAGATATAGTTTTTGAGGTGCTATTGGAGGGCAATATTTGAATATCAAGATCCTGGAACAGACAGTGACAGATTCTACTTTACACTTTTTTGAGTGTTTGTTCAGGGGATTTATAGGGTATTCTTTGTTCCTAGGACAGTGATCTACAATGAAATTGTCCTTCAGAGACAACCACTTTACTGTGACTCAAATAGTCTATTTAAAGGCATCCTCTTAAGTCTCTATGCTGTCCAAGTATCTCCTACTTGAGTGGGAAGTGGAGTGGAGCTCATCAGTAGGTTCTATTTCCATGTTTGGAGAGTATACGCTTTGGAGTTAGAGACTACTCTTATTTGCTTCACAATCCTAAAGCTTTTGCTTCGGTGTCCAGAATTGAAATAAAGCTAGTGTTTTGGGAGCAGATTCAACAAAAGCAGTTCATTAAAGCTTAAAAAACAAACCAAACCACTCATCTATCCACTCCTAAAAAAAAAACCCCAAAAAACAACAAAGCCAACAACATTAACATCAGGAAGAATAAACCACACCCTAATTCCTATAGCATACAACTGCAGGAACCCAAAGGAACAAAATGAGAATTCAGAAGGAACACATAAACACTAGGATTAAACAATAGCTCCCCTCCACCTAGCATAACTGGTTGATGTACCAGTTGAATGCCACACACCTTTTATCTTAAAAAAAAAGAAGTCCTCCAAATTTTATAGGCACTCTCTAGGTGGAGTGTGCTGTTAATTTCTTGTATCCAGCCTGTCAATATCAGGGACATGTGCCCCCTGAGATCAGTAGAGTGTGTCCTAATCTCACTTCTTACCACAAGCTTTTGAATCTGAGCACTCATGTGTTCAGCACTCGTAAATAGCACCTCTATCCCCCAATTTTGACTTGTTGTTGCTTCTTGGAAACCATAATCTATATTTCACTTTGCAGCAGTGGGGAAATGAAACTCAATTGTGTGAACTATTAGAACCTATCCAGTGTGAGGTGTCCAAAGTGAAAGGCTTTTGACAGGAACTTTTGTGATTTGGGACATGCTGGCAGAGGAGGTATCAGTTCACAGGGCATCTGGGCTTTTGTACCATTCTCCAAACTTGGGAAGCAGAAAGAAAATCCAATCTACTGGCTTTTTCCTCTCTACGTTCTTCAACACCAGGCAAGGTCCGTATAAAATTGGATATAGGGGCTGGCACGGTGGAGCAAGCCGTTAAGTGCGCTCGCTCTGCTGCAGCGGCCCGGGGTTTGCCGGTGTGGGAGATCAAGATTTGGCCACCCTGAAACATATCTCTTTACCTTGATTGTTTTCTCTGATGGACATTTGATCTCCCCCCACTAACTGCCTAAAGAATTTGACGTAGTAACTCCTTCCTGGAACAGATCTTCTATCTGATGGCTGTAATATAATATAAAATAGATGTTACAATAGGAAAGGCACCAACAAGCCCATCTTGTCAAAAATTCTGTCTCTCTGGCCACATTCTCTAGATTGCCCTGCAAGGAGTTGCCAGACAAACATTTACATTTATAAGGGAAATCTCCATTTGTAAGGGTATCTCCCCCTCTGTATTGCGAAGAGGGGAGATAACCTCATTTCTAGAAACTTATCAATGTGGAAGGTGAGGCCTTAAATCTGCATAATAACCTTACTCTTGTTTACTGTGCTTTAGTGGTAATCTCCTGTAACTGACTCCCCCCACCCCCAACATCCTCCTTTGTCTTTAGCTGAAGATGGTATTTAAGATGAGAATTTCTGCTATTGTGTGGAGAAACGCAGTGTCCCTGGTTTCTCCCATGTATATATGTTATTAAACTTGGTATTATTTTCTCCTGCTAACCTGTCTTGTTAATTATTTGGCCAGCTATAAGAACCTTAAGGGAAAGGGCAGAGGGGGATTCTCCCTCTTCCCCCACACAGGTTCAGATCCTGGGTGCGCACTGACACACCGCTTGTTAAGCCATGCTGTGGCGGTGTCTCATATAAAGTAGAGGAAGACAGGCATGGATGTTAGCTCAGGGCCAGTCTTCCTCAGCAAAAAGAGGAGGATTGGCACTGGATGTTAGCTCAGGGCTGGCCCTCCTCACACACAAAAAAAAATTGGATATGAAATGATGAAAGAGCAAAATAGTTTGTTTATGGTGTGTATGTACCTGATAGATACTGGTTTCCTTGAGGACTAGGCACAAGGCTAAGTAGGCAACATGCCTTATCTACTTTGTTCCTCCCACTAACTTTATGTGGTTAAAGACTAAGGAAACTAAAGCACAAAGAGGTTAAGTGCCTTGTCCAAGAATATGTAGCTGCTAAGTGAAAGAGTTAGGATGTGAAACTGGGCAATCTGGCTGAAGAGCCTACACTCATGACCACTTCCGTATGATATATATCCTTATTCATCCAATCTACACATTACGCTTGAAGTGCACATGGATTCATAGTCCCCACACAAAAATTCCTTGGATTCCCAGAGGTCCATGACCCACAAAAGGAAAATCATTGATCTAGTCCAATCTCTTGTTCTATAGTTCTTTTTCTTGATTTTAAGAGACGCTGTCTCAATCCACAGTCATGCAGTGCTATTGGCACTGTCGGCATATTAGTTATGTATATTTCATAGATGTGCCTAAAATGAAGAGAGAAGAGAGAGTCTTGCTTTTTAACTGTAGATTCTTAGGGCCAAGAAGACATCAGCTCCGTCTGCCACTTTAAACAGGAATCCACTCAGAAAGAGTGGGTGGTGGCTGCCTGGTGAATTGTCACAATAAAGTTGGTGGCTTTAACACTTTTTTCATTTATTGTCTTGACCTGAATCGTCATCTGCTTTGGGTGGATCCAAGAGAAATACATGGAAACTTCTAGGACTCCTAAATTAAATGCCATTCAGAAAGAGATGGAGACAGGGGTTATGCAAGCTACAACCTTGGGTGTGGACAGAGATTCTCCCCCCAAGAAAAGAAAAATAAGACCTTAGGAAACAATCCCAAGGATGATACTCTTTCCCTTTCACTTTTAGAGACTAACTTCTTTCTAACACGGAAGGCAGAATCGGAGGAATTTTTCATAGAAATAAGGATTTGAATGGAGACTAGCTGCAAAAATATTTCCACACGTGATTTTAATAACAAAATATGCTATGGCTCAAATTCAAAGGCGACCATACTATTTGGAGATTACAAATTGATATAGCTGGAGCTAATGTCCCACAGACTCTTTACAGGCAAATCCTACCAGATATCTAGTTAAAGGTGGTCAGTGGAAGCCCAGAAGCCAAAGGGCCTGGGCCGGGTACATGATCATATTCTGAGTGCACAGAAAAATGCAATAAATTGGGAAAAGATTTCCTAACTAGTGTTTCAATACTTGGATATCCCCTAAAACTATAAATTACAGAGAAAATCCTTGAATAGGTGTCCTAAAATTTCTCAGCTGGCTGGACCACTAACTGAGCTTTTAGTGTATATTGTGAGCATCTGGGATATTAAGCTGCTTGTTTTGAGATGTGTGACCTGCCATTCTCTTTCCGGATAAGGCATCTTTGTGGCATCTTATAGTGAGGGAGCAGTCTGAACCACAAGATGAGCTCAAGCAAATTGACCATGACCTTTGCCTTATAAACACTATGTTCCAGCCATGAGACCTAAAGCACCTCAGACTTGCCTTCCTGCTTTCCAACAGATACGGACGTTAACTGAGCTGATCTTTCCTTCAGAATGTGGAGGACAGAATTGTTACCCTACTGAGGAAGATTCCCAGGGGGAATGGTAGTATAAAAAACAGTTTTTTAAAATGCCAGACGATTATATAAAATTTAAAAGATTTAGAAGAACAGAAATAAATTATTATCCATGCATATTTCACAGAGGTTAAGTGTAAGATTGGTTAAGAGTCCAGGCTCTGAGTAGGCTGAGGAGTTTGATTCTCAGCTCAGACCACTTTTTGGCTCTGTGGCTCTAGGCAAGTTCCTCAGTCTCTCTGTGCCTCAGCCTGCTCTCTGATAAAGCAGAGATAGTAGTAGTACCTGTTGTTGTGAGTATTAAACGAGTTAATATATGGAAAGGTTTAGAACACAGGCTGGCTGATAGTAAATGCTGTATATGTTAGTTATTACTGTTATTATGATTATTTCGTAAGAAGCCTTTGGACTTCAGAGCGACAGAGAAAGAGACCTCCTTCCCTATCCTCCTGGTCCATCCATAGGAAAAAAAACTGGGAAGGCCACTGGTGGATTCAGAAGGCAAAACTGTGTCCTCAAAGGATGCAGCCTGGATCACACAGGACCAGTACGTGGAGCAGTAGTGACTCAAGTCACTCACAGGCCAGCAAGGTGGGGAGCGAGGGAGAGTTGCTTTACGAGGATTCTGAGCTCATTCTCAGATGTGGTTCTAGACAGAGAAACCCGTCTTGCAACCAGCCCTCAAGCCATATGTAGTATAGGCCAGGTTTATTTTATGCTTCCTTACAGAATGACACAGTTAAAAAATGGAAACAGCCTTCTCTGGGACTCCCTTTAGGCTGTTAGCTGATAAGGACAAGAGGTTTTAACCTAGCCAAGGATATTTGCATTTTAATGGGTAACTTTTGAAGCCTTAATCCTTCAGAACCTGGCTAACCAGTACTGTGACCAGGGTGTTTCTGGGGGTAAGGGTGGGTATGAGTGGGGGCTGGGAAATGAGGACGGGCAGGGAGTCATCTGAACCTCTCAGATCATACTCCCTGAGTGTGTAATTGCCTGCAATAGGCCATTAAGAAGTGTGGTGTGTGTCTGTGTGTGTCGGGCTGGGTGTGGGGTGGGGTAGGTATTGCTTCTTACATGTCTCACTGACGAGTGTGCAGTATACATTTTTAGCATTTAGTAGGCAGCCAGACATTCTACAAAACCCAGGACAGCCTTGCATGATAAAGAACTGTCCTGCTTCTGCACGACTTTTGAGTGTCCAGCCAGATATTTTATAATTACTTGAGCCTTGAACCTGACTGACAAATAAATGCAAAGTATTTTTTGCATTTTTTCACATATACTGGATTTTATAGGAAAGAAACTACTGTGTATATTGAGGGAGGATTATTCTTTGCTTTTCCTGAAACAGCGTCCTTGAATTGTTCACTGTGTTGGAAAATCAGATCACCAACAGCTACACCGTTGGTGATATTTGTTTCGCCAATTCTGCATCCTCATATCAGGCTGTATTTGTGGCCGTCACATTCATTGCGGATGTATATTCTTATTATAAATTTATTTTATTTTATTTCTTCTTTATATTAAAACTGAGAATTATATTGATTTTTTAAATATGTATATGTGTATGTAGGAGAGACAGATCCAGTTTTAGGCACCTGGAACTTCCACAATTTGGGGGGCCTTCCTTAAAAATTGAATAGAAAATTATGAATACAATATCAGGTATTAGAATGACTTATTATTTAGGCCAAGAACATAAATCAGAAAAAATTACAAAATTTAAAAGCTGAAAAATGACATGAACATTACAAAATCCAGAAAAAATAACAATTAATTTGTTACTAGATACTCCACTATAATACTTGCCTTTTCCTATGTATCTTTGCTACATACTCTTTGATTTCCTCTTCATCAGTGATATTATAATACCATTTTTTATAGAGAAACTAGAAATATAATTCATTCTGTTACCGCCCAATGTGGGGCCTTCTGCTCACCGCAAGACATGCCAATAATCAAGAGGCTAGGTGGTAGGAGAAAAGGACTTTATTATTACAGCTTGCCAGCAAGAGGGAAGATGGCCGACTAATGTCTAAAAAATCCGTCTTAAGGGGGCTCAAATCTTACAGCACTTATGCAGGCCAGTGGGTTATAGGGGAGGGGGTTAGGAATGTTGACTTTCTGGTCTTACAGACTGGGAGTAGCCACACCAGATCTTTCAGTTCTTGTTGATGATGACTATTAGCATAGATTCTCTGTTTGGGGGTCATCACACTCCTAAGGAACTCAAAAGAATAAAGTTATCATCTTATCGCAGCTGGGAGGTACATGCACAAGCAGGGGTCCTAAAATCTACAGAGCAGTTAGATCTCCTGGAGGGTGCATATCCAGCTGGGTTAGTTTGTCAGAGGATATTCAAAGTTACAACAGAGGTTTTCTTTTCTAAAATATGGCTTCCCTTATGTCAACCTTGTCTTGAACCAGTATCAATTCTTTCCCCTATCATCACTGATCAAAGACAAAAATATCATGGTGTGTTTATAATTTTGTATTCTACATTGTTGAGGATATAATATTCTTGATAGGAAAGAACTTCCATTTTCATTAGACACAGAAATGAACCAAATCCTCTGCTTACAATTGTACACACATCTGATGCTTGTGTGGGAGATCAAAATTGGCCAGCCTGAAATATCTCTTTACCTTGATTATTTTCTCTGATGGACATTTGACCTCCCACTAACTGCCTAAAGAATTTATCATAGAAGACCTGTTCCAGGAAGGCGTTACTGTCATATGATGGCTGTAATATAGTGCAAAATAGATGTTACAGTAGAAAAGGCACCAACAAGCCCATCTTATCAAAAATTCTGTCTCTCCAAGGCCACATTCTCTAGGTGGCCCTGCAAAGAGTTGTCAGACAAACATTTACATTTATAAGGGAAATTTCCATTTGTAAAAGTAGCTCCCTCTCTGTGCTGGGTGGAAGGGGGGATGGCCTCTTTAGAAACTTATCAGTGTGGAGGATGAGGCCTTAAATCTGCATACCCTTGATTACTGTGATTTCTATCTCCCTCCCCACCCTCAACATCCTCCTTTGTCTTTAGCTGAAGATGGTATTTAAGATGAGAATCTCTGCCATTGTGTTGAGAAACTCAGTTTCCCTGGTTTCTCCCATGTATACATGTTATTAATCTAGGTATTATTTTCTCCTGTTAACCTGTCTTGTTAATTATTTGGCCAGCCATAAGAACCTTAAGGGAGAGGGAGATTCTTCCTCTTCCCCGACAGGCCCATGCAAGTGAGGGGTCATGAAACTTAACTTTAGCCTCACCATAACTGCTTCTCTGCTAGGTGCGTTCATAATCTATGGATATCTCATCAGGGTAGCACAGAAAATGTTACAAAATGTATGTCATAAAATGGGATCTGGTAGTATTGAAAACCACTGCTCTAGATTTTGAAGAAGAGAAAAGGGCTAGAAGAAGGTGAAATAGGGGGCCTTCAACATAGGCAGTTCCCAATGAACTTTTCCTTTCCTTCAGAATACACAAGATTATATAGAGGTTCAGAAAAACATGAATATTGTGTGTCTGACCAAAATTAAAACGTATGGTCTGATATGATTTGAGCGTTGGACTGAATATTGGAAATAGATGCAATGTCAGAAAATTCAGGACATTTTTGGTGCCATTCTTATAGGCCAATGTTTCTCATAACCAGAATTTTTACAAATTTTTTTTAATGAGAAAATAGGTACATTTTTCATTGGTGATAATCTATACAAGTTAATGTAAGTATATTATGAGTCATTCAGATGACCATTTCATAACCAAAAATTGTCACTTGATTTCAGTGCCAATGTTTGCATATTTTGTTTACAATTTACAACTACAGCTAGTGACTGTCAAATTAAGTCTTGTTGCTCTATGAATATGGGTTAAAATTAAAAAAGTGGAGTGAAAGACCCCGAATAGCTAAAGGAATCCTGAGAAAAAAGAACAAAGCTGGAGGTATCACACTCCCTGGTTTCAAAATAGACTACAAAGCTATAGGAACCAAAACAGCATGGTACTGGCACAAAAACAGACACACAGATCAATGGAATAGAGTCAAAACCCCAGAAATAAACCCACACATCTATGGACAGCTAATCTTTGACAAAGGAGCCAAGAACATACAATGGAGAAAAGAAAGTCTCTTTAACAAATGGTGTTGGGAAAATTGGACAGCCACATGCAAAAAAATGAAAGTAGACCCTTACCTTACACCATACACAAAAATTAACTCAAAATGGATTCCAGACTTGAATGTAAGACCTGAAACTATGAAACTTCTAGAAGAAAACACAGGCAGTACGCTCTTCAACATTGGTCTTAGCAACATATTTTCAAGCACCATGTCTGACAAGGCAAGAGAAACAATAGAAAAAATAAACAAATGGGACTACATCAAACTAAAAAGCTTCTGCACAGCAAAGGAAACCATTAACAAAATGAAAAGACAACCTAACAATTGGGAGAAGATATTTGCAAACCTTACATCTGATAAGGGGTTAATCTCCAAAATATACAAAGAACACATGCATCTCAACAACAAAAAAACTAACAACCCAATTAAAAAACGGGTGAAAGATCTGAACAGACATTTCTCCAAAGAAGCTATACAGATGGCCAACAGGCACATGAAAAGATGTTCAACATCATTAACTATTAGGGAAATGCAAATCAAAACTACAGTGAGATATCACCTCACGCCCGTCAGAATCGTTGTAATTAACAAGACAGGAAACAACAGGTGTTGGAGAGGATGTGGAGAGAAGGGAACTCTCATACACTGCTGGTGGGAGTGCGAACTGGTGCAGCCACTATGGAAAACAGTATGGAGATTCCTCAAAAAATTTAAGGATAGAACTACCATAGGATCCAGCTATTCCACTGCTGGGTATTTATCCAAAGAACTTGCAAACACCAATGCATAAAGATACATGAACCCCTGTGTTCTTTGCAGCGTTATTCACAATAGCCAAGACTTGGAAACAACCTAAGTCAAGGGACGAATGGATAAGGAAGATGTGGTATATATACACAATGGAATACTACTCAGCCATAAGAAACGATGAAATCCAGCCATTCGTGACAACATGGATGGATATTGAGGGTATTATGCAAAGTGAAATAAGTCAGAGGGAGAAGGTCAAATACCATATGATCTCACTCATTGAGTAGTAGATAATAACAACAAACAAACAAACACATAGAGACAGAGATTGGATTGGTGGTTACCAGAGGGGAAGGGGGGAGGGAGGAGGGTGAAAGGGATAATTCGGGGCATGTGTGTGATGATGGGTTGTAATTAGTATCTGGGTGGTGAACATGATGTAATCTATGCAGAAATAGAAGTATAATGGTGTACACCTGAAATTTATACAATGTTATAAACCAATGTTACTGCAATAAACAACAACAACAAATAAAGTGGAGTGAAGACTGAACCTGCGCAAGGCCCAGCACAAAATAGGCTGCCAAACACAAAACAACACTCTTTATCACAGCTAATACCGCAATCTCATTGCAGAAAGATGTATGAAAAAAATCTCTTTGTGGACAACAGTTAATTAGAAGGAAATTGTAATGATAAATATGAAATCAAGAATTGTTGATATTCTCAATTCCTAAACTGGACTTATACCAATTTGCTATGTATTTCAATAATGTCAAAATTCTAATCTTATCTTTAAGCGAAAAAGAGAACTATATAGAATTATTAAGGGCTGCCTCAGTAAAGTTAGCATTTGAACACAAATTGTTGGTAGAATTTTGGTTAATTATATGCCCTAATTTCCCAGAGTCAACAAACTAAGTCTTGAATTCTATTAATATCATTTTGTATGACATACTTTTCTAAACAGGCAATCCATGAACTTGAATTATATGGTCAAATATAAGAAGGGCTTAAATATAGACATAGATTGGGTACTTGATCATTCTGCCATTAAACCCAACACAAAAAAATTTTGTTTCAGCACAAGAACACTATTCATCATATATATTTATTTCTTTATTTGTTTTCAACAAGTATTTATGTGCTAAGCATTCTGTTATTTGCTGGTAATATAGAAAAGAACTAGATAGACAAGATCTTTTTCTTCATGGAATAAAACTTCTATTGGAGAAGATAGACACAAGTAAACAAATAAAATAGTAATAACTTGTAATTAAAAAGTAAATAATATCGTATACTGAATCACAAGGGTGACTTATTTTAGACAGGGTAGTTGAGGAAGGCCTTTCAACAAAAATGACTAAAAACATGCAATAGAATGGACTGAACAAAAAGCTGGGGCGAGAATATTTCAAGGAGTGGGAAGTTCAAAGTCCCCAAAGCAAGAAAGACTTTGGAGAATTCTAGGAATTAAGAGAAAACAAACAGCACTGAAGCACAGTGAGCAAGGGGAGATAATGGCATAAAATGAGGTTAGAGATGCATATAGGGGCCAAATGATGAGGGCCCAGTAGAACATGATAAAGTGTTAGGATTTTATTTGAAGGGCAACGAAAAGCCATCAAACTGTTTTAAGCATACATACATGTATATATGTGTGTGTGTGTGTGTGTGTATTCACACAAATATATATTCCTTTGCTTTAAATGGTTTGATGGCTTTTCATGTATATGTATATTATATGTGTATATACGCACATACATATGTACATAACGTGCATACACTGCAGTTATGTGGGATATAGAGTTTTTGAGTGGCTGTTGGGAGATGGTTAGGAGACAATAAAATACACTGATAGGCTGGCCTAGAGAGGTAGCAGTGGAGATAAAGAGAAGTCAACGGGTTTGAGGTATATATTAGAGATGGTATTAACAGACTTGCTGATAGATTGGAGGGTGAGGAAAGCATAAAATATGGTTTCTAAGTTTCAGCTTTAATCACTGTGTAGATGGTGATACTATTTATTATGTGGTGAAGACTGAGGAAGTCCTAGATTTAGGAGAAGTACCAGATTTAGGGAGGAAAATCAAATGTTCCAGTTTGGTGCTGTTTTAGTTTGAAATGTCCTTGTGATATCTAAGTATTTATGCTAAATAGGCAATTACAAGAGTTGGGAGACCAGAAGAAATGTCTGAATTGGAGACTTAAATTTGAGAATCATTGGTATATGTTTAAAGCCACTGCAGTAAGATGAGATCGGCTAAAAAGACAAAGAGTAGCAAGAGAACAGAGAAGGTCCAGGACAGAGCGCTAAGGAATTCCAGTATTTAGTAGAAGGGGTAGATCCAGAAGAGACTAGAGGAAACAACCAGTAAAATAGGAAGAATCACAGGACATTTTGTCACTAAAGCTGAGAAGAGAGTACACTTCTAGAGGAAATGGTTGATTGTGTTGAATCTTGTTAAGAGGTGAAGTAAGGTAAGGGAATAAAATCATTCTTTGGATTTAGTAATATGGAAGTTTGGGAGACAATGGCAATTTCAGTAGATTGGTATGTGTGGAAGCTGGGCGGAAGTGGGCTGCAAACTGAATAGGAAGTGAGGAAGTAGAGACAGCATATGTAGACCACATTCTGAGTTTTGCTATGGGATGGTGATGTAGGAAATGCAGGGTCAAGAGAGGGTTTGTATTTTATAGGAGACGCTACATCATATTTTTTAGTGGATAGGAATAATCCAGTAAGCAGAGACAGAGAATGAGGAAAGAGAAAGTTAGATAGTTGAAGGAGTTGAGAAAGTTAGATAGTTGAAGGAGTTAAGTCGTTGAATATGCAAAAAGGGAGAAATGATTTTCACTAATTCAATTGAATTAATAGTTCTTGAGCATAACTCAGGTGCTTCTGCTATAATGTCATTTGCATTTATTTTAAAAAGTCCTTGCTTTCTGCAAAAACACACACTAAAAATAACAAGTCTTTAGGGAAATAAATATTGTGGCAAATCACACAAAACCTATAACCAGGATACTAACATAAACATTAGCATTTCTACTAAATAAATTAAACAGTTAAAAAGGTACGTTAAATTTCTAATAAATGAATAAAATCCACAGTGGACATAGGTCTTGATCTTCTTTAAAGGTAAAGGTAGGTTGATGGAAGGAAGTGACAAAGAAAAAATGCACCAAAGCCAGAGAAAAACATGCAATAATCACTCTCAAGGCAGATGTGTGGTAAAACTAAGCCACAAAGAAAACCTTGAAGTGAATGGTCATTGTGTAAGGTCCTCTATTCCTTGCTGTGTTCCACTGTGCTGGTAAGATTTGCATTCAGCTGTTAGTACTTGATAGCAAAAAACATTATCTTGCTAGGAAAAATCTTATATGAACTAACTTCCACATTATGTTGATATTATTCCTTGGTTTACCAATTGTATGTGGAATATTTGCATTTTAGAAACATGCACTGTATCAGAGAAACTATAGCATATTTCCTGACTTGTTAAGCAGCTGCTATGTGCATAGCAATATACTGAGTATTGTGTAGGATACAAAGATGCAAAAAAGGAAGTTCTTCATAACCACACTTGGCTTTGCCAAATCTTGATTTCCACAGGCAGAAATAATAAAGGAGAAACTGTGATGTGTTCCAATAAAAATGATAAACACATAACAGCAACAATAATAATTGTTAACATTTATTGAGCACTTACTTTGTATCAGAGGGCTTTATCCCATTTAATACTCACAAGAGCTCTATGTAGTAGGTACTGCTAGCATCCTTGTTTTTCATGAAGCAGAGAGGTTAAGATCATGCAACTAGTGAAAGGCAGAGCCAGGATTTGACATTTAGTGGTCTAAAGTGCCAGGGTCTTAAATATGGGGAAGGAAGGCGTTCAACGTGGTGCCCCAACACTTTTCCCACAACATTTGGCATTATTGAACCATTCCCTCCACCTCCAGTAAGTTGAGAACTCATGGCCATCTTTTGCCTTAAGGTTTATGAAACATTATTCTGGAAGACTATCTAATGCTGTTAGAGCTTACAGGAAAAGTCAGGAAAGAAGTGATGGATCTGAGAGAGGCAGTGCTAGGAGTTAGCCTATATTGTCACCATTTTGTGTCACAAGGCTAAGGAGGTGTCCTATGGGTTAAGTGAGCCAAACAGGAGGTAAATATGGGCCTAAGCCATCTTGCCCACCCCCCTGAAAAGGCCCACTCTTTGGGTGATGGGGACTCTAATAACAAGAGGCTGTGGAGTGTGCTGCCTGCAATGAGAGCTGAGGAAAGCAGAAGTAGATTGAGCCTTGGATAGGCTGGAGCTGTGCAGACAGATGGGACATAGGTTCCTCTGAAGAACATATAAAGGTACTCCTATGAGGCTGCCTACACTTGGATAACTGACAAATGAGAAAGAACAGTCAATAATGCTAAAGAAATGGTGACAACTAACAGACAGGGGACATCACCACAACTGTACCTCACTTATGAGGTGGTGTTCACATACAGGAATAGCAGTTACAACTAAACAAGGAGCTGGCAGCTAATACACTGTAGATAATTGGTTTTCATTTTCCATTCCCTTTTCTCTCGTCCCAACAATGAAGGGGGTGATATTGGGAAGAGAGAGGTGTATGGGTGATATGGTCACCACCCTTCACTTCCCAACACATCAAACCACTGAAGCCATAAAACTGTTCTACGCTCAGAGGCAGGTGAAGGGGTAGGAGACGACTGGAGAGAATTTCAAATAGAATATGAAATTAAATTTTGAAAATAATGGGACCTAGCCCTGCTGGCCCAGTAGTTAAAGTTCAGCATGCTCTGCTTCAGTGGCCTGGGTTCAGTTCTCAGGCACAGGAGCCACACCACTCCTCAGTCAGTAGCCATGCTGTGGTGGCAGGTCACATAAGAGAATTAGAAAGATCTACAACTAGTATATACAACTATGTATTGGGACTTTGGGGAGGGAAAAAAAAGAGGAAGATTGGCAACAGATGTTAGCTCAGGGCAAATCTTTCCCAGCAAAAGAAAAAAAAAAAAGTATTAGAGAGCTGATACCAAATAAAAAAATCTTAAAAAAAAAAAAAAAAGAGATTGTGTTTAATAACTCTAACGAGACTGTTTAAGCAACACGAAGTAATTTAAAGCATTATGAAATTGGTCTAAGATATCCTTAAGGGATCATGCTGCCCGACAGGAATGGGGTCACTGTTATGGAAAAAAAATTAATGATTTTATGTTTATACTTCACAAATTGAGACTCCTTTCAAAACAGTTGTGTCTTTGAATTGGAAAGGTTGGACTACATGAGCTCTAAGGTTCTCTGCAGGTCTAATATCCAAGCATTTTCTGGCAATTAGGATTATAGGAGTTCGAGAAGATAAGTTACTTGGACAGTGTGGCCCTGTGGTGATTCCCAAAGAGCAGTGCCTCCTGCTGCCTGGTTGACGATTCCTTTATTCTCCTATCTGGTCTGCTGGGTTGAAAGTTCAGGATATATAGTAACCTTGCCTTCTATGATTCTGTCTCAAAGCTGGCAGAGGTGAAAAGAAAAAGCAACAGGAGGTGTTGATAGATTTGAAAGTGGAAGTCAAAGAAAGAAAGGATTTGCAAGCAGAATACTGGAAGGATGGTAGGATTGATGATAACCGTGGGATATTTGTTAGAAATGACATGGGAGAGAAATGATATTTTCAGTTTCCTAATCAGTTTTTATCCTAAGTCCTAAAGTAGAGAAAAATATCATAAAATTTTAAAATAGGAAAGGACCTTAGAGATAATCAATTTCAATCCCTTCATTTTAAGGATTGAGAAGCCTCAACCCCAGAGCGTGGTTTGTGCGAGTTTTATATCTAAGCAATTTATCAGTGGCAAATATAGAAGTAAATTATGAGATTCCTTTTGTTTATTTGTTTTGCTTGAAGATTTAGGACCGAGGAAAGGACGAGAGGCCAAGTGCTCATAAGGACTATATAATCCAATATGGGGAGAAAGACAATAAAGAAATGGACAAATAAATGCACAAAAACATGCCAGGTAGTAACAAGGCAGATAATTAAATTAGATTGATGTGATAAAGAGTGAGTGGGTGGTTAACTTAGATATTTAGGTTAAGCCCATACTGAAATGATAACAGTGCAGTAGAAGCTCCCTTAACAACCTCAAGTTCACTGAATCGCCAGATTAAATGACACTCGCCATCCCCTCTGCAGGATAGACTGACAGGTACACACCATATATTAAATGACCATAACTGATAAGCTTCTCTCTAGTAGAAACACCAGGAGATAGTACTGTCATAAAATCAAGGCTGAGGAAAGTTTCAAGGCAGAGAGTGATTAACAGTGTTGAATGTATCAGAGTTATCAAGTAGGAGAAGAACCAAGAACAGCCCAATGAATTTGGTAATTAGAAAAATCTTGGTGTAGCGCCCATCATCCAGGGTCTGTGTCTCAGCCTTGCAAGCCCCAAATCTCAATGGTAACCTTGCTAGAGCTGACCAGTCTCTGAGGTATTACTCAAGCTCACAAGATAACTCAAAATGCTAATTCATTCATCTTTAATGGTAAATATACCACACCAATCATCTCTATGTGATTTTTGCTTCCCAGTGGATATAAGTAATTTAGTATTTTAAAATGCATGTCAGAACATTATATGTTGTTCCCATATTTCTCCATTCTTACCCTAAGAAAGGGTAAGAAAATTACATTTTTTCTTGTCTGGCTCCTCATCACATACTATATGTGTTTGATTCATTGCTTTTTACCTGGTGCTTAGCACAGTGCAAGGCATGTATAATATGCAATAAATATTTATTAGAGATATAAATGAGCAATTAACTCATTGATTATTTCTATCATGATGCTTCCTTAGAAAATCATCCTTCTCTTCCTTAGAGACAATTTCCCAAAAGAATAACAATAAATTGTCTCTTGAAGAGCACTAGAGACATGCTAGATGACTATCTCTAATCGTTATCTTTCTTGGAAATCACAAATCTTGTCTTTGCATCTATACTAAGGAAAACTAGCACTAAAGAATATATTCTTCAATTAATTCCTATGGTAATTAGTGTCATAGAATATTTTCTTTATGCCTGACAGCCCTATTGAGATACGTGAAATGTGGGAAAGATACGGCCTTCTAATCCTCTTTCTACTATTCTAACCACAGGATATTTAACTATAAATTTAATTAACTATAAATACAGTATAATCAAGTCAATAAATCAAAAGGAAGGTGAAATTCCTTGTGTTACCTAATTCTGATCTGTAGATACCCTTCACCCCAGTCATATGGCTAAAGAAGAGGGAGTCCCCTTTGACCTGCCTTTCACAGTCTCTTTGTGAACAAATATTCTAATCTTTTCAGAATTCACAAGCAATTTGATTCTCTATGGCACATCCACGACTATGTACTTGGCTGCATGGATTATTTTAAATATGTTACTCAGAATTTGTGGCCAAAATAAAAGGAGAGTGGGAAAAGGCTATAGATCCTTTAATTGTCAGTCACCCTTTTCTCTTCTGGATGCCATAATTTACCCCTTATTTCTAGAGCTTTTATTTTTTCTGCTTAGAGAATCACTTATGAAGTTGCTTCAGTTTGCAGGCACCGCTTCTATCCCCATGCTATCTATATTCCTACCATTTTACATCTTTGCTAATTATAAGACAAAGGCTTGCTAGATTATGACTATTTGTAGTCATGTATCATCAACAGGTCAAAAGTGAAAAGTTTTTTTCACTGGATGTAATAGACTGCACACTAGACTCAGAATTAGAGGGCCCAGGTTTGAATTCCAGTTTTACTCAGTTCTACCTTGCAGTCTTTCCCTAAGTGATGAAAGAAACTTCTTCTATACAAAAAAAAAAATTTCATGGAATAAATATAGACGAAATGACATGATTAGAAAAGCACTGTTTGCAACCTCTAATAAAAAATTGATTTAGATAAGTCTCAAAGAGGAAAGATAAAAGATTGATGGGATCAATTTGAATAGAGCATCAGGCTATTGATACCTGAAATATTCATCAGTTTAGCATACGTGCCTCCTGATTAGAGTTGCCAGAGAAAATACAGAATGCCTAGTGACATTTGAATTTCAGATAAACAATGAATAATGTTTAGTATAAGTGTGTCCCATGCAATATTTGGGACATACTTACCCTGAAAAATTATTTGTTTATTAACAACTTAAATTTAATTGGGTATCTTGTATTTTTATTTGTTAAATCTGACAACCCTACTTGATATAATAAAAAATTTTTAATAGTTTAACATAGTATAATATAGTGTATAGTACATATAGTTTAAAATGGTTAATGTAATTTAATAAGTTGAACTTGAATCTAATTAAGCCTTTAGAACCAACTTCCAATCTAAGGGAAACAAGATATAGAAGAATAAATTAAATGATACAATGAGTAAATAGATATCCAGAAGCTGAGAATTTGACCTGGTTTTTAAACATGTCAATGAAATGAACAAAATGAGGTGCGGGGAGATGGTGGAATTCTTTAGACCAACGATGCTCAAAGGAGGATGATTTTCCCCCAGGGGATATTGGGCAATATTTAGAGACATTTTTGGTTTTCTCCAATATAGTGGGGGCAAGGAGAGGATGCTTCTGGCATCTAGTAGGTACAGGCCAGGGATGCTGCTAAACATCTTGTAACACACGGTATGACCTCCCCTCTTCAACCCTTTCTCCACGTCCATACACACAACAAAGAATTATCAGCCCCAAAAGGTTAACAGTGCCACTGTTGAGAAACCCTGGTCTAGACTGAAAGAGGCTTTAAAGACTTAACAACCAAACGCAAATTCAAACAAACCATACTGTAATATAGAGCATTCCTTTTAAAGAAGGCAAGACAGCTATTTAAAAATAACAATGTAGAAAAATGTTTATTGATATGGGAAAGGTTTACAATACATTGCTAAGAGAAAAAACAAACTGGTATAAAGAAGTTTGTATAGCATGATTTCATATTATTAAAAATAGAAAAGCCTACAAAAATAATCATCATCCCATTTTTCCCACAAACATATGTGTGTACAGATACACATATATGAATGTGTGGAAAAAAATTAGAAAACGGGTCGCCAAACTGTTAATAGTGTTGATACTTCTAAGTTGGAAATCATAAGTGACTTACGTTATTTTTCCTTTTCTGTGATTTCTATAATAAGCATGTATTACTTTTTTTTAATCAGAGGGAAAATAGAATAATTTTAGAAAGAAAATTCTTAGTCTGGGTTGAAGATCCTTATGGCAATCCCTTTTACATGGTAGAGCTGAAACGGCTCCTCAAACATCTCCCATGGGTACAGAGACCATCCTGATGGAGAGGGCCGTGCTGAGCCAGAAACTAAACTTATTGGAGTAGAGATCTGCTGTTTCATTCTCTCTCCAGCAAGATCAGAGAATGAACCAAAAGGAACACACAGAATGGGCTTGACAGTATCTTCTGCCGTTTTCAAGCATAAGAGAGGGATCTCCCTAAATGGGAGATTTAGGCTGAGATGTTTGTCCAGTGAGACTTAAGGAAATTGGATATAGGCTGAAGCTGGACAAGAGAAGTCCTGGCCCCTATAACCTTCTGCTTGCCCTGATCTGATTTGAATAAGTTTCAGGAACCTGGCTGCTCTCCAACCCTGAGAAACTAAAATTTAGGGTTTTCTCTTTGTAAGTTTATTCAATATTCATATGGTTTACTTGATCAAAACTCAGTGTAGTATTAGTTTCTGAAACCCCAACGATCCCCAACAGTAAATAAACAAATGAAGCCATCTCCCTCATCTGCTACCCAAATTCCTAATGAAGCCCTTGAGACAGCTCTAGGAAGCTCAAGGGTTCTCTCTTCCCTACCTCTTATTACCCTGGAGGGATTTTCAACGGCGTGGTTCCAGGAGACTTGGGGCAGAGAGATTTACTCCTGTTGGGAAAAATAAATATCGAAGCCTCCTGAAATCTGGAGTTTAAGAGACTCCAGTTTTTCCCAGGCCACTTCCGAAGCCAAAGGAACCAAGGCCCCCAGCCTCAAGGAATATAGTGATAATTTGAGGTTCTCTCTAATACTAGAGAGAGTTGAATTTTCCTTGCTTTGTGGGTTTTAGCTTCCTTTGTAAATACCTCTTGAACACAAGGTGTTTTCATCTGCTTCCTCTGAATAGGCTTAGCCCCTTCAATGCCTTTTAAAGATCACTATCTGGAAAGTGACTCCTTCTCCTTCCTATTACCAAGGTCAGAAGCAGTGAGTGGCTGTTGGCAGAAGTAAATAAAAATGAAATGCCTTGTGTATTTTCCAAAATCTTACTATTTTCCTGCTGTGGTTTTCAGTATTTCTTTGGTTGTATTAATTCTCATGCCCATTAATATTGTATTTCTTTATGCTCATCTTGCTGTGGTAATGGATTCAAGGTCATGAAACTCAGCAGAGACATGATAATGATTTTCAACTGTTTTAAATACACTCAGGTTGAAAAGGAAATAGAAGATGGGATAATGTGGAGGATGGCAAGTTGCAGGGAGACAGATATTGAGTCAACGGAAAATAAATTTTTCTAAGAATTAAGGCTATTCAAAAATAGAATTGATGATGGTGTATCTATATGGATCTATATAATGGGATAGTATGCACCACTGGAAATGAAAAGAGTGAGCTAGCTCTACAGTACTGTTATGGAAAGTATTCAAGATATAATATTAAATGAAAAAGGCTAGCTGTGAATTGATATGTACAGTCTAATTCTATTTGTGTAAAATTGAAATGATGGAAATATGCATAATTGCACATAGAAAATTCCTAGACAGAAGTAAACAAATTAAAAAAAAAAACATGAATCATGTTTACCTCTGGACTAGAGAATGCAAAATAGATAATGAGAAAACTAACTTTTCCATTTATACCCTTCCGTACAAATGACTTTTTTTCCCCTTAAGCATTTTTATTACTTGAAAAGCCTAGTTTTTTTTTTTTTTTTTTTAAGTAAACTTAGTATCTTAAAACAGAAGAGGGGATGCTAACTTGTAAGATAATGAATGTCCAATGATTGGAAGCACTGAAGCAGAATTTGGGGGACTATTTGTGAGGAATGCTGTGCTTTTAAAATTACCTCCTAACTCTAAGGTCCTATGATTCAGTTATATTTAAAGGACTTAGAGCTACCAAGCACGTGAGTTTTACCAGCTTTCTTCTAGCTGGAAAGACTTGAATAATGAAATGGATAAGATTAACCTCTTGCTCAGGATTGTCAAGTCTTAGGCAGAAAATGATTTTTCTAGAAGAAATTTTTTTTACTTTCTTAGGGTGGAAAGATATTTTTGGCTAAAGATCCAGAATCTAAGGGAACAGAAAGTGTTGCTTTTCTCAATGACATAGATTCCACAGAAAGTGGAAGATACCCATTTCATAATTCCGAAGAAATTAGAAAAAGAATTCAGAGTCTAGTAGTGAGTCAGACTACTTGTGAAAATTCACGTCTAAGCCCAAGCTAGAAAACACACAGAAATACACACGTCCATGAGACCTAGTTAAGGAGCAACACTTAGAAATTGAACTACACTATGGAGGCCTTGGATTGCTAAATTATATTTAGCCCTGAGGAGAAGACTTTCTGAGTAAGAGGAGACTTGAGTTAAGTATTGAAGGAAGAGAGGAACATGTCTTGTTAAAAAACAATGGGACTAGCAGTCAGGTTTGAAGCTATTGAATATTTGTGGAAGGGTTCATGAACAGTGCAGACAAATGGAACAGGGAGAAAGCAAACACTGACATCTTGTCAGAGCGGAGAGCACTGTCTTGCTTGGCCATTTAGAAGGGATGATCTTTAAGAAGATGATCAAAATCGTGGCTTAAACAAAGTGGGAGAGGTTGGCAAATTTATTTTAGGTAAACAAAAATCTGAAATGGTAATCCATGAGAAAATTCTTTTCAAACTTAACTATGCATTTTCTATTTCTTTAACTTCAGTTTTCCTTTAACACCTATATTCTAACTCACCAGGAAACTTTTTCCAAACTTGCCCCCAACGTCCTTCCTTCTATCTTCTCCCACCCCTATTTATTCTTCTGTAGCTTTATACATAAATCTCCGCACATGAAATTGTTTCCTGATTGTGTTTTTCTATCTTTTACCTATAGGTGAACGGTAGTCCTCATTGACCTGGCATCCATCCAGGAGCAGATCTTTATTATCTCCTTGTCCTCGAGTTCTCCTGCTCAAAGCATTGGACACTGAGTTATTCTGACTGATTGGCCTGAGCCTCCGCCTTTGAGACCTGGAATTTATCAATGAAGAGAGAGAACCACACAGTGGTGGATGAGTTTGTCTTCCAGGGTTTCTCCAGCTTTCATGAACACAAGCTGACACTCTTTGTGGTATTTCTTACCTTGTACCTTTTAACCCTGGCTGGCAATGTCATCATTGTGACAATTATCAGCATTGATCGTCACCTTCATACCCCCATGTACTTCTTTCTTAGGATGCTTTCCACTTCAGAGATCGTGTACACATTGGTCATTGTACCACGGATGCTCTTCAGCCTTCTAGGTCTAAGCCAATCGATCTCCTTGGCTGGCTGTGCCACCCAGATGTTCTTTTTTACCACTTTGGCCATCAACAATTGCTTTCTGCTCACAGCAATGGGGTATGACCGCTATGTAGCTATCTGCAACCCCTTGAGGTACACGGTCATCATGAACAACAGGGTATGTACCCAGCTGGTATGGGTGGCCTGCAGCATTGGGCTGCTTGTGGCCATAATTCAGACTTCCTCTGTGTTCAGGCTGCCTTTTTGTCACAGAGAGGTGACTCATTATTTCTGTGACATCCGCCCAGTTATGAAACTCTCCTGTGCTGACACCACTCTCCATGACATTATTAATTTTATCGTCAGCTCACTCGTTATCATGGTGCCCATGGGTTTGGTCTTCATCTCCTACATCCTCATCATCTCCACCATCCTCAAGATCGCTTCTGCTGAGGGCCGGAAGAAGGCTTTTGCAACTTGTGCCTCCCACCTCACTGTGGTCATTGTCCATTATGGCTGTGCCTCCATTGCCTACCTCAAGCCTAAGTCGGAAAACATGAGGGATCAGGATCAGCTAATTTCAGTGACTTACACTGTTTTCACCCCTCTCCTTAATCCCGTGTTGTACACTCTGAGAAACAAGGAGGTCAAGGATGCCCTTCACCGTGCTATTGGCAAAAAACCTCTTGCTTAGGATCTTTCATAGTTTGACATATAGCCTATCATACTCTGGGTATTTTTATAATCTCAAAAAAATTTGATCCTATCTTTCATTTTCTACCCACAGAGAGTTGCAAAATTTGGTGGTAAGCCTGCATTAATGCATCAAGAGTTTCCCTGACTTGAATTTTGTTTTTACCGTCATTCTCCTATACCTTCTACTAATCTCATAGGTTACCACCAGGGGAATGGTTAGATGCTGCTCACAGGTGAAAAGCTGGTAGAAAATAATAAGAAAGAGGGTAGCTGGTTATTATCAGTTTGTCGATGGCAGAAAAGTGGGCTGCATAACACCTATTTGAAGTGATGGGTTGAAAGATCAACCTAAATGTCAGGTAGATATTGAGCTCTAAAACTTCAAAGAGAGCACGGTTGGTGTACAGGATGTGTCAAAAATACAGTCAAAACCACCTTTCCCACTTATCATCACTTTCTCCTTTGGGTAGTGGTAGGAGTAACAGACCCTGACATTCCAGAAGAAGTATTATCAGCTTTAAACATTCTCATTTGCCTTGGGGACCATGAAAATTTTTTCCAATTTTGTTGAAGCTCACCTTAGAACTGATTCCTTGGTGTCGTGTATTCACATGTTAGGGAGTAACTTGTCATATCCAGCAACTGAATTTCACTGCAGTTATATATGCTTTCTATGGGGCAATGCATATGCTATCCTGTATTCACACATGTAGGGATAGCTGAAGATGTTTTTTGAAATTAAATTTATTAATCCCACCTTCCAACTAACTCTGGCTGTCTCAGATCTGGAAATTATCCCATGATTTTCCTTCTTCTCTCTGCGGAGCCTGAGCTGATACCCAAGTCTTACCTTTACTCTCTCCATTTCTACATTATGAACTCATTTTCTGTGAACAGTTGGGTGCCAAGTTTAAACTCTAAGTTTAAACACATGTTTAAACAAGAGTCTGGGAGTCTTCCAATTCCTATAGTTTTTGCCTTCTAAAGGGGAAAATTGTATTGATTTGTGAGAAAGGTTTAAGACTTTAGGATTATTTGGCCTGGAGTAAAAAAGAGGCAGAATTTGTCAAATGTCTTTCAATCTATAAAGGGCTGATGTTAAAAAAAAAATAATAATAATCTTTATCTCCAAACCACCATACTTTTCCTACTTAGGGACAGTCCCAGTGTCCCCATTGAAGATGCATTGAAAGTGCGTGTCAAACAAAAGATTTGGGAATCCCTGATGGTAGAAGGGCCAAGAAGAGAAATCTTCATGTTTATGGAGCATTACCTGAAAGAATAAAAGCTTTCCCTCCTGAGAGCAGCTACCTCCAAGAGACAACATGAGAGTGAGTGTGAAGAGGGCAGTTTATCTTTGCCTTTATCTGGGTTCCCTGAGAACTCCTCTGAATCCTTTCTTGGCTATGTTTAAGGGAAACACTCTCACAACACTGCTTCTGAGAAAGCCCCATTTGAGATTCTCTCTTTGGGAGTCCTGCTCACTCTAGTAGCCCATTCCTGAAAGCCTCTCCCAGCAGTCATGCCATTTATATAAATTGCTTAATTTTTGCATATGGAACCACCATAGGACCTACCACAGCTGTATAGGACTCTATAAAATTGACACCCATACTAAAAGCAGTGTGTTCCCCTGAGTTCCTAAAGTTTGATACTGCAGAAAATTGTGGTGCAATTCACCCAAAGTGATGTTTGCAACAATAAAGAATGTATATTAAAGGCCTACCTATCCCTTGTATTTATTTATTTATTTATTTTTGTGAGGAAGATCGGCCCTGAACTAACATCTGCCAATCCTCCTCTTTTTGCTGAGGAAGACTGGCCCTGGGCTAACATCCATGCCCATCTTCTTCCACTTTATATGGGATGCCGCCGCAGCATGGCTTGCCAAGCAGTGTGTCGGTGCGTACTCAGGATCTGAACCGGCGAAACCCGGGCTGCCGCAATGGAGAGCATGCGCTTTAACCGCTTGCGCCACCGGGCTGGCCCCCCTTGTATTTTTTTAAATGTAGTTTACACCATCTTAACAGAGCCAGAAAAAAATTAAATTATTTTTTAATTTCAAAGAGAATGTGTGAGTGATTATCACTAATCACAAATCATAGCTGAAGAGAGTGAGGGTTACGCCCATACCTTGGGCTTAGTCACCACATAGCCATTACTTTCATAAGTCAGGGACTGCCAATTCAGGAGGTTGCCGCTGTAACATGAGGCACACATCTCCTTTCGGGAGAGCACGTGATCCCACAAGGACACATCCCATATCTCCCCAACCAAGGATTGTTTTGCATCAAAACGTCCCCCAAAGGAATCCTGCTCTTGTCCTAGGATAATCTTTGCCTCTGCCTCCACGGAGTACCCCTTTCTCACACCCTTCCTCCCCACGGGCTTCCCATCCACCCAGAGTTCAGCAATCCCAGAGTCAGACTCCCAGCTGGCACAGACATGGATTGGGGCAAAAGAAGACGGGGGGGCCTTGAAAGTGACCCCAGTGTTCCCAATGTACAGTATGTACTCTCCTACTTTCTTCACAAAGAGAAGCAGCTCATTGTCCTTGACCTTAGTGCTGTAGGAGAAGAGGCTGTAAGTGCGGGTGAGGTCTGTGAAGGCTTTCAGGCACAGTGTGAAGTTCCTCAGAGGCTTCCTCACCCTGGGGATCAGGGACACATAGGCTGTGGCTGATTCTTCAGGGAAAATAAACACGTTCCCTCTCATGTCTGTGGAGAAAAGACAATGTGACAAAAATGCTGTTCATTCTCTTGTTTAATTCACTCTCGTTATGGACCATAGGCTGCCTCCTGACAGAGTATGTAGCACACTGGAATTTACAAGGCGCCTGTAAGCGCATTATCTCACGGACTGTATAAACAACATGTTAGTGTTAAAGGGTAGGTTTTGGTTCAGCTGTCCTGTTAGAAAGAGCAATTAAAGATGTCCTATATCAGCTCCCACTCCCATCTTCTTTGCAGATTTCATCCAGATAGAACAGCAAACACCAGTCAGAAAATGAAACACAGCTGACTCATTGAGTGTAATAGATAAAGTATGTAGCACTCCATATTCTCCCACCACTGATCATATTCTGAGATGTCTCCAATGGGGCACTTGTGACTGGTGTTAGACGTAACTATAATGGCTTTTCTTGAACCACGGCTTGGCTATGCTAGACCAACACTCATAGTTAGTGCCAGGTCTGAGAAATGGAATAGTGTGCAAACCATACGGCCCTTTATAAGGTCCTCACCTTCCCCTCCACTCCCTTTTTGCAGCTCTTATGTGCCAGTTCAGAACCCCTTTCCCACTGCTTATTTCCCCATGGCTGCAACATCAGGATCATGGAATTACTTATCATTGACTTATTTCCTCTAAAGACCCACGAGAGAGGAGGACTTAATCATTACAAAATCAACTGTTTTTTTCTTGCTTGGGAAAGCAAATTTAACAAATATTATGGTCTGGAAATAAATTAGAGAATAATGGCTAACTGAATCAAGGGAGACATAGCCTAGATGCACTAAAAAGTCCTGAATTGAGTTAGTTTTGCTTTATAGCAGGAAATGGAAAAACAGCATGAATTCTTCTTTCCTTATATATAAGGGTTCCTTAGGAAATGATCATCCTGGACAAAGAATAGGAACAGAGCATTCGGGGAGCTAAGAAGATTACAGACTTCAATATTGAGAGAGAAAGAGAGAGAACTTCAGCCAGTACAACAGGAATTAGAAGGACGGGAAAGTAAACCATGAATTTATACCCTGTGATCTAATTATCTCCCTGTGTGTGATTCATGACTTCGTCAGTATACAAACCTGGAGCAAAACAGCATGATTAGCCAGAGTGGTGTTTTGAATAACTTATTGCTGATAGTCATATTATAGAGAAGTGGGTATCTCAAACTTGAGAAGATGAGGTTGTGTTTAGTGGCAGTAATAGAAAGGGAAAAAACAAAGTGTGCCAGAATGTTTACTGCTAGTAAAAGCTTTTTGTAACATTTACACATCACAAATTACATTTTGCTGTTAACTGATCTCACTCAATCTTCATCACAACTTTTTGCAAAATTGATGCCACTTTTATCCCCATTTCATAGATGAAGAAACTGAGGATCAGAGTTCAGCAACTTCACAAAGGCAATTCAATTACTTTGGGAGAAACTGGTTCTCTGACTTAAAGTCCAAGATCCTTCTAAGATTTCATATTCCCTCTCATGTGACCCAGACTAAAGGATTGAGAAAGATCAGAGAGCAAACACCCCAACCCCTGAAATAACCTCTTTTTCTAATAAAAGCTGCAACTTCCTTCTTATTCTCTCAGGTGATAAATATTGGTGTTCCCGTGTAGTACGCAAAGCCAGCTCTGCTTTCTCTAGCCCTGGAGCTTCCCTATGCCAGGCATACACTTACTCATCAGCATCTGTGGTGGTTTTAAAAATACATACAAAAATAATTCTCCTCTCCTTGATTGTAGGCTAATTTGCTGCTAATGAATAGAATACAGTGGAACTGAGGCGTGTGACTTCTAAGATTAGATTATGAAAAGACTGTGACTTTTGTGCTGGGCACTTTCTGTCTCTACCTGGATCACTCACTATTGGAGAAGCTAGCTGCCATGCTGTGGGCTGCTCTATAGAAAGACTCAAGTGGAAAGGAACTAAGAGAAGCCTCAGACCAATAGCCAATGAGGAACTGAGGTCCTCAACCCAACAGTCTGTAAAGAACTGAATCCTGATGATAATCATGTGAGTGAGTTTGGAAGCAGACCCTCCCCTAGTCAAGCCTTCAGGTGAGAGGACAGTCCTGGTTGATTGACTGCAACCTCGTAAGTTATCTCGAGTCAGAATCATCCAGCTAAGCTACACCCTGATTCCTGCCTCACAGAAAGAATGAGATAACAAATGTTTGTCGTTTTAAGTGGGTAAATTATGAGGTTATTTGTCTTAGAGCAATAGATAACTTATATACCATCCTGCATTCACATCTTCCTCAAAACAGCAGCAGCAACAATGACGACAAAAGTGCTGTCCCCAGTTCCACTGGGACTTGGAGAAAACTTTTTTCCAAGAAGGTTCAGTAACTACCTGACTGTGTCGCACCCTCTGAGAGAACGATGAGGAGCAGGGTACCCAGAAGAAGCTTCTCCATGGCGCTCTCCTTGGGTCTTCAGTAGTAGTGGGAGGGATAGCAGCAGGTGTAGCAATGGAGAGATGCTCACTGTTTGGCTTCTTATATTGTGCTTTTTGGGGCAAAGCCTTTGTTCCAGCTACAGAAGGCAAAGTTATAAATGGTAAACATTAACTGAACCAGGACATAATCTAGAAACAAATTTGTTTACTTTTTGGTGTATTGTTTCAGTGGTAGGGGCTTTCCCTTCTCTTTTAACTGTTCTATTTCCTGCTGAGCTGTCCTGTTCATGTCCTCCCACCAATTCCTCCTTTTTTGTTCATCACACATTATAAGACTTTACAATCCAAGAACATATGGGTCATATATATTTTTACCCATAGTTTAATCTTTAGCATCCATCACTGTGATTAATTTATCATATGAGCCCTAAAACTACTTATGGAATGAACTAATCTGAGTATGTCCAGGTTGAGGAGAAGAACCAAAGGAAGTTGTCAGGGTTAAGGTTCTCATTTGCAAACAACAAAAGCCACTGTGGTTAGTTGTGGCAGTCTATTTCTACTTAATTATTCTGTGCAACACACCACCTCAAAAGTCAGTTTTTAAAACAATAAACATTTATTTAGTTCATGAGTCTGTGGGTTGGTGATCTGGGCTTAGTGGTTCTTTTGGCCACAACTGGATGATTAACAGTAAGTCAGCAATTTGTTGGACAATAATATCATATGAGTCAGAAATGCATTGATGGGAATGAAAGCATTTCAAGATCCCAGTCTTATTTGTATGATTTTAGATTAGTCTACATCAATCTTAATTTCTCTCCCTCTTTTAATTCTAAAACTACATTCAAAGTAACTTATAACATAGAACATCAAGATTTCTCTAAGGACGTTTTAAAATCACTTTTTTCACAGTATATTTTTGCATAATACAAAATAAATAAGCTATTTTCCATAAAATACGTTACTTTAGATCAATACAGTATTACAAAGGTTACATTATAAGTTAATTTTATTAAAGTCTTTAATAATTGCCATAATATATATCTAAAAAAACAAATGTGACATTCACATTTAATAAGTGTTCCACATTATTGATTTAACTTTAAATTAACTTTGAAAGAGCATAATTTATGGAGAGATCAAAAATGATGTTTTCTATATCACATTTCATTCAGGGATAAAACATATGCAATTAAATGAAGATTGAAATTTAACTACTTTTTGCTATATCAGAAATATGCAAAAGTTTTTGATGATTTTGATGTGTCTTTCTGACATTTAGAGCCTAAAAAGAAAACAACTTCTTAAAAAAAAATATTTGTACTTAGTTTCCAATTACTTACTTTCCAAAAGTTTAATTAAGTGCTAAGGACATCTTGATGTGCTATAGAATATTTATTAGCTTAGGATCTTTTTGACAATCAATATAGATAAGTTTCAAAAATAGAATACATCTGTAAATTTAAAATAATGCCATGTATTTATTAATACAAACATGTACTGATGTATAAAAATGCAAAGGAATAATACACACACACTCAGTAGAGTGGTTACCTCTGAGGATAGAGGAAGTAAGGAAGGGGAAAGGATGGGGGTGAGTTTCTGATTGTATCTGTAAATGTTATTACCTTAAAAAAAGAGATAAGAAACTATTATGACAAATATGGCATGGCAAATATATAATATACATGATATTTGATATAAAATTTTATAACTTTTCTCTACTTTTTTGTGAATTAAAAATTTTCACCATTATTATTTCTTTTACTTTTATTATTTATTTATTTATTTTTGTGAGGAGATCAGTCCTGAGCTAACATCTGCCAATCCTCCTCTTTTTGCCGAGGAAGATTGGCCCTGGACTAACATCCGTGCCCATCTTCCTCCACTTTATATGGGACGCCGCCACAGCATGGCTTGACAAGTGGTGCATAGGTGCGTGCCCGGGATCCGAACCGGCGAATCCCGGGCCACCACAGCAGAGCACACGCACCTAACTGCTTGCGCCACCGGGCCCACCCCTATTTTTTATTTTTAAAGATAATCTTCAGGTGAATTTTCTGAGTGATCATTTTTATGCTCCTCATTAATATGTATATTTCAACATGAATATTCCCTATGATCCATAACTTTAACCAATGATGACTTATGGATATAAGTGAAACAAATGTATGACTAAGAAAAAAAACCATGCAAAATGGTATAACAGTCAAAACCACCAACCCATCTTGTAGTGATAAACTCTCAGAGTGGTTGAGTCATGAGCAGGCGCTTCTAATCTCCACTAACTGCCAGACCTGCTCCGTTGGTTTCCACTGGGAGGTCTTCAGTAGGTTCCATTTTAAAGGAACAAGGTCAAGAAATGGAGAACCTTCCCCCTGGCTTCCATTTCAAAGCCCACAGCTGATGTACATAGTGAACGATATCAGTTTTCTGATGAGAGACCAGTCTTTCATATTTCTACATTGTCCCAAGACCTGGAAACACAGACAATAAATGTTAGTGAGGCTGTACCCTCATGAAGACATTGAGCCTGTTTCCTTCTCTGACATGCTCAGGCTTCCTCAGGAGATACAAGAAATGGGAAGCTACAGGAGATGGGGCAATCACAACACCTGAAAGAAGTGATGAAGGAGAAAACATGCATTTCTCTTCATTTCTACTGATATTTATCATCTAAACTTAACCCCAGTCAGCTAGAAAAAAGACTTCGTCCTTGAAAGAAGGGTATAAGAAGCCAGGTGGTGAGTGTCTCCCCTTGCTAGGACTGCTGCAGTCTCTGAGTGTCCTCTCAGCTCTCAGTATTCACTTAGGAGGCAGGCACAGTCAGGTAGGTACTAAATCCGGTTGGGTGAAAGCTGTCAACCTAGAAAAACAAGGAGAGACCAGAAGGGTTTTTTATGCAGGGAAAGAGTTGGAGTGGAGCCAGGAAGAGGTTGCAGAAAAATGTGAGAAATGATTTTTTGAGCACCAGGGATCTCCAGGGCCAGAGAAAGGAGAGTTGGCTTGGCTCCTAGATGAGAGCACTGTTACCTTTAGTTCAAGAGAATGAGAAACAGTCTGGGGCCTATTTACCAGAAGGAGAGAAGAGGCTGCAGGGGAATCAGCCTTGACTCTCCTCAAGGCCCTGGTTTAGGTTACTCCCATGTGAAAAGCGCTACATCGTGGAAAGAACACCAGCTTTAGTTCAGAGTTCCAGTTCCCCTTCTTCGTGTGACCTTCAGGAAGTTGAACACTTCTTGTGCCTCAGTTTCTTCATTTATAAAATAGGAATTAAAAAAAAGAACAGCTCCCTCATACAGTTGTTGTGAAGATTGAATGAGATTAGTTACGTGATTAGACATTTAAAATGTTATAGAAATATTAGTACCTAAAAAAAATAAAAGCTTTCTCCTGTCTCATAGTAAGTTTTCCAAAACAACCAGGTTTTCTGGTTTCCCTTCAAATGTGAGTTCTGACTAGAGCACAAACTCTATAGAGAAACAATTGCTAACACAGAAGAATAATTAGGATATTCTGAAAATTCCCTTCATGATGATCTGGTCTTGGGAGATAGGGAAGAGGAGCTGGTTTCATCTTTATGTGAGGAATGTCCTTAAAAATCTTGTTATGATGATCTCATCTTAGGGAAGGGATAAGCAAAAATCTCACTGGATATGCTTTGTTTGAAAAGTAACATTTTGGTTTAGTAAATTGTAGATAAATGTATACTGTCATTCATGCCTGGCCGGAAGAAGGTTTATTCCTTATATTCCTCTACAAAAAAATAAAGCAGATAAGTGTATAATGACTAAACTCTCATCTCTGTCTTAAAAGGAGGTAAGTTCAGAAAACTCAAATCTCAGCATCTGAGACTGACAGCTTTATGGACATTGAACCAGTGGAGATCTGGCCCTTTTCTTATGAATAGGTGACTGGAGATTGGGAAGAATGTGACACAAAAAGTGATATTTACATCAATCAATTCAAGTTTTCTACTTCTTACCCAAAGAGTATGATAGAGACTCAGGGAAACCAAGTCATAGTCCAACAGAAATAATTAACACCACATTTATGTATCATCAGCTACATTCAACTCTACATGGAAAATTTTCTGACTGATGGTGAACCACCCAGAGACGAGGTATGAGAGAAAAAGGCGTAGGTAGGGTTCCACAATCTCTGTTCATTGTACCCAATAAATGAACCTTTTTTTCTATTTCTCTGGAATTGAGTTGACAGAACGAAATGAGTAAGTTAGGGGAAACAATACCTTGTAAGATCTTTAATTCCTCTATCAGATATAAATAGTACAACATGTATTTGCAAGTCCTATGTAAACTCCAATATGCAATAAGCTCTACGTGGAGAGAGAACATATGGTAAACATAAGTCAATATGAAGTTGGTAGGATAATTTTTATCTTATCTCTTATCTACAGACAATGCTTACTGATTCTAGTGAAATTCTACACACCCACCTCACCTGTGGCTAAAGCCTCTTGTTCTACAGCACCCAGACCAACGCAAAAAGCTTTTCCTATACCTACATAAAATTGAGAAGCACAGGCTATCTATTGGGCATAGAGAAGGCATTGTCAAGCCATTCTAAGACCATCTTGCCTCAATCCATTTGTGCCAACTGGAGTCAACTTCTGGCGTCATAGAACTCCCAGGTAGAAGAAAAGCCCTAGGTGAGAAAGACACGCTCAATTGGACAGAAGGAATGATCACTCTGGGGCAGGAGCAGGATTCCTTTGGGGGCAAATTTGATAGAACCAGTCCTTTGATAAGAAGATTTGGAATTAGTCCTATAGGATTGTGTGCTCTTCTCAAAGGAGATGTGTACCACCTGTTGTGATATCCTCCTAAACTGGGAGATTCTGAGGTTTTATTTTTATTCTTATAACTTTTTATTTTGACATAATTTTGGACTTATAAAAAAGTTGTAGAAATAGTACAAAAAATTTCCATATACTTAAAATATTTTTATTGTGATAAAATATACATAATATAAAATTTGCATTAACTATTTTTAAGTGTACATCAGTGGTATTAAGTATATTCACAATGTTGTCTAATCATCACCACTATGCGTTTCCAGAATTTTTTCATCATTCCAAACAGAAACTCTGTACCCATTAAACAATAACTCTTCATTTCCCCCTTCCCTCAGCCCTTAGTAACCTCTATTTACTTTCTATCTCTATAAATTTTCCTAGACTAGTTACCTCAGATAAGTGGAATCATATAATATTTGCCCTTTTGTGTCTGGCTTACTTTACTTAGCACAATGTTTTTAAGGTTTATCCATGTCGTAGCATGTATTGGAATTTCATTTCTTTTTTAAGGATGAATAATATTCCATTGTATGTATGTACCACATTTTGTTTATCCATTCATCTGTTGATCAACATTTGGATTGTTTCCACCTTTTGGCTATTGTGAATATGCTGTGAACATTTGTGTACAAGGATCTGTTTGTTTGAGGCCCTATTTTCAATTCTTTTGGGAATATGCCTAAGAGTAGAATTGCTGGATCATACAATAATTCTATGTTTAACTTTTTGAGAAACCACCAAATTGTTTTCTACAGTTGCCAGACTATTTTACATTCCCACCAGAAATAAACAAATGTTACAATTTCTCCATATCCTCATCAATACTTGTTACTTTCCATTTTTTTAAATACATAATAATCATACTAATGAGTGTGAACTTGTATCTCATTGTGGCTTTGATTTACGTTTCCCTGATGGCTAGCTAGTAATGTTGAATATCTTTTCATGTGCTTATGTTGGCCATTTGTTTATCTTCTTTGGAGAAATATCTGTTCAAATTATTTGCCCATTTTTGAATTGCCTTTCTTTTTAGTTGTAGTTCTTTTTATATTCTGGATATCAATACCCTATCAGATATAGCATTTACAAATATTTTCTGGGCTGTCTTTTCACACTTTTGGTAGTGTCCTTGGATGCACAAAAGTTTTTAATGTTGATGAAGTCCAATTTATCTATTTTCTCTTTTGTTGCCTGTGTTTATGGTGCACATCCAAGAAATCATTGCCAAATCCAATGTCATAAAGATTTTCTCTATGTCTTTTAAGAGGTTTATAGTTTTAGCTCTTACATTTAGGTCTTTAATTCATTTTGAGTTAACTTTTGCATATGGTGTAAAGTAAGGGTCTAACTTCATTCTTTTGTATGTGGATATAGAGTTTTGCCAACACAATTTGTTGAAAAGACTGTCTTTTCCCCATTGAATGATCTTGGCACCTTTATTGAAAATCAATTAACCATATGTGCAAGGGTTTATTTCTGGGCTCTCCATTCTATTCCAATGATCTGTATGTTGATCCTTATGCCCCATATATTTTTCACTTGGATTTCCCAAATGTTAACATTTTACCATGTTTGGTTTATAGTCCCCATCCATACACACACACACACACATGCATGCACACACATGCATATATGTACCCATATTTTTTACCTACATCTTTTTTTTGTTTTTTAACTGCTGAGAGTCAGTTGCAGACATGGTGCTCCTTTACCCCTAAACACTTTAGTGTGTATTTCTGAAAAGCAAGGATATTCTCTTACGTAATGTATTCTCAGTAGGGGTGATATCACCCTTGAGGGGGTAAAAATTGATTCTATGGGTGAAAAAATCTGAGATATTACAAATGACCTGTGGCCCTCCAAAGTTCAACCCTACCCAACAAAATCTTATTTCTCAGTATTTAATCTCTCTTATTAGGGAGAAATTAATTTAATATAAAAAACACAATTTAATTTTCTCCCTTGGGGGTACAGTAATAAAAAAAAAGTTGAGAAACATTAACCTACTTAATCACATAATTATCAAAATCAGCAAATTAACATTGATACAATAATCTAATCTACAGATTTTGTTTTGTTTTTACATTTTGCCAGTTAGTCTATTAATATCTCTTAAGGCAAAAGAAAATCCCAGATCATCCATTGCATGTCGCTGCCATGTCTCTTTAGTCATTTTTTTATTCAGAACAGTTCTTCAGTCTTTCCTTGTATTTCATGACATTGACATTTTGAAGAGTATAAGCCAATTATTTTGTAAAATGTCCCTGGGCTTAGGTTTATCTGGTGAGTCCTTATGATCAGATTCAGGTCGTGTCTTTTTGTCAAGAACAGCACAGAAGTGATATTGTGTTCTCTGCACACATTATGTTCTTTTCAGTCTTCCCTCTCTCAGAATGAAGCACTATTCTAGGCACTGAGAACACAACAGAGAACAAGATAAGATCTTTGCCCTCATGGTGCTGACCTTCCAGGGAGGAGTTTACAAAGCATTAAGAAAAGATTGCCGGTAGGAGAAAAGACTTAGCGGTAACGCCGGAAAAGGGCTAGCCTTGTTCTCTATAGCTGCATTTGTTTGAACAAAGTCTATTGGAAAACAGATTTAATCCCAATGTAAAGAATGCTCTCTCTCACACAGAGTGCTAGAGATGAAGTGGGTTTCTCAGGGAGATGCTGAGTTTCCTGTCACTCAAAGGACAGTGTTGTGTAATGGTCAACATTTGATCTCTGCCATAATGGAGCCTTTTGTTTGGGAATTGACCTAGTCTCTATGCCCTTGGAAAAGTAAAACCTCTATCAGCCTCAATATTCTTATCTGTAAAATGGAGAATACAAATAGTGCATACTTCAAAGAGTTATAAAGATTAAATGCAGTAATTCATGAAAAGCTTTTAGCTCAGCGACTAACATTTACTAAGAGCTTAATAATTATTGCTTATCATTATAACTTTTTTAAAAAAGACTATTTACTTAAGTTATTATTTTTCAAGAAGATTGTTCACTAAACAAGGCTTTTAAAAGCAAGGCCAGTATGGAGAAGAGGCTTGCGCTAACATTAATAAGTTGTATTTCAACTACGTCAATTTTCTATTTTTATTTTTAATTAATGGATGTCAAGGTTGCATACACAATAGTTTTCTATATGTACAATAGAGCATCTAGGTGCCCTGAGTTAAGCCAGTTTGGAGGAAGTCTTATTTCTATTATAGTTAAGTTTATGCACCTGGCTGAGCTCTAGATGAATGGGGAAAGGGGTATAGCATTAAGGTTCTGTTTAGGCTCAGAAGTGTATTTACTGAGAAACTAATGAAACTTAAGCTTCTCCCTCATTTGCACAAACCTCTTATAAGAAACCATCTTTTCTCATTCAAATAAATATTAATTTTCCTGTATTCAGAGCCTGAATCTTCTGCTTGTTAGATGCCTGTATAGAGAACTGAGGTCAAGTCCTGACCATTTGTTTTATCTGATGGGAAAAATCCTGGTTTTAGGATCTCATCTCAGACTCTTTTCTTAGAATTTCATGGTGTGACATATAGCAAATAAAACATAATAGCATTAAAAAAATGCCATTTAAAGTAATTTCTTTGTTCAGCCACGTGTCCCTTCTCTCTTGAGGGGAGTGTCTTTTTAATAACAAAATGCCTTTTGAGGCCACTTGTGTCACAATGTTGAGTTCCCACTTTCTCTTCGTTCCTGGACAACCCAGGTCATTGTTTGGTAAGGGACAAATAAGCAAAGAGATTTAAAGCTGCTATGCATAAGAAATGACCTGAATTTTGGTGGCCCTCTGGAAACAGAGAATAGAGGAGAAGATGTGGAGAAAGATTGAGCAATATGGCATAGATGATGACCTATAAAGAAATGTGGTACAGGGTCCAGCCAGGTGGTGCAAGTGGTTAAGTGTGCATACTCCGCTTCGGTGGCCCGGGGTTCACAGGTCCGGATCCTGGGTGCACACCAACACACTGCTTGTCAGGCCATGCTGTGGCAGCGTCTCATATAAAGTGGAGGAAATGGGCACGGATGTTAGCTCAGGGCCAATCTTCCTCACCAAAAAAAAAAAAAAAAAAAAAAAGAGTCCCTTTTGGGGACGGCCCTGTGGCGTAGCGGTTAAGTGCATACACTCCGCTGCTTGCGGCCCGGGTTCAGATCCCGGGCGTGCACCGAGGCACCGCTTGTCAGGCTATGCTGTGGCAGCGTCCCACATAAAGTGGAAGAAGATGGGCATGGATGTTAGCTCAGGGCCAGTCTTCCTCAGCAAAAGGGGAAGATTGGCATGGATGTTAGCTCAGGGCTGATCTTCCTCACAAAAAAACAAAAAAAAAAGAAATGTGGTACAATGAGAGATTGTAATAACTGGAGATTATTGAAGAATTTTGAGAAGAATTATCAGATATTAACATGGAAACAGTTTGGAGTGTGGTGCTATAATTTAACCTTTCTCCATCCCCTCCTGCTCTTAGTTCTGCTATAAAAACAAGCATCAGGCTGACTGCTACTTTGTGGTAAATAAGAGAAATGAGCTGGATTCCTCTTCTATGTTGGTGTGGGATCAAGAAAAGACAATAGCCACAGGAAGTAAGGGCAAGGGAGATCAAGAAATCAGAATTAGGAGCAAGCATAAAAATAAAAATGCTAGTGAATTTACAGAAATTACAAGAGGTTTTTGGACTTCCCATCAGACGAAGAATGGTAGATGTGAATCAATTTTAAGCAATTACATGTGTGTGTCAAAGGACAAGTTGACCCTAACTGACGTCCGGGATAACTATGTGTGGGAAAGCATCAGCAAACATTTGACAACCAGAATACATTTAGTAAATATTGAGATTATTTTACCTGGGGTACTAGGGGAGAACCAATGGCCATTTGAAGGAGGAAAAGTTTGTAATCCTTAATCCATGTGTGCCTCCAATTTGTTTTCCTTTTGGGAAAGACAGAAATAGACCTACGGCATGGGCAAATAGAATGGGCAGTGGAAGGAATGCTTAGAGCTGGGGGGACTTTTGTTCAAGTGCCGGCTCTTCAATGAATTCTCTGTGACTCTGGGCGAGCAGTTCACATTTTAGTTTCTTTACACACGAACCATTCAAACCACTATCTCTGAAATGCTGGCCAGCCCCTTAGGACTGAATTTTTCCATTTCTCTTTCTTATAGGATGCTTGTTTTCGTTTTGTTTTATTTTGCTTTGGGCAGGTGGTCTATTATCTCAGTCATCACCAGGTGCTTTTGATCATAGCTGTGGTTTACTGACTATGCATAATACACTGGTTTCCATTGTCATTCATGAAGTATTGCCTTTTTTTCTTCCCCTAAAGAATTCTCCTTGATTACCTTCAATATGACCTTCTCCTCTATTCAGACAGAATAATCACTCTTCAGGGTCTTCCTGATTCTTCATCCTAATTAAGTTCTAATCAATGATGCCTGTTGCCACCAACTCTCATTGGCAGAGAGGCAAACCTAACTTTAGAGATAACTACTTCTCTCAAAAATCCAGAAACTCCAACTCAATTTTTTGTTTCAAATGAATTCATTGGCTTTAGGGTGAGTGATAAGGATCAGGAACTATTCAAAAGGAGGTTGCTGTGGACTGGCAAACACGCTGATGATGGCTTCCCATCTGTTAGAACAAAATTCATAGGCATTGCCGATTAAACAAATATTTTCCCATTTGGGTTGGCAGTTAAGATGAAACGGCTCCAATTGCGTGAAGTGGCTGGTTTTATTTTAGTGGGAGTTCCCTTCTGTTTGTTTATATGGATAAGAAAAGTTAGATGTTAAGTGCTGGTAGTATAATAAATACAGCATGCTGATCAGAAGAACATAATATCGATAGCAAGCTTATCAGATTAGGATCTTAAATTTATTTCCTTTAGAAAGGGCCCTTTTTATTATTTCCTCCTGGAATTGTATATTTTTAAAGCTTTTGATTTCTTGCCAAATGAATTGTTTCTTAAATAACTCACATCCTCACTTTGAAAAAGGAAATCAAAGGCTTCTGAACAAACACTACCAAACTTAAGTGAAGTAATTCTAAGCAAAAGCAATGAAAGTTGACATGTGGTTAACCTATATTACCTTACAGAGGTAAAAACGCAATCTCTTTTAGGACATTTGAGATATAGCAAATAATGTATTGGTCTTCACCAGGCAAAACCTCTGGATACTAGGTTAGAGCCAGAACTTACAATGATTACTATAGTGGGTTGAATGGTGCTCACCCAAAAGATATATCACATCCATCCAGAACCTCAGAATGTGCCTTATGTGGAAATGAGAGTTTTTGTGGATATAATTAACGTAAGGATCTCAAAATGAGATTTATCTTGCATTAAGGTGGGCTCTAAATCTAAAGACAATTGTCCTTACAAGGGACAGGAAAAAAGATATAAACACAGGAGAAGAAGGCTATATGAAGACAAAAGTAGAGATTAGAGTTACGCTTTCACATATCAGGGAATATCGGGAGCCACCAGGAGCAGAGGCAAAGAAGGAGCCCAGAAGCCTCCAGAGCCTTCTGTGTGAATATGGTATTGAAAGCACCTTGATTTCAGATTTTTAGCCCCCACAACAGTGAAAGAATATATTTTTGTAGTTTTAAGCCACTAAGATTGTGATGATTTGTTACAACTGATTTAGGAAACTAATATAATTACCTTGCTGGAATATTCTAGCAAAAGCTTCACAGGGTAGGAAATGGAGAAAAATATGACTAATGGATTCAGAATTTCATTGATGAGCTGTAGTTGGCTGACAGTGATTCCAAACACAAAGGTTTAGGTGAGAGTTTCCTCTTGTTTATGGGATGCATATCAGGCTGGCAAGGTGGGCTGAGACAATTATTCTCTGGTCATGATTCTTCCCATACTTTTCTCAGCATAGTTGAGAGACACCAGCCAAACTTAAAGGGTTCCATGCAGAGATTTCTGAGAAAATCAGGGCCACAATATTAACAATTATGAGATTTTCTATGAGATAGATATTTCCAGAGAAACTTGCCTAAGATGGACCTCAAATAGCTTGATCTTATCCCCAGATTCAACTGCCTAGATTCTTGATTTTCCCACTTACCAACAAGAATGCCAAGCCCTGAACCCTGGTGACAACCAGAAATTTCTCAGTGATAGGCACACCATAAAGTTAATCCTATTGAATGAATATCACAGTGAATTTCACCCTAATGAACTCCAATATCCCAACGTCAAAGTCACCCTGGGTCTTCTTATTTTTTTTCAATAATTTAAAATTTTTAAAACAGTTTTACATTTACAGAAAAGTTGGAAAGATAGTACAAAGAGTTTCCATATACCCCAAACCCAGTTTCCTCTATTAATAGCAGCTTACCTTAATTTGGTACATTTGTCACAATTAATGAACCAATATTGATACACTATTATTAACAAAGGCCATACTTCATTCAGATTTCCTTGGTTTTCACCTGTCATTTTTCTTTTCCAGGATCCCATACAGGACACCTCATTATATTTAGTTGTTGTGTCTCCTTAGTCTCCTCTTGACTATGACATTTTCTCAGACGTTATTGCTTTTGATGACCTTGACTGTCATGAGGAGTATTGGTCAGGCATTTTGCAAACTGTCTCTCAATTTGGATTTGTCTGATGTTTTCTCATGTTTAGACTGGGGTTACGAGTTTTGGAGAGGAAGACCACAGAGGAAAAGTGCCATTCTCATCACATTATATCAAGGGTACCACCATTACTATTGATGTTGACCTTGATCACCTGGATGAGGTAGTGTTTGTCAAGTTTCTTCACTGTAAAGGTCCCTTTTCTCCTCTCTTTGCGTATTCTAGTCTTTGGAAGGAAGTCACCATGCATGCCTACACTTAAGGGGAAGGGGAGTTATGTTCCACATCCTTTGGTGAAGGATATGTTCAGATATTTTTTTCCATTTTGTAATTGGGGTGTTTGTTTTCTTGTTATTGAGTTTTAAGGATTGTTTTTGTATTTTGCATATAATTTCTTTATTAGATATGTGCTTCGAAATATATACCAGTATATGACTTTTCCCCCACATTCTCTTAATAATGTCTTTCAAATAGCAGTTTTTAATTTTAATAAAGTCCAACTTATCAATATTTTCTTTCAAGAATTGTGCTTTTGGTGTTATTTCTATAAACTCATCACCAAACCCAAGATCATGCTGATTTTCTCCTGTTTCCTTCTAGAAGTTTTATAGCTTTGCATTTTACATTTAGGTCATGATCCATTTTGAGTTAATTTTTGTGAAAGATGTAAGGTCTTGGTCTAGGTTCATTTTTTCATTATGAACATCTAATATCTCCAGCACCATTTGTTGAAAAGACTATCCTTGCTCCTTTGACTTGCCTTTGCCCCTTGGTCAAAGATCAGTTTGCTACCAAATAACTTGCTGGGATTTTGATTGGAGTTGAGATGAATCTATAGAGCAAGGTGGGAAGAATTGATATTTTACCAATATTGAAAGACAATCTCTGTCTTTTCATTGATGTGTTTAGACCACTCACAATTAAAGAAATTATTGATAAATTTGGGTTCATATCTACCATGTTTGTATCTGTTTTCTATTCATTGCATTTGTTTTATTTCTATTTTTTTCCCTATACTTATACCTTCTTTGGTTTTAATTGAGCGTTATATATGATTCCATTTTATCTCTTCTTTCAGTAGATTAGTTATGTTTCTTTCAAAAAATCTTTTAGTGGTTGCCAATAGTTTGCAATATCCATTTTTACTTACTCTAAGTCCACCAGCAAATAACACTATACTGCTTCATGTGTCATACAGTACTTTGTAACTGAGTATTCTTAATTTCTCATTCCCATCTCTTATGATTTTGGTTCATTTATTTCAGTTCTCCACATTCTATAATCACTCAATACATTGTTACTACTGTTACTTTAAACAAACAGTTATATTTTAGATAATTTAAAAATTAGAAAAATAAAATATTTTACCTTTACTTAGTCCTTCTCTGATGCTCTTCCTTTCTTTATGTAGATTCTAATTGCTGACCAATACCATTTTCCTCATGCCTGAAAATCTTCTCTTAAAATTCTTCCAAGGCCAATCTCTTGACGATGAATTCCTTCAGATTTCATTTGTTTGAAAAAATCTTTCTATTTCTCCTTAATCTTTGAAGTATATTTTTGCTGGATGAAGAATTCTAGGTAGGTGACTTTTTTCTCTCAAAGCTTTAAATACGGTCAGGTGTCACTTAATGATGGGGATACATTCTGAGAAATGCATCCTTAGGTGATTTTGTCATTGTGTGAACATCATAGAGTGTGGTGAACGGGAACAAAATTTGCCACCCCAAAATGTGTCTCTTTAACATGAGGATTATTTTAGGCTGATTATTTTTAAGAAACAAAAGACTCAGAAAGTTTTTCTTGTTACCTCCCCTTTAACTGCCTAAAAGAATTCAGATAAAAAAATCCATCTCAGGAAGAAAGCTATCACCTTAGCAGAACATGAACTAGGTGGTAGATAGGGAGGAACCTAGAAAAACCTGTTTGTTGGGCTCCCCTGTGTGTTCTGTTTCTGTGTAGCCAAACAAACACTTGTTTTCCGAATGTTTGCTCCTTTTCAGTTACCTGTGAATTGTTTTCCTTCCATCTGAAGTCCCTGACTCACCCCACCCCCAACATCCTCTTTTGTCTTTAGCTAAGGATGGTATTTAAGGTGACAGCTTCAGCTATTTTGGTGAGTGACTCAGTTTTCCTGGGTTTCTCCCATGTATACATGTTATTAAACTTTTGTTTGTTTTCCTCCTGTTAGTCTGTCTCATGTCAATTTATTTCTTAGACCAGCCAGACAAACCTAGAAGGGTAGAGGAAAATTTCTTCCTCCCTACAATACTTACACAAATCTAGATGATATAGCCTACAAACCACCTAGGCTATATGCTACTAATCTTTTGGGACCACTGTCTTATATGCGGTCTGTCATTAATCAAAATGTCGTTATGCCTCATATGACTACTTCACTCTTTTTGCTTGCATGGTTTCTAGTGAGAAGTCTGCTTTAATTCTTATCTGCGTTCCCCAATAGATAAGGTGTTTTTTTTCCTATCTGTCTAGCTTTGTTCAAGACTTTGTCTTTGGTTTTCTGGAGTTTGAATGATATGCCTGACTATAGATGTTTTGGTATTTATTATGTTTGATGTTTACTGAGCTTAATGAATCTGTGGTTTGTTGTCAGTCATGAATTTTGGAAAATTCTCTCCATTCCTACTTCACATATTTCTTCTGCTCTGTCTCTTTCTTATCCTTCTGGTATTCCAATTACACATATGTTACACTTTTGAATTGTTCCATAGTTCTTGGATGTTCTGTTCTGTTTTTCGGTTTTCCATTTTCATTCTTTTCTCTCTTTGCACTTGAGTTTAGGAAGTTACTACTGACCTATCTTCAAGCTCACTGATTCTTTCCTTACTTATGACTAGTCCACTGTTAAGACTATCAAAGGCATTCTGTATCTATGTTACAGAGTTTTTGATCTCTAGGATTTCCTATTGATTGTTTCCTAGAGTTTCCATCTCTGTTAACATTACTCATCTGTCTTGCATGTTATCTACTTTTTCCATTAAACCTTTTAACACATTAATTGTGGTTATTTTAAATTCTCTTTCAGATAAATCCAAAGACTGTGTCATATGTGAATCTCCTTGTGATTCTTGCTCTGTCTTTTCACACCGTTCTTTTTTCTTGCCTGTTAGCATACTTTGTATTTTTTGCTGAAAGCTGGACATGATGTATTAGAATAGAAACTGATGTGAATAGGCATTTAAGGTGAGGTTTTATGTTAATCTGACAAGGAGTTGGACTATGTTTATTGTTTACTGTATCTGTAGGTACCAGAGACATCAAATTCCTCTAGTGTTTTTGTTTTTGTCTCCTCTATTGACTTTGGGATTCTCTAAGTATTCTCCCCAGAGAGATTCTAAATCTTGTAACTCTTTTAACTGTAACTCACTGGTATTATACTGGAGCCCTGTTGATCCAGTGGTAAGGTATGGGGCAGGTGGAGCGTTCTGTAGTTTTAAGATTAAACCTCAGTCTTTTAATAGGCCTGAGTCCCTGGGATGTCACTTTCATGAGTGTACCTTATCTTCCTTCCCCACTCCGAGGTGAGATAGCTATGCTAGAGGGGGCCGGAGTGAGACAAATGCTCTTTCCCCAGGTGGGATAAGGCTCCGGTAAATCTTTACCCCTTGAGAGTAGGTCTTGTTATGGAAAATACTCACATTGTACTTCAGTTACTGTACATTGAACAACTGTTACTGTTCCCCTCTCTCTACCAGAGCTGTGAGGGTTTGTTTCTCAGTTCTTCACCACAAGAATCGTGTATGATGTCTGGAGGTGGAACTCACAAAAGTGTGAGGGAACCCTTCGACGACAGCCCACAGGAACTTCTCATTCTCAGGATAGTCCACACTCAGCCTATAGCAATTCATCAAAATCATTATTTAGGTGTTCCAGTCTATGGCTCCAGCAGCTTCTCCAGCAGTAAGCAGATCTGTCTCTGGCTCTCTGGATTTACCTGTGTTTCCAGCTTGGTGATGGCAGTTTTCCCTGCAACTTCAATTTTCTGATGCTTCCCTGAAAATTTATTGATTTTATTTGTTTACCTTTTTTTAATTGTTGTTGTAAGAAAGGGAGCAACAACTTCCATGTTCTTTACATGTTGGAACTGAAAAGCATATAAACTAATTTTAAAAACTAGATTTTTTTTTTTTACCATTTTTTAAAAAGGGGAAACCGTCTGCGGGTCAGTACAGCCTGGCTTATTCTCAGACTGATCTCCAAACTATCAGGTCTATACAGATAATGGAGTTATTTCACAGTTTCTCTTAATATCACTTCTTTCTTGAAACTTTCTTTGAAGCCTTTATCTTATACTGAGCTCACCTTCATCTGAGTCTCAGTCCTTTTTCTTTGGTCTTTTTTGTTAATTTGCACTTAATTGACTGCTACTTAGTAATACTTGATTTTGGATGGATAAACTGCCTCTTCAACTATTAGCTCTTTTATGGGAGGGACAATCTTTTATACAACTATTATATCCCTGATTATGCTGTCATAAGTGTATATTAGGCATATAGGAAATATTGAATTAAATGTTTAGGATAGTCCAGGGACTGCATTACTTTTCTTTGATTTTGTTGTTAGTGAGGCTCCATCAGACTTTCACAACAGAGATATGCTCAGGTCACCACAGTTAATAGAGGCTTATTGTAAGGATAGATGGAAAGGTAAGGAGAAGAGGATAAAGCAGCCAAACAGCCAGACCCTATAAATGGCTGGCACATCTTCATTACTAGTTCAAGATACAACAATAAATGCATTCATTTCTAAGCAGGTGCAATGAACCAACAGCAGTTCTGCAAGTCTTCCGTGTGGATGACTCAACTCCTGCATCTCTGCTTCTCCCCACTATACCTACTTTCTGTTTGACTACCCTTTCTCTTACTCTCTCCATATGTTTCATTGATTGATTGATTGAATGAAGATTTGCCTCTGTGTGCGAGGCACTCTGCAAGGCTTTGGAGATAAAAAGAAGAAAGATACAGTTCCTGTGCACAGAATTTACAACCCAGAAAGAAAGACAAGTAAATTGGTAATCACAGCATCATGTGATGAATGCTATGATGGGGGAAACTAAGGATATAATGGGAACACATAGAAGAACTATTTAATCCAGTCTAGGGGCTCATAGAAATCTTCTTGTAGGAAGTAACACCCAAAATGAAAAGTAAATGAAGAAGATGAATTTATCAACAGAGTGATTGTGGTGAGTCCTTGTAACAAGCAAAGGGGACAGTATGCATGAAGGCCTAGAGAGATACCATAGTGTTTGGGAAGCAGACAGTACTTAACTAGAGCATAGAGTATAGGATGGTGAGCAGGGAGAGGATGTGGTGAAAATATAAAGAGATAATGCCTTAAAGATAAGCAGGGTCCAGATTATTGAGACACTTTAATCATGTCAATAACTATGAACTTTATCCTAAATGCCCCTGGAGGGAAGACACTGGAAACTTTCAACTGTGAAAATGACATGATCCGATTGGCATTTTGGAAGTACCATTCTGTTGACAGAATTGGAGCAAGACTTGACACAAAGAGGCTAGTTATTGAGCTTTTCCAATAATCCAAATATGAAATGATGGGTGTGATGAGAAAGAAGTAAACAGAGGGAGGGAGAAATATTCAGAAAGTAGAACGGCTGGGCTCAGAAATTCTTGTATATGAAGTTTGACAGGTAACTGGCCAGCCTTTTGATGCTGCATTTGCATCAGCACCACCCTCCTTTCCCTTGCCCAATCAGTTGTGATCAGGGCAGTAGAGTCATGAGGCCCCAAACATAGTGGCATTCTGAGCTCTTGCATGGACTGCTGAATAGTCCCTGACTTCTGGTTCCTGAGGGTGGGAAAGAATCAGGAGATTGAATGAAAAAACATCTGCAGAAGCTTCTCCACCAAGAACAAGGGAGGATTTTAATACAAGGGCAAGTGCGAGTCCTATGAAGGATGGAAGGGGTAGCAGGAAGCTAAAGTAGCTTGCCTTTTCCAAAGATGTTATGGATGAGTGGGGAAGATCTTCTGTTTCCCAAGATGCTCTTGTCCGCCAGTAGGCAAGTGTTCCTTCATGGACAGCCACTTGGTAAACTGAGGCAATTAGCTTTCCCTTCACCCAAGTCCTAATCTCTAGCACTTCCCTGGGAGGAAATGAGAGTCACTCTACTCTCTCCAGACCAGGGCATCCTAGCACTTGAGTAAGCACCCCTCCTCTTGGTGGCTGTTCTCCATTTGGATTGGCCCATGAGAGTTGTTTTTCAGATCTGCAATAATACCTCCGTTTTAACTTTGTTCATTCTTCTGTGCAAGGAGGTTTCTCTTAAAGTAAAGCTATGCTATCAGTGTAATTATTGTGATTCTGAATGAATACAACACCCACCAGCAGCAGCATGCTGTTATGCTTATGTCCTGATGGGTTACAGGCCTATATTCTGGTGCTATTATGAAACTATTTCTGATGAAACTGAAAAAAAAATTACTGCTATCTAAAACAACAGCTCCCTTCTAAGGGGGAAGAGGATAGATTTTGTTAAAAATAATCTCAGGGACTCTGCTGGCCTTTTGTGCCACTAAAGTAGTAGATGTGCCAAACACCATAATAGGTTTTGGTATAGCCAATGTGAGTCTGGAACTAAGTTTAAGAGTAAAGATTAGAGAGAGCTTTGTTCTGCATTATAGTATAAAAAGAAGTCAGAGTTCATAGGAGGGGGAGGGTTGATATGGGAGAGAAATGGGTGAGGGAAAGATGGGAAGAAATATGGGAGGGAAAAAGAGTAAATAAGGTGGTGAGAAGCTTGTCAATCCATATAGGTGCCATGAACTAGAGCACATGTCATGGGAGTCTGACTAAAATAACTTTTAGGGCAGGGATGACCAACATTCACATGTGCATTTCTGCGATGACTTCTGTATGCTAGAGCCCTCCCCATCATCATGATCTTTTAGTAAGGTCTGATACACACCATATGTGAGAAGTCTTAATCAGAAGAAAAGAGGATTCCACACCAAGGTGAACGTATGAATGGGGCAGTATGTTTTAGATGTGAAGCCATCTATAAACTGAACTAATGCAGCAGGAACTAGAGGTAAGTAGAATACAAACCTCTAAGAATTCAAAGAAATCAGGGGGCAGGCATTGGACTTTCCATAAACTATGAAAAGCGGGTTCAGAAAACTTTCTTAGGGTCGGCGCCATGGCTTAGCGGTTAAGCGCGCGCGCTCGGCTGCTGGCAGCCCGGGTTCGGATCCCGCACCAACGCACCGCTTCTCCGACCATGCTGAGGCCGCATCCCACATACAGCAACTAGAAGGATGTGCAGCTATGACATACAACTATCTACTGGGGCTTTGGGGGAAAAATAAATAAATAAAATTAAAAAGAAAAAAAAGAAAGATTTCTTAAAGCAAGGGTTACTCCAGCTAACAACTTGGTTATGCTAGCCGTGACTGCTCCTAACATGTGTGAGTTGTGAAAAAAGACAAACGAAAGCCCACATATATCTAAATACACATATAGATAAAATATATATAATATATAAATATTAAATATAATATTTAGTAGTAAATATATATATAATAAAGTGAAAAAAATTGGTAAATAAATGTTTTAAAATCTTACCTAGACAAGTATATCTTCATACTGTCAAAAATAAAAAACATATATGAAGTTATGATTTTGACGTGACTAAAAGTTGGCAAAACATCAAAGATGCCTGAAGTTATCTATTGTTGCATATGTCTGGGTGTTCAATTTATGGACTAGCTATGTTTGGATAAGAAATGAAGTAGACACGGAATTCATAAAATATACATTTATTTCAGGAAATTTATTTTTCTTGCCTTCATTTCAGAAAAAATCACTAAGTATGCTCTTTTATTGATATTTTCATGTAATATTTGTCTTATTGAAAGCAATTTCAAATTTGATAATTTCCTTGAATTATTGTGGTTCTTAGATAGTTTTTATTAATTTCAATTTGTAGAAAATTTGCTTTTCTGAAGCAGTAGCAAGTGGAACTGACAAAAATGTTTAAAGCAATATTTAACTGGAAATGAACTGTAGATTTTACATATTATGTTCAAACATTGTAGTGGGGTCAAATATAATAACTTATCCTTATGACAGAGTATGTTACAAAATATTTAGATTTCATCATATAAATTACTTTCACTTAAATTATAATTTTTTGCTATCTTTTAAAGCAATATCTAGATCTGTACAGTATTACTTAAGTTCTTTTATACATTTCGATGATGGAATATTATAAAGAAAGCCAAAAATGGCAAAATGTAGTTATTTCTCTTCAATTGAGCCTATACCATTATTACTAATGGACTTAAAATAGTCTGTATAAAAATTAATTTTTTAATACATGTATCTTTTCCTTCAGAGTTACATAAATGCTTTTGTTCCTTTTTTCTAATTTCTTCTGTGTTGTTGACATATCACTTCTGTTGCACATTTCTCATGCAGTTTCTTTTGACTTAGAAAAAACATTTTCTCTAAAATTTTGAGAAATATTTCTTTACACTTTAAATTGTTTGATGTTGGTGGTAGTGTTTATAACCTTCTGCTAACATTATTAATAGCAAGCAACATTTCTTAACAAATAACTATGTATAAGACAAATTTAATTTAATTTTATTTTCTGCTGAAGATCATGATTCACTATTTTAGGATCTTCTCTAGTTTCATTTAATTCTTCTAGTACCTTACCTTGTTTAACCTAAATTTAATTGTTTTAATGACAATTAGTAACATTCCAATCATGTGTCCAACAGTGGTTGTAAGGTTAATTTGATAGGCATTTCATCAAGATATTTCATCTTTGGTAGATACAGAAAATATTGTATGTAATCTTTGATTTGTTCCAACTAATGTCATTTCTATTGGCATAGTTGAGGATATGTCTTTTAGTGACAAATTTAAACTATGCAATGTATATGTCACCAAAGAAATCTCCTGAATTTTTGGCTAAAATTCTATCATAAACACATTAACTTGAATTGAATTCTATTTTGCTTAAAATATTCATATGATGTCAAAAGGATGTGATGGCCATATTCTAAGATCTTCATCTAATAAAGTGCAAGAGGTTTCGTCTTCCTCAGCCATGAAATTTGCCAATTTCATGAATGTAATTTTCTTTATCTTCCAATAAGCAAGTCAAAATTACATTTGATATTTTCAAATTGTAAGTTTGATTTGAATAATTCTCTTTTTCATTCTTATTGTTTGTATTAGTAATTAGGTTTTTATTTAGTAAGGAATATGAAGGATGAAGGTGTAGGCATTTCATTTCATCTGTTCAAGGTGCAGTTTTGATGAGAATAGTTTTCTTGCTCATGTGCATTGTTTTCATAAATAATTAAATCTCTAATTAAAAAATTGTAATATCATAATCACAAATTTTATATTGGTCATTCATGTCAGAAAAGTATTCACTGCCATTGTTTACAGTTCTAAATAGTTCATCCTCTTTTTTTCCTTTTTAGCTTTTTTCTTTTATGAGCTCAAATTTCTTTTTTTCCCTCTACCTTTATTGAGATATAGACATGTATCACTGTGTAAGTTTAAGGCATTCAACATCTTGATCTGATACATTTATTTATTGCAAAATGATTACCACCATAGCATTAGCTAACACTTCCATCCTGTCACATAATTACCATTTTTTTGTGTGTTGTGGTGAGAACACTTAAAGTCTACTCTCTTAGCAACTTTCAAATATTTCAAATATTTCAAATAATGCAATGTTTAACATTGCAGTATTATTAGCTATAATCATTATGCTGTATGTTAGATTCCCAGAACTTATTCATCTTATAACTAGAAGTTTGTACTCTTTGACCAATATTTCTCCATTTTCCCCACCCCCAACCCCTGGCAACCACCAATCTGTTCTCTGTTTCTATAAGTTCGTTTTTTTTGTATTCCACATATAAGTGATATCACACAGTATTTGTCTTTCTCTGTCCGATTTATTCCACTTAGCATAATGCCCTCAAGTTTTAACTAAGTTGTTGCAAATGGCAAGATTCCCTTCTTTCTCATGGCTGAATAACATTCCATTGTGTGTGTGTGTGAGTGCATGTGTTAGTGAGTGTGTGGGTGTATGGATACAGAGGATGTGATATATAACCATTCATCCATGGACCAACACTTTCAAATGTCTTAATTTTTGTTTTCAAGTAAGTCATTTTTCTTCTAAAATATTTAAACGTTACAAAATTAAAAGGCAAATATGAATTATAATTAATCAATATAAAAAATTTAGTGAAAAATTACTTTTAGCTGAAAATTTAAATTAATATTTGAAACTTTATTTATCATTGAATATCTTTATAAAAATATAGATAAATAAAGATATTTACAATTCTAGAGTTTAACATGTTTACTTGCCAATGTAAAGAATCAGTGCCATGCTTTTTGAATATTATGCATATTATGATGGCTGTAAATATCTAAACTTAAAAGTAATGTGAATTGTTTAACATTGCAAAGTATTTCTTATCTGCCATGTGCAACCTGTGCTAGTCAGTGAGTCTCTGTGGAACTACAAATTGGAATGCAAAGAGAAGCAAGAAAATGGACAATGGGCACTACTGGGAAATGATAATCTTTTGTACAAGAACTTGCTGCATTCATGTTATCAGAGAGGACAAATTTGACAAGTTAATTAATTTGTTTTTTTCTGTCCTAAGCGTTTCTGCCATTCAAACCTCTTCTCATGCTAAGCAGTACCCATCGTATAGTGCTACAACCCACCAACTTAATGGTATTTGGACACAATTGCTTTTTCTTTTGAGGACAAAGGACAAGAGCTGTGGAGGAGCATTTCTCTGGGGGAGTGAAAGGTGTTAGTTATAAGAGCAGATGGTAGGGTCGTGTGTCCTTAGGCCATCACTGGACACTGATTCTCTAGGTCAGAAGCACCATTGTGTTTTTTAATAAATACATTTTTGGCTGTGTTTATGATATGAGTCCCTATAAAATGTGGGACCTAGGGCAGGATCCTCTTGCCAGAATCAAAAAGTGTTACTGACACTAGGGATTGTCTTAAATATTTAGTTTAGCTTATTAGCATGGGTGTAGGTGATGAGAAGCCATTTTTGCCTTTACCTCATCAACAGCCTTATTATATATCTTGAATTTTAATCTCCTTTCCAGTTTTTTTTTTTTTTTTTTAATCTCTTTCTCCTCCTTTGGTAATAAAATTTGGCTTTTCTTGGAACCACACCTCCCCAACTCTGGGCTGTGTTCAGGGGGATGGAATTTTCTGATTGGACAACCTGGATTATCTGCCCAAGGCAGTCTTCAGAGACATGGGATCCCACAACCGTAAGGGGCATGTGATCCACGTTGGTCCATCAGAGTTGCCTTCCCCATTGCAGACACGATTAGTTCAGAAATAGGCACATGGCCCTCACGGGGACAGGGTTTTTCAGAGACTGATACGATCTCTGAGATTTATCTGCTTCAAAATTGTAAGCACAAAGAACCATGTAAGCTGAGAGATGCCACCAGCTATTTTTGCTACAAGCTAGAGAATGCCTACTTGTGAAAAAACCAACACAGAAGAATAAAAGCCAAGAGATTAAGAGAAAGACACTTGACAATGTCATTTGAGCCCCTGGATCCAGCCTCACCTATTGTGGATTTTTGAGTTATGTGAACAATTACATTCTTTTATTCTTGTCTCTTTTTTTTCTTATCTAGTTCAGGTTAAATTTCTGTCATTTATAGCCAAAATATTTCAAATAATATACAACCTTCCTCCCACTTAGCTTCTGGTCTTGTTCTTTTATGTACTTCACTTTAGCATTTTCAACATGACTTCCCCAGTCAAGTCTCTGTGACATTGAATAAAAGAGTGAATGAAGCTAACAATGACTTACTGTTTTTTTTCCCCACACATGGAAGTATTTATCACATCCTCCATTGTTTAATTAACTCCTTTGAGATGTGTATTATTATCCTCATGATTACAAGTGAAGAAATATCTGCTCACTAAGTTTAAGTATCTTGCCCAAGATCACACAGCTAGTGGGTAACTGAAGCAGGATTCGGAGCCTGGAAGGACTGACTCCAAAACCTAAACTTTCCATCGTCTTCCATACAGCATTTGTTTGTTTTAGATGCCTTAGATCCAGTTATTTCTCAATCCCCTTTTTCTTCATGGTTCCATGATTCTCTTTGCCCACCATTTCTCACTATTTATTTCTCTCAAAGAGATCATTGATCTTTCCCTAGTATCTGAAAACCAGTTAGTTTAATAATTAATAGTTCTCAGGTTTGTCCTTCATACTTCTTAGTACTTTTAGGGTTCTTTTTAGTATCCCCAGAACCAAGCCTAGTCCCTGGCATGTGGTAGGTGCCCTTGTCTACAGGCCTGTGGACACAGGTTGGGGAGTTGTTTGAGCCGTTCGTTACTTGCTTCCCCATAAAATAGCTCCTTCATCATATAAAAATAACTACTATTTTCTCCTTGAGTCTTCTCTTTCCTAGAGTAACCTTCCTTAGTTTTTTCAGTTCTTGCTGATTAACATGTTCGGGTTGAGGAGGGGTTAGGCTATTTTAGTTTTATAAGTATGAAGATCAAGTTCCTTAGAAAGATTAATTTCGTATTCATTTATAGGATGGCTAAGAGGGGAAAGACGCAAAAAGACCAGGCAGGGTTCTGCTCTGCTTTTCACAGGGTTGCTAGGAGTCAGAACTGACTTGATGGCACTAACAGCAACAAAGAGGAGAAAGAGGTAGGAAACAAAAGGACCAGTGATGTTCTATCACAAGAACAAGTCGTGAGCGTATCATGACCATTATCGTATTATACGGCATGTATTCATTTGTTTATCTGCACAATTAGACTGTAAACTCCATGAAAGTGGAAATACTGTCTTGTTCATTAATTTTTTTAATGGCCAGAACAAAGCACATGACCTTGTACCTGGTATTAAGCACATACATATGCTTTAAAGTTAGACTACTGGGTTCAAATCCTGGGTAAACCACATACAGCCTCTATGACTTTGGCAAGCCACCTAATTTCCACAACTGTTGATTTTCTTATCTTGAAATGGAGATAATAGCCATTCCTATCTCATATAGTCACTGTGAAGATCAAATTAGACCTTCCATAGCAAGTGTTTATCATTGTGACTGGCATACATTAAGCACCTATACGGTTATAATTATAATTAATTATATGGTTCCAGACCCTCACTATTCCTGTCCCTTACTTCTCCATAAATATCAATTTCATAATGCTCCCTGTGTTTAACCAATATTTCAGACAAGATGTGACCGATGAAATGTCATGAAAATTGGCCGTGTCCCTTTTGCATGGTTATCTTTCTCATCTAAACAGGAGTTAACTCATATTGTGTTTGCCAGACCCCTTGAACTTTCTCAAACATGTGCCATTTATTAACTTTTCCAAGTTAATCCTGGGGTAGAAATGATGGACTCATTGGGTTGAAATCTAGCAGTTACAGTGATAGCTTTGGCTTCAAAATGAGGTGTGGACCTGAGGGCAGGATAGAAAGGACATTGTCTCCTCAGTGACCCAGGGAAGCAAAGACAATAACTCTGGAATTGGGATTGGATAGGGGGAGAGAACAAAAGTTAAAACTAGGAAGCAGGATGGAGATGACAATAAAGACTTGCTTTATGTGTCAGCAAATGCCAAGCTAAAGTAATAAAACTGTGCTTATAATTATTCACCCAGATATAGTTTGTATCCTGAGAGCTTTGCACATTGCAATAAAGTGTCTTTGCACTCTGAAACAGCTGTAGGGGAGGGGTACAGCAGGAGACGTGAAGGGGAAAGGATGTCGGTTCCGGGGCATGATTTTTGGAGGAGCGAATCCCTCTCGCCTTATATGGTGGCAGTGGAAATGTGCTTCGCAGCAAAAGCGGCCAGAGAGCCTGCTGTTTGGGTGCCGCCCTGGGTGCATGCTTTATCGCATGTACACAGAAGGTCATGTGCTTTCACCAGCCCAGATGGACGCCACATGTTTCTGTGCCAACATCCTGAACTTGCGGGCACTGAGCAGTAGCCAAAGGGTTATGTCCTGATGAAATTGTAGCTGTGAGCCTGAGCCTTGTGATTGGACTAAAAGCATTTCTCCATGCCCTTGATTCTACTCTGTGTGGTGAGGGGCCCACAGCCCAGGCACTCATGGGCAAAAACCAATACCTTCCTGCTCTGAGGTATATCTGGGCCTGAGCCATGACAGTCTCTGGTCTAGAAAAGGGGCTTGGTCTTCTTTTGAATAAATTCTTCCCAGAGCCTGGTATCTTGAAAATGCATATTAATATTTGTTTAAATAGTCGATTCATTGATTAACTAATTAACTAAAAAATTGCTTCTAAACTTAATTTTTGGCTTCTGTAAGAAAAACTTAGACCTAAGTTTACTCTGGCCCATTGAAAGATAAAGTTTTCTTGTCTCCCAAACTCAAAACTCCTTGAGAAAATAGAGTATACTAGGCATAAATCTTGGAGGCTTATGTGACCCAGTCTTATCTCAAGGTTGCATATAAAGACACTCTAAAAACAGAAAAAAATAATTCAAGTAAGTCTCATCTTTACTTCACTCTCTAAATGTTCTCCTAAAAGAACATTTAAGGAAATCCCAACCAGAATCCACATCTCTGGCACAGATCAAGCTTTCCATAAACAGCAGTTTTGCTTATATTTTTATTATTATTTTCATTTATCTTTGTTTTATTTTACAACTCCCTCCCCAGGTTCCCACCCCTACTGGGATTCTGTCCTGAACCCTAATTTCCTTTTGTGAAAGCTCTTGTTGAAGCACATATCTTATCTTAATCACACAGAAAGCCATTATCAGCCAGGAGCACAGCTTAATTTATCAGATTGGCTTCAACCAACTAACAGAGACCAAAGTAGCAGGACCTTGGAACCCAGTCAGTAAAAGAGAGGTTTCCTGGCCCCCAAAGTGAAGAGCATTCAAGGGGTGCTTGTCAGAGGCTGAAATTCCCTAGTTTCAAAAAAAGACAAATCCATTGAATGACTGTAGCAGAAACAACGACCCACTCATAAGAAGTTTCTTCTTAAACACTTCGAGGAAGTAGCCACCTTTAAATGTTGTGAACGTAAAAGAAGAGAAATTTGTAGATGTTCTATGTCATTAGGCAAGTGATATAATGTAAATAAAGCGATAACGTTCTACTTTAAGTTATCTTCTACAAGAAGCATTACATATGAAGAGTGTATGTCTCTAGCATTGACTTCCCGAAGCAGTTCAATTTTTCCATTATTGAGAAATATACCTTGACAGATCAATTTACAAATCAACAGAAACTTTATAACATTAGCTTTTAAGAACATCCCACTCTTTTATTTCTAAATTCGACAATCATGAAATAGTTTTGTTCTCTACTTTGCCAACTTTATGACTTTAGTCAAGTCACTTAAACTTCTGGGAATATCTTTAAATGTTCAATGAAAAGGCTGGGCTAGATAATCACGTGACTTTTAAGTGCTAAGAGTTTGTGTAAGTTAATATCATTTGTGATTTTATCTCCTAAGCAGAGCAATTCACAAATAAGCTAGTATAAGAGAACTAGGAGTCCCAATTCTTAAGATTTATGTAACATGCAGCTTTGCTTATTTCACTATGTTGCTACCTCTATTTATTTTTAGTCTGGACTAATTAGCCTACTTCATTAGCACAATATTATCATCCACATCGAATATCCTATTGCAATGTGCAAAGTGCTGTCATGCTAGAAGAGAGGCAACAGGGCAAAATGATCAAAGGGTGTAGACTCAGGAGCCATACTGCCTGGGTTTGATACCTTCTCCACTACTTCCTAGTTGCGTGAACTTAGGACAGTTACTGGTACCTCAGTGGTGTTAACCATGCAAAAGGGAATACAAGAGCACCTCCTTTGTAGGGTTACTGTAAGGATTAAATGAATTAATACATTAAAGTGCTTTGGACAGTTGCACAGCCCATAGCAAGCACTCAGTGTCCATTAGTTACAACGTTAATTACTATCATCATGTCCACTGAACTTCACAAGGCTGAACTGGCATTTCCAGTGACCTGTCAGATTAAGAAACTAGAGGATAAGACAAGTTGGACTGGTTGCCAAAGGTCACCCAATTCAGAAGTGTCTAGTGATGAGAGTGGACCCCAAGTATTCTATGTCCAGTCTAGTGATCTCTCTACACACTGGGCTTCCCCTGTGAAACCAAGGGCTGGAGTTTGGCCATTGGCTGGTCTGATGAGCTTCACTCCAGCAGAATCTGCTCCCTAGGTTGTTTGGCCCCAGTGCCCCACCAACCATCTCAAAGTTCTCAGCTTGAGAACCTGCAAGCAGGGCTAACAGCCATACCATTTCCTTGTGGGGCACAAATCAGTATAGTACCTCTCAAAGTTCCCAAAAGATAGCTCCCAAAGACAGCTGCCTTTACTCTCTTTTCACTGGAAGTAATTATTCTCTTCTTTTAATGACCACATCACTTTATCTGTACATCTTCCTTATAGCATCATTCACTTCCCAGCACACATTATGGAGTCTTGCACACCTATTTTGTCTGCTCTGCTATACTGCTCACTCCTTGAGTAAAGTGTTGCTGTCTTACTTTTTCTTCACTTGATTATGTACTCTATAAGTACTTGTTGATTAAATGGATGAATGAATTAATGAATGAATGAATAAATGCATACTTGAAGTATTGAAGTATCTGGGATCAGAATCAAGCCCCTGCAGAGAGACACAATTCAATTCAGCTCAAGTATATTTTGAGTGGTGAAAATGTACCTGGCACTGCACCAAATATTATACAGGATCCAAAACATATGTCATAGTCTCTTAAAAATTTTTGGACAGACAAGACTTATATTCATGAAGAAATTATACCTGAGGGGGAGAAAAGGAAATGATATAAGAGAGTACTGGCAGTCCTTAAATTAGAAGGCTCTTCCAAAAATTCATTTAAAGTTAGTTGTTTGAAATCTGGAATACATTTACCTATGGAAATATTGTCATAACTTATGGTCTGTTTCCAATATTGGTCCACAATATTTTGCCAGAAAAGTCAAAGACGGAAAAGATTTCAGAACTTATGTGGTCAAACCCTCTCATTTTATAGCACATAGAGTGTGACTTTCTCAAGATCACACAGTGAGTGAACTGAGAATAGAATCTGAATCTCTTGACTTCCCATGAAGTGGTCATTTTAGTAACACTCAGTACTAATGATAGAAAAAACAACCATCATGACAGTAAACTGTATTTATATAAATATTTATCAAATATCGATTATGTGGCAGACACTGTGCAAGTGCCTTTTCACCCTGGCTGCAGACCCAGGCGTCATCCTTGTCCACTCCGTCTTCTTCCTCTGCCCCCCTTCCTATCATGTCCTGCTGATTTTGCTATCTAAAGATTCCTCAGATCCATCCCTTTCTCCCCATCCCTACCATCACTTTCTTAGTTCAGGCCATCTTATCTCTTATTTGGCCGATTATAGCAGCTTCTTATACGACCCCCAAAGTGATTTATTTACAATATCTAAAAAACAAACCAGATTATCTCATTTCTCTGCTTAAAATCTTTCTATAACTCTACACTGCCTACTGGATAAAATGCATGGTCCCAGGGCCGGCTGGTGGCATAGCAGTTAAGTTTGCGTGTTCTGCTTCAGCGGCCTGGGGTTGGCAGGTTTGGATCCCCTGCACAGACCTACGCACCGCTTATCAAGCCATGCTGTGGTGGCATCCCATATAAAGTAGAGGAAGATGGGCATGGATGTTAACCCAGGGCCAATCTTCCTCAGCAAAAAGAGGAGGATTGGCAACAGATGTTAGCTCAGGAATAATCTTCCTCATAAAAATAAAATAAAATAAAATGCATGCTCCCTAACTTGTTCTACAAAGTTCTCCATGACCTAACTCCTCTCTACCTCTCCTGTCACTCCCTGTTTCCCATTTTGTGCTACAGCAATAGACACCTGCTCGTCCTTCTCTGCTTAGACCGAGATATCGTTCCTCCCAGTGCGGGCTCACATTCTCCCATCTGCCTGAGGTCCTCACCTCCCCTCTCCTCTCACCTTGCTAGTCCCTATGTGTTCTTTGGTAACAGAGGTATCTATTTCACTCTGTCTCCAGGTCACTTCAATCCATCCCCTGAGTACAAGTTCTTGAGCTCCTTATGCAATGGATGACAGAAGAAAATTCAAAACAATTCTTCCGCCACCTTGTTAGGTGACCAGAGAGTTTATAAAAATTTGAAGTGTCCACGGGCATAGATTGGGTGAGTCAAATCAGGGAATCCATGATATTGCTGGATCCATGGCATTGAGTGAAGGATTGTGGATGACATATCTGTGGCAGAGACCAGATTGTATGCAGTGATTCTGAGTCCACAGAGAACAAGAACAGTCAGGGTTCCAGATATGGACCAGCCAGCTTCCCTTCTGGGAGGATTGTTCCCAGCAGACATTGCTGGAATGGTCCTCTGGTATAGGCGCTACTCTTGGGCAGACAGCTGTCCTGTCTACCAACCCTGGCCGTTCCCGGCCCAGTATCCAGCTCTATAAACTGCTTTCTCAGGAACTCAGGACCCTGACACTTCTCTCTCCTGTGTCTCCAGGTTCTCTCACCTCTTCTCTCAGATCTTCTCCAGCAAGGGCTGATTCCACTCTCCTTACATAATAGGGATGTTGGCCTGTCAGGGCCCAGCCATTTCCCAAAAGCCTATTTAGGAGGTTATGGTCTGGACCATGCACAGCTGCATCCAAGACAGTTTCTGCTGTCCACTCTTCAAACCCAAAGATTGACCATTTTCCCAATTAGGGGAAGAAGGGGTTTATTTTGTGCCACAATGTTACTCTCTAATTAAAAAGAAATTGATGACCTTCATTTACAGCAGGGCATTATGCTAAGCTTTAGGACTTAGTTCAGCATCATCGTGGACCGGAAGCCACCCTGACGAGCAGTATTTCCCCCACACCCCTCTGGCTGTGCTGGGTGCCTCTCCACTGTGTCCTGTAATAGGCAGAGCAATATCTCTCCCACTGCACTCACCGCACTGTGTTGCAATAATCTGTTTATACGCCTAGCTCCACCATGCCTATGAGTTGCTGAGGGCAGGGGCTGCGTCTTATTCCTCTTTGTGTTCTTTAGCCCAACAACAGTACCCGACACATAGTAGATGCTCAATACATGATAGTTGTTGTCTTACTGCATTTCACTGACCCCCTGTGACATCTGGAGTAAATCAGAGAGAGGACTCCTGACCTCACGGAACTTATATCCACTTTAACTTCGATTATTACTAATATGAATAGCAATCTTTTCCTGATGTGAAGGATAGATGAGACATCAAGAATTACTCTGAAGATGGAAGACACATAGAAATATATTTAGAGAACCAACAACCAATAGCTCAGATCAGCTGAATGGCCAGCTGTGATGATACAGCATCAATCAGAGGCCTATGACAAGAAGGCTGCCGGATGCCCAGGTATTTTACATTCTCTCTGGGGTTCTGGATGAGATATACACTTTGTGGAGGGGTGGTAAGTACTCTGACCCACAGAGCACGGAGTCAGATACCAAAGGGGTGTTTAACAGATACTTCTTTCAAAGCAGCTCCATGTTGAATAAAAAATCCTAAAGTCTAGAAAAGAGTTGATATATAAAAAAAAAAATAAACCAGGGCAGGACCAGTGGCATAGCGCTTAAGTGTGCGCACTCTGCTTAGGTGGCCTGGGGTTCGCAGGTTCGGATCCCCGGCGTGGACGGATGCACCACTTGTCACGCCATGCTGTGGTGGCATCCCATATAAAGTAGAGGAAGATGGGCACAGATGTTAGCCAAGGGCCAACTTTCCTCAGCAAAAAGAGGAGGATTGCCATCGGATGTTAGCTCAGGGCTAATCTTCCTCACACAAAACAAATAAAAATAAAAAATAAACCTAGCAGAGTCTTAGTAATGCATGAAAGGTGTTTAGAATAGGGAGTATTCCAGGAACTTTCATTCTTACAGAGGAGATGAGGCAGGCACATATGCGATAGGCATATAGATATCTCTCTAATTTCTTTTCTCTGAATTGCAAAAATTGGCAGAGAGGCAAGATCTAGTGGTGATGAGGGACTTCAACTAGCAGGACATCTGCTGGAAGTCTCATGCAGAACATCTGATGAATTCTTGCCTTGCCTTGCTGATAACTTAATCTCTCAGTAGGTAGAAAAAGCAATGAAGGGGAACTGCTACTCAGGACTTAATTATGACCAGTAAGGAAGACCAGGATAATGATGTGTATGTTATAGGAAACTGAGAAAAAAGTGGCTATGGCATTTTGGAAACTAATAATAAATGAAAGGGTGGCCTCTTATTATAATAAAATATGACAATCATCTCAATTCCTTTTGGGAAACAGACAATGTATGAATAAATTCATTAAAATATTCCAATCAGTGTACCCCAGATACCAGGAGAGCAGATTTCTAAAAGTTCGGAGCAGAGGATTATGATCTTGTGATCTGTGATGCAAGATAGTAATGGAGCTCCACTCTTTAATGGGATGGGCACTTCTAAGAAATGAAATTCAACTAAAATAATTATGAGTCATACTGATAAAAAAAGAAGGTAGCTAACAAAACCCATGGGGCTTCATAAAGAGCTCTTTGATGAGCTCAGGTTGAATAAAGACCTGCACAAAAGGTACAAGGAGGAAAGCATAACTCATAACAAACCCAAAAGTCCACATGGTCTTATAGGGGCAGTAATAGTATTAATGCCCAATATCTACTGAATATTGACTGTGTGCCAGGTTCTGTTCTCAGCACTTTACATACATTAACTCATTGATTCCTCGGAAGAATGTTATGAAGCAGGTGTAACATTTATCTTGTTTTTACAGGTGAAGAATCTAAGAAACACGGTGATTAAGTTACCGACCCACGGTCAAGAAACCAAGAAGTAGCAGAGCTGGGATTTGAACCCAAGCAAGCTGGCTCCAGAGCACTTTTAATCTCCACACTCTGATTCCACCTACTTTACAACACATCAACACATTGCATGGCAGGTTAAAGAGCAGAATGCATAGGTTTTTGGCAAAATAACAATTCCATATGGCTTTTAAAGGGGATATTCCACGTAATAGGAAGAAGAAGGAAATAATGGGCTTAACAGAAACAGATGTCAAAAGAAAGGTGGTCCTGTTAAATGCTTATTTTGTTGCCATATTCTCCAAAGAAAAGATTTTTAAGCAGGAAGGGTAGAGTAAACATTGTTGTAATATTGAAGCCAGAAACAAAAGGAAAAGCTTCTAGTTGTTCCAAAATAATAGCTGTCTTAGGATTCTGGGGATTTTAGCTGGCCAGAAAGGAAATAAGACCCATTTGTGCTGTCATTGCAGCATAAAAGTGCCCAGGTCAGGAGGGATAAAGGAGTGATAGTCATGGAACTCAAGACCCTGAAAATCATCCAGGCTGGCTCTTTGTCTCATTTTACTCCATATAGTTGACTAGATGAGGCTCAGATCTGGGGGTAACATTTTGTGGGAAGCATTCCCCAGTGCTTCTATTCCATCCATGTCCAGAGGAGTAAAAGCTGCTGCTGAAGAGTGGACGCTGTGCTGTATGAAGATCTCCTGATGGAAACGGGGCTCTCCTGAGTTAAGAAGTGACATTTGCACGGCACTTCACCATTTACAAAGTGCTTTCACATGCATTATCTTCCTTGATCCCCACAATATTCTTCAGTATAGATGCTCCTAGCCTATTTAACAGAAGTTTAAAGGAGGAAGCCAACACGCTCACAGAACTGCAACTGAGTTTAAAGTGAAAGCTCTGCCCACTATACCAGCCTCCCTCATGGTTGATGTCTTCAATGATCTGAAGGGCAATTGTGTAGAAGAGGGCTTAGATGTGTTAGTTGGTTCTATCTGGGCTCTAAAGGGGAAGGAATTTCCCAGCAGAGACAGCACTCTGCCCCCGGAAGTGTCAAGAGGAGCTGAGAGATTGGTATGTAAGATTACTCCATTGGTTGGAGATTGGTCTGATAAAGCAGCCATCCTCAGACTTAAATTTCATGAACAAAACAACAACAACAATAGTAATAAATGGAAGGCTGACATAGGATTAACAATCTTACCATCTGCCTTTTATCAGCTCATTAAAAAAAGGAAACTGATCACCAAAGAAAGAATAGTCTACTGCTACATTGCCCTTGTGTTTTTATGTTTTGCTGCAGACTGGTAAAAAATTTTTCACAAACTGGTAAAGATCCACAGACCATTATTTGGGAAACGTTGGATTAGAGGATTTTTAAGGTTCTTGCTGATTCTGAAAATTATACAACTCTAAATCATTTTGGTACCTAATTATGCCTCTCTAGTATTTTAGCTAACATCTTGGAAGCTTACTCAGTGCCAAGCAATGTGTTAAGTTCTTCACATGTCAGCCAATTTAGGCCACGAAATAACTCTATGTAATAGGTACTTGCTGGTGCACTTTCAGTGGAAACTGAGACTCAGAGAATCTCTGTGACTTGTCCCAGGTCACGGAGCTAGGGATTCAACTTTGGTCTTGACTTCAATGACTTTTCTCTCAACAACTCTATGATTAAACACTAATCAAATATTTCAAGTATCTTTGTGGACTCAGTTCCTAGATGACAGAGTCTGTACGTTTTTAATTTCTGAATCCCACAATTGCAATTAGTACAGTTCTTCTACTACATTCAACAAAATGAGCATGTATTTTTTTTTTTTTTCTGAGGAAGATCAGCCCTCAGTTAACATCCATGCCAATCCTCCTCTTTTTGCTGAGGAAGACTGGCCCTGAGCTAACATCCGTGCTGATCTTCCTCCATTTTGTGTGGGACGCTGCCACAGCATGGCCTGACAAGCGGTGCCTCAATGTGCGCCCGGGATCCGCCCCGGCCGCCAGCAGCGGAGCACGCGCACTTAACCGCTATGCCAGGGGGCCGGCCCCCAGAGCAAGTATTTATTGAATGCCTACTATAGTTCAGCTAGTAAGCTGACAGCTTACTGAGGCACACAGAAGGTATTTGTTGATTAGTTGATCAGCAGAATCATATAGGAGAATGTTAAATCTATGAAATTAGTATACATTTAATTTATATGCTATCTGAGTATTCAAACTCACAGGGATCGTCAGCAAGGAGAGTCTTTTCTCTGACTTAACAACCCCAAAAAAGAAAAGTGCTGATGTTCTATTGCTTCTCAGACTCTCCTCTCAGTACAGGGAGAACAGTAAATACCCTGTCCTTTATTTCCTGTGTTCTCCAACCACTTTGCCATGCCTGCCAAATAGGCTCCCCTCTGGGTCTTTTTGAGCCACTGCACTATTAAAAGGCTGTTGGGAAGAACCCACTGTGAGCCAAATAGTAAGAAAAGCTGGTTCTATGAGAAAAGGTGAGAGGATTTGGAGTAATATGGTCAAGTGGAAAAGATTGTAAAGCAACTGAGAGCCTGGTGTTTGACTTCACAGTTTTTATTCACATAATGTTCATCGTGTGCCCACTGTCCTGTGTACAGAAGGGGTTTTATTGTATTGCACTGCCACCTTAGCAGTGAAAGAGTGTGTAACTTGCCAAGAACATCCAATCAGTGTAGTTGTTATCTTACGATGAGCACAGCAGATGTGTCCGAGCAGCCTCCACTGGCGTGTTTTGAGGAGAGGGGCTCAGCGAAGCCACTGGAGCTGCCCTTGCTGCCCCTCACTCTGCCACCGTGCCAGCCCTGGTGCTCCCGTACCCGTGTAGGCACTGCCCTTCCCACAACACTCCCACACACTCATCCAGTGTGGGGCTCAGGGACTGTGGGCGGGTGAGAAGGAAAGTGAGAAGAGCAAAGTCTATCCATGACAACCTGAAGGTGGCAATAATCACATTTGCTTGAAAATTGCCTGAGAATGAACTACATGTTCTTGTGTGGATATGCAAACATATGCAAATGTATGTAAATGTGTGACCCTCTTAATGATTTTCTCCATCTGGATGTGGCCCTTTGTGGTGAGGCCAGAAGGAGGTGGGCTCTAAGTGATGGATTCTGTCCAGTTCTCCCTTTGGGCTGAGGGGGTGGCTGGAGAAGCATATTTTTCCCTCCCAGGCCACCTTTCTCCCATAGCTGGGGTTTGGGGAGGGGGCTACAGCACCTGGGTAGGCTCCTGGTCAATAAATTTATATTGCTTTGATTTGGTTTGATCTGATCAAGAGAAGATGGACTTTCTGCTCCCTGTCCCCTTCCTCATCCCCAGCCCCTCCCATCCTACCTTGGCCCTGACCATGATGTGATACCATGACAAAATTACCTCGTTGCTCTGGGGATCACAATAAATGGGGAAGCTTCCACACCCCTGAGGCTCAGCCACCAGCTGGAAAATAAGAAAGATGAACTGATTCACTTTCAGGTCCCTCCCAGAAGGTCAGATCTGAATGTCTGGAATCTATGATGGAAAATATAGCAACAGGGCTGTGCTATCATGACTCACCACCAGTTGGATGTAAGAGAGGAAGGAGAAAGGTCTTTAAAGTTGTTCTAGAACACAGACCTGGGTTCAAATCTTAAATTTTTCTGGTTCCTAACAATTTATACTTAGACAAGTCACGTAATTTTTGATTGGAGCGCCCCATGTTTCCCATCTGTTAAAAGATTACATTAGCTCCCAAAGGTTTTGGTACTTAACCTCTGTCCTCCATATATGCATCGATATACACAACAGACATTTAAAGTGCATTCTTTGTGTCCAGCACTGGGCTAGGTTCTAGAAATTGAAAAATGAGGAAGCCATCGACTCTGTCCTTAAGACACCTAGCCTAGTGGGAGCAACACACAAAGACAGAGGTTAAATAACACAGGGTGATAACAATCATGTGCAAGATGCTTTGGGAGCACAGAGCAGGTGCACCTAACTCACCAACCCAGCCTGTGGGGATGCAGAGAATGATTGCAGTTATGGGGATATCTGAGCTGAGTCTTGAAGGACAAGTAGGCATTGGCCAGGCAAAGGGGAGGTGTGCAGAGTTTCCAGTCCACTGGAGAAGCCCTGTCCTAAGACACTGAGAGAAGGTGGCTTGCTTTTGGGGAGCAGTCTTACATCATGTTTGGATCTCAGCATGATTGGCGAGGCTGGAGAGGCAGGATTGGGGGAGGTTAGGGAGGACCGCAAGGGCCGTTCTAAGGCTTGGCTTTACTCTAGGACAATGGGAAGCCAGTGATACTGTGAGGCGTAATGTGGACAGACTGGCAAGTTTTCAGAATCTCTCTGGCTGCAGGTGGAGTTGTTTTGGGGATAGGCCAGGCTGGAGCCTTAAAGGCCCATCAGAAGGCTGGAAATGCTAGTTACTCCTCTTGCCCCAGGAAAGCTGGGACTGTACAAACTTAGCCAACATCCTGCAGTGTGGACCAGAGCTGCTCCTCGGCACAATTGTGAGGCAGGGAATATCTTTGGGCTCCCCCCTCTCTGCTCCTCCTTCCATTTTTCTCTTTGTTCCTCCTCAGCTGCCTGATTTTCCCTTGTTGCCCTTGACCCTCCTTGCAGCAACATTTCTGATAAATTAACTTGCACTTAGCGTCCGTTATTTAATTCATTGCCCCTCTTAGAGGAATTTCTATGTTAAAAGAGAAACATAGGGCGAGGGCAATGTTTACCAATGAGAGAGAGATCTCTAATAGCAGTCATTTCAGGAATCAGCGGAGTGTGGATGGGTAGCGGGGATTAGACCATGAGGGCTTCCCACCCCCCAACACAGATCACATGGTGGAGGCTGACTCCTGCTGCTCTGAGACAGCCTGCTGGGATTAGGTCTCTGCCACCAAATGCAGACAAGGTCTGGCCAGTGGGAATGGGACAGCCTGACCTCTGCCTAAAGGACGCGGTGCTCACTCACAAGGTCTAGAAGCAGGAGACTGTGTGTGGCTGTACACACATGCACGTGTAAGCATGCTTGCCTGCCTCTGTGTCTGGTGGTGAGAGACCCTGTGTACAGTGTGACCCTGTGTGGTCTCTCCGCTACCTGGAGGGAGTGATACTTTTTCATCCTGTGGCTTGTGGCCAGCTCCTCGACAACCCCTCGACACTCAGTCACTTCCAATCATGCTCTTATCTCACACCTGATTTATGACAGTTTCCCATAGTCACCCTTCCTAGAGAGCCCTCTCACCCAGAGCAAGAGAAGGAAAGAAAGGTAGAAAGGTTGTGTCCCCATTGCCTCATAACCCTCAGACCTGTGCCATTGGGGGAAGATTTGAGGAAGGCCTATACTTCTGGGGCAGAGGGAGCCTGGGAAGGAATGGGGATGTGGATTGTCCTCACTTTGACTAAAACATGGGAACTAAGCATCTGCAGGGCCTGTCCCCAATGCCTAGTAATTCCTGAATTTTGAAGTGGAGTCTGGAAGGCAGGGGGACTGGAGAAGTGAAAGGTTCAGAAAGCCAGGGCCTTCCATCTGCTGTGGGTGGGGTGAGTGAAGGGGGTCCCTGATGAACACAGAGCCCAGGCGGAATATCCCACAAAGTGTTGAGTGATTCTCAAGCTTCAGTGTGCAAGCGAAGCACCTGGGATCTTGTGACAACGCAGATTCTGATGCAGCAGCAGGTCTGGGGTGGGGCCTGAGAGTCTGCATTTCCTACAAGCTCCCACATCTTGCCAATATTGTGAGACACAGCCCGTACTTTGAGTGGCAAGGGTGTAGACTGTACGGCATTAATCTATTTTCAAAGATTTAGAGGATGCTCAGGGGCTGCTGAGCAGACAAGTTCTTCCCACTACTCCATCTTCCCACAACAAGGAACCTCCAAAGGATGCCATATTCCAAGGGATGGAAACCACAGGAGAGAACCTGTAAGAAGAGCTGGAAATGTGGTCATTTCCAAAGAGCAACGTTAGGTATAATCAACGGCATTGCAGAAGTACCACTACTTTTGGCAATCCAAGAACATTTTATGCTCTGCTTTAAATAATACTGGAATGCAGCAAAAGCCAGTCCAAATGCCAGCAAAATGCCTGCCAACAGATCCCATTATCATGACTACCATCACCCCCACCGGGTCGGCATCTCTTTTAAAGAAGCGTTTCCTGTGAGCTTCCTACTAAACTGTCTTGGGCAGATTCTGTTAGCCCTATGGTCATAGGGCTGTGGAGACACAAGGACAGAGGTGGAGGAGTAACTCCTAGCAGTTCAGCTCCTTCCAGTATGCTATTGCCTTTGTAAGAATTTACGTTTGGGTGGAATGGTCCAGAAGGCAATGGACATTTTCCCAATTGCTTGTAGGGCAAAGTTTTCTTTAACACTAACTGCAGTGTTTTTCCTCCCAGCTCTAACTCATTGTACAGCTTCCATATCTGTCAGCTCCTTTAATCTTTGTGCCAGATCTGTGAGCTGGGCAGGGCAGATGTCATTACCTGCTTTTTCTCAAGTGAGAAAACTAAAGCTCAGAAAGCTGGCGTCTCAGAATGCCATGACCGTGTCTCCCAACTCAACCCAATGCTTTGGCCAAACACCAGTTCTCACACATTTTGTATTTTCCCAGGGTGGAAATGACCCTTGGAATCCCAGACAGGCGGCCGGGTATCCTGGGTCATTGTCTATTCTGGTTTGTAAAAGTTATCTAAATCAAGATCATCCAAGACATGGAAGCAAGGGGGAAGGAAATTTGGCAGCAATCCCCAGTTCTACCATCTCTATTTATTAACGTTAATTCTAGCAAAGAACTTCATAAAATATGTATTTATGTTGCTCTGCTTTCTTTTCATAGGGTCCCTGCATTGTCTTAGAGCCAGTATCAGCAAAGAATTCCCTGGCCAAATCTGGGTCTGGAGAGCAGTGGAGCTGAAGTGACAACTTATGACCACTAGAGGGACCCCAGGCACCAGCTACAATTTTTTGGCAGCAATTGGTGTCTGGAATGGTACCCATCTCTTGGAAAAATTCAGGTCAGGTGCATATCTGGCTAAAAATCCCTTCATTGTTCTACAAAACAGGTTGAGAAGAGACCAAAGTATCCAAGCTCTGAACCAGAGGACTTGAATTTGAGAATCCCAGCAAAGAGATTAAAATCATCACAAGTGGGACCCAGGCACCAGAATCAAAGAATATGCATTTTAGCCTAGCTTTTTCATTTAACATGTTATAAGGTTTTCAGAGTCTTCTAGTCTAAACTATTCTGATTCAGAATATCCTGAATTGAGTCAAGGACTATTGGATATCTGTCCACAGGCGATTCTGATGCACTGCCAATTTGGGAAAAAGCTGCTGGACTGGTCCTGGCTCTATCCCAATGCATGGAATGTCCTTCTACTACATTCTGACGATTTATTACCATCCAGCCTCAGCTTGAGTCCTTTCTGTAACTATGAACTCACGGCTCAAATTAGTTCTATCCTCTCATGCTCCTTCCATGGCACCAGTTCTTTTCTCTTATAACAGCATTTGTAATTTATTGTGTTCAGTGTCTAATCTCTGCCTCTCATATTTGTCTCTAAACAAGGGCAACACTGTCATCTGACATGTTCACCACTGTAAAACAAGAACACAGAGCAGTGTAGAACCCGTAGTGTGTGTGTGTGTTTGCATTAACAGCAATGCTACAGCCCATCCCTGCCGTCTGTAATCTGATTGTGGGAAGCCTTTCCTAACATTGAGTCAAGATCAATCTGTTAATTCTTTCCATCTGGTGTTTCTAGTTCTAAAGCTACAGCTACCTACATGTCTAATGCTCCTTTCATAGGACAACTCTTCAGTTATATAAAGAGAGCTGTATATTTTCTACATTTTTCTAGCGTCAGTGTCTCACTTCCACTCCTGTAGCCCCTCCTTATAGAAGGAGCATGGTCTCTAGATTTTCATCATTTTGACCATCCTCTTCTAAGAGCTCTAATTTGTTAGTGGCCCTTTCAACTTGTGGCTCCCAGAGCTGAGCCCCCTATTCCAAAAATGGCCTGTCTAGGCAGGAGAGAGTGGTGTAGTGCCCTCCCTTGTCCTGTACACTGTGTCTCTTAATGCAGCTTGAGTCTGCATTAGCTTTTTGGCTGCCACACACACCACTGAATCATCTTTAGCCTGTGGCCAAGTGAAACCTCTAAGTCGTTTTTTTTTAATAAGAACTTCTGTTGAGCCAGGTCTCTTCCATCCTGTTTTTGTGCAATTGATTTTTTAAAACACAGGTTTTGCCTTAATCTCTATTAAAGTTTATTTAATTTCTGCATTTTTACTATCCCAGTGACCTTCCCTCCAATTTTCTCCTTTCACACTCCCAGAGCTTTCCATGGAGCTCCCTCTGTCAATCAACCAAGAATATGAAGTGAGCAGCCCTGTTTTGGGGCTTGAAGGAGGGGACGTGGAGGAGGAGAAACACAGTCATGTTTTTGGAAGCTTCCAGGCTGATGGCAGAGACAGGACACTTCTTCCTCACCTCTTTCTCGGGTCACAGACAGAAAGGGGCCAACTAATTTGTAAAGAGCTTTCTTCTCCAATGTTCCACACCCATTCCCTTTCCTCTGGGTAATTGGCCTTCAATGTATTTGCTTCCGGAATCCAACACACTGACCTTGTAAGAGTGTATAAGGGAAAATGCCCTTCATTCTTGTATCTTCTCTGCATTTGTACATAAAGAATATTCCTGGATGTGACAAGGAGGCAAGACCAGCCACTGACTAGTGGCTTTGTGATTCGCTGAGGAGCTTTAGCTGTGAAATAGAGGCCTGGACTGAGAAGTCTAGGTGATTGAAGGCCTTGTGGATTTTCTGTGTGTCCAGGGATCCAAATATGTTCAGGGTTATTCAGGAAATCCTGAGAACCAAGGAAGGAAGGGAACCAGATGGGTCCAGGGAGATGCTGATGTCTGGAATTGTGTCTGATTCATTTCTGTGTCTTCGGGTACTTCTCACAGTGTCTTGAACTTGGTAGGCACTCAATACATCCTTTAAATGAAATGAGTTATACACGTCTATGTCCCTTAAAGGGTTAACCTGACCAAATGCCCAGAACTACAAAGAGATAAATGCCTCTGTAGTGGGGCTACAGAGGCCAGAAAGTGAAAGAACGAAGCAGAGTTTAGAAGCTGGGAAGGGCTAAGGGGCACTAAATGGGACCTAAAGAAGGGGGGAGGGGAAACTGATGAGAAAAAATAATCAACAGGGAGACAGAAATGACTTTTAGGTCCAAGAAGGGTGTGGCTTTCTCCCTGAGTGTGATGAAATCTGTGGAGGTAGCTGGACTCCGAATTTGATTCTGAGCCGATGGAAGACTGTGTCCTAGAATTCTGGGCAAGTCTCCTGGGACTCACTTTTCCTCAAGCAAAGATGAAAAATGACAGCCCTTCCCAGCTCTCTCCTTCTGTCCAAAGCCCGCAGTGTCCCAGAGGAAAGAAAGCATTGCTCCTCCGATGGGCAGCTCACAAACTGAGCTGAAGGCCCCCAGCTCCAGTCGGCTAAAGGTTGAGCCAGAAAACAGGTTCACAGGCCAAAAATCATGTATTGACAGTCCTCCTGTCTCCTCAGCCCCTAGAGGACTGCATGGCGTGGGAGAGATACCCAGGAGGACTAAGGGAGAGAAGGTACATTCTCTGGAGGGTATTCTGCACTAATTCTTTGCTTACCTGTTACTCTTCCCCACGAGACTGTAAACCCTCCAAGGTGGGGCACCCACTTTATTCATACAAAATTAATTAATTCACATATTTAGCACATGTTTACTGAGCTCTGACTATGTTCCAGTCACAAAAGAGAAAAAGTTCCTGCTCTCTTGGCAATTTGTTTTCTAGTGGTGGGAAGAGGTTAGATGAGCAATGAACTGGTAAGCAAACAGATGAAGAAACAAGACAATGTTGGGGCAGGCCCCATGGCATAGAGGTTAAGTTTTGCCTGCTCCACTTTGGAGGTCCAGGTTCCTGGGTTTGGATCCCAGCTGTGGACTTACACCACTTGTCAGCTATGCTGTGGTGGGGACCCACATACAAAACACAGGAAGATTGGCACAGACTTTAGCTCAGAGTTAGTCTTCCTCAATCAAAAAAAAAAAAAAAAAAGAGGAAGATTGGCAACAGATGTTAGCTCAGGGCTAATCTTCCTCAGCAAAAAAAGAAAAAAGAAAAGAAATAAGACAATTGTCATTGTGTGATAAGTCCTACACTGGAGACATCCCAGGTGAATTGCTGGAGAATTATTTGGTGCATAGGGTGGCCGGGGGCTACATCCTCTTGCATGTCAGGGAAGGTCAGACTTGGAGGAGGTGATATTTGCATTGAGATCCCAAGTATGGGAAGAGCCAGTCATGGAAAGAGCATTCCAGTCAGAAGAGATGTCAAGGACGAAGACTCTTAGAGTGGAAATGGGATTTGCCCATTCAAAGAATGGAAAATTCTTTAGGCCACAGTGCCTCAAGCTTAGTGAGCAAGGGGCAGACAAAGCCACCATCTGATTGTAGAAGTCTTGTTAGGCAGAGTGAAAGCATTTAACTCCAAGTGCAGTCAGGAAGAACTAAATGCCAAAGTTGGAGTGTAATATTATATTTTCCTAAAGGGACACTTCATAACTTTCATCAGATTTTCCAGGAGATTTATGATCCCCACTACCCCAAAGGTTAACAATACCCGGTTTGGAGGGAGAAGACAGGGCCCAGGCCCAGGAGCCACACACAGTGTATTCTTCCAGGACACAGAGAACCACTCAGGAAAAATGTACAAACAATAATCCCTGAGAAGGAAGGGACATTATCTGCGAAATCTTAGGAAGGAGGCAACTTTAAGAGCCTCTCAAACGTGGTAGGAACATAAACAGAAAGGTGGGCAGAAATGTCACGATGGGGAAGTTGGGGTTCTCATGCTGGAAACCAAGTCGGCAAACAACCGGACGATGAATTAGAGATGTTTGAGAATAACAAGGGCTTCTTCCTTTCATTTACACAAGTGTGTCTAAGCAGTTTCCTAAATTTGTGTGAAATAAAGATGTCTGAAATCCCCTAAAGCTATGCCTCCAAATTCCCCTAAACCAATTTTTCAAGGGACTCTCTTTCCTGGAAATTCCTCCCTCCCTACACAATAGCTACAGGAAAGAAGAAAGATAACACGCATTTTTGCTGAACTGATTTCTAAATTCCCCGCACCTCCTGCCTACCCCACATCTCTCCTTCCCAATCCACCTAGAAGATATGTGGAGATGATTTGGAAGGACTTGGACTTGTTAATTAACCTAAACAGTCACATTCATCTGCAAGGTGCATTATTGTTAATTAAAACTGCTATTCTCCTTGTGCCCAGACGGCGGGCTGCTGTTGTCAGAATAATTAGATAGCATACGATGGTTTTCATGCAAATCCCTGGCAATTAGAGTTGGCGATGAACTGGGTTTGAAATCCCAGTGAAGTTCTCAATCAGAATTCCTCTGAGGGTGGCTTCTGGAGGAAGGTGATGATGGGGTAGGGGTGGGGAGATAGGGAAATAGGGTGGATAAAAGGGTCTGAGGACCAGGTATTTGTTTGCTAAGTCCTCTGGGAGAGGCCCCAGCCTGAAATAAATGAACCATGGACATCAATGTGATCTTCAATCTTCCCTTAAGATGTAAGTCTCTCTCCTTAAAGAAGCAATGCAGACTGACCTTCCCCAGGGTGTTCTGTGCTCCCTGGAGCTTGCCTCCCTGGCTCTCATCTTTCTGAGAGGATTTTTTCTTTAGCCAGGAGACCCAATAACTCATACACAGTAAAGTCCCTGCCAACCCTAGGATTAAATTCTTAAGGGTTCTAAGGAAACAAGATTTGTATTCCTGAAAGGTTGCAGAAAAGATGCTAGATTCAGATGAATTTTGGAGTGGATGGAGGCATGTAGTGGGTCAAATGGACTAGGGTAACAGGATCCCAAGGAAAGCCTTAAAGAAATGGCTGAGGTCAGGGTTAGACTTACAGAAGAACTTACAGATAACACGGGAAAGGCAGGCCATTGAAGGAACTGGGGCAAAGCGGCAAGGATGGAATGGGAGGAGATAACGGTGGGGAGGTGTCTCCAACCCACTCTGACCTCTTATCAGCTGCTGCCTCTGCCTTTCCTTTGTGAGAGATGTGCTAGCTGTGGAGATTTCTGGGGATCTCTCCAACTAGACTGAGCAAGGAGGGATTTCTATCTAGAGGCACACGTTGGGGGGTAGATAAGACAACCCCAGTAGTCTTAAATTAAGCCTTCCTTGCATCAGGTTGCCACTGGAAGATTCAGGAAGTGGAATACACCCTCTCATCCCCCACAACCAGGTCAGCCTCCGAATCCAGTACCTTGTAAGGGAGTTGGGTAATGCCTGGTCGGACTGAAAGAGTGGTCAGGGGCTGGAGCGGGAAGTATGAGAGGAGGCTGAAAAGAGAATAAGAGAAAAAGAAAACACTGGGACGCATTCATGAACTGTGTTTGGAGACCTTAGCATAATTTAGGTTCACAAATTGTCTCTTTTTTCTTCATTTTTTCTCCCTTCCTTTCTGTTTCACAATGTCTCCCGCATCTCAATCGGTCCCTAAATCCTGTCTTTCACTTTAGGATGCACCAATCAGCAGCTAACCTGGTGGTTGCTAGGAGACAAGAGGTGGGGGATTTCGAGGCTTTGTCACCGGGCCCACCCAGGAAAATTCCTGGAGACTTTCACACTGCCTGCCTAGGATGCTCTAACCCATCTCTGCTCCTCTCCTGCACTCTCCTATTTATCTCCAAGCCCAAAGAGTCAAGCAGAAACAGTATAGGGGAGAGACCAGGGAAAGCACATCTTTGAAGAATGGAAAGACCATATCTGGATTCAGGCAGGTGTAAAGTACCCTCTCAAGTTTCCCCAACTTTGGATTGAGTTGGACAGAGGAACTCACTTTTTTGTGTGTGGCATCTTGGGTAGAGGGTAAATTCGTTGGTGGCATAGAAGTTGTTCTCCTTATGAAGAGGGGCTTCTTCATTGTCCTTCCAATCATCACCTAAACTTGGATGTGCGGGGTTGAGAAAAAGCCTCCAAGATCATGATTAAGCAGCCAGAAAATCAGGGGGAAGAGGTACCCGGGGCATAGGGGTATAGCGTGGAAGGTGGAAGGAAAGATTTGTGTGGGAAAGAACGGTTTATTTCAAGAGCTGAAAGGGCTTTGAAAGGGAAAGTTGGGGGATTCTAAGCAGAAGATGAATCAGATCAGGCCCCTTCCTTTTAAGTTTCTCACACTTCACAACTTTTGATTTTTAGTTCTCTCTACACATCCTACACAGAAAAATCTAGGCACAAAGACTGGGGTAAAGAAAACTCATTCGGGTAAGGAGTGAGTCATAAATCCTGATTCCATATCCCCGAGAACAAGGATGGAGAGCAAAATGAAGTGGAGGGAGGGGCCTGAGAGAGGTCAGAGCACATGCACAGGTGTGTGCAGTTCAGACACTGACGGAGAGGCAAGCACACATAGACATATGTTATTATATGCTTGCGTCTAACGTGGATATGGTTCCAACAGATGGAGACAGACAGATGTACACGCGCATGCGCACTCACACACACACACACACACACACACACACACACACCCCCACAGGGATTAGGGTCATGCTCAGCAATAAACCTTGGAGAGATGACTCCTAGGAAGTGGCTTTTAGAATTATCTTGGTATGTTCCCTGGACTAAGTAAGTTCTCCCGGGATGCTTCTCTCCACCTTCCCCACTACCCTCCTGATCTCTAAACAGACCCAACAAGTGTCAGGGAGATAGAAGGCAGAGAAGAAGGCTGGACAGGCCCGACACGGAGGGGGAGTCATGCTCTGTGCTCATCTTCACTCTTCTCTGTTTTTCTCTCTCCAGTTTCTATTCGTATTTCATTTGCTCTCTGCAGCAGATTCTCGTCTTCTCTACCTGCTAAGCCATCTCTTCTAGTTTTTTTAGGCTTCGCTGCTCACCTCATACTCTGGTCTTCTTTCTTTTCTCCCTTGAGATGGCAGTAATCCCACACCTCAAGAGAACATCTGTGTGCCCTGAGGATGTTTGTAGGTCATTCACATTCTCCCCAGGCCAGCTAGAGAAACAGACGCTGGCAGGAAAGTCTGGTGTGAAATCTCTCTCTCTATTCCCCTTCCTCTCTTCTACATCCCTAGACAAAATAAGAAACCACCAGCTTCATAAAAGCAGTGTAGACTTTAATTCAGGTTGACAGGCGGGAGGAGAGCAAGGATTTGTCTCTAAGGTTGTCCGGATGAGAAGACTGTCTTGCCGAGAGAGGCAGGGAGGGTGAGGCAGTGCGAGTGGCCTGGTAGCAGAACAGGGCTAGGAGCAGGGGTGTGGCCACACAGTGTAATATTGCCAGGGCATCTGTCAGTTGCAGCAGCAGGTCCATGGCCTGCTGGGCCAGACATGTTGACAGTTTCAAGGACTTGGACCTCACCAGGAAGTCTAATCCCAGAAATAGCCCATGGGGCCACCAGAAAATGAACCAGACCCACAGGACATCAACCCAGGGACATGGTCCCCTGCCCAATGCCTTCTTCAGCCCCTTAGCTCCCAACAAACCCAGTGGCAACAAGAAGAAGATGGCAAAACAGGCTGCAGTGTGTATGGCCAGCAAAACCCCCTGGCCCCTGCTGAATGTCAGAGTGCAGAGTCCTTGGGGAAGTTCATGGTCTAGGACAGGCAGCCCCAATAGGACAGACACTCCCCAGACACCCACAGTGAGCCCCAGGGTGAGGCCTGGGACTTGGCCTGCACTCAGTTTGGGGCCCAGACAGGCACGGCACGCGATCAGCAGAGCCAGGGCAAAGGCTGAGCCATACCAGACCAAGTGGGCCAGGTGGCACAGGTGGATGCTGTAGACCCCTGTTAGCCCTGGTGCCACAATGGGCACCATGAGGCTGAAGAGGGCACTGCCCACAGCCAGCTGTACCAGGATAGGCCGGTCAGGGCAGAGCTGCCAGCGGAAGAGAGGTTTGAGAAGTGCGAAGAGGACAGCTGCACTGGTTAGGATGCCCAGGACACTGGCGAGGATGAAGAAGGGCAGCGAGGAGTCGTCGAGCAGGTTACAGGAGTGGCAGGGGGCTGCTGCTTCCATGTCGGTGCTGTTATAGTCCATATCATACGACTCATTAAACTCACTCCATAACTCGTCTCCCAAGTCCGACATACTAAAGTTCTCATCAGGCACCAGCTGGACACCCTGAGAGGGGCAATCAGAGCATCTAGTTACCCCATTGAAGAGTCTCCCGGGAACTGAGGGCAAGCAGCGGGGGAGAAGGACAGAGGGAAAGCGGGAGCTGGAGGAGTTGGATGCAGTGGGGATGGTGGAAAGGACAATGCAGGGAGACTCAGGGGCCTGTGGAGGAAGAAAGAGCCATGGAGAAGCAAGTGCAGGGGTAGTGGGGTAGTGGACAGGACTGGAGAGCAGGGAAAGTCCGGGGAGGTGACAAGGATATGGATGGAACTGACTGAAAGGCAAATGAGGAGGAAAATAATGGGGGACCTCAGAGACTGGGATAAGAGGGAGAGAAAGGAAAAACAAGGGAAAGGATGAGAGACGAGGAGAGAAGGAAAGGTGTCTAAAAACCCGAGGGGCAGACCGAGGGGCTAAAATGTTGGGGCTGTGGGCTCCGTCCCAGACTCACCCGGTGCACACAGTTCCCCATGGCACTGCTGGGCGCAGGGCAGGCAGAGAAGGGCAGGGACCGTTCTGTCAGTGGCTGTGGTTCCAAGATAAGTGCTGTGGACTAATGAAGGCCAACAATTCTGGGCAGGGCCAAGGGCAGGCGGTGGGGCCATTCAGGAAGCCTCTACCCTACGCCCACTGCCTGCCCAAGCCTCAGGCCCACAGGGGTCACTGGCAGGCTTCCTGTTTTGTTTGGATTCCTCTGGTGGGGACCTGCACTCGAAAAAGGAAGAAGGTGGCGACTAGATAGTGGGTATTTTCCCGAAGATGGAAAGGGAGTCTGAGAAACCAGAGGATTTCCCAGCAAGAAAGGATTCTTCAAGCACAAGGAAGGAAGAGGGGGCCAGGGGTGAAGTGTGAAACAGAGATAAGAGACATGCTAGGAAAGTGAAGGGAACGGGCAGCTGATGACTCTCGCTGCTGTTCCTCCATTACCTTGAACTTGATCCAAGGAAAGATGGTTCAAAAGTGATGTGTTTGTGGGATGGGGTGTCAGTGGTGGTCGTGGTTGGATCCAAGTGATAATGACAACCTGAGTCGTGTGTGTGTGGGCGGGGCTTTTTGTGTGTGGGTCTGTGTATACGAATGGACTTATCTGTGTTTGTGGCTGTGTTGTGTATCGTGTGCACATATCTGAGTGCTAGGCATTAGGCAGGTGTCTGGGTATGTGTCCTGCTAGCTCCAGTTCAGGGTGTTTCAGTGTGAGAGGAGGGAGGGTTGGGGGCCCGCTGTCAAGGCTGCGTAATGAAGCTCCTTCAGGGAGCGATTGGGCATTTGTCTAGCCACCTATGGGCGCAGTGAACGCAGCTTCCATACCAAGCAGAACACATGGTCTGACAAATTAAAGTAGGCTCTCAGGGACAATGCGACAGCATATTTTAAAATGGGACTGTTGTCTATGGAGTAATCCTTATTCATATTTCTGTTGGGGGACATAAAGGCTCCAGAACTGCTACATTGGCCTGGCATGTTAGCAATATGTAAAGTTTCGTATGAGGGGGAGAGCTTCTATTTCTCTCCATCCTGCAGAGAGAAGGGGCTTCTACCCTGCAGGCGGATCCCCCTAAGCCGACACCTCTGCTCTTCAGTAGCCCCTTCTCCACCCCACCCACCCCCACTGCTTTCGCATGATCTCTCCTGTTTCATCCCCACCCCTGCATCTTGTTTCCTCTGTTGGGGCAACAGCCTGGACATTGGGAGGAGTGAGTCATGGAGTGTCCAAGTCAGAATGATGAGATAGAGATGGCTGCTTAGGTGACACTATTTCATTTCTCCAAGAAAGCATGGGATGTTTTAACTCCAATTCTGCCAAGTAGCTCTTTCCCATCACACAGGGGCACCTGGAGGTAGAGCAGGAAGCAAAGATGCAAAAGGATGGGTACCTTACAGAGACTGTCTGCTTTTTTTTTCCAGGACACTAGCTCCAGTGTCAAGTTCAACATGAAGGGGGTTAGAAAGTGACTTTGGGGAGGGTCCTGTGAAGCTGTCCTGGAGTGGTGTTGGCTGTGTCTCCAGCTTCATCTGCATTCTCTCCAGCGCTGCCTGACAGAGGGCAGTGGGGAGTAATAAGATGTCCTCCCACCCCCAAACACTCTGGAAAGCAAGAACCCAGCCAAAGGGGGTGAACACACTTCTCTCCCTTTGAGAACTGTATTGTTTCCATACAGAGATGCCCTTGGGAGAGCGGCATGGCAAGGCACACATCGTCCCTGGAGGTACCAGGCACAGGGGAGACCAGCAGAGCAGCCCTTACACACACACGTCCCAACAGGAGCAAGAGCGGCAAGAAGGAGGCAGCCGAGCGACACGGATAATCCAGATATATTGAGGGTGGCCCCTCTGAGATTAGCACAGGAGAGTTAGAAAGATTATAAAGATACACGATCCCCTCCCTGCTCCCTTCCCTCCCCCACAGACAGACACACACAGCACAACAGGCCCTCTCCCCCCGCCCCCCGTACAAATATGGCTTCTGTGTAATATGGACAGAGTGGTTCAGCTCAAAGAGGAAAAGTCATTTTCCCAAAAGCGGGTGCTGGGAGATGGAGCTGACAGGCCTGAGGCCCTAGGCTGCCTTACTTTTATAAGAGGAGGGGGCCCTGGCTTAGGTGAGGGGCTGCCTGTGGTGCCCAGGGCCCTAACCATCGGCTGGAAGATTCAAAACGGTATTACCTGAACTGAAGGGGTGGGCAGACCTGCTGGATGCAGCTGCCCCCATTTTGCACGCCCCTGGGTTGTCAGAGCAGGAAGGACATGCTGGAGGAGGGGGAGAGCGGTGCCAAGGGGCATCTGGGTCTGAGGCAGGGCGGCCGGCTGGGACAGGGAGGGTGAGCAACCTCATCTCCACGGAAACCAGCTTGGCCATGAAGGAAGACAGAAAATCAAAAGCAGGAGTGGAGATGGGAAGGAGACTGGAGGTTTCACCCCCAGCTCTCAAAGCACTCGGTACAGACTATGGGAAAAAGAAGTGACAGTGGTCATTCCAGGGTCAGTGCCAGGGAGAGGCCTGAGGGGTGCATAGCAAAGGCTGTGGCACTGACTCCATGGCTCCGAGAAGGGAAATGGAAGCAGGGGTTGAATGCTCTGTGTTTTAGGGAGAGACAAGATGGACAACTGAACAAAAACACATCCTGGGACTGTTTTCTCCACGACAGATGGGTATTGTGGGGGGGGGCATGGAAAATACCAGGATGGAGCAAGATCCCAGGTGAGGTGCAAAGCCTGACCAGGAATCCTCCGCTCCCAAAGCCCTTCTTTACGTGTCCCACAGCCCACCCACCTGCCCAGGACCCCCTCTCTGTCTCTCACTCGCACACACATAGCCACACAGACACACAGACACACACACAGACACACACATCCACATGCTCACGGAGTTCACATTATTCCCTTCGTTTGGGCAGGAAACAGCTCAGTGCAGTGAAGCTCCTTTTAGTATTTTTGTTGTTATGTCTGCCTGGCTGCTGAGGGAGGGAGGAAGGACTAAGGCTTAGGGAACAGGAAGGGGCACAGGAGGGCACAAGACGAGGAGGGGTAGTTGCTGAGCAATGCCATAGGAGGAATGGTTGCCGTGCAACAGTCCAAGGTTTGGGCGAGAGTGAGCGGCCCCTCAGCAGGGGGAAGCAGATGCAGTTCAGGCCCCCCTGAGCAGCGCCTCTCCCACAGCTGCTGGAGCAAGGAGGGGCAGCCTTGCTCTGCTATCCCCCAAGGGCGGTTCCTGGAAAACAGCCTGGCTTCACTCATTGGGGTGGGGCAGGGGGTACACGGGGCCATCTCTGCCATCCTTCCTCTCCAAATCTACCCCTCCCTGCAGGGACCCGTGTCCTCCCCATGTTGCAGCCCCGGGGCCCTGCGTGGTGCACGCCATCTGCAGGTCACATCTCTTAGAGGACCCCCATTCACTCCTTTCCCATTGTGTGGAACAGAGGTGTCAGGGTGGCACTCGCTTCTCTGTCCATAGCTTGAGGTGTGTGACTAGCAGAGGAAAAGCCACCTCCAGCGCCTGCTCACAACCTCCCCATTCCTGGAGAAGTTGGGGAGCCCTCTGTTGTAGAGAATGGAGGGCTGGTGAGGGGCCCCCTACCAAACCAGCCCTGCTCCTTTCCTGTCTTCACCCCTCCACCTTCATCCTCCTCCCAACACTCCAGGTTTTTTGCTTTTCTCACCCCCGTGCCCCTGCCCCTCCAGCCTGGAGACAGATTTGATTTGGGATTGTTACAAAAATAATAGTAACCCAAACGTAGAGAAGCCACGGAAAGGGCTGAGGGCAACCCTCCCTCCCCCCCGCCCTCCTCCCTCCCCATTCCAAACCGAGTACAAAACCGCACCCAAAGCAGACATTCTGTACAGGGGGTGGGGGGGCTGGGGAGCAAGCAGGAGGGGCGGCCCTGGGGTCGCTCTGTACAAGTCCGGGTTGGTGATGGCCCCAGCAGTCCCCATGGGGCCCCTAGGGGGCGCAGGAGGTGAGTGGGCACCCCTAGATGAAATATTCCTTCTTGTCGTCCCCACCCGACTGCCCGCCTTCTGCATTGATGATGGCCGTGTCTGCGTCTGGGGCGTCATCAGAGCCTTTCGCCTCGTGCGTCAGGTAGGTTCCTGGGGAGAGATAGAGGCTGCTTCTTTCAGGAGCAGTTTCCAATCCTCTGAAGCCTCCTCTGCCCACTTTCTTACCCACCCCACCCACCCACATCTTGTTCCTGCAATTTTTCTCCTGCCTTGAGCCTTCTTCCTCCCCTCCTGACCTAATTTGTGTCTTGCTGCCAACATCCCTCACCTGACCACACCCCAATGAGTTAATGAATCTTGCCTTTAACCAGAATCTCATCTATAATACAGGCCAAAAAAATGGTGTGTGTGTATGGGTATGTATGTGTGTATGTATGCATGCATGTATCTGTATTGCTTACGTGTGTATGTACGTGTACGTGTATGTGTATTTATGTATGTATGTGTGTGTGTGTGCATGTGTGCGTGTAAGGCGGTGATAGGGAAACCGCTATGTCAGCTTCATGAGAGATGCATGAGCAAATGAAGATCTGGCTAGCATTTGATGGGTCCATGGGGTCTGGCTGCTGGCTAGAAGTAATAACAGAGGGGAGAGTCTGAGAGGCAGCAATGTGAGGAGAGGGTAGAGAGATGGCATGGATATGGGAGAGGAGAGAAAAGAAAAGAGATGGTGTGGGGACAAGGGGTGGATGAGGAGATCAAAGGACAAGGAAAATGCGGCTAAACAGAAAGGAAGAAAGTGCAGGAAGAAACGGGGGGGAGAAGCAGAGTTTGGGCAGTTACACCCTGGAGGCAGAGCAGCCTGGGAGCAGCAGCTGACTGAGTGGGAAGGTTTGCTTTTACTTAGATGATCACCAGCGATCAGGCTCCACTGCGGGGCTTGTGGTGCTCAGTTATCACAGGGTTGTCTGCATTCTTTCTTCTGCAAACGCACCAAGGGGCCGACTGAGTCTCTGGAGGCCCTTCCTGCAGCCGGCTCCTTCCTGCCTGCCCCTGATTGATCTCCCTACCCACTCCCAAGTTCTCCTGATGCTTTCCTCACGCCTCTGACCTTTGTGCCGGATCAAGTAGTGGCCGAGGAAGATGAGTAGGATGAGCAGCAGGAAGACGATGAAAGCCACGATCCCGCCAATGATGGCGTGGTAGGTGCTGGAGGATGAGGGTACCGGACTGGGGTCTGGAGGGGAATGGGGAATGCACAGTTAGATCTGGGAGGAACCCTGATCTTACAGCATTTCTGACCTGGCCATGGGTAATCTTACACAGCAGAGAACATGGACTAACATCAGGAGAATGGAATGGCATCATTCGGCAAAATAGTTATGCCTTATTTTGTACACTAGTTTCTTGTAAAGTGTCTGGAACACAGCAATTATTTAAAAAAAAATTGATGTAGGGGCCAGCCCTGGTGGTGCAAGCAGTTAAGTGCGTGCGCTCCGCTGCGGCGGCCCGAGGTTTGCCGGTTTGGATCCTGGCTGCGCACTGACACGCTGCTTCTCAAGCCATGCTGTGGCAGCGTTCCATATAAAGTGGAGGAAGATGGGCATGGGTGTTAGCCCAGGGCCACTCTTCCTCAGCAAAAAGAGGAGGATTGGCAGATGCTGGCTCAGGGCCGATCTTCCTCACCAAAAAAAATCAAAAACAAAAAAAACTGATGTATTCATGAAAAAATAGATAAATCTGCTCACACTCAACCCTTTAAGGTAAGTTAATGGCATTGAAGCTTGACCTCGGTCAAAGATCACGGCTTTAATGTCTAAGCTTCAAACGTCTATCTACCTGAGATCAGATAGAGAAGGAGCAGTGAAAAACCGATCGAGCGATGAATTAGGCACTTTGACAGCACCTTCTGAAAGATGAGAGGCTGTGACCCCCGTATAAGGAACAGTGTTCCGTCTTGGCAGGGAGTTTAGAGTCCCAGCAAAACCCCAATCCTCTAGCATGTGTCATCAGGGAGGTCTGGGACTCCGTCTTCACTTCCTCAAAAGGTTTGTGGGAACGACAAAGATTGAACTCCTTCCTCCCATGATGGCTGATGTCTCTGCCATGAGATACAGAGAATCTGTCCTCCACAGTAGCATTTACAGAGGATAGATACCCCTAGCAGACTGGGCGATGCATGCCAAGGATGGCACCAGCCATAGGCAGAGTCCCAAATATCTGAGGAGACAGTGCACCAGCCCAGGACACAGTTCTGATGTGTCCAAAATTACACTAGCCGCAGATACGACTCTCCCACCCATGGGAGAGCTACTGTTTTTCCACAGACTCAGTTTGAGTCTTGATGCCTCATTGACTCCTTATATATCTTGTCTTTCGTACCTTATGTCTCCTCAGGCTTGACTAGGCCAGCTTTTTAGTTCCTTGCCTGTCTATGCCTTATTTGAAAAGAAAACACTTATGCTCTGGTTTTTATGCTCTGCTTTGGATGGAGGGAGAGGATGGGGCCGGCGGCTCCATGATATGATGGGGTGGGTGCGATGGTGTAAGTTGGAGGAAGCAGAGTGAGTCTACCCCACTATCTTTCTCCCATGGAGTATGTGAGACACAGTCTACATTAAAAACCAATCCTGGATAATTATTCCAGAGGCTATGGAAATGGAAATTCCTTAGAAAAGCAGAGGTTTCCATAGCCAAAATGACCTCTGGGGTCATCAGTTACAGGTTCCTATCTCTAGGTAGAACTCCACTTAATTTCATTCCAGGCTGGTGGGGGTCAGGACTGCTGAGGATATTTCTGGAAGAAGATGCAGTAACTCATTCTACCACCAGGTGTCAGCACTGGAAGCAGATGCAGTCAAACAGGACTTGGCTTTCTAGCACAGGACAGGGGGGATCAGGAAGAGACCACCCACAAGGGCACAAGACCTTTCTCTCACTGCCAGTCATCATCAGAGTTGGTCTGGAGAGATCTGGGGGCAGACACGGGACTTCAGTGCATTGTCCTGGCTCCTGGCATCCTACAATAGCTTTGTTTGTTGTGCTGAGGCAGCTCCCACATGCTGAGGTCTGCCCTTGGAGTTGGAATCAGCCCATCCAGACACTCTGGTTCTAAGATCTCAGGTCTCTTATCCCTGAGAGGCCTGACTGCTATCCCCTCCCTGCTTTAATGGACTTTCCAAGTAAGGGAGCCTCTTATGTTCCCCTGACAATGCGTTTTCCTATTCTGAGGAAAGGCTTATACGACTTTCAGGCAGGACCCCACTGCTGTTGGGGTCTTCAAAATATCTCCTGCCAACTCTCCATAAAGGGGCCTCTGTGCCAGCCTGTCACTTATCCTGAAGCCGGGTTTTGTGGTCACAGCTTTGGGAAGAACTTCAGAGAAGGAACATCACCTTCTAGAAGATATGGCATCTGAGAAATGATTCTGACTGTCAGCATAGTGCAAGTGTATCTCTATTTTCTGCCTGGATCCAGTATAGTGTGTCCAAGGTCTGCAGAAAAGGAGATGATAGCAGTAGCATGCAAGCCATAGTAGTCACAGGAGAAGTAACTCTGAGAAGAGCCAGTTGCAAAGGGAAATGCCTCTACGGCCACACTTGAGAGGCTCTGGCCTCTGCACACAGAGCTATTATTCTTGTTTCCAGGTGAGTGCAGGGGTTGGGAGATGGTGTCACTTGGGTCACCACTACTAGACACAGGCAGATGAGAACCCACCATTCTCTTGATTTTTCCTTATTACACATTCCAGAGTGCACCTAGAGCCTAAGTCCTCAGGCCCTCCAATGGCGGGCTGCTGTCTCATTAGTCCACTCTCAGGTACAGTCTGGGATGCTCTTAGGAGATAGAAAGACGAGGGTATAAGATGGACAGAGAAGGGGAGCAGGGGGATGCTGGAGGAGGCCAGAGGAGGGCTCACCATGCACATTGAGAATGTAGTAGGCCTTGTAGCTGCCCATGTTGCTGGTGGCTGTGCAGCCATAGGTGCCGCTGTCACTCTTGTTGAGGAAGGGAAAGATCAGGGCACTCTCCTGGGTCATCTTTAGGGGTGGCACACTACCCTCCTTCTCCCATAGGTACTGCTGGGGGCTGTGGAGGCAGAGAAATCAGAAGTGTTCAGGAGAGAGTAGGTCAGGGAGCTAAAGGGAGACAAAAATAACTGGGAGCAGGGAAGTCAAAGAATGTTTGATGAAGGCTCGAGAAGTTATAGGGGCCAGAAACACTGAGCTGCTCAGAGATAGGGGGAGGGTGCTCTCTTGGGGATCGATCTGGGGATGAGGGAGATTTCCTAACTTGTATCTTACTGTAACTTGGTTCCTTATGGGAACCTCAGGTGCCCAGCCAGAGAGTGGCCCCTCCCCACTTCCATTGCTTTGCGGAGAAACCATCAGAGGATCGACGTTGTTAGACAGCGTCAGGGAAAATGAGAGGCTCGGACAGTAGAAAAGGAGATGGGAAGACTCTAGGTGAAGATCACAGTCTGAGAGTATGGAGGGGTTATCAGAGACCAGGAAATGGATCTTCTTACACGGGATTGCCACGGCCCTCACAGTGTAGCAACAGCTTCTGGCCCTCGCGGGGTTTCGGAGGGTCTGGCCTAATCTCCGCTGTCGGTGTGTCTGTGGAGAAGGAAATGGCATCGATGAAAACTCTCACACTGTTTAGGAGATTGTCTCAATCCCAAAACCAGCCAGCTACGCACTACAGCTTCTACCCCTAAATGCCTCAGAAGCCCAAGAGGCTGTGAACAAGACCTTCGTCCCCACCTTTGTGAGCAAAGATCGCTATTGCCACTGAATGTGTGATGGACTTGTTCTGCAACCTCGTGGAGGGAGGATTCCAGAAGTTCTGTCCTTGGTGGAGACCCAAAGGATGTCTTAGAGAGCTGAGAAGGGGGTCACTGGTTCCTCTGTGCCTAGCACACTGCCTAGCACATAAATGGGACTTCATACATATTTTTGACAGAACGGATAAACTTGAACTTGACCATTTATGAGCTCACAACCTCTCAATCCTCTCTGCTCTGCAAGGGAGTGTAAACTGGAAGCACTGCTTGATTGCAATGCTTTGGTGGTCAGACCAAAAATGAAGTGAGAGCTTTGAAACAGCAAGAGATGGGGGCCATATTTTGGCTGCAAAAAGGCACTGACACAATATAGATAGGCCCTGCGAAGGAAGAATGGCATCTGCCACTGACGCCAAAGGGCTGCTTAGGAGGCTGGGTCCAGATGGCCGGGTAGAACAATACAACCAGATGCTGGTTTAGAACAACAGATAAAGAGGCCAAGCTTCCCCTAAGGATAGAGCCAACCTTAACAACCAGTTAATGAACATGTTTCAGTCAAATCAAACAGGACAAAGAGAATCAGGCCAGGTGAGAGAATGGGTGTTCTGGGGCCCCACAGCCATAAAAACCTCTAGCACGGTGCCTGGAGAATAGCATTTGTTGACTGACTGCCGATCACAGTTGGGCCAAAAGGGCCCTGGAGAGTAATTGCCAGATGGTCTGGTACCTAACAGAGAAGTCTTTGAGACTCAGATGGGAGTGCCTTCTTTAGCTCTGGCCAGGGACCGGGCCCAGGGGAAGGAGCCCAGGCCAGGGCCTCACACTCGTAACTAATAATCAGAGAAACACCTTATAGCAATATAGAACTTTGAAGCTTACAAAGTTCTTTCATACATATTGTTTCATTTATCCTCACAAAAATTCAGTGAAGTAAGCAGGAGCCACTAAGAGACGGAATGCTTTGGTGAAAGTTAACATAGTCCGTAAGCAGCGGCACTTGAGCTGGAATTCAGGTTGTCTGCTTCCAGATGGAGAGTCTGCTAAATGGAAAGTGAAGCCACCCCAAACCTACCTCACGTTTAAGTTTCTGCGATGTGTCTAGCAATTGATTTAAATAGCACTGAGGTCAGGCCTGGATCTTCCGTAAGAAAGAGATTAAGTGTTTTAGTTATTTTAGAAGAACACCAGCCTGTAGATAAGTTAGGACAAGAAATGCATTATTTTATCACTCATTATCTTCTACCTTTGTACTTTATTTTCTTTTTCCCTTGGTTTCTCCACTCCGAAAAATTCTTTTTTGAAAATTTCCAAATTTCCTCAGGTGAGGAGGGAAGTTTCCTGTCCGTACTCAAGGCAGATTCCATAGAGGGACGAGGATCCTTGGAAAAGTTAGGAGTAGTGATCATGACAGTGACCATTTCAGGTTAGAATCTCAAGAAAAATCATAGGGCTGGGGCAGATAGGGGAGTACTGTAGAGAAGGATCTGGGAATAACGACGCCAGAGAGGTTGTGTTTTCCTACCACCTATTTTTTCTTGAAATCGCAGTATGTTAGACCCGGAAGAAGCCTTAGTGATCCCCATGTTCATCTTCTCATTTAGCAAATAATCAAGCTCAGTGGGATAAAGTAATTTTCTTAACAACACACAGCTAATAAGTGGTGGAGGGCAGACTAGAACCTGCATCTTCTGACTTCTGATTTGCTACAGTTACGACTACAATTTACAATCTAGGTGCAAAACACTGGCCTAGCCCAGGAGTTGGTACACTTACTTGCTGGGCTGAATCCTGCCAGCTACACGTTTCTGTAAATAAAGTTTTATCAGAACATGGCCATGTTCATTTGTTTACATATTGTCTATGGCTACTTTTCTGCAGCAACAGCAGAGTTAAGTAGTTGAGAGACCATAGGGTCCTCAAAGCCTAAAATGTTTGCTGTTGGACCCTTTACAGACAAAAATTGCTCACCCTGGGCCTAGTCCTGTCACCTCTTGTCTTGTTTTTTTAACCTATTCACTTATCTGTGCCTGTTGTTTCATATACAGTCACTGGCACTTTCCTTTTCCCCACTCCCCATCTCATACCTGATCCTTCTTCACCCACAAGCCCAGGACATACATAATACTTCGATGCGTTGAGAGGTGGATCTGTCAGCTCCCTTTAGAGATTCATGGTTCACAGAGCATATGATGTCTGCCCCGTCATCCTCCCGGGTAACCTGGAATGTCACTGAGCTGCTCACGGTGAAAGTTTTACCGTTGGGATCTTCCTGTATTCGGGTTGGTTCCCCTAGAGTGCAGAAACAGACACATGCACATACACATAGACACAGAGTGAGCTCTAACATACAGATATTGTGTGGGCCCCACTGTAGACATACAGATGGTGAGTCTCAACTTAGACAAACTTAGAAAGTTGTGAAATGGATATGTACACACAAGGAGAATGTAGGCCTTAACACAGATATACACACACACACGTAAGTGTACACAGAATATCTGTCATTTCCCCTTTCTCCTTTTACACCATGCCTTATGTGCATATACAAAGACGTATGGACACGTACCCCTCTGTCTCCCTCTCTCCTCCTTGACCCAGTACCACCTCCTCCCTTTACCCCAAGGTAGGAGGAACTTACCATGGAGGTCTTGGTCACCCTTCCTCCAGGTGAGCTGAGCTGCAGGTTTGCTCCCAGAAGACTGACAGTTCAGGGTGGTTGTCTCCTTTTCCCGTAATGATGACTTGTAGCCACTGATTACGGGTTTCTGTGGGATTCCTGCCATGGAAAGGGGATGGCCAGGATAGGAAGGAGAGGCACCATGAGGTCACACCTCAGCTCTCCCTGCTGAGATGACCTCTCTGGGGTGAGGATACCCAGTTTTATGATGGGTAGAAGACTAGGGAAATCATCTTTCTCTTGGGTCTCCTCCCTGAGGACCAGGAGGGAAGACCTGGGGAAAGGAGGTATGGTAGTGGGAGCTATACCCTACCTGAGACACTATACCCTACAGCACAAATGAGTGGCTACAGAAGTAGTGTGAGGCTCAGGGAAGCAAAAAAGGAAATTGAAATATAGGATCAAGATGAGAGCATGTAAGCAATTGGGATACTCATCTTGGAAATGGTAATCATACATTGCATGCACTTCTCATGTTTCCATCTTACAATCTTGGGAGGTAGGTGGAATAGACATTATCATCCTTCTGTCACAGGTTAGGAAATTCAGGCTCAAAGAGAGTAAGAGATTTGTCCCAGAGCAAACAGTAAGTAGAGAATAAAGGATTAGAATCCAGTATTCTTTGCATTTCATTCCATTACAAAGGAAATACAGGCTGAACTTTCCAAAATGTTTGGAGACTTGCCTGGCTTTAGGGTGCTTCAGGGGCCCACCTAGGGAGATTTGTTAGCAAGGAAGCATGCTGCGGAGACACTGGGGTTTGGGAGCCTCACCAAGCACAGTGACGAGGGACTTGGCTGTTCTCACGGGCATAGTGAAGATGGAGCAGGTGTACTCGCCCTCGTCCGCCAGGGCCACGTTGCTGATGCTGATGCTGAGCTCATGGGGAGTAGATTTAACCAGCTGAATTCGATTATCTCGAAGGGCTGGGGAAATCGGGAGAATCAGAAGCAAAGCTTTTACTGGAACCTTTCATGTTTTATCTTCCAATCCCAGGCCAACTTCTTTGGGAGAAGGGGTCTAGTGTGGTTTGGGGTGGGGGAAAAAACTGCTCCTGGGTTTGAGCAGTCTTTAGGTTATTCAGTCACTTTCCTGGGCCATTGGGCACAGTAGCCTCGGAGAAACTCGGAAAAGTAGGTTTTGGATCTTGTGGGCTTCCTTGTGAGATATATGAGGCAATGCTGACATCAGCTATCTCTTAGGGCTCCTTTGAGGTGAATCACTCCAGGACCCTATAAGACCATGTGTGGCCTAGGTCTTACTGAAGCCATGTAATACTGAAGTTTCTCTTGAATGAGTTGAGAAGCCCATGGCTTGTTGCTTCCTCAAATAGCATACCTTCACATATCTCAGCCTCTGGACTACAGGGACATTTCCCCTCAGGCTCTTCAGTCCCCTTCCTAAGCCCATGGTTCCTAAGGACAGAGATAACTCATGGAACACTACCTCTCTTCTCCCCAAAGTAGAGAGTCTGCTGGGCAGGGTTGGACCACTGCAGGGATGAGTCCTCATGGTCTTTCACTTGGCACTTGAGCACCACGGTGCCACCAGCCACCACTGTCTCGTCCGATGTCCAGGGCTGACTGTCTGCAGGAGTAGAACAGGGTTAATTTCCTGAGGAAGCCCTGGCTCCTCCACCCATTTCTGGGCCAAAGTCCACCTCACCTAATTCAGACCATCCAAGGCCCAAGTGTCTGTCTCGTGGGGGAAGGAATAGAGGTGGTGGAGGGGGAAGGGAAGGGGGGGGCAGACCTTATTTCCTCTTGCTTTGAAAACACAGAAAAACAGTCACTTGCTGAATGAACTGACAGGGCCACAAACATTTAGAGGAATAAAGGCACCCCAAATCTCCACAGACCACTCCACATGTATCTTTTCTGATGAGTTCTACCATTCAGCTTTGAAAACACACATACGCATCTGTGGTTCTAAGTTTCGCCTTCCTGACACCACCTGTGCAGAAGAGCAAGAACAGGAGAAGTGGTTGTGACTAATAATCCTGCAACTAAAAGTGAGGGAAAGGCTGAGTGAGCCCTCGGGTTGTACATTCATTTACACAAGAGGTAGCTATACAACTGCAAAACAAACAAAAAAGATAAAAAGTAAAACTTGAAACATTTTGACATAAACTTTTCAATTCCTCCAACAATAACTTCCCTTCAGTCATCAATTCCCTTAACATATTCCTTTTGGGATTAGTACTACCCGCCTCCCATCACCCAAACCCAAATCACCATCCTGATGTTATTTTAAAGAGTAAAGGATTAAAGTTTTCCCTTCAGTGTGATGGAAATATGTTTTCTAACTCCTCTCCCTAGTCAAGTTACACAAACAAACAAAAAGGAGTAATAAGGTGTCATATGGATGAGCCATTTGAATCCCAAATATGCCTTCCAGTTAGGCCTAGCTGTGAGCCCCTCAGACTGTGTCATTCTTGCTTCCTCCACCCTATATTGGTCCATGTTCCCACAGCATGGATTCTGATTCCCAGTATTGATTCCCTCATCTTCAGGACTGACTTTCTGTGACCCAATAGCACTTACTTCCACAGAACTAAAATAAACAACATCTTCCAGCTCTGAGTCTGAAACTTCCATAAATTTCTTCTATGGTGCTAAATTACTTAACCAGCATTGTTTATCTCTGAATAGGACACCAAGAAACTTATTTCTTACATTCCCTAACTGAGTAATTTAAAACAATCCCCATGCTCCCTACAGCACTGAACTTACCCCTGCCCTGTCTTCTTATTCTTTTCTTTCTTGGTCACCAGAGCTCCATTTTCAAGAAACATACAATGAGCGCTCCTAGCAGAGAAGGGGCCCGGAAGAGGGAAGGTAGTATGTGCTGGAGTTGACACCAAGCACCAGTGCTTCAGGATGGCTGCCTCTGAATTGGAGCACAAAGCCTGGCTGCTAGTTTTAGTGTTTAGAATCACAAAAATTAGACGTGAGGGGGATCTTAGCGATCATGGAATCCAATTCCCTCGATTTACAGATGTAGACAATGAGGCAATGGAGGTGAAGTGATTGCCTAAGATCATTCTACTAATCAGTGATTCTAGTTAGGACTAGAACTCCTTTCTTCTGACTCTCAATGAAGTGTCCTTCTCATTGGAATGCTCCTCAAGTAATCATCTAACTTGAGAATTGGAACTATGATTTTGAGATTAGTGAGCCAGAGACTAAGCTGGCTGAGTAAATTTGGAAGCGATATATTCTGTATATATCTCAACAAAAGACTCGGGAAACCTTTTATTTACTGCTAGGCACATACCAATTTTTGACTTGTAATCCCGTTGTCCCGGTTCCTTTTGAAGAATTCTACCTCGATTGTGTCTTTCCAGAACCTCTTTATTCTGAGTAATACACTCCTCCTGGAATCATTTTATTTTTGGAAAAAGATGTAGGGGATACAGAGGTCTGTGTACTGGAGTAAGGGAAGAAGAAGTAGGTGCCAGAGAAGTTTGTGTGGAACTAAGAACTACAACGTCGGATGGAAGGAGAAAGAGTGCGTGGTAATGAGGGGAGTGAGAACATGGGGTGGAGGTGACATGAGTGGGAGATGATGTGAGGATGGTTGAGGGAACTGAGGGACATTGAGATGAGGGGCCTGGATTCTCACCTTGACTGGCCAGCATGTCAGGGCTGCTCCAGACTGTGGAGCTGATGGCCTCGTCGAGTGGAGCCAGAGTTCCCAGCTCCAAATCCTGCTCCTGCCAGTAGCCTGGGGAGAGAATCTCCATCAAGGATGAGCCCTGCATACATGCTGCTTCAGTTTGGGATCTATACTTTCATTGTTGGGGATGGGGGAGAAGCTAGGCCCCTATGAAAAGCAGGCTCACCAGGATACCTGAGAGAAGGTGGGTTTCTCACAAAGGGGAGAGATTAACCATAGTCCTGAAAAAGGAAGTGAGCTCCTCCTCCGAAAGGGTGAATTAAAGGAGGATGCTAAGTTTATCAGTAGATCATATGTTAGAGCCAAAAGAGATCTTAGAGATCATCCGGTCCAGTTCTCCCACTTCACAGATGGGGACAGTGAAGCCCACAAAGGTTAAAAGTGACTTGATGAAAGTCACTACAGAAAAATGAAAGATAACCAGAATTTTCACTACTTATCCAGGATTCTTTCCGCTACACTGTATTATCTACTAAAATAACAACAGGTTTAATAATTAGAAATTTCACACTTAATCCTTTTAATAAACCTATTAAGTACGCTGGTATTATCACTTCCACTTTGCAGAGTGGAAACAGAATGAAGTGACTTGCCCAAAGTCATACAAAAAGAAGAGCACAGACTGGAAATTAAATGCCCGATTTCAATTCCAATGTTTTATTTATTTCAAGTTAAGACCCCTACCATTGAAGACACAGACAGCAGTTAGGGTTGAAAGTTGCCCCACGTCTTCCCAGATTGTTGCCTTCTATTGGGGGCTTAAATTCTCAAGTTTTCCTCTCCACCCTCAGTCCCACCGCCCACTTGATAGCACTGACTCTACCCCCTCCTCTGGCACAACAAACCCCCAATGCCTGAGTCACTGCCTCCTTCCTAGCAGGTAGCCCCTGAACTCTTTTGTGAATTGCTGGAGAGTGTCAATGGCCTATTTCTCCAACTCAACCTGAAGAGGCGGAGGGACAAAGAAACCGGCCCGCGAATCTTTTCAGGGTCTCCCGCCGTAAGCCCAGAAGTAGCCAATCACGTGCGCAAAACTCAGTGAGGTCATCGGCTGCTGAGCAGAGTCCGGAGCTGCTACACGTCCGCCCCAGAGTCCCGGCAGAACTTGGTCACTCGTCCCAGCGCGCTTGCTGGAGAGCCAGCGCGGATAGGCGAGTAGGAGAGGAAAGAACGAGCAGGGGGCGCTGGGACCGAGGGCCAGGGGAGGAGAGGGGTGCGAGACTAAAAAGAGAAGTGGGACATGGGTTTAGAGTCCGTGGAGAAGAACGGGGACAGGACGAGAGAGAATTACCAAATCAGAAGAAAAGGGGAGAAGGGAGAGGGGAGAGGGAAGGAGAGAGAGGGAGGAAGGAGGGGGAGTCAGAGAGCCCCAGCGTCGTCGGGATACGGCTCTAAGAGATAGCTTCAGAGGTTCACCGGCCTCCATGGAGACGCCTCTCCTCCCCTCTTCCTCATAGACAACTTCCAGGAGATTTGAGAAATTACTCTGTTCTCAAACAGGAGAAGCGCTAATGCCCAAAGGGGAGAGGGAGTAAAGCAGAGAAAACAGGAACTCTGTAACAGGTAAAGAGAAGTAGGCAGGAAAGGGGACAAGGAAAGTGTTGAAAAGAGGCTAGAAAGATCTGGATGGGAGAAGGAAAGGGGGCCAGGGAGAGGACAAGGGCTCTCAAATCCAGCAGAGACTCTCCCTGGGGGCCAGGCCCTCACCCTGCTGCCTTCTGTGGATGTCAAGGATGGAGGCAACCTGAAGTTGGTGAGTGTTTCCCATTATTTCCCAGGTTGTGTGTTTGTGGGTGCTTCAACACACAATAGCATGCCAGATTGGTTGTGCTAAAGCTTGGAAGGGTGGAGGGACAGGGAGAAGCCAGAGAGGGGTCAGTGCTCAGTCCCACAGTACTGGTACCCAGTGCACAAAGTAAGCTCTATAGGCCTTTGCTCAAATGAATGGAGAAATTAGCCATCTCATACCTTGCCATAGAACTCTCAGTTTGCAGAATGGATTTTCAACCTGACTTCATTTAATGTCAAAACAAGCCTGAGAGGTAGGCAGCCAGATGGAATCGCTTCCTAGAGACGAGGTTTAGAGGTTCCAGTGACTTTCCTAAAGGCACACAAATAGCACACCTCTCAAGAATCCTCTTTCTGTCTCTGGTGGTGCTCTCAAGGCTTTTTCAATGGCTCCTATTTCCTATAGCATTTCAGCCCATTTGTGTTGCAATTTATTTTGTTTAGTTATCAGTTTCCTCATCTAAACTTGGAGTTGGTTAAGAGCAGGGGTCTTACCTTATTCATCTTTGTATCTTTAGCACTTGGCCCATAGTGGGCTCTCAGTACATTTAATTGGCTCTGGCAATTCATTCAGTCACAATTGGCACTGTGCTATGTCTATTCTTAATCAGGCAGAGCAGGCATTCTGTCCAACAGGATGAATTCAGTCTTCACTCTCCTGCTCCTTCTTTCATCTGTGCTTTTCTCTGCATTCTCCTCAGTTGCTTTTCTCCTGGCTTATATTCCTTTCATCCCTCCCTTCCTCCTGCATTTTGCTGGCATTTTTTTTTTCTGTATAGGATGAATAAGTGAAATGATGATGTAGGTCATTCAAACCAAACTGAATTGTTCAGACAAGGGGGCTGATAAGTAAACAAATAATCTCCAATAAATGGCATATTTGGGATATACTTGATACATCGTCTCTGTCGGTTTACAGGGAACTCACTCTGGATTGTAGTGTTTTAAGAAACTGATGAAGAGGTAGCTGGGTTTTTTTTTTTTTTCCACTGGGGGTGACAGTTCTCCCTCTAATTCTGGAAAGTACTTATGATCTCATGTGCCCTCTTGAGAGCTATCTGTTAATATGCCTGAAAGTTTTCTTGCTGTTTTTACAAAATTGTACACCTGTAATGATAAATTCTGAATGGCTACTCCCCTGAGAGTGAATGAGTGATGATAATGCTATCCACAGAAATATGGATAAGTCGCAGAAATTAAAACCTGGGTGGTGAAAGGCTTGTGCCTTCTTTGGATTTAGATTGTGCCAATCATTTATGACGTCAGCATAAATCCCCTCAATGGATTCAGACTGGAAAATAAAACTTAAAGAGTTCTCAGAAAGGGTGGCTTGGACTCTGAAGTGGATGGAAATCTGGTAAACTTTGCTTAGGCAGGGTCTTTGGAGGGAAATGCAGACATTTGGACTACAAGACCATTAGTGAAGGGAGGCCCAGGCTGCTCACATAGAAAAACAGATGAAGAGAGCTCTGGCCATATGGGTCATATTGTTTCCCTGCTTAGAAACCTTCGCTGACTTCCCATTGTCTGCAGATAATATCCGGATTTGTTAGCCTGGCCTTCAGGATCCTGTACCGTCTGATGCTAATTTGCTTTGTCTTTTCTTTACTTCACTCACTCCATCTCCCAGATGCATGATGCTATTTTGGAATTCTTTCTATAAACCCTTTGCTTCCCTGCATACATTCCTTTTCCTACAATAACTCTGTTGATAACGTCCTTCACCCATCTTCACACATCTAAGCCCTATCCATCCATAAAGCCTATTTTTTGTGGCATCTCCTTCAAGAAGTCTTCCCTGATTGCCCCAAATGGAAAGAATTTCTCATTTCTCTGAGTTACAACACTTTATTTGCTTTTCTTAAATTACACATCACTCTGTACTTTGTACTGCAAGTTTGGCTTCCCTCCTAAATTATAAAGAGTCCTTGGTAAGGTTGATATCTGATTCATCTTTGTATCCAGTCTGGCCCTAATACAACATATTACACATACAAGGTGCTTAATAAATATTTATTTAATAAATGAATCAAAGATGCTGAGCATCTTCTATTGTGAGAACGAGGCCCAGCATCTGCCAGTGAAGAGGAAATAGCAAACTAAACAGGATAAGAAGATAGCCCAAGGAAGAGTGTAGACCAACCAGAGGCTGAAGCTCTATAAGTCTGCAAGATGGTGGGAATCGATATTTATCAATCACCGTCTGTGTGTCAAGAAGTTAGGTGCTCTATACTCATTATTCCAGAACTACCCCTTTAATAGGTATTATTATGCACACGTTAAGGATGAGTTAACTAAGACTCAGAGAAGTTAAGTAACTCGCCTGTATGATGGATCCAATAAGTGTTGGGATGAGACAGCCTTTAAATTTAGATATCCCTGACCACAAAGCCCAGACTTTCTGCATGTCCTCACTACACTGCCTTCTTCTGCAGAAGCGTGTTTTTCGTGTGTGGGGTGGTGGAGCAGGAGTTATAATGAGAAAGGTTTGCTTTTGCATTGCTGGCCAGAGGTGGTTCACCTAAACAATATTCACAACACTCATCTGCAATATGATAAAAGAAATAACAGTGTAGCAAGTTGGAAATGGGTGCTTGTGATAGTGATGGTGGTGGGATTTGTACCCACTGGATTACATTTTTAGTTGGATTTCTTAATATGTCTTCATCTGTACCTTTGGGGGCTATTTCACATACCCCTAAGAGCCTTACAATGTGAGACTCTTCAGTTAACCAAGCAACAGACATGTCCAGTTAAAACTAGTGGAATCCCCTCATGTTTTCACAGCACTCTAGCACTAGGCTAACAACTAAAAGATTATCTTCTTGTTTGCCCTCAACTGCCTCGGGGGTTTCTTAATTCTTGGTTTATTTACGCATAGGTTCCAGTATCTTTAGGATTCCCAGCATTTTAAAGGACAAAGTGGCCCTTTTACTCACTGATTTCCTTCTGATTGATTGTTCATATTAAGAGTAGCAGAGGTGGGAATTGGAGACTTCCTAATGTCCTCTATAAAGCATATGCTGGCACCTGTGATTCAGTTTTTCACTCATAGCACGGGACCTCACACATAGTAAGTGCTCAATAAATATTTATTGAATAAATAAACGAGTGACTCAAACTAATAAAAATGTATTACATCTCCAATTTAAGTGACACTAGTAGGGAAGTCTATAAGAATGTGCCAGTATAAGCCCTGATGGCTTGATTTATGTATCTTCCCTGCCTTGTCTGTTTTGGGAATCTACAATGCATTGGCCTTAGGGCCGTGAACAGGGTCACAGGTGCACATTTGGGATGGTGTCACAAGGGGACGGTGCTCTCCCGCATGACCGCTGCTGGCCTTGCCAGTGCTTGGGTCCAGAGCCCCACTTCCAAGACTACAGAGAAAATCAGCTCCCTGAGTAGGAGTCGATGGTGATGGTGATGGTGATGGTGATGATGATGATTCAGCATTTCTCTAACGCCAGAGTTAAAAATACTCTTCATCCCAGCCTACTTGTTATTCCTCACGACTACCATGACAGGTGGGTGGAGGAGTGTTATCTCCAAGGGAAAAACACTGGGGGCTGTGGCCCAGAATACTGAAGGGACCCACTTCTAGGATGGTTTACTCACACCCATTGCTAGGCCCCCTGGCCAGGTGATCTCCCTCTAATTCCTCCCTGACCTTGACTACATAGTGAATTCTGTGTGTATTGGGATCACACTCAGAAGAGAATGGCCATGGCAAAATCAGATTAGAACTTAGCCCCTGGAGCTTTTCTTTGCCCATAGCCCCATTTTTCTTTAACAGTGAATGTCTGATTCCGCATTTGGAGGAAAATGGACCAATCCCATCTGAGTCCTGATTTAGGCAAGATTTTGGGGAGTCACTTTGACCTGAGAGACTTAAGAGCACAACACCCTGATCAAAAAGGACTCTGTTTATACTAGACTCTCTACAGTTGCTCTTGGGCTGCCAGGAATTATGCTGTTTCTATTGAGGTCACTGTGTCATTTCCTAGTGTAAGACTTTAGGGCCTGAATGTCAAAATGTTCTCTTACTGGGGCCAGCCCAGGCGTAGTGCTTAAGTTCGCGTGCTCTGCTTCGGCAGCCTGGGGTTTGCAGATTTGGATTCCAGGCGTGGACCTACACACCACTCATCCAGCCATGTTGCGGAGGCATCCCACGTAGAAAATAGAGGAAGATTGGCACAGATGTTAGCCCAGCGACAATCTTCCCCAAGCAAAAAGAGAAAGGTTGGCAACAGATGTTAGCTCAGGGCCAACCTTCCTCACCAAAAACAAACAACAAAAAAAGTTCTCTTACTTTCTGCCCTCCAGTCTGCTCTAACTTTGTCCAGTCTCCCCTAAGTTCCCAATTCCCTAATAATCCTGATAGTACAGTGCAGCCAGACAAAAGCTGGAGCCATAAGAGGTGGTCATTATTCTGTCCTCTGGGACTGTCTGTCTTTTCAGGTGTGCTTCCGCTCTTCCTTTGCTCCTCAGGGAGAGGCCTCTGTTTCTCACAGGCAGCAGGATCTCCTAAAGGATCTCCTTGCTTAGGACAGATTGCTCTAGCTCACATTCACTTCAGAACTTCAGAGCTCAGTCACACTTCAGCTGCTGCCTCCCTGATCTAGGCCCTCTCTCCAGCTCGCTGACCCCTCCACCCTCTTTCTGGCAGGGCTGCTGAGACCTTGCTCCTCCTTGTTCCCTCCCTCCGTTATTTCTGTTGCTGTCTGATTTTTCTTCCTGGAGTCTTGTTTATCTACTTTCCTTCTGGCTCCCAGCAGCCTCTTGGGCCCAATGTCACTATTCTCCCGGCTTGGCTTTACTCTCCCAGGAGGCATCAGGATATAAATGAAAATAGATGGTAAATAGGGGTGGAGAACAGAACCTTCACTCTAAGAAGTGCTTGCTCTGCTGACTTGCCCTGTAGCTTGGTAAAGCGTGGCCAAGAAGCCCGGATTTATAGAACCAGGGATCCTGCACTGTCAGGGTTTAGGTTTGGAAGGGACTGTTCTGGGCTCAAACAGGTTTATTATTGTACGTCAGCAGACACCTTTTAGTTCCAGCCTAAGCAGGCTTTTGTTTCCTGGGCTTGGAATGGTGTGTGGCTAAGCTTTTCCAGGCTGAATGCGGAGGAGGGAATCTTTGGGGGAGTTGGCTAGTTTGCCTGTGGTGAGCGAGAGGGTGAGGTTAAAACAAAAAGCTTATCTCGGTGTTAACTCTCTTTTCACTGAAAAAAAAATCCACTTATTCCAAATGTTTTCTCATATCCAAATATTTTTAAAAAAATTATCAAACTTCAATATGTCATGAGTAAATATATTTTATACATTTTCTAACATCGTGCAATCAATTTGCATGTCTGGTCATTTTCTACTGACCTCTAATGGCCAGAGAAGGTTATTCCTCAGATCTTTTTGATTCTACCAGAGGATGGAACTGATGTCCTTTCTGACCCCTATTACCGAAGTTCAGTTATTCCTCTCCTCTTTCTGTTACATGTGATTCTTCCAAAAATATTTGCTCATCTATGATTCTTAGAAGCATAGACTTTTAGAGTTGACAAGAAGCCTAAGTAGCCTCTAGTGCAAACCTCTCATTTTTTAAAAAATTTTTTAATTAATTAATTTATTTTTCCCCCCAAAAGCCCCAGTAGATAGTTGTATGTCATAGCTGCACATCCTTCTAGTTGCTGCATATGGGACGCGGCCTCAGCATGGCCAGAGAAGCGGTGCGTCAGTGTGCGCCCAGGATCCGAACCCGGGCCGCCAGCAGTGAGCGCGTGCACTTAACCGGCAAGCCACGGGGCCGGCCCCAAACCTCTCATTTTAAAGATGAAAAACCAAGGCTCAGAGAGGTTCAGGAACTTGGACATGGTCACACAGGCAGCTAGTGGGAGCTGTAGTTATAATGCTGCCTCCTGTACTCATTGTCATTTGGTAGCGGCCCTGGGGACTACCTAATTCTGAGGTTAAGTTGCCATTTAGTGTGATGCTTCCTGCTCCCCATCTCCCTATGTATTGTAGTGAGGAACCCCAGGACCCTAGGCCTCAAGGGAATTAACTCCACTGCATGCTGGGCAGGTTAGAGAGTTGGGGTGAGATGAGGAGGTGGTCCCCGACGATAGGAAGAATGGCATCTTCACAATCCTCAGGGCTTTATTGGCATATTCCAGTTCTCAGAAAAGAGGAGGCCAAGGAGCAGAAGCCACTTCCATGCCCTTAGGAGTTAAAAAGGGTAATTATGAGGACAGGCCACATGTGTATGTGCACTAGCATCTGCATGGTGAAGCGCTGGGGAAATGCTAACCTGATTGTGAAGTGGGAGACAGACTAGAAGAGAGAAAAAAGCAGAGGAACATGTCCTATTCTTGAGCTAGAGGGGGAAAAAATCTGGAGGCAGAAGTGGGTTTGTGGTAGGCTGAGGGGGGGCCCTCAGAGACTTAGTTAAAATTCCGAGGAGCAGAGACTGGGAAGTGGGTGGCAGAGAAGGAGGTGGGGACAGCTGTTGCTTTGATTTGCTATTGAGTCAGTGTTCTCTGTGCATTAGCACTGGGAGGGAGCCCTGGGCTGGCCCCCAACAAAAACAAGCCCCTCTGTAGCCAATACTGCCTTGTAGCAAGAACTGCAATTGGGAGACAAAAAAGAAGGGGATCTGATTCCCAAAGAGGCCCGTCCTAGCCTTAGCTCCTTCCTTCTAGGACTGGGCTGTGTGCACTAGACAGGTGTCTAGGCTTCTGTACAAGGAGGCTGGGAGGGGGGATGAGACAGAGCCAGGGGGATGGCTCAGTAAGAGCTTCTGGGAGAACGGCTTCTGTGCAGGGGTCTGACTCTTATCAGTTGTTTCTCAGGTAAGCCCCTAAGGCCAGGCAAAAATCACTCCAGCTGATGACAGCCCTGAGACATTTTAGGAGTGTTCCTTTATCTCCATCTCCTCATTCCCTTCCCACCACGCTCACATACTCAGAAATCAGGATGGGTGCAACCTGTGTGGGATCTGCATTCCAATGCAGTAGAGAGTCAGGAGGCCAGACTTTGTCTGAACTCTTAGATGTCCCTTGAACCAAGTTCAGGAACTTTATACCCTTTCCTTAAATTTTTCTTGCTGTTTTCAAACGTATGCAGTAGAACTGGGAAAAAATCCCCCATCTTAGGAAAGTACTTGGGAAAAGAAACATAAAAGAGTCAGTGTGGAGTAAATGAAAGCAGAATTCAGTTTAGCTCATTGGAAAACATGTTTAGCTGTGAGAAACCAGGGACTGGGAATGGGCAAGAAAGCCCAGGGACATGGGGGAGAAAGAGAGAATAGATTCCCGGAGGATGAAAAATGTGAGCCCAAGTTCCAGAGCCTTGCTCCCGCACTCCAGAGCCTCAATACCTATTTGAGTGCAGGGACGAATTCCCTTCCTCAACAGGCTCTGTGTTATTCTCCTTTGCTCTTTATGTTGTACTTTAGATATTTCAGGCTGGTGGCTTAGTGTAATGCAATAACAATGCTGTGAAAAAGTTTAAGTTGATGGAAGTCAGGCAAGAAAGCATTCATCTCTGCTGGTTCTGATTTTACTGACTTGGTCAACTGTTTCCCTTCACTAGGTGACCAGAGTCAGGGTGTGGGTGACAGGCTCAGGGCAGAGGTTAGGAGCAGTACATGCAGAAAAATGTGTTCTGCTCCAGACACCCAACACTTCTCCAGCTTCCCCTCTCCCCAATCCTAACTGAGATCTAGTCTCTTCCCTTGTCTTTTCTCCCTTAAAAAATGTATTTGTCATAGAGTGGCACATTGTTCAATTAGCCTTACTTTGTGCCCTTCTGGGAATTTAATTCTTCTATGAAACAGACACATTCCTCTAAGTCTACAAACATCACAGTTCCCAAAATGGCAAATAATACTGTCCTATCCCAAAGATGTCCTCTTCTCTTCTTAAACCATCATTGAGGGTCTCTCCTGTGATGCAGGTGTACACTCGTTTTTTGTTTCCCAAGATGCGTATATATTCCAGCCTGGTTACCCTCTTTCTCTGCTTCAGCGTGTATCCCTCCACACAACCACACACACGACATACTACAGTTTTCACTATTCATTTGCCTGTTTTAATTTTTTCGGACATAAACGCATAGCTTTTGTTATGACCCAGATACAGAGCCCATTTCACAATTCCATTATTAATCAGAACTCCTTACTTCCAGAAAACCATATGGCTTAAATTCAGAGATTCTCCCCAAACCAGAATTCAGGCTCTCTCTTCTGCTCATACTCCCCAGGAGAGGGCCAGAATCCTCTCCTCCCCAGGGCTGAGGCTCAGTCCATCTGTCACTGCCATCGGACTCCAGGGCTTGGAAACCAGAAAAGAGTTGGCATAAAGCAGCAGTTGAGGATAAATGAGAATATGTGAGGCCCAGAGGCTTAGTGATGGTGGTTTTTATATTTGTTTGAGATTATAGAATAGAGATTCAGGGAGGAAACATATAATATGTGTTTTGAACGATTTAATCCCCAAGAACTAGAGTAAGAACAAGGAAAAATGAGTGAGTACAGTTGTCCCACTGTCATTTCTGCATTTGCTGGGGGACAAATGGTTAGCAGCAGATGGTAAAACTGGCCCCTCATTTTATAATAAGGAAAGAACTTGGCCCCGGTCTCTTCAAAGGCTGACTTAGGCTATGCTAAGTCTCAAGTTACTTGTCTTCGATGTATTTATTAGAGTCTTGCTGGATTTCCAAGAAGTGCCAGGTATTTAAGTCTGAGACTCCATAAACCAGTTCACCTTCTGGAGCTTTTTACCCTGTCTGAGGCTTTGGCTGGAATTCTAGAATCAGAATTGGAAGCAAAGAGCCAGGGCATAGAAGAAGAAAACTAAGCGTATGAAGCCAGGATCTGCAGATTCTCAGTGGAACCTGGAATTGGAAGTACTAGTTCTCCATTCTACCTTGCCAGTACCTGGGACTGTATGAAGAAAGGGGAGAGCTAAGTCATAGTTAGCTTAGACATGAATGGCTGAGATATCAGCCTTCATTTCTTTTTCTTTTTTTCCCTAGGGAAAGGTGATGCATCTGACCTTCCTGACCCTGAACTGAAAGTAAATGAGCCAAAGGTGCTTATAATTAGCAATCAATACACAATTAGTGTAGGTCTAACTAGGGCAAGGAGAAATAAATTCGTAGAGAGGACAACATTTTAGTTCTTTCTATTATTTAGCTTTCTTCTCATTCTCCTGGAGACCTCTAGGAGAAAGATGGAGAGAGATGAGATGGTTAAAGAATCCCAGAGGTAAGAGCTCACATAGAAGAATGATACACATAGTAAAAAAAAATGTTGGGATCTCTGCATTAGCATCCTTTCTGAAACATGTCTGCTCTTCATGAGAACAGGAGGTTCAAGGAGATGAATAGGTGGGAGATACTCCAGCTGTTACTGTAACCCTAATTCTGTCTTCCTGAAGGCTCGCTCATGGAGATAAATCACTTCCATTACCTGTCCTTGAGGAATGAAGTTTCTCCTTGTTTCAAATGAGGAAATGGAAGAGAGGTCCTCGACATTCATTCTGGAAGCCTGCCTCCCCAAATGGACTCTGCCATAGGTCATTCATAAGTGTTTACTATTATATGAACTATTACGCAGAAAGTGACATGGAGAAATCAGCATTTAGGGGAAGAGAAGCTTGTGTAGTTCTGATATGATGAGAGGAACAGGCTGTCTAGTCTCAGACTGGCAGGGGCTGAGCATTCTCAGCTCCTTGCCTCACTTGACATCATCAGTTTATTGGCAGATACCCCAAAAGAGTATCAGAGTCCAGTTTAAAGATGCATCTCCTGAGATCTGGCCAAGGACTTGGACTCTGGGATGGGATGATTATATGTAAGGTCATTTAGTTCTGTACAAGATGGTTTTAAAGATGGGGGACATGAATCAGGGTTTTGATATATTTCTCTATGCCTCTCATATATTGAATTCCTCCATTATCTATTCTTATAACCCATCACTATGTATTGTCTTTGCATTTACTGCTAACATTGAGGGGAAAGGGAAAATAAGCACAGGTCAATTAGTTGGTCATCAGGCTCAGAGTGGTGTTAAGAGTTGCATGCTTATAAACTGCGTAGGACTCATTTTGCATTCCACATTTATGTGTATATGAGGTCATCATATATGAGCAATACTTTCTCAATCTAAAACATGACAATTTGTAGTTCTGTTTTAAATCTGTAAATCCATATATGGCAAAACATCCAGTTCTTTTGAGGCCATTTGAGGTCACTCTAGGCCCTAGTCTCCTGAGCATTTCAAACAACACTTCTTTTCAACTTCAGAATTACTTGGTCTTTCTGTACTCTTCCTACAGTTGATTAGATGCTTGTGAGGACTCTCCAGATCTATATCTCAGGTTTTATTCCCTTCTTCCTGGTGGGGCAGGTTAGGGATCATAGCCAAGATCATGTATACCTTTGTGGTGGGGGGAGGGAGATTCCAACCCTGTTCTGAGGGCTGTGCTGTGGAGAGTAAAGAGATTATGAAGCGTGCAGGGAGAGCAGGACCATGGAGAGCAGCAAGAAGAGCCTGGAGTGTCACCATCAGGGGCTAGCACCATGGAGAGCTCAAAGCACAGGTAGTTGGTTCTACAAAGAACAGCAGAACCAGGATCATGGGTTAAGGCAGCCAGATCTCAAGCAATCAAACTGAAAGAACAGACATCAGGGTTTCTGTTAGGATCATGGTACACCCATCACTTGCTCTAAAAGGCCTTCTGAAGTACTTTGTTATAACCCATCACATACACACCCAAGAGTATATAAAAAGTGAGGACCACACCAGACTGAGCCTTGGTAATTATGACAATTACCTAAGTATTAGTGGTGGTGGAGGGGGGGTTTAATTTGCTACAACCAATTATGAATAAAATTACGATTATCTTCTAATGAGGGAAACAGTGCCACAGAGACACTAGGGCATGAGGAAGCCGAACTCTGTATTCCTGTCAGATGGAGTATGAGATGTATCAGAGTCACAGTGCTCTAAGGCACCTCAAATAGCTGTGAATAGTTCAGTCTTGATCAAACTTGGAAAAGAGGAATGGATGATGCCTCTTAAGAAGGGTCTTGTGCTCAGGACTTAGAAGTCTCTGCGTTAATTGGAACATTTGGTCACTCTCTTTAGGCTTGGGAAATTTGGGTAAAGAGACAAATAGTTCTGTCTTCAGTACTTGTTGCTTCAGTGAAGAATATGTAGCTTTACTGAGCTTCTATTTTTCAAAAATCTCAACAGCTTCCTGTGTTCAAGACTCTTGCCAGCTTGGCTTCCCAGTGCCAGAAGGGATGGATCTCCTTGTTATAACAGGATAGGATTGGGTTTTCCTTGGGTTATAGGAACCCTGAGTATCAGCTCGTTCTGACCTTGTAAAGAATCATCACTACTGCAGATCCTAGAGGAAGAGGCAGGTCTTTGGCCCCAGACTTGTTCTTCTCCATTTTTCAATTACATGGAGTGTTTATTCTTAATTTGACTGAGATCTTAAAGATCTGAATCTTTTTCTGATGGCTTGCTTCTCTAGGCTCTTTTTCTGATGGTTTGTTTCTCTGTATCTCTTATAAGCATTCCCATGGGGATTGCTATTCTCAGAGTTTATGGATGGCCTTCTAGGACATGACCTCATCCAGGAAACAAAATGTTCCAGTATATGGGCCTCTAGTCAATGGTTAAATATGAAATAGTAAATTTTAACATGAAAAATGAAAAGAGATATAATTCCCAAAACAATTTCTAATACCCTGGATTTTTCATTTAGTAGTCAGTAAGGAGCTGGTCCAGTCCACAGCTTGCTTTCATGGAGAATCTGGAACCAGCCTTAGGTGAAATTCCATTACCAAGAATTAGACGACAAAAAAGGGCTTGTTGAGCCAGTATACAGTTCTACTGGAATAGGAAACAACAAAAACTGTGACTAGTCATAGCCCCAGGGGTGTTAGCTCTCTGGTGATGACTGTGAAGATTTTTTTCCTAGCATGTGACTTAAGGACAAGCAGCTTTTGATTCCATTCTACATTATTATTTGGACTGCAAGTAAGTAGTAACAGCAAGGAATACCAAAATCAAAGCTAGAGGTTTACAAAGCAATGGCACAACTACCCAATCTGCTGTTTCAAAATGACCAGAACACCAAAAAGATGCCATCTGTGGAATTTTATGGCTGCAGAATTATGAGTCACTCTCCAAGTGAATAGTGAATGTCTCCAACAAGGCACTCTTGAAATGAGATTTGGACCTCCTTTCTTCCTCAGTTGGAAGAGGAAGGGGAGAGAGAGAGAGTCCAAAGGTAGTGAGCTGGCTCATTTACTGTCAGTGTGGGGCAGAGGATGTCAAACTGCATGTCGCAGAACCCCAGATTGTGCCTTAAGGATTGTGGGGTGTGTGGGGAAGCCGAGAAGAAGTGTGAAAGGGCTACAGGTCTTCTCTGTTTCAACAAGAGTACTTCTCCTTTGATCTGTTTTATTTATTTGATAAAGAAGTTTCACATCTTTAAAAGAAAGTGTGAAAGCCACTGCCCTAGAGGAAACCACTAAAACCAACAGTGCTGCCTAGCCCTAGAGAGAGCTTAGGATAGCATCTTTGCTATAACTCCTGGATAGGCAGTTAACATGCCGCAGCTTGAGCCCCACATCGGACAGACAGGTTCTGCATGGAATTAACTAAACTCTGCTATACCAGTGTCTCTCTGATGGTCTCAACTTCTCTGTGCCAGAAAGTGCACATGTCTGAAAGGAGAGCATATCCTTCCCAAGGGTTACAGCTGCAGCTAGGAAGAGAACAGGAACAGAAACAGAACAGCACAGTTACAGCTGCAACTAGGAACAGAAACTGGATGGAGTAGGTCTGCCAAGCAGATCCGTGGGCAGCTCTAGAGTGAATGCCTGCTGGACTTCTCCGGCACATTGGGCATGATCTCTACACTGGGCACCTGGCCAGGGGGCTGCAGAATGGACAGCAGTGGGCAGAAGGTCACTGGAAAGGGAAAGACATTCCTGTGTGGGTCAGTGCAATACAAGGTTAAATTGCTATAACATGGTATTAAGCAAAGCGTCTAGTTTCTATGCTAGATCAACTCACAGAGTGCTGGAAATAACTTGAGAAGGAAGAATCCAAGGAAGGCTGGTCGCAGGTTGAATGTCGAGCTGCTCATCAGAGAGATAACCACAGGGCACCTTAAGTTCACAGGGCTTGTATCCCCCAAACCTGGAATTTCCAACTTCTGCCAGTACTATTGGAGAAATGTGAAAAGGAAGGGGCAGATGGCACACTCTGAATGTCTAAACCATTCCTGGGTTTCTAGCTACAGCACTAGTGGCCAGGTTCAGGTATCACTTGGTTGTCCTTCTCCAGTCTCTTAATCCCTATTCAGCCTTATGAAGCCTAGAAAATGTATGCTGTACCCAGGGAGCTATGTACCCCAGCAGCACATGAAATTTGTTTTCCTTATTCTAAATGGAAATAGCTGCTCTACTACATACCCTTGATCACTCAAACATCAGTCTATTAGGGTATCTTGTCCTTAAAACTTTCACACACATCTCTCCTTGTGTTGGTCAAACATCACCAGGTAAGCTGTGCACTGCCTAGCTCCCTGCCCAGGGGCCCCAGGACAACTCAGGGGCACTAGACACACCTTCTGCAGGATCCTGGTCAGAATGGCCTTCAGGATCACCATCAATGAGCATTAAATCTATGCAGCTACCTCCCACTATCAGAGCTGGCTTTCTTAGATCCAGGAACTAAGAGGTAAAACTAATTTAAATAGAAGATCGTACGTGGTTGTGTTTCTAGTACATCAGTGCATCCTAAGACATTGCACCCCAGACATATGTCCACCATCTGGGAAGATGATGCTCTACAAGGAAAACGATGCTTGATTTGACTCTTCCTAGGGAACAGACCTCCCTCCCCATCCCCAACTTCCCAACTGCTCCTCTAGAAATTCTCCATTAAGAAGTTAGTTCCTTCCACTCTTTCCCTCAAGCCACTATTCTGAGACATGTTTATAAATATGAGGATAGAACATTTCTCTTCCTCTCAACCTTAAGCCTGAGTAGGGGCTGTGCCCTCAGGTTGAGGATCAAGAAAGAATAGTGAAGTTGGTGAAGAAAGACTTAGCTAGTACATAGATTTACTCTATTCTTGAGTGTTTACATCCTAGAGTTGAAGAGCTCACAGCTTTCTGGGATGACTTCTTTATGTTTAGGTCCCAGCCTGGTGCCATCAGTTCCCATGGCCAAACAGGTACAGTTTGGGTCACACTTGTCTCTCTTTAATGCAGCTAGCAGGATGGGAAGACCAGGGGCTGTAGTTGAAAGTCAAAGCCTAGTAGAGGGTTGTCATTGAGGCACAAACACTCAGCGCCTCTCCTTGCCTTGCACTTAGCCTGCCCTCCCTCAGGACCCTCCTCACCTCCTCAGTGAGTAGGGTCTTGAGTACAGTCCTCTAGGGAAGGGGGATTCCACATAGGGGAGAGGAGGGACTGCTGTCTCTGTGGTGACTCCAGCAGGAACTCCCTTTGGGGAGCGTTGATAGGTACTGAGTGGAAGGAGTCAGCCAGCCAGCTGTGGGGAGGGGATCCCCAGTGTCCCCATACCTGCAGAGGCTCTTTTATGATTATGGAGACAGGGCTGGGGAGGGAGGTCAGGTGAGATGGAGCGATTATTCCTCCAGCATCCTGCTCTTTGCCTGTTTTCTTCAAATGAAATTCTCTACATCATCTTCCCAGTTTCAACCCCTCCCCTCTCCACCCCCGCCCCGCCCTGTGCCCATCCCTGCTGGCCACTGGGTCCATCGCCCAGGAGCCGCCTCCCCTTTCTCCTCCCCTGCGGTTCTTTCTATTTTTCCTTGGCATCTGGCCGGGCATAGCCACCTCCCTCCCCCTCACTCTCCCCACATCCCTCTGCTCCGCAGAGGTCCTGTTTCCTCTCCCCACTTCCCCAGCCCAGCCCTCCTCTGACAGGGGCGGAGGAGACTGGAGGATGAATTCCTTTAGTCCCTTCGTAGCCCGCCCTCCCTCCTCCAGGGACCTGAGGCTCTGAGCTGTGGCTTCCTTCCTGGTCTCCCTGCAAACTGCCCCCTGCCACCCCATTAACCATCAGCAGCCTTTAAGAAAGCTTAGGTGCCCCTTACAGCGCTGACCTACATAGCCCGGTACAGGGCGGGAGGGGCTCTTCCCCAGTCCCCTCACCCCTGGCCCCGCCTCCTTTTTCCCCCTACTCTTCCTTCATCTCTCTACCGTTACAAACCAAAGAAGGTTTGAGTTCCAGACAGGTCTAGGCAAGCTACCCTACCCCAAATTTGGGAAAACCAGTGCTTAGCCCAGGAAAGCTTTGGGTTTTCCGTGCATCCTCCTCCCCAAATACCTTGATGCTTCCTTCTGCCCAGCCTCCCCCCACCTCCTCCACTCCTGTCTGGGTTTCTTTCCCCAGCTTCTGCCACCGCTAGGGATATTGCCATCCCGGGGCCCCCTCCGCCCTGTGTTGTTGTTTTGCTCCAAGGAGAAGCCCCCCCCGTTCCTTGCCCACGCCCCCCTCCACAGCCTCACCCAGGCCCCCTTCCCTGCCCACTCCGAGCCCCGCCGCGGGTCGGGAGACGGGCGGGGGAGCAGAAATGTTTGCATACAGCAGTTTGGGGGATTGCACTGGCTACCCAACCCCTCCAGACATACATACACAAACACTCGACACACGCCCTGACTGAAACAGCGACAAATCTCACTCCGCCCCCAACACACACCGACACAGACATACACACAGATACTGACACAGAAAAGCAGAACCAGACACCAACACAGACGCGCACACCCAGACACACACACACGGACATCAACACATCCAGATCCCGGGTTGCTTATAATAGACCCAAACAGCGGGTGCACACGCAGACACACTCGACAGTGTACAAGGAGGGTGCACACCCGGCACACCCCACGATCCACAGAGACACGGATGCTCAGAGACAGACACCGGGGTATTAGCAGCGCCTGACGACTTTAACCCCTGGTTCCAAACAAAGCCCACAGGCTCCCTCCGCCCCCAGTGCCCATCGGAACCCCCGCCCCGGTCACTCCCCACCTCCCCTGGCGCCGCCCCCTCCCTCACTCACCGTCCTGGGAGAGGTTGGCCGCGCCGGGCGCCCAGCAGCAGGCGAAAAGCAGGAGCAGGGGCAGGGCGGAAGGGGCCCCCATCGCGCTTCCCGGCCGGCTCCCTTGCTGGGCGCTGGCGAACCTGGGTCCCCAGGGGCTGGGGCTGGGGAGGGGATAGACTACGACGCGACGGAAAGGGCGCCCCTGAGCCGCTTCGGAGCCCGGGGCCGAGGCGGGGACCGGGAGGGAGCCGGCGCTGCTGCAGTCGCGGGGATTAAATAGGGCGCTCGGAGCAAACCATTTGGTTGGAGGTGGAGGGGAGGTGACGGGGGGCTGGGCTGGTCGCGGGGGGGCCAGGCTGCCGCATTCCCCACTCCCCCTGCCTCCCACACCCCCTCCGCGCCATCGTGGTGCCTTCCACCTTCTCCCTCGGGAGCTCCGCCAGCCGTGCTCGGGTGTGGAGCAGAGGGAGGGAGCTAGCTCAGCGGTGGGACACGGCGAGCACCCCTCTTAGGCTTTGGGTGGCGAGAGGGGAGTCGGACAGGGCCGTGGGCCAGCTGGCGAGAGCGGCCACTGCAGGCCTGGGCAAGGGCGTGCCCACTAGCCCGAGATCCTCCAGTCCCGCCCTCCCTCCTTTGGCAGTTGGGGATCCCCATGAGCCCTAGGGTCCCCCTATCAACAGTGTGCCCAGGGACATCTCCCCAGTGGATAACCAGTAATCCTGACCATTTTCCTAAACGCTAACTTGTTCCGTAGACCCAAGAGCCCCTAGTTATCAGTCCAGCAACAATTTGTGGCCCCAGGCAATTTCCCTTGAAAGGCATCTTCTAGCAAACCTCCAGGCCACTGGAGTCAACATTTCCCTTAACCCCTTGTCCAAGAAATTACTCCCCCTCTGAAAACAATGATTTCACTTAAGACTTTTGCCCAACCAAGCAGCGTACAGAGCAACTCTTAATCCTTATTCCCAGCCTTTACTCCCAGCCCTTCCCCCCAATAATTTTTCTTCTTTCTTACTCTTTTAGAAGATCTTGTTTTTGTTTCTCAAGTTTTAGGGAGTAGATACCTAGGTGAATGGTCTGATCTCCAGACCCTCAGGAAGCTGTCCTCTTAAGGACCAGTGAATATGTGACTAATGTGGTTCTTGTCCCTGAGGCCAGATAGAAGATGGATGAGAGAGGTAGGGTGTCTGTATTTGCTCTTGGCTCAAGAGTCCCAAGTCCCTGGGGTTTGCTGTTCTTTGTGATTGAGTATCTGGAAGAGTCTTGGTACATCTCAGAAAAGGATCCTTCTGAGTCAATTTGCTCAAACTTAGCTTTTCGGAATAAATTTCTAAATTTTAGAACCTTTGAATCAAAGAATTTTACATATATAAGGATTCTTAGAAGAGATATGGTCCAACTACTTATTATACAGGTGGAGTTGGGGTCTAAATGGTATTAACTGACCTACCCAAAGTTATTTTTGTTGTTAGTGGCCTCAAATCGATTCTGACTCCTAGCAACCCTGTGTACGGCACAGCAGAACCCTGCCTGGTCTTTTTGCGCCATCCTTTCACCTTGCAGTGCTCTATCAGACAGTGTTCCACTGCTATTCATAGGGTTTTCAAGGCCAATTTTTTTTAGAAGTGGGTGGCCAAGTTTTTCTTCCTAGTCTCTTTTAGTCTGGAAGCTCTGTTGAAACCCGTCCACCATGGGTGACCCTGCTGGTATTTGAAATACTGATGGCATAGCTTTCAGCATCATAGCAACATGCAGCTGCCACAGTAGGGCAACCAACAGACAGGTGGTGGGGCTCCCTGACTGGAAAAAGGACCTGGGCCACGACAGCGAGAGCACCGAATCTTCACCAGTAGACCACCAGAGCTATCCAAGGTTATAGTGACAGTTAATAGTAGAAAACGTAAGTGTTTGCTAGGACGTGGAACAACATGATTTTTAAACTGGCTTCCAATCCTGTGAGGCCATATTTTGCCCCTAGATGAGGGATTTGGGTGTATGTCTTCTAACTCGTGGACCAGTCCCCCCTCTGCCTCACTGTGCTAATCCTTAATGTTTGGAGAGTCTTTCCCCCTCTCAGATAGGCTTTTTCGGCTCTCTGTGATGGACTGAATGTCTCTGTCACCTAGTAACTCAAGGACAAGGACATGGAGAGTACTTTGTAATCAGTAAAGCTCTATGTAAATGTTAGTCACTGATGGAGAAGCCAAGAGAATATTGTCTGGGAAGATCCTTCAGGATGGTCAGAATGCTGCCCCATTGTTTTTCTCTCACTGTTTCTAGAGTTTATCTCTGGTTTCTGGGAGAAGAGCTCTGCCTGCCTCTTGAACATCTCCTGAGTGTCTGGGTAGTTATTAAGAATTATTTGCAGGACGGTTTTTGACCACTTTGGGTTGCCTGACTTGCCTGCCTTGACATATCTCAGTGACTGCAAACCATTCTGCTTCCCTGGGGTTCTCTGACATCTTGAAATCTCTGAGAGGCAAAGATGGAGGGAGTAGTGTGGTTGAAGGATGTGAAGACCTGGATGTGAGAGAGACGAGAGGCTGGACTTTGGGCTTGGAGAGGAGGGGAGATAAAGGGAAGATTGGACTTACTGACAGAGGTGAGAAAAGGCTGGCATGAGTTTAGTCATGCAGAGAAAAGGAAGGAGTGGGTGTGTTTTCAAAGAGAGAGTAGACCTTCAGACGGGAAGGATCAGGCTAGCCTAGTTAAGAGTCTTGATGGATAAAGAGTATTATCTTTGGAGCTGGGAGAAGCCTTAGAGATCATCTAAGTGGGCTTAAGAGTGGACAGGTTAGTGATGGGGGGGTGGGTGGGGAGTGGGAGTGGGCATGGGTGGGACAGGGACGGCAGGATATGGGATTAGGTCCCAAGCTCCTCTAAAGAATCCTCTTCCATCTGCTGCTCTGCAGTGATCCCCTTCTGCCTATCCTCTCTGAATTCCCTAGTGACTCTGCCCCACCCTCTACTGTAACTGTGTGGGACGAGAACCAAGGGTGGCAGGAGAGGAAGAGAGCTCTTTTGGAGAGAGTATTAAGAGCTAGCAAATGAGACTCTGGAATGCTCTTTTCCTACTGGCTCCTTTTCCCTTTTCTGTATCATCAGCATCAGTTTGGCAGCACTTTAGGCCGTGGGAATAGGAAGCAGTCATTGGCTTTTAAAATTATAGAATAGAAGTATATTAGAATTATAAGGGACCTTCAAGATGACCTAATTAATACCCCTTCTTGAACAGATGAGGAAAATGAAACTCAGAGAAGTTAAGTGCCTTTCTACGTTCACAGAGCTTTATAGTGAAAGGGTAAGCTGTTGGATAGGGGAGGTAGAGAGCACCCTTAGGGGCAGGAGGAATAAGGAGAATTATTCCCAATGCTCCTCAGCAGTGTCCAGTTTGAGGAACACCTCACTCCTGTGTATCTCAGAGTGAAAGGGTGGTTCCTCCTACAGATGTGGATGTCTCTATTTGGAATACCTCCTTGCCTATAATCATTCTAATGCCCTTTGTACATGTGCACCCAGCATCTTACAGGCACCCTATTCACTAGGAATGAGTTTTACAAAGAAAGATTGACCTACAAGGATTATCTCCATCATGAAAATAGGTAAAATAAAAGCATCCATGTTGGTTGTGATCTCTATGGTTACTTTCCACTTTGAAATGCTCTGACATACAATATGCGTTTCCCGGAGACTTGCACAAAGTGTGGAGTAGGTTGTCTGTGGGATTAAAGAACTGGTAGCTACAGTGAAAACTGGGGGGAGCAGAGAAGGGGAGAGGAGAGGAGAGAAGGCGGGTCTTGGCTCCTAGATGTCCCTGTCCACTCAGCAACAGCCTGGGTAGCTGGGGGTGTGGAATGTCGTGCTGGCACTGGTGCTGGGCTAGACGCAGCTGTGTGGGCCCTGGGCATTCCTTGCCCCACGCTGCTCCTCTTGGGAGAGGAGAAGGAGGGAACTCAGCCTGGGTGGGTGAATACTACATATTCATCTGGAAGGAAGATGACAGTACCTGTAGGAAAAATCTCAGAAGACTTGGCTCAGTTCTGCTTTGCACTCCTAACCCTTCTTCTCTGTATGGCTTTTTCTTTATCAGTAAATTCTACACAGGTTTCCACATTGTTTTCCTCTTCAATTTTCCACCCAACTAAACCAGTACTCCTTGTACTGCTTCTGACTTCTATTATCCAGTTTTATTTAACCCTATCCTTAATAATATTCTCTGTATGCATTTTAATTCTAACCTTAATTGAATTCTAATTTTAATCCTAACCCTAATCTGTTACAGACTCTAACCCCTAATCCTAATACCGACTCCAATTTTATTGTCAATCTTAACCAGCATCTTAATTCTAACCTGTTATAAGCCAGTAACCAGGACAGCAACCTGCATATAATAAAAATGATCAGAAGTACCATTTACTGAGAACCTATTTATGCCAGAATTTGTGCTGGGTACTTTACATACATATCTCATTTAAGTGCCCTAAGGCACCTAACTAGCTGCCTTACAAATATGAGGAAGCAAAGGCTTAATGAGATTATGTAATTTGTAAATAGTGGATTTGGATCCACTACTTAAGGTCTGCTTGACCTTGAAGCCTGTGATGATTGCTCTTTCTGCCAACAAATACTTTTGATTGACCTTTTCCTAAAGTCCTAACTAGTTCTTACTAGAATTACCGCTAACATACTGAATTTCTTGAAAGTATATTATTAGGCTATTTTTTTTTTAAATACATAGTAGTGCAAAATAGAAACTAAACAAACAAACCAACAAAAAAGCCCAGATCTCCCTGCCCAGAAACTCCATTGACTCTTTAAAACATTAATATTTTTATAAAGTTAAAATAATCAAACTACAGAAATAAACAAACTTAAAGGAAAAGCCTCCTTCTCCTTCCCAGACTCGCCATATTGTGCCACCCCTGGGGGCATCATTTGCATTGCAGTTCTGCAACACAGCAGCCTTGCCCCCCACAGCACATTAGAAAGGCAGATAAAGTCAAGGTAAATATCTACCAATGATATCACCCTATACATGTGTGTGGTGTAGGCATGAGAATCACTAGACAATTTGAATTTATGATTAACAATAACTATTAAAGGCCAATGATGTGCCAGGTTCGAGACTAAGTTCCTTACAATTATTATACCTTTTAATATTCATGAGCTCTCTTTGCAGTATGCATTACCCCTATTTTACAGAAGACCACAAGGCCTGGAGAAGTCAAATGACTGGTACAAGAGCACAAAGATGGTGAATGAGAGACCCAGGTTACAAAGAAAGATTTGTGTTACTCCAAAGCCTAAATTTTTAACCACTAGCTTTAGCCAGGAAGGCTTCTTAGAGAAGAGGTCATTTGAGCTTGATTCTGAAGCAGAGAAGGGGAGTTGCTTGTTATTAGAAAGGAGGATGACCTATAAGGCTGTGGATGGACTCAGATCGATGTGGGAGGAGACCATACAAGGGGAAAAGGAGCAAGATAACTAGAGTACAGAGGGAGAGGAGAAAAAGGTGGGAGAGTAATAGGGGAATAGAACAAATACGAGCAGAGACTGGGGAAATTTTTTGTGATAAATTCAGGCAAAAATAAAATCATGTAGTAAATATGTGTGCCACTTTTGCAAACAAGCTGATTGATGTATTTTGGAAAGACAGTAGGCGCACATAATCATCTGCAAACAGAAATACACATTTTCAGTTACAGGGGTATCTGTAGCCTCTCCAGCAAAGTATCTCTGCATTCCTCCCCCTGCATTCCGTGCTCCAGCAATATCAAATAGCTTGTAATTTCCCAAACATGCTATGTTGTTTCATGCCTCAGTGTCTTTGCACATACTATTGCCTATACCTGGATTGCCCATCTCATTAAGCCTGATGAAACTTGTACTTGTGTTTATCCATCCAAACTGTGATTAGGTGTTGCCGCCTCTGTGAAGCCTTCTACCCAGAAATAATCACTCCTTGCTAGCTGCTACTGCGATATTGTATAGATAGTTCCACTCTTACACAACTTTCACTGTGTTGTGATGGTTTGTCTACATGTTTTGCATCTCTGACTGTGAGCTCTTTGAGGGCAGGAATGATATCGTGAATCTCGTTATTCTCAGTGCTTAGCGTAGAAATAGAAAAATAGTAGATTCTTAGTTAATTCTACTGAATTAAGCTGAAATGATATGTTTATAATCACATAGGCTTGATAAACCGTTTATTTGCAGAAGTACATCCATGTATATAACCACATTTCATTAGCATACTCCCTACAGGTATGTACACATTCGTATAGATACAATGTGTCCAAAATAAGATGAATGAGTCTAATACACATGTACACATATTTTCATCCACTTATTCAAGATACATTTTGTAATTCTTGAAATTAACTTTAGATTTTGCCACATCCTTTTGCATGTATTCAATTGTGGAAAATTTTCATCCTTTGAGGTTGGCTTTTAATTTTGAAAATAGCCAAATGTCTTTGGGATCCAAGCCTTATGGATAAGTGGCAGTTCATATTGGGTAATATGAAAACAAGATTTGGCTGTAAAGTAATAGTAAATGGCTTATAGGCTGACTAATACATTGGTTCTTAAGGCAGTACCCAAAGGGGAGTTCTAGAAAATTTCTGAGCAGTGACATTCTGGTTTATTTCTTAATACAAATAAAAACAAACAAGAGTTTGTCATTTTATAGTCACACCTGGTGAATGTACATGCTTTCGTAAAAGAACACAAAAAATTGTATGTCTGGACTAGAACTCCCTGATCATTCATTCATTCATTCATTCATTCATTATAGTTTGTGGAGCTTTTATGTGCAATGCACAATGCTAGTGGAAATTGGATATTTTGACCCAGCTGTTCTATTTCAGTCTATTAAAAAAACCTATAAACCCCCAGTTTTTATTTTTTTTATTACAAAACAGAATGATCAGTGGATGCTCTTACTCCATCCCCAATTCCCATTTTTCAGCCTCATTTTATCTGTCAGGAATAATGCAAGGGTCAGGGAGAGAGTAATATTCAGAGTTGTGAAATACTTGATAATTAAGACCAATCTGACAGTAACAATAAGGTTTGCTTTTTAGAATCATAAAATAGGAGTGAATGTTAAAAAATGCTACAACAAAGTGTCAGTGTCTGGTGCTGGGGTCTTGAGAATACAAAGATGAGTAAGTCATGAAACTTACCTTCAAGGAACTCGTAGTCTGGTAGGGAAGATGGGCAAACACACAATTACTACACCGTGTGATAAATGATACAATGCAATTATATATAAAGCACTGTAGAATCAGAGAAGAGGCAGAGGTTAAATTTGTGGAAAACCTTAGGGAATGACTAGGAGTTGGCCAGGTGTAAAAAGGATGAAAGGCATTACAAAAGAGGGAACAGCATGTGCAAAAGCGGGAAAGCAGGAAACAATATAGTCAGTTGTGGCTGGATTGTGGAGGGAATTTATGCTAGAGATTGCTTTTTATTCTGCAGACAAGGAGTCATTGAAGGGTTTTAAGCAGGGAAATGTCAGGGCCAGATTTGCCTTTTAGAACGATAACTCTGGCAGTGGTGGATGGATGGACTGGAAGATACACATCTTTGATTCAGAAGCCTGACCCTTCTGGGGATCACAAATTGAGTACCATGAGATTGAATAGGACCCACTGAATGTGGTCTTGTCTGATCCTATGGGTAAGGTGACGATAACACCCAGAACACTGTTGTAGGACCCACCCACACCTAGACATAGTGTGGACAATGCTGTGGAGCACACAGGTGCAGACGGTGGTGCACAGCAACATAAAATTGTGTAGAGTAAGGGGTTAGGTACGATGACCAACTGTCCTGGCTTGCCGAGGACTGAGGCAGTTTCCAGGACTTTCAGTGCTAAAATTGAGAAAGTCCTGGACAAATTGGGGTGCTTGGTCACCTTGGACTGTTCTTGGAAGAAACAGCCTGCACTCAGTGGCACCTGTTACTCATCTCCCTGGCAACCAGCTGGGGGTCATCTTCAGGGCAGTGGGAGGGGGAGGAAAGCTGAGTGAGTTATTTCATGGTTTAGGGGAGGGTAGCAGTGGCAAGGGGTAGGGGGTCGTGGTGAGTCAGAATAGCTAGGCCAGTTGAATGGGAGGAGAGAGAAGAAGAAGCTTAAGTAGGAAACAGGGTGGAGCTTGGTTTCAGAAGGTCCGGGATCCTACCTCCACTCTCTGAGATCCTGGGCTCTCTGCTGGTGGTAAGGAATATTGCGGATTCAAAACAGCCAGCATTGCAAAGAGTGAGTGTATATATTTAGCTTTTCATTCATGCATAGGTTTCATATATTCATGCATATATTTATTCATTCAGCATTCATGGAGTGCCTACTATGTGCCTGGCACTTTGCGTCTGCTATATCATTTAGTCTTCACTCATGGCCCTGTGACTTGTAGGTAGTATTATTCCCATTCTACAGATGAGGAAAATGAGGCTTGGGAAATGTGGTAACTTCCTATAAGTCACACATTAACTGGTGGAGCTGAAATCCTAATTTAGGTGTGTCTCCAAAGTCCCTGGTCATTCCAGAAAACAGTATATCCGTCTGTGCCTGATCATAAGAGTTACATGAGGGCACCTATTAAAAACAATACAGGTACCCAGGATATTCTGGTTCTGTAGATTAATAATGATTCCCGGCCTTACTGTTAACAAGAGCTCCCAGATGCCGGCTCCCTGGCTTAGCGGTTAAGTGTGCGCGCTCTGATGCTGGCGGCCCGGGTTCGGATCCCGGGAGCGCCCCGAGGCACCACTTCTCCATCCAACGTGAGGCCGAGTCCCACGTACAGCAACTAGAAGGATGTGAACCTATGACATACAACTATCTACTGGGGCTTTGGGGGGAAAAAACTGAATAAATAAAATCTTTAAAAAAAAAAAAAAAAGAGCTCCCAGATGATTCCACGGCCCTGACAATCCTGAGAAACAACAGACCATAGCCTGCGTCTCCTCACGAAGAGCTCACTGACTCTTGAGAGAACCAAGTGTAAATAGTTCACTAGAACACAGTTGTGTGAAGTTTTAAAAACAAAAAATATCAATGAGCCTTTCAACAAATAGTTTTCTTGACTCTTTCTCTCCAGTGATTGCTAACCTTGTTTGTAAAACCCTACGCAATCTGGCCTCTCTCTGACCTCGTGTAACCTCATGGCCACACCATCCCTCCCACACTATCCCTCCTTTTGCGTCTCTAACACACCAAGCTCATGCCCACCCTAAACCTTTGCACTGGCTGGTCCTCCTGAACTGGAACCTTCCCTCTCTGCTCTATGCAAATTGCTCTTGCTTGCACATCTCAGCTTAAATGTAACCTCTTCAGAGAGGCCTTCCCATTCCCTTGCAATCACTTGTCATTTTCTGCTATTTTCTTAATAATTTATCTTTTCTATTTTTTTAAAATTGTTGTGTATACCACTTCTCCAAGTAGATGTAAACTTCCTGAGAAAAGAAACCTTGTCAATTTTGAGCAAAGTTGGGTTGCCAGAAACTGAAAGAATGTTGCACACAGCAATGCCTGGCACATAATATGAAATATTGTTTGAATGAATGCATGAAAGAGAACACTCTCACTCATCACATTTGGAGAAGAGTGTCCACATTCTGAGTTCACACTTTGATTTTACAATCGAGAACTTTTTTTCTTACGCCCTAAGTAAAGCCTCCCCCTGCCATTTAAGGCTTTTCCTCTGGTTCACGAAAGAAGACATCTCTTTCTCTTTACTAGCTTCTGTATCATGTCCCTCTAGAGGCTTTAAGACTGTTATTAAATTGCCCCTCAACCTCCTGTGTATCAGGTGAAGTGTCCTAATTCTTAACCTTCTGCTAGTTCTTTTATCATTTCAGAACCTCTTCTCTGCTCCTTTTCTCTTAGATAGTTGGGTTCAGAACAGGTCCTGCTAGGTGAGTAAGGCCATGGCTGATTTTTATGAGTTGAATGTGACATGTTATTCCAGGCTCTCTTGTATGTTTTTCTGTTGTTCTTGATTTTTAAACTGTCTTCTTTGGCTCACTCATGGTTGCTTGTGGTCCATTTTGGTCCTAAGATCTTTTTAAGCCCTAAAATTCCAGAGTTTGCTGCCGCTGGAGTAGTATTCCCTTGCCAGGTGACACCTGATGAGATTTGCCACAGACCTTCCAGTCCCAGGGCTTCTTTGTGGACTAGTGTCCCCCTGTACGCATACCTGTCAGGCTGGCCATTGTTGCTGCCGTTCCTGTGGCTAAGCCAGAAACAGAGGCAGACATATTTAGGATATTCTCGCTACATTCCTATGAAGCTGTGGCTACGGTTGGTGTGACTGTGAAGGTCCGGGAATGACTGTGTGTCCTGCTGTAAGAAAGTTAAACAGGTTCTGGGTCCGGCTGTGAGGAGTCATTTCTGATTCATGGAAGAGACAGCGCAGGAGAGTGAGAAAGCATGAATGTTGAAGTTGGACTCACCTGGGCTTGAATACCGCTGTGCCACTTCCTTTATTTCAGATTGGTCTTTTCACTTGCTAAACATTAGACATTCTTACTGTCTGTCTTGTAGACTTGTTGTGACCATTAACTGAGAACATTTATGCACATCTAGCTAAGAACTCAATACATGTTAGTTACCTTTCTCTGTGTCCCCTTCACCATGGAGCAGATGTGTGAGAGATCTTTCTCTCTTCTTCCTGGGTGCACCTTAGAATCATGCTTTGTGTCCATTGTCTGAATATAAAGTACTACTTGGATCTAGATTTTCAGTTCTAATTCCTTGTTCATCCTACTCAGGTCTCTCCTGTTTAGCTTGCTCTCTGCTACCCTCGTGTGGCCACCCTGACCCCTTGCCATTCCTGATCCTCTGCTCCCTCGGTGTGGTTGCTTTGCTGTAATGCAGCCTTGTCCCAGCTTCTTGGCCAAACTAGCTCCCGACTCCTGAGTTTGGAAAGTGTACACAAAACATTTTTCAGTTTAATTTCAGTCTTCTCTACTCAGGTAGTATTATCTCAGTTCTTCTGACTGTTCTTCATTCCTTTCTAATATTTCTCTCATCTGTACATTCTTTAGGAAATATATCCTCCATGTTGAGAGTTTGGATGCCAGTAAGGTCTCTTCAAGTTTCAAATCCCATTATCTGCTGCCCTGTTCAACACCAAGTTCTCTGTCTTATGAATGCGGAAAGAACAGTATGTTGCCATATATTATTTAATCATAGAAATCCCCTCTTTTTGCCATCGAATTCAGATCTCTTTAAGTCAGTAAGGGGAAATACACCTATTCTTACCTTGCCAATGGGCAATAGTGGGCCTTGGATAGACCCCGAATGCCAGTGCTTCAGAATGAAGATGTGTGGACAAAGGATATATCTGCTTTCTCCCTCTAATTGCATAGCATTTTTAGCAAGGAGAATGAAGGATTATTTAGTGTATAGCGAGAACATTAGTTTCTTCAGAAAACTTTCTGGATGAGAATAAAGGAAAGTGAATTTGGTGAGGTGGCTTTAAACCAAATTTGAGAGGGTAAGACTTGAAAACCCTCTACTGAAGAGTTTTATCTTTATGCTAGTGGGAAAATTTTTGTCGCGGGATGTTATGTGATTGAATTGGTATTTATAGATTGATCTTCAGATTCAGCGTGGTAAAAATGTTAATAATTCTTTCTTCCTGTTAATCTGTAAATTCAGTGCAATCCCGTGCTAAATCCCAACATTTTATTTTGCAGAACTTGACCAGTTGATTCTAACATTCTCTTGGAAAATAAAGTCAAGAACAGCCACGATTTTTTTTAAACACATAGGGTTGAGGGTGTGGGGAGAGGGTTTTCCAGCTATTCTAGGTTACTTTTAAATTATAGCAATGAAAACATTGAAATATTGCACAGGAATATACAAATAATTCCACGGAGCAGGAGAAAGAGCATAGTCACCAGCTGATTTTGGAATTTAGCGTATGAAGAATCCTACATCTGATACTGCACTTCTGCTTAGTGACTAAGGGTTGGACCGTTTATTGACTTGGTATTAGAATAATTGATTATCTGTCTGCCAATTGGAACGGGGTAGGTCGAGCCTTCCTCCATGCCATATACCAAAATAAATTTCAGATGGACTGAAGTGCTAAATTTTATAAACAAACAAAACTAACAGAAATTCTTAAACACTGTAGAAAAATATGTTTAATCTCAGAGTGGGAAAGACCATCCTAAGAAAGACACAAAACTCAGAATCCATAAAGGAAAGGACTGACAAGTTTTACTGCATGATTTTTTAAAATTAATATAATTGTAGACACCGTAGACAAAGTTTAAAAGTAAGTTACAGACTGGGAAAATTTTCTTTACAACATATAGAAGAAAGTATTAAATTGATAATATGCAAAATATCCAATAAATACACAAAAAAAGACAAAAAATCCAACAGAAAATTGGACAAAGGATATGTTTAGGAATTCTGAGACAGAATATAGTTGTCCAATAAACATCTAAAAAGATGATCAACTGCATTTGAATTTTGAGAAATACAAGTTAAAGGAACAAAGAGAGCCTAGATTGTTAAAAAGGATCGAAGAGACCCAACAGATTGTTAAAAATTAAAATGATGGATAGTATCCAGTATTGGCAAGCGTTTGGGGAAACAGGCACCTTCATTTATTGTTAGTGAGAATGAAAATCTCTGCAGCCATTTTGGAGGTATTTTGGCAGTATCTATCAAAATTAAAAATGGAAATACCAGCAGTGCTATTTACACAAATCTGTGCTATATATCTAGTCACACATGAGCGCTATGATTTATGAACATAGATGTGAATCACATCATTGTTTCCAGGAGTGAAAAATGGAGAACAACCTAAATATCCATCAGTAGTGAATTGGTTAAATAAATTATGTTATATCCATACTTTGTAATAACACATAACAGTTAAAAAGAATGAGGTAAATATATATATACCAACATGGAAAGGTAACCCAGATGTATTGAGTGAAAATACAAAGAAAATGCACGTACCATTATCCCCTTTGTGTAAAATAGGAAAAAAGCTCAAAACAATATATGTATGTTACATTTTACATACCCGTAAATGTGTGTTTAAGTAAATGAATAGCTACTTACTGGCTGTGTGACCTTGGGCAAGATGCTTAACCTCTCAGTATTTTCCTTGTATGGAAAATAAAGAAAATAATAGTATATATGCCCTAAGATTGTATAATGTGATGCTTAAATAAATTAATCTATTTCAAATGCTTTGAATAGTGCCTTGCGTATAGCAGGCACTTGAGTGCTCCTATTGTTCATATACATATTAAACTTGGAAAATTATTATTTCTGGTGTGGGAAAGCATAAGGGGGGGCTATGATTGTTTATATTATATACTTAATTTTTTTACAGTGATCATGTGCTTATGTGTTGAGTGACTACAAAATTAATTTTAAAAGCTTATTCTAAGGAGATCTGTTAAAAGATGGCTATCGAAATCCGGGAGCAAAGTGAAAGTGTCCTGAGCTAGGGTGGTGGCATCGGGAATGGCAAGGAGGCACCACATTCGGTGTTGGTTATGGGAAGCAGGAGAATGGGGGAAGACAGAGGCGGCTCTCAGTTTGGGGGTCTGTGATTGACTTGGAAAATGCTGAACCACAGAAAGAAACAGTGGAATCAGGAGAATCTTTTTGTGGGGTGTAGTATTTTGGGATGGAGGAAGATTAATTTTGTTTAAACTGTGTTGAGTTTAAACTTATGGGAACCCATCTTATAGGAAATATTCAGTAGACTGGATGTAAAAACTAGAGCTCTAGAGAAAGTTGAATGTTTCTGCTCTCACTTTGAGGCAGAGCAGCAGAAAATGTCTCCAGTTCTCAGGTCTCATTTTAAGAGTTCCCATCAGATATTTCCATTATAAAAATAAATAATCGTGGTATTCTGGAACAATCTCTGGGTTAGGGGGACAGAGACAATTCTAGTCAATTTGTTTCTTTATTCTTTTTTTTTTTTTCCAGAAATCATGTACTGAGCACATAGTAATGTGCCAGGCACTGCTCAGACTGACAAGGGTAGAAGGACTCAGGTTGCTCACCGTCTGGTAGGAGACAGACATGCGCAAAACTGATTGCGGTACAGTGTGCTCAGTGCTCCGGGAGCCAGATGCACAAGGCGCAGTCATGGTGTGAAAATGGGTGTGATCCAATCTGCTTAGGGTTGTGGTGGATGTCAGGGAAGATATTACAGAAAATGAGGTGACTGAGCTGAATCTTCAAGGAGGAGGAGCAGTCTTCCAGGCAGATGTGGGGGTGGGGAGAAGAGAAGGGCATTACAGAAAGAGGAAACATCGCACATCAAGGCATGTTAGTGTGCAACCATAACTTTTTAAATTTTTTTTTATCAGAGAACTGTCAGTACTTTGACATTGCACAACATAAGGCCAGGGGTGGGGATGGGGAATAATAGTAAAGGAAGTTGAAAAGAGGAACAGAAATCAGATCATAGATGGCCTTGAGGCTCTTCTCTAGGCAATAGAGAAAGATTGAGGGGTTTTGCCTTCCAGAAAAATCACAATTGCTCTGTTGGTGGTGTGGCAGATGGGTGGAAGGGGAGCAGGGATGGCTGCAGATGGACAAGTGAGGGGTTATTAAAATATTCAAAGAGTTTCAGGTCTTATATTCAAGTCTTTAATCCATTTTGAGTTAATTTTTGTGTATGGTGTAAGGTGATGATTGACTTTTTTTTTTTTTTTTTTTATTTTGTGAGGAGGATCAGCCCTGAGCTAACATCTGATGCCAATCCTCCTCTTTTTTTCTGAGGAGGATTGGCCCTGAGCTAACATCCGTGCCCATCTTCCTCTACTTTATATGGGACGCCGCCACAGCATGGCTCGACAAACGGTGCCTTGATGTGCGCACGGGATCCCAACGGGCGAACCCCCGGCTGCCGCAGCGGAGCGCATGCACTTAACCACTTGAGCCCCTGGGCCGGCCCCGACTTTAATTTTTTTTTGTATGTAGCTGTCCAGTTTTTCCAACACCATTTATCAAAGAGACTTTCCTTTCTCCATTGTATGTTAAATTCGAAATATTATGATGTACAACTGAAATTTATATAATATTATAAACCAGTGTTACTTCAATAAGAAAAAAAATTTTTTTAAATATTCAAGCAGCCCTCGTTACAAAGGATGAACAATCTGGACTAAGCCAAAAGCAACGAGAATGAACAGGGAAGGATAGATTTGAGAGCTAGTAAAGAGGCAGCATTGATAGAACTCAGTAGCTGATTAAATTTGGAGGATAAAAGTGAGGGAAGGAGTCTTGACAGACTCCAGGTTTCTAGATTTCTAGCTTAAGTGACTGGATGACCAGTTCTGTTTTCCCAATATTGTTTTTATCAAATTAATCTTCTCCTTTCAATTTCCTATTGTTTAGCCAGTTCTATTCCTGGGGTCCAGATCTCCCTTATAATTGACCTTGACGACTGCAGAAGCCCCCTCACTGTGTCCTCTTGAAATTACCCACCATACAGCAACCAGAATGATCTATCTAAAATGCAAGTCAAATCACAGTTCTCCTTTACTTAAAACCCTTGACTGCCTCTGCATCTCCTGCAGGGTTAAAATCGAAGGCCTTTAACACAACATATGAAGGTCTCCATGGTCTGGTCTTTCCAGCCACATTCTTTGTCACTCCCTGCCTGGAACTTTGGACCTCAGCATCCCCTCATTTCTTGTAGTTTCTTACACAGACAAAATGGTTTTTGGCTGTATCTTTGCTCATGCTGTCCCCACTTCTTAGAGTGCCTTTCTTCCTCAGTTTCCCCAACACACACACGCACGCACACACACACATGCACACCCTTTGCACCCTAACCTCTTTTTTGCTCAGGTTCACAACTGTTCTTCCTTTAAACCTCAGCTTAGGTCTGTAGCTCCAGAAAACCTCCTTAGACCCCCCCAGAGTGTGTTAGTTTGCCCATATTCTTTGATTCTGTAGCATGCTGGATGTATCTCTACAGTTGGGCAACTTTGTTTTATGATTCTGTTTATTTTCTGCTTCTGACTGTGACTTTATCGAGGGCAGATATGGCGTCTTCATTATCTTTGTGTCTCCAATGCCTAGCACATTTCTTGATATAGTGTGTGTTTATGGGTATGAGAAATAAATACATTAATAAATGAGTAGGTGGTTGGTGCTACTGTTAACTAAACTAGTGGATTACGAAGAGCGGAAGATTTATGGTGAAATGTAAGTTCAGATTTGTACATTTTACAATTGAGAGGCCTGTGAGTCATATAGGGATGGTTATCTAAAGGCATCTGAAATACCAAACTGGCTTTCAGGTGAGATGTCTAGTTTTAAGATATGGATATGGGAGTTTTCAGCTCATAGTTGGTAGTATGTGCTATGGTGCTATTTAAGATCCTTCAGGGAGAAAATATAAGAGAAGAGAGCCAAGCACAATTGAGAGCAATGTTTTTGACCACAACCCACAAAAGAAATTCATTAATTTTTTATTATGACCTAGAACACACATGTGCACACAAATATATGTACATGTAACTGAAAAAAAATTCATGAACCAACACATGGTCTAATTAGAGGGTGATGCCTTCTGCTATTTTCTTTTTTATCCTGTTCTGCAGTATCCTATCCCATCAGTTCTCTTCTCTTCTATTTAATAATATAAAAATGCTGCTAACATCGGACTGGCAGTCTGATAAATGCTGCTCTTTGGAACACTGTTATTTAAGAAGGAAGAGGAGGGGCTGGTGAAGGAGACTGAAAGGAGGGGCTGAGAAATAGGAGGCAAGTTAGAAGAGAGTCCTGTGTCACAGAAACCAGAGGAGTGAACGTTTTCAAGAACGAAGGTGTGGTCACTAGTGAAATGCTGCAGGAAAGTGAAGTGAGATATTGAATTTTATGATTGGGAGGCCGTTAGTGACTTTAGCGAGGACATTTTAGCATTAAGTAAGCTAAAGTCAGCTGAGGAATGAGGGGAGTAAGAGAAGACAGACTGAGCATAACCTATTCTCTGTGAAAAGAGAGACTGCCAGGCACTAGTCTACTAAGGATTTTCTCTTCCTTTATCTCATTTATTCCTTATAATGACCTTACAAGGTAGGCATTATTACTTGAGTGAATCTTTAAAATCAGATGAGTAATTTGAGCCTCAAAGATTCATGTAGGTGCCCTTAGGTGCCCATCATCACATGGTACGTTGTGGAGCTGGGATTCAAACCTTGGTCAATCCTGACTTTAAAGTCTGTAGTTTTCCAATTGGACCGTAATGGTTAGTCTATTTTTGTAATATTGGATAAGTAATTTAATTCCTATGGGCATGAGTTTACTAATCTGTGTAATTACAGATGGAGAGGGTTGACAAAAATTATAGACTACAGAAATATAGAAAATAAAGAGCAAACATTCACTCACTTAGCATTATCAACTTAATCTTCAAACTAATTTTTTAAAATTTCTAAAAGTAATAAAAGCATGTGGTAAAGATTCAACTGATGCACAAAGGTAAAAATGCGACAATTATCTTAAAATCATTTTCCATTTTGAGCAGTCACTGATTCCAGGAAGGGAAGAGTTATTTGATTCTTTTAATTTTCTGATTTGTCAGTTAAGACAGAATACTAAGCGTTTTGCTCTCTCCCTCCCTCTCCTTCCCCACACTCTGTGGAGAGACTATATTGGGGATTCAGGAGTGATTTGGCGATACTATGGTGGAGTAAAAGAGCACTAAAGTAGGAGTCAGAAAACCTGGAATTGAGTACCAGCTTTGTGAATGAGTAGCCGTCATTTTATTTGTCTGGACCTGTTTCTTATATTTTAACTTGAGGTAACTGAAAGAAGGAACCACTGAAGTGCAGACCATAGAGAGCTCCCTTACCAAATGCTGCTCTTTCTGTCTTCTAAAAACCATAGCTTTTTACTCCACCTGTGGCCCTTCCCATACCTGCCTGGCCCTCCTGTCCTATCCCTGGGGCACCACCCTACAATTGCAAAGGCAGAGAAGAGACTTGTGGGGAAAGGTCTTAGTATCTCACTTCCTGGGACAAATCTTAATGGGGATCCTGTGCCACTCAGCAGGAACCTTCCGTGGAGGCCTGCCTGGAGCGGTGACAGAGGTTAGAACACTGCACCAATGGCTCTCCTCCGCCCCCCTACTTCCGAGTTGAGTGACTGGGCAAGCCACTTAATGTCTTTGATCAAGGTTTTTCTTTGTAAAAGGAGGGTAATGATAATCATTCTTTCCACCATCTAGCATAGTTCTGATGATAAAATGAGATAAAGAATTCAAAATACTTTTATCATCATTATGACTACTGTTAATACTGTTTCTTAGAATCATAGACAGATAGTGTGAGGAAGGACCTTGGAAATTCAGCTACCAGCTTTTAAAGGAGGAGAATCTGAGCCTGCAGGAGATTAACTGGATTACTCAAGGTAAAGTGCTTCCCCTTGACCCTATTTTCAGTGTGGGGACTGAATGCTCTTTACGACAGGCTTTAGTAGGGCCAGTCCTGTTTAGGCAATGACCGACTATTGTGTAAGGATAAACTATGTATAGACCTTGCTATGATTTGTCAGACAGAAGGTCCCCGTGTAAGGACAACTTTAGTTCCTGTGATTGAAACTTTCATGGTCACTTTTTTGTTTAATTAAACTGTTGCATTGTAAAAGATAAACATCTTTCTTCTCTTGCCATTTTGGAGTCTGCTTTCCTATGTTCATCTCAAGGTTCCTGCCAGACTGAATGGGAAGTGGAGCTGAGGTAGGAGAAAGATGAAGAAAGCCCAGTTTACTCCTAATATTAGGCAAAACCAAGGTTCTTGAATCCCTTGGCCAATGACCATAGAATCATTGACCCTTTAAGGATCCATCTTCTAATTTTTTGGCCTCTGGCCTAGAGTATCTGGCCCTTTAAGGACCAGAGGCCCCGTGGACACTGTGAAGGTTAAGGAGCCTGGTTGCCAGCCCATCCCCATGGTAACTCAATGCCATGGGGATTAGCAGGGCCCTTTTCAGGGCCTCCCAGTTGTAAAGCCGGTGGTGCATAGAGTCCCAGGCAAAGAAGTAAAACAGACACAAGTGTATTGTAGAGCAGGATGTCTGGAGGTGAACATGGGGAAGAAGGGAAGGAGCAAGTCATTCTGGACAACCCTCAGGAATCTGGTGCCCTATGGACCGGGTGGAAGGAGATTCAGCAGAACAGGTACTATAGATTGAAGATTTAAGAAGGAGGAGAGATCTGGACTAAAAGGATGGGGGGAAAGTAAAGAGGTGTGGAGAATGAAATCTGGAGAAAGGAAAAAAAGGGCGTGAGGATGAAGGAATGACAATACCAAGACTCTGGAGCCAAATGACAGAGTATAATGATCGAGGGTGATGCTAGAGGAGCTTGGAGGCCTGGGAAACTCAGAGAGCCTTAAGGATGATGGCCAAGGGGGCCAGAGACAGAGAGGAGCAGTGGACTGAATCTAGGGGAGACCAGGAACAGTGAGTTTGGGCAATACTGTTTGGAATAGATAGATCCTAGATGAGAACAAATGGAGATATGGCTAAGAAATTGAGCATTGCAGAGGATAGGGACTGGATGGGAAAGGATTAGGGAATGCCAACTGCAGAACGTGGAGAGAAGTGAAATGAATGTGAATGAGGAGAGGTGCGCACAGAGGGAGAAGGGGCATTTTATTTTAGTTTATTTATTAATTTTTTTTTGTTAGGCGATCAGCCCTGTGCTAACATCTGCCAGTCCTCCTCTTTTTTTTGCTGAGGAAGACTGGCCCTGGGCTAACATCCGTGCCCATCTTCCTCCACTTTATATGGGACGCCGCCACAGCATGGCTTGCCAAGCAGTGCGTCGGTACGCACCCGGGATCCAAACTGGCAAACCCTGGGCCGCCGCAGCGGGAGAAGGAGCATTTTAAATCAGGACATGACTAAGGGTAATGTACCTGGAGGAAGAAGGAGTAATTGATAGAAATGACAAGAAGAAACAGTAACGAGACAGGACTGGGGAGTTAGTACTGAACACACAAGAGGGTGATGGCTTGGGGTTAGCACTGGAGGTCTAGAGAGCCCAGATTCTAAAGAGGGGAAAGGGAGTTGAACTAGAGAGGTAACATGAGAAATTAATTCATTTTTTTGAGAACCTAGGTGAAGCAGAGAAAATGTTTCCCTACAAATTCCCAGAAAGATCTGGTAGGACATGACGGCCCACTTCCTCTCCTTTTGTTAAACACTGCTAGCTTCCTCATCCTTCTTGACCAAACAGAGAAACCATATCCTTGGAGACACACTCTCTAGAATTCTCGAGACAGTTACTTAGAGAAAGCTGAGAGAGGTGGGAGATAGAGGCAGAAAGGAAAGGGAGAGTCTGTCTCCAGATTCTTCACCATTCCTAAGACTCCCTTAGGGGCTTGACCTCTGAATGGACTCCATTGTGACCTTGACTAGCCAATTGTTGAAATAGATTGGTTCTACATCTACTTGTGGGGAGGCTTGAGAGGCCTGGGTAACTCAGTTGGACTGGGCTAGACCTGGAATGGTTTCTGAAAGTTAGATGTGATGATTAAAGCAAAATTTGCTCTGTATTTGTCCTCCTTTGGCTTAATTCTCAGGCTCAATTGTTACCTGAATTATCTCAATTCTTCCTGCTTAAAGGATAGGAAAGAAGATGGGGAGGGAATAAGCAATCTGTAGTCTGGGTCATTGGCTAAGGAAGGAAGGAAACAGAGGCTTTAGGAACACAAATGCTTCATTATGATGGGTTAGAAAAATGCATGAGAGGAATAGAAAAATGAGCATGGGGCAAGACCCCACAAGGATGAAATATCTGGAAAAGAATTGAAGGGCCTTTGCCTTATAGGTGTGTTCATGTTGCCCTTCTTTAAGAGGTAGGGAGTTAAGAGCTGAACATCTATTAGTTTTGCAGAGTGGGTCTAGCACCATAGGCCTAACTTTGCAAAACATCTTTTTCAACCTCCCTGGGAGGTGCTGACAGGAGGAATGTGGTGGGCTGATTGCTAAGGGGTGAAATAGTAAGAAGGAGCTGATAATAATTAGGGACACTAGAAGACAGTCCATGGAAACCACTTCTAGAGGATATGTCCACAACAGATGTGAATTAATAAGGTTTAGGACATTGTAGGGACTGAGAGATGAAAGTATAGTGGATAAAGTCTGTGTTATCCAAATGACTATTTCACTGTCTTACTCCATCTAATATCCGTTAGCATTTAAAACATGGACTAGTTGGTAAAGATGCCTTTAGGGAAGCTAAAGATAAGTAGGACCTTAGTGAGTAGGACCACAGTAGGACGTGGAATTTATTGTATTTGTTTCTGGGACAATGGGGAAATTTTTTGGCGTTTATCATACATATCCCAGCAACGCTTTATGAATGAAATAATGTATGAGCATCACCAGTTTGACTGTGGGGTCAAAGAGTGGTATTCAATTAGAGGCATGAGTAATGTTTGAGTCACAAATCTTTGGAGAATTAGATCAGTACGGAAATTTTTTTAGAAGGGGAATGTACTTATCTTCTTAAGGGTTTACATAAACACGAATGACGTATATCTAGTTTAAAAGACAAAAATGATGTACTGTCTTCAATCTTTTTGAATGGCTCAACCTCATCTTTCCTGCCCTTTAAAACTGTCACTTTCTTTGACTGTTTCCCTCGTTATTTTTAAATTAAACACCTAGTGTAGAGATATTATTCACACTTATCAAGAAGCTTTACCTGATTTGTGGATAATAAAGTGAAATGGGAGATGTCAGAGAGACATCTCTGATTTGAAAAAAGCCCTTAGACAAAGTCCAGAGTATTTTTGTTGATATAGATTATAAGTGTAAGAGGTCCTGGAAAGACTCTTGTTGAGTGAGAGGTGTTTTCTGCTAGAATGGCAAGATTTCTGTGGGGGTGAGGGGAAGATAAAGGGAAGGTACTCAAGAGGAAGGAGGCCACCCAGGCAATAGAGTCAAGAAATGTGACTCATAAAACAGGGGAAGGAAGGGACAATGCCTTGCACCGTGAAGTCTCAGTTAATCTTTATCAAGAGCGTTTATCATTGCCCCCAGTTTATAATGAGGAAAAGGAGGATTGAGAAGTTAAGTAATTTTCTCAGGGTTTTGAAGAAAGTAAGCTGCATAGCTTGCTGTTGACTTTGTATTTTTCTGCTTCCAGCTTATGGTCTTTGCGTGAACTTGGAAAATGGACTGATTATTTGGTGGGCAATAAGATTGATTCCTTCTTGTCTTCCATATGTCTTATAGAGTAGTTCCTACACTGGAACTTGCCCACAGGATCCTTGAGGGTGGCACCGTGTCATTCTTGGTCTCTCATCTTTGTATCCCCAGTGCCAAGTGAGAACATTGCGGTGAACGAAGCTTCTGGAGGGAGTTGGAGAGCTGAGACTCTTCATTCAGATTGTGGAGAACCATGATCTCTTAAGAGGCAGAGAAGCTTTGGGCAAAACTTGGGTATAGGACAATATCCTTATGAAAAGCAGAGGGTATGCGTCTGTGTCTAAGAGCACATTGACTGAGCCTGGTGGGAAGTGTCCTGAGAACCTAGGCTCTTCTTTTCCTTATACCCAAGTGGTTCATGGCTGGCCTGTGGGGTTGAACTTCCCTTTACAGACACGTGGACCTCCTGACTAGTTCCTTGACTAGCACCTTGTTACCAGCCACTGAAAGTAAAACAGTCTCTGGCCAGCATCGAGTTCTCTGTGTCAGATTCTTGGAGTAGTCTAAGATAAATGTGTTAAGAAAGGCCTATGCTGTGCCCCCTTACTTTAGGTTTATTACATAAACCATCAGTTTCACTTTTCTGAGCTCCTAACGCTAGGTCCTAGAGGGCAGGCAAGCTTGGTTGGAGTGGCTGCTTTTGCCTAGGTGTTAGTCTTCTCCTTATATTCCAACCTGACTGAATCATCCTGGGCCCATTCTCTCCCACATCTCATTCTTGGGGCTATATGAAGGGTAGGGAAGTATGAGATATTGCAACTATCTCAGAGTTAGAAGGGCCCTTAAAGATCTTCCAGTCTAAGCACTTCATATTGTCATATTGCTCTTCACTTGGCCATCACCTGGTCTCACAGGTTGCAAAGAACTATCTTGAGTTATGATCGGAGTCAGTTGGTAGTGTCAAGAGCTGGGGGCTGTAGAAGCACATGCTGAGGGAGGAGGAGGGAGTCTGAGCCAGCTTTGCTTTTATTATAACCTTTTGAGTGGGAGTGGCCTGGTGAACGCTGAATCACAGTCTTTAAATCAATGGACTATCATTGGGAGCATAGAGGCCAATTGTCCCCTGATGTGTCTAGGAATCAAATGGGAGAAAATGAGCTGAAGGTGAGGTAGGAAGGACTTAGGTTAGACATTCAGAAGAACTGGCATAGTGGAAACTACAACTAACAGTGATTATGGAATTGTCTTCTCTAGGAGGCTTTTGAAAATAGGGGCTGTTTTCTTGGATCTTGGCTGGGTATGGAAGCCTTTATATATGGTTATGGAGGGCTGGTCAGTTTGCTTGTCCTAGGATGCCTCTAGCAAGCCCACACAGCTGAGAAATCCTCATGCTTTAAATTAGGCAGCCCTGGGAGGAAAGAATGGCAGAGATTTAGAGCTAGGGAAGGTCGGGGGAAGGGAAGCAGGTATTCACAAGGGCTGTCTGAGGACCATCTGTAATTCATTAGGGAGCTGACGTTCTCACTCTCCTCCCTATATGTACACACACACACTCTCTCTTTCTCTTTCTCACACACGCATGCACACACACACACACACACACACACACACACTCACCACTGCTCTATCTCCTCCCCCATCCTTAATTCTAGTGAAGATGCTGAAGGAACATCACATCAGACTCCCGGGATCTCTTTCCTAGGCTTGACAGATAACAGCTTTCAAAGCTGAGAGGTGGACCAGTCTCCCCGGAGCCCAGCTTCCCTCCGGGTCTCTGCCGCGGATCACACTGTTTTCTTACAGAAGCAGCTCCTTTGTCTCCGGGATCGAGGGTTTTCCTGAATCCTCAAGCTTTGCCCAGCCCCTGTCTGAGAATAGCGGGACTGGGATGAAACCACAGTAAGGGAGAGGGGGTGGAGGTAGAGATGGCTTCTGTTTTCTCTACTGGGCTGGGTGCACTCTGCTTAATTAGCATGAGAATGGAGAGAGAGACTTTTTCCGTATCCTCCCTTAGGGATAGAGAGGAAAGAAGAGCAAAGGCTCTAGCTCTGTCCTACTCCATAAGAGATTCTGGGACTAGGAAAATGACCACTGTCACATTCCTCCGGTCCTCTGAGGACCCCCGGACCCACAGTATTGAGAAAAGCTTTGATGGAGCCGGCTGGTGGATCTCCACTCCAGATTTTCCAGCTGTCCCTGTCCCCCCACCGCTCAGAGAGCAGGATGCTGAGATGGCTCGGTGATGCAGAAGGTATGTGCTTTTTCAGTTCTGGTGCTGATGCTGTGTGTGTGGTGAGGTCTCTGTGGCGCAATGGACGAGCGCGCTGGACTTCTAATCCAGAGGTTCCGGGTTCGAGTCCCGGCAGAGATGGTCACCTGGCAGGTGCCTCTTTTATTTTGTATGCTGTCATGCTAGGTTGATAATTATATTTATCCCTCCCTGGAGACTCTGGGGAAGAGAAATGAAACCTCTTTCCTTGGGAATCCCGGACCTCCTCTCCTTTTCCCTTCCCTCCCTCTTCAATCTTTCTCTGTTCCTCCCTTACTGATTTTCATTGTCTAGCAAAGGCTCAGATATCTGCTGCATCTCTCTGCTCAGCCCTACTGACACAGCCTTTGAATTCTTTGCTTCATAGGGAAATCATTGGCACATAGTGACCGAGATGCCGGGCCACAGGTTCTGGGACCACTGTGGTTCCCTCCTTTTACCTCTGAGAACACAAAAAGGCAGACTGTCCCATATGCTGATGAGGAAATGTCCAGTTGTCCTCCAAGGTAACACCCACCTTGACCAAGGTGGGTCAGGAGATGGAATGGGGCATGAGAGGGTGATTTCTTGCACTGTCTTTGTCAGCTATACTTTCACATTCCTGTCTGGGCTTTTTGTGTTAAAGCTCATCACTCACTTCCTCATCTACAAGGAGAGATGTAATCATTGCTCTTTGTCTCAGTAGAATAAACTACACAGCAGCATACTAACTACCAGTGGTGGATGAAACTTGTCCCCAGAAACTCAAAGTTCTTATACTTAAATGCTCTTTACTGTGAAAAATTTGTAGCCTTTCCTGCTTGCAGGACAAGGTTTCAGGGTTGTATCTGAATGATATATTGATAATTCCCAGTTTCCAGCAAGCTCTCTTCTTACCACCTCTCTCATCCTGCATTCGCTTCTGCTCTCTCTCCCTGTCTCATCTAATGGGCCACATTCAGTAAGATTGGGAGCTTGGTCCGATTGGGAGGTAGCTTGGGTTTCTATTTTGGGCTGGTCTGGCTCTGTCTCCCTTGCCTATTGCGGCCTCTGGCCTATTAGCTAGAGGGAGCCACCCATGCCAGGAACTGACCTCCACCTCAGGTGAACCCACGAAACCTGAGAAGACACACCTCTCCTCCGGCTGCTGGGGAGTCAGCATCTCTCCCAGGTGGGGCTCTGGAGGGGCGACCAGAGGACACAGCCAGCCATGCACTTGCTCTCTAAGGAAGCTGGTGTGTGGTGAGGGGAGAGAATCCACACAAGGTTTAACCAAACCGTGCCAAGAGGTGGGATTTGATAGGGCAAAAAGGAGGACTCTAGGGGGAGACTGATGTTTTTTGCCTTTAGGACATGTGCACATTTGTAGCAAATTGAAACTCTGGAAATTCTTTGAAGTAGTACAGTACTTTAAAGGGACTTAAAATTCTTGCAGTAAGAGACAACATAACCTTCGCTTTCTGAGTTACCTTGGTGGAACGTCAATTCAGATATTAACTATCCTCTGCCAGCCCCATGAATATGCTCTTTGGAGGATACTGGTGTGGACTAGAAATTCTTGAGCAGACCCTTCGGGAGCCTTTCTTTTATTGTTAGCTCAGCCTCTCCTAGATATTTTTGCTTTAGGCTCTGGCCTGAAAGGAAGAGTTGGTGCGTGTGTGTGGGGTGGGGAGGATGGTGGTTGTTTAGGGAAGGGGCATAACACAGTTTTCAAACGTATCCAGAATACTACATCTTTCTAGTTCCCCCTGCATCATTCTATTGCAGTGAGGCCATTCAGTAGTAACAGTTCTTAGAAGTAAGGAGGTTGTCCCTCTATCACTGTTAAAAGTCGGGGCAAGGGTATAGGTTCGTTATGCGCCCACTCTAAGGTTTGCTCAATTCTAGAAGCTTTCTAGGAATAAAGTCTTCATGAAGTTGTGGGGGCCGGGACTCTGGAGTGGGAACTGGGAGAGGATGTGTGCCCAAGTGGACATTGAACTGAGATTTGTTCAAATGTTCGATCAGGGTGCAATGTAGCCAGCTCCTTAGGTGAAATTCTATACCAGAGAATTAAAACACAAATAATCCCCCAAATCTGATTTTAGCCAGTCATTTCCATTTTCTAACTTGGAATCAGAAGACCTTGATTTACGTTGCAGTTTTGCCGAGTTGCTAAACCTCTCTGAACTTTAATTTATTTATTTATAAAAACCAGGTTGTATTATCTATCCTCCAAAAGTGAAAATGAATGAGAAAGTCCATTGTACAGTTCTGTACAAATATATAGGCTATGTTAGCATTTGAGTTGCTTTCGTCCATTTCCTCAGCATGTGGGAAAGGTGCCTGACAACAAAGTGGGGAAATGAAAGGTCTGAATGGTCAGCCCCTGTCTGGAACATCCAGGGTGGCCATACGCCATCGGCTGGGGCTGATGCTGGCTTGTGCTGCCCTAAGAAAGAGGATAGATTGGACTTTTCTAGCTGGTGGAGTCCTTCTGAGGTCTGTTGGTTCCTCTGTGCCTTAGCTGGGGGCTTCATCTCAGCCAGGTACCTCGAGGTCCTTGCTGGCTACACCACTTAAGGGAACTAGAAGCTTCCACTTATGCAAACATCACCCAGCCTTCAGCTCCCTCAGTGTCTGAGGGGTGGTGTTTTGGGGACTTGAAGAAGTTACATTACCAGGACTGGGGCAAGATTTTCCACATTGGTAAAAATTCCTCTATATGTGATAACAGCTTTCTTCTTAATATATGAGTGATAACTCCAATTTATGAATATCATAATTACTGCATTTTAAATATATGCAGAAAATAAAATCGAAATAGGTGGTGTTTTTATAATTCACTTCACTGTGGGGCTCAAATGTTTCAGAGGTGCTGGAGGTGATCATTAATTACACAGTATGGGGGCAGCATATGTCTTATTTATTATTGTGTTCTCAGTGCCTGAAATATGGTAGGCATTTGATAGATATATCTGAAAGAATTAATGCTGACTTAGAGTGGCTATAAATTATGTAGACAGGAAAGAGAAACATAGCTCCTGGGGATCAGGAACACAGGCAATATCTCCATGCATTAATTCATTCCCTTTACAAATATTCATCAAGTGCCCACTTTGTGCCACTTTCCATGTTCCAGGCACTGGGATCCAAAATAGCATTGCTCACCTCTGTCATGGAGTGCATATTCCCATGGCAGAGATAAAGCATAGATAGGTAAATAATAATTATAACAGAATTGTAGGTAGAGATATATACTGGAGGAACTTAACTGATGATAAGAGGCAGAGCAATGTGAAGCATGGTGGTCACAGAAGACTTTCTCAAGAGGTGACATTTGTGTGAAGAATGAATGAAGCAAGAGAGATCAATGAGATCTAGAAGATGGGCATTTCAAACAGAGAAATAGCAAGAGCAGAGACCCTGAGGTGGGCATGAGCTTGGTGGTTTTGAGGGAAAGTGCAAAGGTCACTGTGGTCAGAGTGGAAGGAGTGATGGAGACAGTTAGGTTCAGAGATTAATATAAGCATGTCATATAGGACAATGTTCTCAGCACTGTCGTTCAACTCTGCTTTGTGTAATGAGTCTAGTATTGTCTCACTTCTCCTTTACTATTCTTTAATGAAATTCATAGGTAATATAACCTTCCCACACACATGATTAAAGCAAATCAATATAATATCCTAGTTGTAATATGAGAGAAATAAAAGGAAATACAGTTGTAATAAATAATATACATTTTAATACATAATACTGGCAGTCTTATATCTATATGAAGAATCACCTTCAATGCAACAGCTGTGTATGCAGACCAATGTAGGTGTGCTGCATGGCTGACTTAAATATCATGAGGGATGTCATTTACCAGCAGTGTTGTGATTTTCCAAACTGGTGAACACTTCTTGATAAATTTATGGTTAAAATACATTAAATCTTCTTGCGAAGTATGCAGTATTTTGCATTCATGAAAATTTTAGGAAGTTGTATACCATGTAGAAAACTCTCTGTATTTATATGTAAAAACGAGTTAGACTCTTGGCTCAGATATCAACAACTAGGTTTTCCATAGGTCATTCAAGAGAAGCGCACAACAGGGGACAAGTCTTCTTTGTGTGAGATGCACCTACACTTTGCAGCACAAACGAATCTCAAGTACCCTTCCTCTCTGCAGCTTGTAATGGTCCCCAGTCATTATAAAAACAAAAATTACTCCATCAAATTTTCAAACCACTTCCTAGGGGCAATTCCAGACCCACTGGTAAGCGCTGACATAAGGCTCATAGGTCAGGCTTTCCTTCATGTTAATGAAAACCATTGGTGGGTTTGAGCAGAGGAGTGAAGGAATCTGATTTATGTATTAAAGGCTAATTTTGGCTATTGGTAGAGAATAGACAGGGATGAAGTCAGGGGCACATTTGCATGTCTGCTGGACCCAAAGCCGTTTAGAAGCAGCAGAGTGTGGCACTGTGGTTCCCACGTGATGGTGCTGGTACCACCAGAAGTGGAGGGTTTTATAACAATGTCCACCTACAAAAGTGGTTTATCATCTCTGGAGAGCTGACCTGGCATGGATGATTTATATTTTGTCTGGAAACTAGTTATTTTTACTTATTGTCATTACAGTGGTTGTCACCTACTATCGAAAATGTTCATTTTGTTTGTATTTAAATGCCATAGCAAATGAAACTTACTACCCCAAACGCTATTGCAGTGTTTATGTCCTTAGTAGTTTCTGTGATTATAATGGAACAGAATATCTTTAAACTTCTCTGGGTCCTCCATGGAAGTTGGATCATTTTGCTTCTGTAATGGTAGTGTTGTTCTGTGATAGTTCCATCCAGAGAATGGATGGTGAGACATGGAGTGTTATGATGAGAGAAGTTGAAAACATGAGCACAGTGGAGGAAGCAACTGCATGGGAATGACACAGAAGTCATTCCCATGACATGGAGATCATCCTGTGTTAGAATTGGCAGGCCTGCTGTTGACTTATTGTATGGTGTTGTGCATGCGCCAGGTCTCTTGAGCCTTGATTTCCTTATCTAGAAAATGAACCAAATACCTAGAATTAAATAAGGTAAAATGTAAACGTGTCTGGATAGTTAGATACATAGTAGGTGCAAAAGCAAATGCTAGCTTCCTTTGTTTATGGACAGTTTTTTCAACCAGTCTTCTTCAGACTGCTTGCATCAAGCTAGTTTCTTGGAGATCATGTGTGGGGATTGGAGACTTAGCCATGGACCACCTGTTTCTGTCCCTTAAAAATGCTTGGGCATAGTGAAGTGCCAGGGAAAGTAAGAAATGCATAATATATCTTCAATAGTAGTTACTCTCCAGGGGTACTTTCTCTCCCCTGTGGTCATTGTGGGAGCCCTGAATTTCTCTCTGGGGCTATGAGCATAGAAGCCTTGCAGGAATCTTTAGTCCAGTATTGGGAACAAGGTTGCACAGGCCCTGTGGAGAGGGTCATGTGAAACCTTTTCTGCTAGGAGCAATGCAGGGCTTTAAAACCCAGATGAGGGCAAGTGTGTCTATCTAGAGAAGGTGGGATGAGACTAAAGACAAGCTCCTGGGGAGCTTAGAGGAGAGAGGAGACCAGAGCTTGGCTTCTGTGTTCCTGGCCTGGGCCTTTTATGGGAGTATTCCCTGCAGTGGACCCAGCTCAGTCCTGCATCTCAGAGGAGCATCATCTGTGAATCACCAACAACCCGTAATCTTTTCTTCCTTTTGCTACATCTATAGGCCACTTTTGAAGAGGGAAATGATACCATCTAAAATAGCAGATAATTTAGAACCAGTTATGTTTATTTTGAAAGAATATGAAACTTTTTTCTTTTCTAATCATGCACAAATTTCTAACAGTGCTTTTTAATTTTTGTACTTAAGTGTGCCCCTAACAGCTGAGGAGAGTGGCTGCTTACCCCCAGGTGACAGGAAGCAGAGCTAAAGTGGCCTTTGCCAAATACAATATTTCTTTGAAGTCTTATACTTTATGCTACATTCTAGTACAAATTTGGGTTCTGTTTCATTATATCTGCATTTTTTAAGTACAAAAATAATTATCCACCCCAGATCGTATAGTAAAAGTGATGCCTGGCAAGCCCCACTTATGGGTGCCTGGCATAGCCTAGTTATAAAAGCACAAATATATATAAAAATGAATTTGTGACCACTGAGTATCCACTTAGAGATGAAGGGGGAGATAGTCTAGAGACAGCTTAAGTAGATAGAAACCTAACGGAGAATAAGCATTAATTCATTTACTCATTCAACAAGTGTTTATTTAGTACCCACTATGTGCTAAGCATTGAACTAGGTACTGGGGTACAGTGATGAGCAAAAAGAGACAGATTATCACACAACAACGTGTGAAATTGCAACTGTGAATGGAGGAGAGATCGATGGAGGAAAGAAAGTTTATGGCAGGGGGAGCTGACCTCTTCAGAAAGGCCAAGAAAGCTGCTTCCAGGAAGAGTCTCTTGACTTGAGTCTGTAAGAGCAGTAGGAAATAATGAAGCAAAGAATGAAAGAAAGAGCTTTCCAGACAGAGAAACAGGGGGCAGAAAGGTCTGCGGGAGAGAGAACAAAGGACTGAAAAGCGAATGTGGTTTGACCACAGAGAGCAAAGCCGAAGGTGGCGTGAAATGAAATTGGAGAGAAAATCAGGAGGCTGACCCCATAGGGCCTTGTAGTAACTGTAGGGGGCTTTGTCCTTATGTGAAAAACAAGAGGAAACCAGTGAAGGGTTTTAAGCCAGAGAATAACATGATTAGATTTGCATTTTAGAAAGATTACTCCAGCTGCTGCTCAGAGAACAGAGTGGAAGGGTGCCAGGGATAGAGGCTGGAGCTGAATTAGCAGTTACTACCCATAGTTGTTGTGAGAAGTGATGTTCACTTGGATAAGGGGGATGATGGTGGTGGTGGTGGTGGTAATGGTAGGGATAGAGAGAAGAAGATGGGTTTCAGAGATATCTGTAGGCTGAAATCTGCAGGATTTGGTGGTGGATTAGAAGTGGTTCAAAGAGGAAGGAGTTGTCAAGAGTGGCTCCAAGATTTCTGGCTTGCATACCATTGACCAAGATAGGAAACACTGGAAGAAGACCAGGTTCGAGGGAGAAAATTGTGAGTTCAGCTTTGAGCTTCTAATTTTGAGGTGATTTTGGGATTTCCAAGAGGAGACATCAAGTATGTCTGAAGTTGAGAGCTGGATAAGAGTCTGAACTGGTGGTTTGATTTTGGGAGTCATCTGCATGTTCATGGAATTTGAAATCAAAAGTATGAATGAGATCACCTAGGAGAAAGTGTAGAGTCAGAAGAGCCTAAGAATGAACTAAAGGAACTCCAACGTTTAATAGCACAATATATGTATAGAGAGAAGTAGTGGCAAGAGAGGAAGTAGGAAAATCAGAATATTACACTTCCGAAGCCAAGGGAAGGGAGTGTTCAAGAAGGGACTTGATGGAGCACCACATGCTTCTGAGAAGTCATGAACGATTATAATTAAAACTATCCTTTAGATTAAGTGACATCGAAGTCAATGGTGGGAGTTTTGGTTTCTATAGTGTATCAGGACAAGAAACCAGATTGGAGTGGACTGCAGAGGGAATGGGAGGTGAGGACATTGAGGGAATACATACAGGCAAATCTGACAAGTTTGGCTGAGAAGGGGTGAGGAGAGGGTGGTGAGCTGGAAGGCAGGAGGAGCCAAACAAGAAAATCTTTTTTGTTTTTCTTATTTTAAAACTTTTAACTATGGAAAATTTCAAACATAAATAAATTAGAATAGTATTATGAACCCTCATGTACCCAGCACTCAGTTTCAACAATGATCAACTCATGGCCAACTTGTTTCTATACCTCCACCATTTTATTTGTTTTTCAGTGGGAGAGACTTGACCTATTTGAAACCCTGTGGGAAGGAAATCATTGAGAAGAGGAGTTTGGATATTCAAGAGAGAGAGGGAAAAAGCATAAATGACTGCCAAGGTTTCTGAGAAGGTGGGAGGGAAATAGGATATAGAGTGCTGGTGAAGAGATTAACTTTGGGAAGCTGGAGGACCACTCCTCTATTGCTATAGGAGGGAAAGAGGGTGAGATGGTAGGATGTGTGCAGATGTAGATTTGCACGTTTGGCATCTGGAAGAAACGAAAATTTCATCTGATGGAGGTAGCACTTCTTCCTCTCCTCCCCACCCTCCTCCTCCTCCTTCTTTTCAATTAAGTTGTTATGTCATCTTCAGAGAATAACTGGGAAAAAGAGGATGTTGGATGTTTGAAAAGAGCATAGAAAGTTGGATTAGTTGTTGTGGAGAGAGAGAGAATGATAATATAGCAGAGAAATGTGGAATATTTACTAGACGGTGTTAAAGACCCATTTGGAGGAGACGGATTGGCCCTGAGAAACAGATTCAATTCACGTACATATGTATGTATATTTGTACACCGGCTTGTTAATGTGCACCTTTTTAATATAGTGTTGTTGCTCTATTCCCTAGTGGAGGAATGTGTCTATGTGCACGTACATGTGTATTTCACAGAGGCGTGGATTCCACAGTCTCCTGAGTGTGTGATTAGAATACATATATCTCAAAAGGGAGGTGATTTTAATTCTTAAAATGTAGATGTGGCTATTCTAGCAGTACTTTGTGGCTTGTGTTTCTCATTAATTGGTTCAGGGCGCCACCTGCTGGAAAACTTGCTCCACATCTCCAGCCAGGTTTTTCCAATGCAAAATCAAAAACCTTTCTTCTCTGAAAAGTCAGTGTTTTGCATACAGCATTTCCTCCGTGATATGTGAGTTTCATTTTTTAGATTCTCTTTTACTCTCTTTATTTGTGTATCAAATCAGGAACATTAAAATGTGCTCTTTTCTGACTTGATTTTGGTCAAAGACCACTATCTATCTCATTTTAATGCATTTGTTGTCTGTAAACCTCACCCACGATCCATATGCGAAAGAAAAGAATAAAATTTCAGATTTATCTGAAATGGCACGAATAAGAAATAGATTGTTGGTTAAAGACGTAGAACATATACATGATACAGAGACCAACTTTGTCCAAAGTAAGAGATGTCTTATTTAGCAATCCCTCAAATTTGGATTTTGTTGTCCACCCGCTTCCTATCCCAAATCCTTCTCCTTTAGATTCTTTGACTAAAACATGTGTTTCTTTATAGTTTCCAAGCTGACCCTTAAGGAAACTAGTCTGCTATAAATGATTTTTTTTTAATATAGTCTATCTTAACCTGAGGACAGTGTCCATTAAAACTTTTTCTCCAAGGTCTCTCAGTCACACCACTAAACTTCTCCCAGTTTCTAAGTTTTCATTAAATAACTCCTTTCCTCCAAATTAACTTACTCTTTGGGAGAGTTCAGGGATAAATCGCTCTAATTGCTTCCTCTCCTTTAATTCAGTCAATAACTCTTAATTATGGTCATTTCACATATACAAATTCAGTCATGATTCGTATGAAACTTAGAGAAATGCCAATTTAAAGTACTGAGTCGTTCACAAGAAAAGCAGCATTCTTCCCTTTACTCAACCAGTCTTCATTAAGTGCCTACTGTGTGTCAGGAGCTTTGAGAAGCCCTGGGCATATATGGAGAACAAGACGGGTGTGATTCTGGTTCTTACAGAGCTGGCCATGTAGTGTGGAAAACAGACATTGATTAGGTCATCCCAACAAGTTCTGGTGAGTTCTCTGCTAGGGGAAGTACACAGAACGTCAGGGAATATCTGGAAGCTAAGGAGTTGTGGAGGTCCTCCTGGAAGAAGTGGTATTAAGCCACGAAGAAAGGACAGAACAAAAAGACACCAGGCAAGATATGGGACAGAAGCCTAATGTTGAGAACCCGAATGTGCAGGGGCTGATAAACCTTTTTAAGGTGTTTGGGATTTTTTTTTTTTTTTTTTTTTTTACAATAAGTCTAGTTAACATCTGTCACCAGACATAGTTACAATTTTTATTTTCTTGTGATAAGAACTTTCAAGATACACTCTCTTAGCAACTTTCAAATATACAATACAGTATTATTAACTATAGTCACCATGCTGTACATTACATCCCCAGGACTTATTTATTTTATAACTGGAAGTTTGTGCCTTTGGACCACCTTTCCCCATTTTGCCCACCTCCTAACCCCCGCCTATGGATTTTATTGTAAGAACAAATACCAGCCAATGAAATATTCTAAGTGTGTGTATGTTGGGAGGAGAGGTGACTACACTTAGATTTACATTTTGGAAAGATTATTCTAGCTGAAATTTGGAGAAGGGCTGGAGGGAAGCCAGAATGGACATTAGTTTGAAGGTATGTGCATTGTGGCATTGGCTTATATTAGGGCAGTAGAGAAGGAGAGAAGTGAATGAATCTGAGAGATATGATGTTGAATGGATAAGACTTGTTGGAAATTGATTGTCAGAGGTAAAGGAGAGAGAAGACTCCAGGATGACTCCTAGCTTTCTGTCTTGAGCAAAGGGGTGAATTGAGGTGCCATTTAGTGAGACGGGGAATACTGGACAAGAAGTAGATTCTCATAATGGCCAGGGAAGATGAGTATTTCCCCTGTAGACATGCTGCATTTGAGATGTCTAAGATGTATAGGTAGATATGAATAGTGATCAGTTAGATATGTGAGCCTGGAACTCTGAAGAGAAATCTGGGCCAGAGATACAAGTCAGGAATGATCAGTTTGTTGGGAGTAAATTGATATTTTGGGAGTGGTTGGTGTCTTATAGAATGTGGAGTGAGAGAAGAAGAATGGCTAAGAAGGAGCCCTGAGGAACCCATCATTTATAGAATCGTTAGAGGGGGGAGAAGCCAGCAAATGAGACCAGTCAGAGAGGCAGGAAGAAAACCAGGAGAGCGGGTGCCAGAGCCAATGAAAAGAAGTTTCTCGAAAAGGGCACATATGCAACAGTGTCAAATGTTTCTGATAGGGAGTGATGTTGTCTTTATAATTTAATAAAATGTGGCCTTGTCAAGTGCAGCTCCAGTGGAGGGACACAGTCGATTTCAAGGAGTTCACAGGTGAGTAGGGGTGAGGAAGTGGAGGCAGTGAGTGCATAAAATTAGAATATTTGCTTTGAAATGGAGTTTAGGGATGGAGTGGGAGCTGGAGGGAGAGGTATGATTAAGGGATTGATATTGCTGTTTTATTTTTTGGAAAGGGAATGGTTGAGAATGTTTAAATGCTCATGGAAATTATTCCATAAGAAAGAAAGGCTGAAGGATCAAGAGAGGGAGTAGTCAACAGACAGTTTAATCCCTAAGAAGGCAGCCAGACATAATAGAAAAATAATAGTTTATTGTGCCCTGCTTTGTGCAGGAACTGTCCTAAGAGCATTATCTCATTTAACTCTTACACAGTCTCTCTGAGAGAGGTGCTATTGTTATCATCCCATTTTTTTGAAATGAAGAAACTGAAGCACAGATAGCTACTGTGAGTAACCAAGGCCACACAGTAAGTGGACGAGCTGGGATTCACACCCAGGCATCTGCTTTGTGACTTGTACCATTAATCACAAGGCCCTATTGTGAGATCCACAACGTAGCTGAAGGCTCAAATAGGAGGTGTCCGCCCTTGCTGCTGTAACTGAAGAGAAGTGGGTTGGGGAAGGTATGGATGCAGGTAAGTGTCAGCTTGGTTAGCGTTGTTAGTTTCCTAGGAATGCCATAACAAATTATCACAAATTGGGTGGGTTAAAAACAACAAAAATTTCTTTGACAGTTTTGGAAGCCATAAGTTTAAAATTAAGGTGTCATCAAGGTCTCACTCCCTCTGAAGGGGTTCCTTGGCTTGGGGATGCGTACCACCAATCTCTCCCTGTCTTCACATGGCTGGTTTCTCTGTGTCTCAGATATCTCTCTGCCTTGCTCTTATAAGGATACCTGCCCTTAGATTATGGCTCACCCTAAATCTAAGATGATCTCATCCTGAGATCCTTAACTTAATTACATCTGCGAAGATCCTTTTTCCAAATAAGCTCACATTCACAGGTTTTAAGACCTGGACATATCTTTTTGGGGCCACTGTTCAACCCACTGGTTAGAAAGTTGAAGGAGTTCCTGTCCAATGGATTCCATATCTTCTATAAAGCAGGAAAATGAATAGTTTTCTGAGAGTGAACTCAGATGTAGAGGGATCAAATATCTGAGGAGGATGAAGAAATCTTGAAGTAATTACCATTGAAATTTAGAGTCAGCCGAGTAGGAAACGTTGTATGTTTGTGGAGCAGTGTGGAGAATGCAGATAACGTCTATTATCATTGATTTATAGTTGTGTGATTTTCTTTAGCAACGATTAGCAGCCTGGGTACAAACATGGAGAAAGATGACAGTTGAAGTGACTGGAGTTACAGTCTGGGGGGAGGGGGCAGGGATGTAAAGGAAGGACAGAGGTTTAGGATACTGGCAAGTGGTGGTTTTCTATAGAAGGCCATAGAAGTGAAGCTAAAAATGCATGGAAGCGAAGTCAGAAGGGGGGCTAACGGATGGGTCAAAAAGCAGGCAAAACACTGGGAGTAATTTAGTGAACTAGCTGCAATGGTACAAGGTTATTCTTGGAGTGTGGAATGTTGGATTGTACTATTTTACTTGAAGAAGAGAATCTGGTTGCAGTAGAGACAAAGGGAAGATTAATGGAGATGGAAAAGTCAAAGAAAAGAGAAGACAGGATTCTAGACAGGCCTCCCATTTGGACACAGAGTCACACAGGAAAATGGCGGGATCTGGGTGGCAAATGCTGCTAATGGTGTGGTGTTTGAGCTGGAGCTCTAGGACTGTTAGCGTTGGAGGAGGCTGTGGGGGCAGGGTGCAGTGGTTCTCTTGGGGTGACGTTCAACACGTATTCGTTAAGATTCTCCAGAGAAACAGAACCAGTAGGGTGTGTGTGTGTGTGTATGTGTGTGTGTGCAGAGAAAGAGAGAAAGAGAGAGAGAAAGAAAGGTAAATATTTATTATAAGGAATTGGCTCACGCAATTATGGAGTCGGAAAAGTTCAGACCCAGGAGAGCTGATGCTATAGTTCCAGATTGAGTCCCAGGGTCTGAGAATCAGGAGAGTCGATAGTGTAAGTTCCAATCCAAGTCTAAATTTGAAAGGCAGGAAAAGACCATATCCCAGCTCAAAAACAGTCAGGCAGAGAGAAAGGATTCTTTCTTACTCAGCATTTTGTTCTCCTCAGGCCTTCAATGGATTGGATGAGGCCCACTCACATTGGGAGGGGTGTGATCTGTTTTATTCATTCTACCCATTCATATGTTAATCTCATCCAGAAATACCCTCTCGGACACACCTAGAATAGTGTTTGACTAAATATCTGGGCACCCTGTGGCCCAATCAAGCTGACACATAAAATTAACCATCACAAACACCTTGATTACATGTATGGTCTTGATATATTGGTCTTCAGTCTCCTCCATTATAAAATGAAGGATGAACAAGATTATTTCTTAAGGTCCTTCTAATTATAATTTTTGTGTTTTAAAGAAGAATTCCAAGTCCTTAGGGTGGAAAGAAACGTCGTATTAAAGTTCTTAACTGAGCATAACTCGGAAAACACACATGTAAATCCACAGGTCTGACACTTAGAAACTGATGATTATGCTCAGATTCTGGTTATTACTCTCTACTTACCTGCTTTTTTTTCCCCTAACCATAAAGGTTTTGATAGAACAACTTTAACAATACAGCCTCAGAACCTTCTCTGTCACTAATACACAGTTCCAAAATGTTCCTGGACAACAGGTCCTGGGTTGTTGAAGTTCTACCTTTGCTGAATGTGGAGTAAGTGGTATTGTGACACAGCAGCAATCATCTTTGAGGTGAGTTTCTCATTCAGGTTAATGTGGCAAACTTGTACTCAGAGAATGTATTCCAACTTATCACTTTTGCTTGAAATCTGTGCATTTTACAGGTGGATTGGATATGTCTTTTTAAGTAGGTGTGCCCGAGATAAAGATGGTATTTCCTGGAGGCAGAGAGTTGGGATGAGATGACATTTTGGAGTGTGGCACATGTGTCTAGTTTGGGGTTAAGGAAAGGAGAGAGTATCTAGAACAGCAAGTAGAGCCCTGGTTTAAACCCTTCCAGCTGGAGGAGTTCGATGGAGAAGAGTCAGGAAAGTCAGTGTCTTCTCAGATTGGTACACTTTCTCTTTACTCCACTTGGAATGCCCTTCCTCCATATCTTCACTTGATGACTTAAAACATCCTCTGAAATATCAAACTCCTCTGTGTAGCCTTTTGTAACTTACCTCCCCCCACTCTAGATCAGGTGCCCCACTTTGTCTGCCTGTCACATCCTGTGTGCACCTCTGTCTGGTGTTCACCATGCTGTATTTACTTGTCTTTTATTTCTGTCTCCACAACACAATGGCTGACACATAAGAGGCGATAAATTAATTTATTCTGGAGTCATTTTATTGTGGACTTTTAATGAATTTGTCATTATCTTGCTTCTGTCACCATATCTAGTAACTATTTTATGCCAGTCATTGTACCGGTAACTAGGAGAATAATGATAAACAAGACGTATGAGGTCCTGACCCTCGTGAAGCATGTATTCAAGTAGAAGAAACTGACAGAAAGGGAAGCAGCAGAAAAAAATAGATAAAGCAGCTACCATTTGTAATTAGTTTGTTACGAAGGGAATAAATAAGAGACTGAGATAGAGATTGATAGGCATAACTACTTTGGTTAAGATAAATAAGAAGTCTTTCTCAGTTGGTGACGTGGGAGAGAATTAGGGAGATGAATATTCCAGGCAGAGGAAATGGCAACATACAGGCTGTGAGTTAAATATGAGTGGAATAGAATGAGCTGAACAGTCTGGAGAGACACTCCACAGCCTGGAGAGAGGAATGAGATTATACAGAGATGTTGCCCATAGTTAGGAGTTCAGAAGAGAGAGCTGGGGAGACCAGTAAGGAGGCCCTGCAGTAACATCATGAGTGAAGGAGATATTATTGTCTTAGAGGGATAATGTAATGGCAGTAAAGACAGAAGAGTGTAGGTTTGAGATTATGTTTTAAAGATAAAAACTGATCAGATTTGTTGATGACTGGATGTGTATAATGAAGGAAAGAAAGGAATCAAGAATGTCTCTGTTTTAAGTAATTGATTGCCATGTACTGACTTGGGCAGATTTGGAAGTGGGAGAAAGAAACAGGCACAAGAGAAAGTTAAAAGCTTCATTTCCATTTGGGATATGTGTAAGTTATCCAAGAGTAGGTCCCAGCTGGTAAGTTTGATATGAGTTTTAAGCTCAGAGGAGCTCAGAGGCTTCACATATAAATTTAAGAGGCCTCCACATAAAGATGGTACACAGATCTATGGGAATCGATGAGGTCATTTAGGGAAAGAATGTAGGGAGAAGAGCAAAGAGAGCTCAGGACAAGCTCTTTGGATCTCTAAGGTTTGGAATTTTAGGTAAAAGAGGAGGAACCCTTAAGAAAACTGAGGAGAAACAGCCAGTAAGAGAGTGGTTTTGGTAAGAAAAAAAGAGGAGGGTTTCAAAGAAGAGGAAGTACTGTTGCTGAGTTTAGTAAGATGAGGACTGAGAAGTGTTCACTGAACTTTGCAGAGCATGGAGGCCAATGGGTGCTTTGTCAAGAACAGTTTCAGTGACTGGTGAAGTCAGAAGCTGAATTACAGTAGGATAGGAGTGAATGAGAGTTCAGGAAGTAGAGACAGCGTGTGTAAAGAGCCGTTTCAAGAAGTTTGGTTATAAGAGAGAGCAGAGAAGTGGACCAGTAGTTGTGGAGAGGTGTGGGTCAATGAATAATTACTGTTGGTGTTATATTCTTAAGGAGAGAGCAGATTATTTTTTTGTTTTTAATTTAATTTTTAAATTTTATTATTATTTTTATTGAGGTAACATTGGTTTATAACATTATATAGATTTCAGGTGTACATCATTATAATTTGACTTCTGTATACACTATTTCATGTTCACCATCAAAATTCTAGCTTCCATCCTTTACCATGCAAATGACCCCCTTTACTCATTTAGCCCCCCCGCCCCTTCCCCTCTGGTAACCACCACTCTGTTCTCTGTATCTATGTTTGTTTGTCGTTTATTATTATTTTTTTTAATCTGCCACATATGAGTGAAATCATACGATATTTGTCTTTTCCATCTGACTTATATCACTTAGCATAATACCCTCAAGGTCCATCCATGTTGTCGCAGATGGCAAGATTTCATCTCTTTTTTGGGCTGAATCGTATTCCATTGTATATTATACCACATCTTCTTTATCCATTGGTCCGTCGATGGCCATTTAGATTGTCTCCATGTCTTGGCCATTATAAATAATGCTGCAATGAACATAATAGTGCTGCATATATCTTTTTGAATTAGTGTTTTGATATTCTTTGGATAAATACCCAGAAGTGGAATAGCTGGATCATATGGTAGTTCTATTCTTAATTTATTGAGAAATCTCCATACTGTTTTCCATAGTGGCTGCACCAATTTACATTCCTACCAGCAGTGTATGAGGGTTCCCTCTTTTCCACATCTTCTCCAACACTTGTTATTTCTTGTTTTTTTACTAATAGCCATTCTGACGGGCATGAGGTGATATCTCATTGTGGTTTTGATTTGCATTTCACTAATAATTAGTAAGGTTGAACATCTTTTCATGTGCCTATTGGCCATCTATATATCTTCTTTGGACAAATGTCTGTTCAGATCCTTTGCGCATTTTTTAATCAGGTTATTTGCTTTTTTGTTGTTGAGTTGTGTGAGTTCTTTATGTATTTTGGATATTAACCCCTTATCAGATGTATGATTTGCAAATACCTTCTCCCAATCATTAGGTTGTCTTTTCATTTTGTTCATGGTTTCCTTTGCTGTGCAGAAGCTTTTTAATTTCACATAGTCCCATCTGTGTATTTTTGCTTTTGTTTCCCTTGCCTGAGGAGACATATTCAAAATGATATTGCTAAGGCTGATGTCAAAGTGTGAATTGCCTATGTTTTCTTCTAGGAGTTTCATGGTTTCAGGTCTTACATTCAAGTCTTTAATCCATTCTGAGTTAATTTTTGCATATGGTGTAATATAATGGTCTACTTTCATTTTTTGCATGTGGCTGTCCAGTTTTCCCAGCACCATTTATTGAAGAGACTTTCCTTTCTCCATTGTATGTTCTTGTCTCTTTTGTTGAAGATTAGCTGTCCATATATGTGTGGGTATATTTCTGGGCTCTCAATTCTGTCCCATTGATCTGTGTGTCTCTTTTTCTGCCAATACCATCCTGTTTTGATTACTATAGCTTTGTAGTATATTTTGAAATCACGAGTATGATACCCCCAGCCTTGTTTTGCTCAGGATTGCTTTGGCTATTTGGGGTCTTTTGTTGTTTCAGACAAACTTTAGGATTCTTTGTTCTATTTCCATGAAAAATGTCATTGGTATTTTGATAGGGATTATATTGAATCTGTAGATTGCTTTAGGTAATATGGACATTTTAATTGTTAATTCTTCCAATTAATGAGCACAGGGTATCTTTTCATTTCTTTGTGTCTTCTTCAATTTCTTTCAGCTATGTCTTAGGGTTTTCCATGTACAGATCTTTCACTTCTTGGTTAAATTTATTCATAGGTGTTTTATTCCTTTTGTTGTAAATGAGATTGTTTTCTTTATTTCTCTTTTTGCTAGTTTGTTCTTAGTGTACAGAAATGCAACTGATTTTTATATGTTGATTTTTTACCCTGCAACTTTACTGTGTTTGTTTATTATTTATAATAGTTTTTTGCTGGATTCTTTAGGGTTCTCTATATATAATATTATAATATGATGTCATCTGCAAATAGAGACAGTTTTACTTCTTCCTTTCCAATTTGGATGCCTTTTATTTCTTTTTCTTGTCTAATTGCTCTGGCCAGGACTTCCAATACTATGTTGAATAAGAGTAGTGAGAGTGGGCATCCTTGTCTTGTTCCTATTCTTAGAGGGATAGCTTTCAGATTTTCTTCATTGAGTATGATGTTAGCTGTGGGTTTGTCTTATATGGACTTTATTGTATTGAGGTACTTTCCTTCTATAGCCATTTTTATTGAGAGTTTTTTTAATCATAAATGGATTCTTAGTCTTGTCAAATGCTTCTATTGAGGATGATCACATGATTTTTATTCTTCATTTTGTTAATGTGGTGTATCATGTTGATTGATTGATGGATGTTGAACCATCCTTTCATCCCTGAAATAAATCTCACTTGATCATGGTGTATGATGCTTTTAATTTGTTGTTGTATTTGCATTGCTAATATTTTGTTGAGGATTTTTGCATCTATGTTCATCAGCGATATTGGCCTGTAATTTTCTTTTTTTGTGTTGTCCTTGTCTTGTTTTGGTATCAGGGTAATGTCGGACTCATAAAATGAGTTAAGAAGCATCCCCTTCTCTTCAATTTGTTACATGAGGACTTAGTACTGCCATTTTATCTTTTGTTTTCTGGTTGCTCTATATTTCCATTGTTGCTTTTTCCGTGTGTCTCTGTCTGCCGTTTCACTTTGGTTGTTTTCTGTGATGTTTTTCTCAGTTTCTTCTTTTTTCATGTTTCATATCTTTGCTGTGAATTTCTGTTTTGTGGTTACCATGAGATTTGTATAAAAGGTCTCATAGATAAGATAGTCCTTTTCCTGTTGATAGTATCTTTTCTGATTTGCCTATCTGATTCCATCCTTTTCCTCTTCCCTTTCTATTTTTTTGGTTATTGCAAATTATCCCTTTTCGTGTTGAGTTCATTACCAAATTGAGTTGGTTATAGTTTTTTTAATGCTTCCTTTCCCTTTAACCTTTATGTTATAATTGTTAACCAATCTATTCTAATATAGAGTTGCAATTTTCTGATTCTGTCTATTTATCACCTTGCTCAAATTTTGTGTACCTTTGCCTTTTTGTTTCAGGTGGGAGAGCTCCTTTCAACAGTTTTTGTAAGGCAAGTCTAGTGATGATGAACTCCCTCAGCTTTTGTTTGGGACAGCCATTATTTCTCCTTCATATCTGATGAATATCTTTACTGGATATTCTTGGCTGGCAGTTTTTATCTTTCAATGTCTTGAATATATCATTCACTGTCTCCTGGCCTGCAGAGTTTCTGCTGAAAATCTACTGATAGCCTAATTCCTAGTTCCTTGTAGATTATTGTTCTTTTTTCCTGGCTGCCTTTAATATTCTTTCTTTATCATTGACTTTTGACAGTTTTGTTATAACTTGTCTAGAGAACGTCTTTTTGTGCTAAGATAGTTGGATATTCTAGCTTCATGGATTTTTATATCCAGTTCCTACCACAGGTTTGGGAAGTTCTCAGCTTTTATTTCTTTAAATAAACTCTCTTCTCCCTTCTTTCTCTCTTCTCCTTCTGGGGTACCCATTATCCTTTATGCTGTCCTTTCTAATGGAGTTGGATAATTCTCATAGAATTTCTACATTTTTTAAAATCTTAGTTCTCTCTCTTCTTCTACCTGCATCAGTCTAGATTTCTATCTTTGAGCTTGCTAATTCTCTATTTCATATGGTCTGCTCTATTTCCAATGCTTTCTAATGCATTCTTCATCTCATTTATTGAGTTCTTCAGCTCCAGAATTTCTGTTTGGTTCTTTTTTAGAGTTTCAATCTCTTTGGTAAAATATTCCTTCTGTTCATTAATTTTACTTCTGTACATTAATTCAAGCTCATTGAACTGCCTTTCTGAGTTTTCTTGTATCTCACTGCCTTTCTTCATGACAGCTGTTTTGAATTATTTGTCAGTTAAATCACAGTCTTCCATGACTTTATGTTTAGTTTCTTGAGAATTGTTGTTTTCTTTTTGTGATGCAGTGTTACTGTGGCTTTTTGTGGTACGTGATGAGTTATTCCTCTGCCGGCGTATTTGTTGTTCAAACCCTTTTCTTATTTAGGCATAACTTTGTTTGTTTTGATTCTATTGAACTGGTTCACTTTTAGAGGCCTTTCTTTTGTTTTTCAGTAGGCGGCGCTAGAGTACCAGTTTTTGCTTTCTCTTACTTGAGCTGCCTCTGGATATAGTGGGGACTGGCACTTTCCACCTTCCACTGCCTCTACTAGGGGCATCACTGAGACCCTTGTCATCACCACCTGTGCCTCCAGGGGTCACCGATGTCTTGCTGTTGCTGGTGTTGCTGTGGTCACTGGCTTCACTGCTGGGGGCATAGGGATGGTGGATGCCTCCACTGCATCTGGGATCACCTGGCTAGCAAGCATTGCTGCCTGGTGGGAGGAGGGGCAGGAGGAGAATGGTGAGGGAACCAGGTTCTCAGGGCCCTGCCTCCACTGTTTCCTGATTCCTTGTGGCTGCAGGTGCTGTTGCACTAGGAAAGCCACAGTTGTGTACACGCCTCCACTGCTGCTACCAGGTTCTGAGCCTCCACCAGGGGGTTGGGATCACAGGGCTCCACCTCCACCATTGCCTGGCTCCCTGTGGCCACAGGTGCCGCTGTGGTCAGGAATCCGGAGTCATGTGCATGCCTCCACTGCTCCTACTGGGCTCTGAGCCATGGCCCGGGGTTGGGATCACAGGGCTCCATCTCCGTTGTTGCTCTGTTCCCTGTGGCTGCAGATGCGGCTTTGGCTGTGAGGCCAGAGTTGTGTGCACACCTTTGCTGCTGCTACTGGGTTCTCTGGGACTGAGGGTGGCCGGCTTACTTGCAGTGGCTGGGGGCCAGGATTGAGGGTACCACCTCTGCTGTTACCCTGTTTCACCTTTTCTGTATGCTCCAGCCCACCCATCTTCATGTGTACTGATGTGTGGATCTCTCCAGCATCCTGGGGTGTTGGCCAGTGTAGCCTTGGTTGAGTTATGGATATTTTACTTGCTGTAGATTGAAGAGGAGAGACCAAGGAAGCACCTCATGCCACCATGATCATGACATCGCTCTCCTGGAAAAAGGGAGAAGCTGGAGGTTCAGAAGAGGAAAAGGGATAATGTAAGGCTTGAGGTCCTCTAGAATTTAAGAAAAGATGGAGTCCAGAACCCAAGGGAAAGGAGGAGCTTTGATGGGAGGAGTTACCCCTTCCCTGTTGTAACAGAGAGAAGAAGGATATGATGAGGGAACATGAGTAGGGGGGTTTGTAGGTAAGAAGATCTGGGGCTTCACATCCAGTGGCTTCTATTTTCTCACTGAAAAGTGAGATGAAGCCATTAACTAAGAATGAGTGAACAAGTCATTGCACCTATTCTGCTCCTAATGACAGTGAAGCTAATTTTGCTCATTACTGAGATAGGCAACACGTCTCTCATTTGTCAGTACTCCTTGGATTTTTATTCCTTTTTGGCACAGATGGATTCCTATTCATCTGTTTTTTTTTTTTTTTTTCTGAAAGTAGTTTGTTATGGTAGTCAGTAGTTTTTTGATGAGATTCAAAATTCTGTATGAATAAATGCCTTCAAATCATGCGTTGGGGACAAGAGCTGACCAGGTTGGTTGACTGCGTGAGGTGGGAAGAATTGATAGTTGTAGTTTATAGAGCAGCTTCTTAAAGATTTCGGAGGAGACAGATATATGGGAAAGAGCATTTGTAAAGCAATGTAGAAAAAAAGAAAGAATGGAGATGATTAAAGGGAAAGTTTTAGTTTTGCCGTGTGCTGCACAATATATAACACTCATTTCCATCTTCGGCAAAACTTTTAATAAAATTTATGTTCCTAGTCAAGGCTGACACTGGTGCTCTGACTGGGCTCAAGATAGTGTAGAGTGATGCAGAGGCTACCCAAAGGGCCCTGTGCATATTTGGGTTACATTAATGTTTTTATTGTGAAATAAATTATTCACACCCAAGGGTGTGTGTAATATATATGAACAGTTTAAAAAGCATAATTGTAATCATAAAATAAGCACTCAAGTTCCAACCAGCCAGCTTAAAACGAGAATGTTGCCAGTTCCTTTGAAGACTCTTGGGTGAACTTCCTCAATTGCAACCCCCTCCGAGCCCCCAGAGGTAACCAATCATCCCTTTGGCTTTCTTTATAGTTTTATCTCACATATAGCTGTCTCTAAATAATGTTACCTAATTTTGCCTGTTTTTAAACTTTATATAAATAGAAACATATTCTCTTGTGTTTCTTTTGTTTCCTCATCATATTTTTTGAGATTTATCCATGTTCTTAGATGTACAGCAGTTCATTTATGTTCATTGATGTATAGTGCTCCATGGTGTGAATATGCCACAGTTTATTAATACATCCTGCCCTTGATTGACATGTGGTTTGTTTCTAGTGTTTTTTTTTTTCTGTTATAAACAACGTTGCTAGAATATTCTTGTATATCATAGTGCAACAATTTTCAGATTATGTACGTGGGAGTAAGATTGCTAAATCATAGATTATATGCCTATTCAACTTCACCAGGGTATACCATATTCTTTCTAAAGTGATTCTACCAATTTTAGGTTATGTTTTCATTACTGATAATACCAGAGACTTTGCAAACTTGGAGGCAGAGATATTACCTGGTCACCTTTATAGAGATAGCCACAGTGCAGGAAATGGGTGGTGACTTTCAGGCCAGTGCAATTTTGGTTGTGCATTTCCTCTTTGGTTCATTTCTTCTTTCCTTGGCCCCCATTCTCAGACAAGAATATCTCTTACCACGTGAATGTGTTGAGAAGGCTCCAGGAGGCTGAGAATGTCAGAAAAGAAGAGATTCAAAGTTAGAGGCAGAAAAGGAAGGGGACATTGCTTCACGCACACAGTTTTGAGGGTCTAGAATGCCCATCGAGCAATAGAGGGGAGAGGGTTGACTTGCAAATGTTTTGCTCAGAATTCCTGGCCCCAGAGTTGAAATGCTTTTTGTAGCTAGGAATTCCCATAGTCACTGGAGGACTGATTGTAAGAACTATGTTTTCTAATCTTTTATCCTCAAGGGACGTGGAAATGTGGATATAACTGCCTGAAATTCTGGTGTCCTGATGCTCAGGCCTCTGTGCCCCTGTGCTTCCTGTAATGAGAGTGCCTGGTACCTACACACCTTCCCTTCTCTGTGTCTTCCTTTCCTCTAGAGGGTCAGCCATGAGCCAATCACATTAGAAAAATAACCTCTAATCCTCAGAAGATCCCTGAGAAGTAGATATTGTTCCAACTTTAGAGTTGAGAAAATTGAGGCTCAGAGAGTTGAATAACTTGCCCCAAACTAGACAGCTGCCAGGAGGCAGATTTGAGAATCAGAGTCACAGATGTTTACTTTTATCTCTGGTATCTCTCCTTGTGCTTCTGTTCTTTGTCTTGTCCTTGATAACCATGTGACCCTGAACAAGTGTCTTCTCCTGTCGGAGCTTTAGATTGTAAAGTAACAGTTCACATAGGCTTAATAAACATTTATTAAAAAATGAAAATCACTATATGGACTTCTTACATTCTAGGAGTAATGACGTTCCGGGCCAGCAAAAGGTCTTTCTCCCTTGACATTATTATTGTTGTTGTTGTTTTTATATTTGTCTCCTAAATCTACTCTCACAGCCTTTGGCTAAACATGTGAATTTAGCCTGTTCTACAGCTAGTAGGTGCCTACACTTAAGTAGGTCTTGGCTATAAAGCTTGCTTTGGTGTATTGTTGGTAATCTGTTATTCTGCTTTCATCCCATTTTGCTGGCAGAGAGCATATTTCCCCTCATGACGGTCAGGATTTTTAGTGGAGGCTTTCCCAGGATGTGCTGTTACAAACTCACACACACCCTGGCTCTGATATTTGTCTCAGAGAAGCAGCCAGGCATGGCAGCACACCAGCATGCCATTATCCTGGTCTCTGGGGACAGTGCTATTGTGGCCTCCCAGGCTCTTTACTTCTCCAGTCACACCTCACTCTGCCAGTAGGGGCGTCCGAAGCAGAGTGAGAAGGCCTCATTCAAATGTGTCATTCAAATATTAAAATCTGTCTCTGTCTTGGTGTGGCTTCAGGAGATTCAGTTGCCACCACCTGGGATTCACAGGGAGGATAAATTATTCAGACCTTTCTCCTGCATAACCTTCCTGCTTCCTCTCATGCCAGTGCCACCTCACCTATTTCTCTCTTACTTTCCTGGGCTGGAGAGAAGGGCGTATTGGTTCTCCAGTGGGTCCCCTGATTCATTGGGAATGTGAAGGCCATGATCTGAGTTGTTCTCTATGACCAAAAATACTCTACCCCCAAAACAAGAAATTGAAATAAAAAGAAATCCTAAACTCTTCTCATAATGGTCATGCCACATAAAGAAAAAGATAAGGGCCTTCAGTTCTAGTGCCTTTTTGCAGCTGGTTGTCCTGTAATCCTGTATTCTCTGCTTTAAACTGGGGAGAGAATCTCAAAGAATAACAAAGATGACTGAGGATGGCAATAGGCAAGAGACCAGAAGTTTTTTATAGTCTGGAACAGATGCTGGCAAACTTTTTCTGTAAACGGACAGACAGTAAATATTTTAGGCTTTGTGGGCCCTTCTGTCTCTGTGGAACCTTTATTTCAATTTACAATCCTTTAAAAATGTAAAAACCCTTCTTAGTTTGGGATCCTTACAAAGATGGACCACAGGTGGAATTTGGCCTGTAGTTTGCCAACTCCAGTTCTATAAATTCATCCTCAATTTTAGAGCAACAAACTATCATAGAAAGAACTTCTAGAGACATGATATGGTAAATTTTGAGAGGAAGCAATAAGCAGGAACGTCAGGATCAAGCATGAATATTAGGAAAGAATTTCTGGAAAACAAAATGAGCAAAGACAATGAAAGGAAAGGAAGGACAGAGATTGCGAGAAAATTATTTAAGGGAGTTAGAGATGTGAGAAAGAGGCAGGGAGATGGGATGAGGATTGAACAGAGTATCTGGAACAAAGTAGAGAATCTGAGAAAATGGAGTAAATGAGGTATATTTTCTCCTAAGTATTGTTATTGGCAAATACACGCAAGCCCTGCTGTGTGACAGACCAGATTTGCGTGGGCATTTGGGAAGGAAGTAACTCCCATCTTGTGGTTTTAACTACAGTCTGCTTTTAACCGTATGTGTCAGGTTAGAGGCCCTTACTTGCTTTCCTGTCACGTTGCAATGCTCTTGGTTTACTGCATGTTCAATCAGCTTTCGTGATTTAAAAAAAAAGGAGGGAAAGAATGAATCACTGCCCTGGGGTGCAAGTTGGCAAGGGTGAGTGGGAAGCAAAGCAATAATTGTCAAAAGCTTTCTATGGATTGAGAAATAAATGCAGTGATATCAGTGATGTAACTCTAATCAAAATATGAACGTTTCTTCCCCCAGATAATTGACCATCCGAAAATATTCAAGATGGAGAAAAAGGAAAATCAGAACATGAACTGAGAGCTAATACATGTGTCAAAGAGAAAATAAGGAAATGAATCTTAAATGTAAGACCGGGTTGGAAACCAGTTAAACCAGGCTACTTTTTTACTAGAAGATAATTTGGAAGACAGAGACTTCTAAAAGCCCTAGAAATACTGGACATCACAGGAAAGGGCCCATTTTCCCAGAATTATGAAAGAGCACTAAACGAGGAGTCAAACTATCTTGGCTTTAGTCTTTAGTCTGTTCCTTTCTAGCCTTGTGACTTCAGGAAAGTAACTTAGCTTATCTAAGTCTCAGTTTCCTCATTAGTAAAGTGGAGATAATATGTTTTTCCTATTTAATACTGTTGATTTGATTTGTACATGGATATTAAAGGGCTTTGTAAAGTATTAAGAACCATGGTAACGACAGAGATATTATTAGTTTGGTATTTTATTATTATTTATTAGTATTTTATTAGTGGGTTGACTTTACTTGTACATGGAAGGTTGTGTGCTATGATTGAGGGATTTCTAAAGGACGAGCTGCCTATCAAATTTCTCCTAAATTGGACTGTGGTAACATGATTAAATCATTCCATGAGATTCTATGTTTCTACAGTCCCTAGGTTATAAAAATCAGAAATATTAAAGTGCAAATGTATCAAAGACAAGACCCAATTCAGCTGTGGCCATCTTAGCTCTTGATCAGCTGGTCACCTAGTAATGTCTTGGGAGAACAGAGCAGAATTGCCACTAGAGGTGTCCAAAGAGCTTGGAGTCACCATGAAAGCACTAAATGCCTGTCAATAGAACTCCAGAGGGGAGCAAGGCATTAAGAAAGAGAGCAAAGGTCTTCTGCAAATGGCTTCACAATTGTGACCTAGGCCAATTTGTTCTGCCTGGAGCTAGGGTTTTTGAGAGATGGCAGCCTGTGACTTTTTTTCTTTGAATTGCTTCCCAGTGCCTTTTTTACCTAAACAAGTATTCTCACGACAGGATTCTGACAAACCCTCCTGGAGCTATTATGACTTTCCACCAAAAAGTCATGCTTCCCACCAGGAAACCATCTTTCCAGACTGGTTTGTATCCGGATGGGGCATGTGAGTGGATGTGATGTGTGCACAGGCCGAGGTGGTTAACAAGCAAATACACTTTCTCCACTCTCTTTTTTCTTGTCTTCTCACAGGATATTGATGCCAGTGGCGATGCTGGAAACCAAGTCTTGAAGATGGAACGGCCACAAAAAGGAAGGATCTGAACCCAGGCCACCAGTAGCAGAGCGCGCGCACTTAACCGCTAAGCCCTGGGGCCGGCCGGAGCGAGTTTATTTTTTACTTTCACTACCTGTCAGTCTTGGGTTAGCAGGTGTTCTGCTAACTCACTTGCTATCCTCACTTAGGAATGCAAAGTGATGGTGACTCAATAATTTAGAATTTCGCTGGTCTCTGTGGCAGTGGAAAGGAGGTGCTGGAAAATACACCACGTGTCTGCTCATATTTCACTGACCCAAGCAAATTATATGGCCATGTCCAAATTTAGGAGGATGGAAAGTTCAATCCAGCTATGGCAGATTGTGTAGTTGTTTTAGGAAATAATTTTCTCTTGTTCTCTGCCCCAGGAACAGAGTAAACTTTCCGCCATCCTGATTTTGTAACTTGCTTTGGCTGATGCAATGTGGGCGGAAGTGATAGCATCCTGTTCCCAGGCAGAGGCTATAAAAGGAGTCTCATGTTTTCACCCTCTCTTTTGCACTCTACCATACAGCAATGGAAGGGCAGGCTCCCAGGATCCATTAGTTCTTCGTTCAGGCTCCCGGTTTGAGAGACGTGTGACGCTGATCTAGAGCCTGGAGCAAAGCCCAGCGGAACCACTGCTGAGCCAAGACAAATCACAGAACGGTGAGCAAGAAATGTTTGTTGTTATAAGCTGCTAAGATTTCAGATTGTTTGTAACTGGAGCAAAAGCTAATACGCTCCATCATGTACTCAGAAGGAAGAAAAAGCCAGAATATTGGTGACTATTCCAGATGACTACCATCTTGCCTTTTAACTGTTGTGAATATTGCAGAAGATAGCCAGCTAATAAATATAGAAGGAGCGATACTGCTAGAAATCACTATTTTCTTATCCTGAACTAATTGATTCACGCAAAAATTATCAATGAATTTTGAAACCATTAGGTGAAAGTTTGTTTGTTAGGAAATAGAATATTTGGATGAGGCCTAAGTATCACCCGACAGATTACTTGCTCTTTGCAAAAGATTAAATGCACCTTTAAAATAGACAGAACTGTTCTCATCAAACCCTGCCTCACTGATAGTGGACAGCTTGACATGTGTGCCTCCTGGTGTAATACAATATGAAGTAGCAGCACTGCCTTTGAAATACCCTTGCCTAAAATGTTTCATCTGTGTTTAATCAAGACTTCTCTAGTCTAGAGTTCCAGTGTATAGGGAATACAGGACACATAGAAGCATGGTAAATACTCTAGGAGAAATAACTCATCGGGAATGTGGTAATTTTATAAGGTGATCATTTTAGACTCTTCAAAATGCTGATGTCATGGGGATAACAAAGCATTGCGTGTGTGTGTATGTGTGTGTGTGGCTGTTCTGGTTTAAAAGTAACAAAAGATATAAAACAAAGGTAGTGCATAAGCCATGATTAGATTCTAGTTTGAAAGAACTAACTTAACTATAAAAGCATCTGTTGGGCTGGCCCCATGGCTTAGTGGTTAAGTGCGCGTGCTCTGCTACTGGCGGCCCAGGTTCGGATCCCTGGCGCGCACTGACGCACTGCTTCTCTGGCCATGCTGAGGCCGCGTCCCACATACAGCAACTAGAAGGATGTGCAACTATGACATAGAACTATCTGCTGGGGCTTTGGGGGAAAAAAGGAGGAGGATTGGCAATAGATGTTAGCTCAGAGCCGGTCTTTCTCAGCAAAAGGAGGATTAGCATGGATGTTAGCTTAGGGCTGATCTTCCTCGCAAAAAAATAAACTGAAATAAAAAAAATAAAAGCATCTGTTGTTTGCTTTGGGAAATTTGACTGTGGCTTGGATATGGGATAACAGGTTTTTTTTTTTTTTTTTTTTTTTTAAGCTGAGGAAGATTCACTCTGAGCTAACATCTGTTGCCAATCTTCCTCTTTTTTTTTGGCTTGAGCAGGATTTGCCCTGAGCTAACATCTGTGCAAATCTTCCTCCATTTTGCATGTGGGTCGCCACCACAGCATGGCTGCTGATGAGTGGTGTAGGTCCGTGTCTGGGAACCAGACCTGTGCCGCTGAAGTGGAGCGTGCTGAACCCAGCCACTAGGCCACAGGGCCAGTCCCAATAACAGGCTATTTTTGATAATATTCTGAGGTGTGATAAAGGTATTGAGGCTGTTTCGATTTTTTTTTCTTATTATAGGAGATGTATGCTGAAGTATTTTTTTTTTTTTTTAAAGATTTTATTTATTTTATTTTTTCCCCCCAAAGCCCCAGTGGATAGTTGTATGTCGTAGCTGCACATCCTTCTAGTTGCTGTATGTGGGACTCGGCCCCAGGATGAACGGAGAAGTGGTGCCTCGATGCGCACCCGGGATCCGAACCCGGGCCACCAGCATCGCAGCGCGCGCACTTAACCACCAAGCCACAGGGCCGGCCCTATGCTGAAGTATTTAGTGGCTAAATATCATAGTATCTAACCTAGTTTCAAATGGTTCAGCAATAAATTTGTATAGATAAACACATACCCTTATAATATTTGTAATTCAGGCAAAATGTTAACATTTCTTGAATCTAAGTGATGGGTATGCAAGTGTTCATTATCTTATGCTTTCAAATTTATATTTGAATTTTTTCATAATAAAAATTCTGGAAACAAAACAAAGCAAGGCATTGGGAGTAAAATTCAAATTTGTACTCAAAATTTGTACTTTTGTCATCCTGATCCAGAGGTCTAGCAAGGTAAATGTGGCCTCAATTTTCTTTTCTTTTCCTTGTTTCTGAGCCATTTTATTTCAGGGATTCTGAGCCTGAATGGTTGCTCTTATCTCCTGCATCCTCCATCTTTTTCCCTTATACAAAGAACCATCCATTAATTTAGGGAAGGAGATCAATAATTACAGTTTACTTGACTTACAGCCCACCTGGAGAAACCATATCTTACTGGATAGCCTGGTGTGTCTCAGTTTTAGGAGGAACTTTATATATCAAAATGCATGTGCTTGAACTTGCTGTGTTATTATTTTTCCTATATTGCCACCTCTTCTGCCTCATAAGATGAGGCATTTCTCTTCTTCTTTAAGAAGAGCAATTAAGAAATTAACCTTCTTTAAGGTTAATTTCACCTTTGCTCCAGAGCACATCCTTTCCTGAGGCCTTCAGGATCCTGATCTGATCTTCTGTTACCCTCACTCTTCACATAATGTTTTTTGACTTTTGGCCTTCAGCTTCACACACACACACACACACACACACTCTCACACACATCTGTCACCTCCATTTAAAAAATAATTCATTTTTCTGCCACGTAACAAGCCTTCCAGGATGTATTGACCTATCTCTGTTCTTCCTTGACTGCAGAATGTCTAACTACAATCTATATGAGCTATTACCATTTTCTAGCCACTTATACAATATTATCATTTATTTCTGCAACAACTCTTGCTAAAGTCACGAAAAAAGCAGCTTGATAGTCAAATCCAATTTTCTATTTTCTGTACTCATCTATATTTCTCTTTCTGCAGCTTTAAAAAGAAATATTCAGTACCTCTTCTATTTTAAGTTTTTTTCTGTAGTGTCCAGAGGGCCTTACTATTGTTTCAGAAGAACAGTTATTGCCAAATGACTATAGAAGACCTGAGGTGCACAGACCTTTTCAGAGCAAGACTGGTCACTTTATTGGACCCTTTCCTACCAAACCCAAGGCCACAGGGGTTCTATTAACTCAGACTACTGTCTTCTTCCAGGCTCAATTTCCCTCTCTCCACTTTAAACCCTTTGTGCTCCTCTGTGTTTTTCTCTTGTCTCCGTTCTGTGGCCTTATACCTGGACTCCTTCTCAGCATGGTCTTTCATACTGACTCTCTGTTTGGGATGTTCTTTTATCTTTGACTGGAGTTCCTCACATTGTACTGTCTCTTGGATCTCTGTCTCAGATTCATGCACAGCATCCTGAGGTCCATAGGTGTTTCACCCTTGCATTGTATTCAGGTTCCCAGGACACTGCACCTCTGACAGGACCAAGTATAATGGACACCACCATCATACACAACAGTGGTTTTGCCTAATAAATGTAGTTCTTAGGGCTTCTGTGCCTTGCCCGTGGCCTCTATGGCTAAGACAGAGGTCAAGCATAGAGTTGCTTATCTTGTGCCTGCAGGCCCAACTTCTACAATTCTATGGAGAGGGCATGACTCCTAATTCAGCTTTGAACGTCAATGAAGATACAGGCTCTGACATTTTGAGGAGAGGTTTAAAAGCGGCATTTATTTTGCCCTACCTGAAAGATGAGACTGAAAAGTACGTTATACCCTGCACCAGAAGCTAGATAAAAAAGGCAAACTATGCAGAATCCCTGGCTGCCTCATGTGGACTTTATGAAGCCACTTTCCCAGTCAGAGCAAAACCTCTCTCTCTCAGGGTCCACTGGAAGAGAATGATCAAGCATCTGGTGTGGCATAGTTTTTTTTGTCTGTTCTAAGATTTGATATTAAATTATGTTTCCCCTCAAAAAAATCTGAAAAAATAGGGTCAGGAGCCATGCAGATCAAATATTGTAAGCTGTGAAGATCATCTTTGTCCCATCCACCTAGATTCATGATAATCTTCAAGGCCACACTTCCCAGCTCCCAGACAATTTCACCTGGGCCCCTGCCAGGGACAACTACAGAGGAAGGGAACAGGGAATCATTGCAAGTTGTGGAAAAGTGGAGAAGGAATTTCCCTTGGAAACTAGTAGCCTCAGTCCTAGAGTCTGTGCCCCTGGAGAGCCATAAAGCACATTCCAAGTAAGAAACACTCTGCCCGTGAGAAGTAATGAGATAAATGGTCATATTCAGACATATGCATCCCTCCTTCCCAACCTTCCTAAGACCATGGGTTTTAGATACTAGTTCTTAACTACAGATCTGTGTAAAGTTGGATTTCAAGCCATTGGAAACACTATATATCTGGCTTGTTCAGTGGACCCAGACATCTACTGAGCCCATGCAAACCCTACAGGGATCATCTTTATGAGATCACATCTGTGACACTCTGTGGGGATGAGCTTTTGCCTACCATATGGCTTCCTACTGCACTTAGTCATTCTGACGGAATTCTTTGCTGCAATAATCCCCTAGCATACCATGATCCTTCGCTTCACCTAATTATACCCTCACCAGTGCTACCTACTTTTTTCACCTGTATCTGGGTGTTAATAAATTATATGGTCCATTAGGGCAAGGTCTTCTCACAACAGGATGTAGTGTTACCCTCACATTGGAATGTGACTATGCCTTTCATTATGCACACTATTTATACTTGGAACCAGAAGAACAGCTCCTCTGGGACTATATAGATAAAATTTTCCATCTAAATAAAAGTTTGTTTGCCTCAAACTATCCTGTTTAGATCTTTGCTGTCCTCATGTAGAAGGATGGAAATTTAAACTGTGACTGTATAGTTATGACAATATGTGCCTAATATCCATTCTCACTCATCATTAAGTTGTATTCAGCTGTGAGGCTGAAGTATTCATGAAACTCAACCTTGTGGGGAAAAACAACCAATCAAAAGCAGGAGACTGGTGAGTAGGTAAAGCCTTGCAGACATTCTTAGGAAAACTGAAATATTAAGTAATGCTTTTCTTTTCGGAATATAACTTTAGTATCTCAGCGGTTAATAAGTGTGATTCTTCATAATCCAGTGGGCTGAGAGTGACTGCTATCCAGAAAATCTATCAAAAACTCACCATCCTGTATGTCACTTCACACAGTCCTTGGTTTGTTGGGGGCTGGGCTAATTAGGGCAGCACTAAATCTACACAAATCCTGGTGAATACATGTATGAGAGCTCAGAAGTCTAATTTGTGGGTGATATGTTCTCCAAACAGGGTTATTTGCATGAGGTGAGACAAGAAAGTAAGCCCCAAAGACTGAAAGTAATATAACCATTTTTGGGTTTGAGGGCACTATTGGAAGATCATACTCCGTTAACCACTTCATTGTCCATTGACTAATCTCCTTAAGAAAGATCAACTTTACCTGAAACTTGGCTATAGCATCAGCTTTATTTTGTCCCCCAAGAAATCTTCTTTTGCCCAGATCTTAGCCTATCCCTGATTCCAGAGTTGGTGTAGGGGGAGTTCCTAGGAGAACCAAGCTATTAACTTTATTTGCTCCCAGCCCTGGAACTGGGAAATTATCTAGATTTCCTAGTAGACCTGCCCATGCCTGCTCTAAGGGTCTCATTGTGGTCCTAATGTGATCATATTTTTTACCAATATCTCTTCTAGCCACTTCCACTGCCATGTTTTTTCTGGCAGGATTTCCCAGCTCACTCGCCTGAACCTCATCCAAGGCTACAGGAATTTGTTGACTCACATGGCAGACAGTTAGACAGGAATGCTCTGAACTATGGTTTTCAAACTTCACTATACATCAGAATCACCCTGGAGAGCTTGTTAAAACAGCTTGCTGGTGCCATTCCCATAGGTTTGGATTTATTAGGTCTAGGGTAGGGCCCAATAATTTGCATTTCTTTTTTTTTTTTTCCCCAAGGCCCCAGTAGATAGTTGTATGTCATAGTTGCACATCCTTCTAGTTGCTGTATAATTTGCATTTCTAACAAGCTTCCTGGGGATGTTGATGTTGCTAGTCCAGGGGCCACACTTTGAAAAACACTAAGTGTAAACACCCTTGAAATTTGACAAACAAAATAAAGGAAGAGTTCTTTGCTTTCATTTCCCTATTGCTAAAATATCTTTGACTTAGTTCTCAAGTTAAAAGGAGAAAAACTGTTCAGCCTTGCGTGAAAATGGAAACAGAAAGCTAAGAACTTTGATGGGAGGAGCCTTAAAATCCTCTGTTAATTTTACCCCTTTCCTTCCCAAAATTTAGCAGCCAGTTGAACAGCAAGAGCTAGTCAAGTGTCCAAGTGACACTAGCCAGTGACACTCTTTCCTTATTATCTTTCAAAACCTCTTCTGTCCCATCATTAATAAATGAAGAGCTTTACCTGATATATTTTTCCACCTTCACAAGACAAATAGTCAACCTTGAAGCTTTGACTCAAGGAGTAGTCTGCTGTGGAAAGATTTCAGTGAGGTAAGACCTGTGGGAAGTTTTCTAGAAAAGCTCTGGGGAACCAGTTGCTAATCAGAAAATTAGTTATGGGTTTCTGTGGTGAGAAAAAGGTCTAGTATTGACTATATTCCAGAAGAGGAAAAGCCATCGGTTATCTGATTCTAAACCATCAGTTGACTGAGGGAATAGAAGTCACCTCTTATTTCACCACAACTGAGACCTTAACAAAAGGAAATGCATTTGGCTGCGGCAGGAGTTAGAATATATTGTCCAAGGGTTTGACCCAGACTGAGTCTAAAAAGAATTCTGATTTTCTGGGTGTAATGGTCTGCAGGCGTCTTATTGACATGAGTTTATATTTGGAGGCTTTTGATTTCTGGCTGAAGGAGGGAGAAATTTAAGGGCTGGGCTGCAGTTCCTAGGAAAAAGATGACAACAATGGCATGACAAAATGTCTATGATGTAATATTAGGTTAAAAACATCAGAGTCCAAAACTATATTATACATTATTCTTACAGTTGAAAAAATACCTAGCAGCTAAACTCTCACTCCACAAACTCAGAAAGGCAAGAAGTATGGCTTTTTAAAATTTTTCTGTTACACCTTTTAATTTCTATTTCTTATAGTCTATTCAACAGCAGAAAATTTATTTCAGTTCATTTAAGATTGGACCCCATTTTTCCTACAGTCACAGCTAAATTCCTAGAGTTTGAGGAACCAATTAGGTTCTATTCTAGTGATAACTATTCTATAAAATTTGTTGAGAGAGCTTTCATAGCCCTATTAAATATATAATAAATATTTCTAAAGGTTCCATCAAATGAAAGCTGCTAATTGTGTTATTCAACTCTTCTATATTTTTGCTGAATTTTTTTGGCTGCCTGAACAATAATAATAATTGAAAGGAATGTAATCTCCCACTATCATGGTGATTTGTCAATTTATTCCTGCAGGTCTATCAATTTTTGTTTATATCTATTGAGTCTATTTAATAATATGCATACATGTTTAGAATTATTGTATTGCTTTGGTGACTTTAACCTTTAATCATTGTATAGAAACTCTGTCCTTAATGGTGCTATTTGTCTTAAAGTCTTCTTTGACTGATATTGATATAGCTATACTGGCTGTCTTTTGGTTAATATTCAGCTGATGTATCTCTTCCCATTCTTTCCTTTTGAACGTTTCAGTATTTTCATGCTTTAGGTATGTCTTTTGTAAATAGCATGGGAGCTGGATCGTGTTGTAATCCACTCAGACATTCTCTTTTAAGTGTCAGGTTTAATTTATATGTATTGGGATAATTGATGTATTTGGATTTGATGTTATCTTATTTTCATATTATACTTCTTTTTCTGTGTTTGCTTTCTCTTTTTAAAAAATCTTTTTTAGGATCAGTGTTTATATATTTCCCTTGATCCTTGTTTCATAAGTCTTATGTCATGAATTCTGTGGGGATGAGTCACTTTCTTAAAGTCCAAGTAAGCTGCTTCCAGATGTAGCCTTTATGTCTAAATATTTAGCAGAAAGGTCTCTTTCTCTTTTTTTAATTGGGGTGAAATTCACATAACATAAAATGAAGTGTTTAAAAATGAACAATTCTGCAGCATTTAGTACATTCATAATGTTGGACAAGCACCATCTCTGTCTAGTTCCAAAATATAACAAGGTCTCTTCTGCTTTGTTCTGTAATGTATTTTATTAGGCCTCATGCCAGATTGTTTTAATTTTCTTGACAAAAGAGAGCTCTACACATACCCAGCATCTTCCAAAGGAGATGTGGCCTGCCCTTGGCCTCATTCCTTGTCCACTTTGCAATTAGAATAATCACCAGTCTAATCTGAGGTCAAAGAATGGATGAAGATGCCTAGTCCTACCTGACCTCGCTGCGGTTGCTGTTGCGAGCTAGTGTTTAGTGTGGCTTCTTCTAACTGAGATGAGTCTTGTCCTATGGGTGGATTATGTTTTTTTGCCTTTTTAAATTGAGATATAATTGACATATAACATTATATTAGTTTCAGGTGTACTGACTGTTTCTTGTAGATGCTGAACGCTAGATTACAAGAAAACCACAGTCCCCAGTAAAGGTTGAGCTCTACCTGACTCTACCTCACATTCTAGTGAGGATGTATAATTCCCTGACTGCTAATCGAATGGAATGTTGCTAGGATCCAGCACCCTCACCTCAAACTTTTCCCTGATGCTTTCTAAACAATGTAATTTCTGAATGTATGTGGAAAGAACAAGAGTGTGAACAGATGACACTTTGGGCACTAAAATATCCATATGCATGCAGTGAAAAGTTTGATCTCAGTTTTCTGCTGACAGAAACGGCGCAGACCCCGTTTCTCTAATCTAGAGGGACAGGAATTGGGGGAGGAACAAAATGTCTTCCAAACTTTTCGATTTTAGGAGGACAAGTTTTGGGTAGTAAAGTATATTAAGGTTACTGATTTCTCTTATCAAGTCATTTCCATCAGCTGCTCACACTCTGGCAATAGGTTGACTGATGGTGTAAGATTTTTTTTGCAAATCTGTGTGTTTGTCTTTGCCTTCATAGATAATTTGCTGGAAAGTTAGGAACAGAAATTATGCACCAGGACATCTGCATAGATTTTTTTTCAATGACATTTTGGGGTCCGTAGACCATGGTACACCAAGTGCACAGTGAGAGGATCTGAAGGAACATAGAATTTGGGCCTTTTGTGCATAAATGGTGCCCAGAAGTTTGTTAACAGCTCAGATTCTTGTTCTCAGAGCCTCCATTGAATAAGATGTGGTAGGATGACTCCTGAGGCAGGTTTTATGTGGAATTAGGGCCATGTTCTTGGTCTCAGTCACCTGCCCAGAGATCAGGGCGGAGGCTGAAGGGAGAACCCCAGTCACTGCCTCGGCCTCTGTCCTGTGGTCTAGTCACTGAACAGCTATCTCCATGGCTCAGCAAAGTCACCTGCCCTCCTGGGAGGACAGACGCCTTGGAGTCCTGAAATTATCTCTTCTTCACAGCTTCTGCACTACAGTTTCCTTCCTTTTTCTCCATGGGGGAATTTAGAGTATCAGATCTCTGTGAATTTCCTGGATCTTTGGAGATCTATTTGAGGCAAGTCGGTAAAGCACTGAGAAGAGCATTGGTTCAAATGACCTGAGTTTAATTTCTGTCTCCATCATTTAGAAGCTCAGTCATTTTACTTTACTTCATTTATGTTTTTATTGATCTGATCACCACCTGACACATATTTTTGTTTATCCCACTGTAATATTGGCCCCATTCAGGCATGGGATTTGTTTGCGTTTTATGAACTGTATCTGAACAGTTCATAACTGTTCAGTTATGAGCAGTTAACTGAACTGCCCAGTACATAGCCTGGCACGTTGTCATTAGTATTTATTGCATTAGGTTTGCTTCCTTTTTATACTTTATTTTTATTATTCTAAGTCACTCTGAAGTGAACACCTTCAGGTTCTCATTATACATAACTCTGATGTGGACATCTTCTTTTGAGTTATTTCGTAAGATACATCACGTGAGTGCAATTGTTAGGTCAAAGGTGTAACTATTTTTTGACTGCTAATATGTATTAACAAATTGCTTTCCAGAATGTCCTGAAGGTTGTCAGAGTCTCCATAAATGTATTTGTGGTTTTTACTTTGCTGATTTAATAGTCATAACATGATAGCAATAAATTAATTTCAATTTCTTTGATAATATTTTAATAGTTCCTCTATGTACCCTTAATCTATCATGGAGGAGGAAGAATAGCTTTACTTCCATTTCTCTATACTTAATTACTCCATAAGTATTAAGTATTATGAGCCTTTATATCTAGAAGATATTTGGCTGTTAGAGAAAAATTGTTCACGGGCATCAAAGGGAAAAAATAAAATGGGAACCAATTAATGCCATTTCTCATTTTTCTGTGTTATCGTTCATGTATATCATCTTTATTCTGAAGGCTAAATGAAATTACCACTCAGGTCTGAGTGTGAAGAAAATTTTGCTGTTTTTTCTTTTCACCATAAAAATCATACCTCTCTTTAGGTTCCTAACTAGTTGTAGAGGACTTAAATTTTTCCAGAAAGAAAAGGGCTGAGGTTTGGAGGTAAAGCAGCTATGCATACTGGTGTGTGTATGCATGTGGGGGTGAGGGTGGGGATGCTGGTGAGAAGCTAGGCTGAAGGGAACCTGAGGCAGTTATGATTTGTATTCAATTTAAAGTAACAGAGACTGGAATGCACAAAAACAAAAAATGTTGGCTTAAACAGACATTTAATGAAATGTTTTATTTTTTTAATATCTGTTATAAACTACCCGGGACTGGTATAGCAGCTTTGCAAAGCCACCTGGGACCCAGGATACTTCTTTGCACTTAGTCATACTTAGGGTGTGCTTGTCACCTCATGGTTACTACATGGCAGTCTCAATTCCATCTTAGTGTCCTATCTGAGGCAGTAGAAGTGGGAGGGCAGAGGGCAAAGGGCCAAAGGCTTGTCTTTACCTCCACTCTCACCCGTTCACAAGCTCCTCTGTAAGGCCCTTCTCACAACTTTTGCTTGGTTAGCACTGTGTCACATGGCTCTCCCTATGTATCAGGAAGTCTGGGAAAGGTAGGAGCTGTTTTGTTGTGTTTTTCTCTCTTTCCTTGCTTGTAAACTGGGCACGTTGAGACCATGCAGGATGCTTTTAGAAAGGAAGAGTGAAGATTTAACATTGAGTAGTGTTCAGTAACATTGAGCTGCCACAGAAGAGTGAGTTTGTCAGTCACATTGTCTTCATCACCCTGGAGGTTTGAGTGAGAGGTAAGGCAGGGATTAGAATAAACATTAAAAAGCAACAAGAGTTCAAGATGATAAAAAAGTTTTGAGTTGATATCATTGTGAGTGTATTTAATGCCACTGAATTATAGACTTAGAAATAGCTAAAATGATAAATGTTATGTTATACATATTTTACCACAATAAGAAAAGAAAGCAACAGGAGTGATAGGCATTAGACTGAGGGAGAATTCTAAACTTCTCTGGGAAGAACGGAAGTGGAGGAGCTAAAACGTAATGAGATGGTTCTGAGGTGGATTGTCTGAGGTGGATTAACTGTAGCAGTAGTGATAGAACTCTTTGACGGAGCTTAAACAAACGTTTCCTATGTCTATCCATTGTCCCCCTCCTGTTCCTCTTCTAAAGGATTGAAGAGTATGTCTTCTTAGATGCTGACTGTAGCCTGCAGGGTCACCCCTCCTGCTCTGATGATCCATCTTGCTAAATGTGTCAAGCAGAGTCTTCCCCACCCACATCTCAAGGAAACCTGACTCATTTGTGCTTTGTATTGGAAGGAAAAGTAGAGGCTTTTGGAGTTGGGATTGGCTGAAGCATTAAGTTTTTAAACACTTTTAAGAAAAATCTAAATTCTACCCAGTTTCAACCCCTGGGCACATTGCTTTCTTGCATATACTGCTTTCTTGAGGACTTTTCTGTCTGACCACTTGGTACAGTTTCTGAATACAGGTTGAAATTGCTCTAGATGTGACTTCCCATTTGCTTCAGAGTAAGGCCAGAGGCTGGACTATGGCTTATCAGTAGGGCCACGAAACGTCATGATTTGCCTGGTTTATGACTATTGTCCCAGTGTAATTCTTAGTAACACCTCTTTTACTCTTAAATGGGTTCCAGTTTGGAATAAATTATATGGCCCTTCTACCTCTAAGGCCCTACATGATCTGTCCACCCCCCTCCCAAGGTACTTCTCTGACCTCATCTCCTATTATTCCCCTCCTTCTTGCTCTGCTGTGACCACACGGCTCCCCACTGTTCCTTGAACTCATGGGTGTGCTCCTGTCCTAGAGCCTTCACATGAGTTGTTTTCTCTTTCTAGAATGCTCTTTCCCAGATATCTGCATAATCAACTGCTTCAAGTCTTTGCTTAAATTTTACCTACCCGATGAGACATAGACTGACTACCCAATTTAAAATTGCATCACTCAATCCCCCTGCATCCCTGATCCCCCTTATCCTGTTCCAGTGTTTCCTATTTCAGTAACATACTATATCACTTACCTATATATCATGTTTGTTGTTCCTCTCCAGCTAGAATATGAGCTTCTCGGGGGCAGAGACTTTGTCTTTTTTGTTCCTCAATGTAGCGGAAGTGCCCAAATGCCTCACACGTAGTAGGCACTCAGTATATATTTGTTGAATGAATGAGTCAAAGAATGAGTGGAAACATATAGGATCTATGGCCCATTTCTTCAAAGACTTGCCCAATAACTGGCTAGCTGTAAAGAGCCACGGTGTTAATAGCTGATGGTGACTTACTAGTTTATCCCTAAACTGGATATCTTTTGCATTTTTATTTCCCAAAGGAGTATTGGAACTTTTACAGCATAAGTTTTGACCATTTTATCACAGATGAGTTTTGGGGAAATTTGGAAGATAGCTAGGTCTTCAGGATCTCTAGAAATAATCCCACAGAGGCAGCTGTCTATTTGATCTAAGAGAAAGGCTAATCCTGCAATAATGGTTCTAAAAGTATTGGCACAATACTATGTAGTTTATAGAGCTCTCTCAATTCCACTATCTTATTTAATCCTCACAACAGCGTTTTTTATTATCCCTATTTAATTTATGAGGAAACAGAGCCCAGAGAAACTAATGACTTTCTGAAAGATGTATCATTAGTTAAGTGACAGAGTGGTTAAGTGGCATGGCACCTTCACACTCCTGTGTCAGCACCACATTTTTCTTAATATCCATTTCTAAATTATATCAGGACATGCTTTCATTAATTGCGTCTTTTGCAGTCTTGTGGGAAAGTATGCAAGAAACAGGGAATGTTCTGACCCACAGCATGTGAGAGGATGTCATTGGGGTCTAGTAGGCAACTGGACACTGTGGGAGCAAGGCCAAGGGCATTTTTCACCCAGATCCAAATGACATTTTATACAACGCTTTCACAAGAAAGAGAAAAAAATCTTTCTTTCTTTATGACATTTCACAGTCCCCTCCAGTTTCCTTCTGCTCTCGCAACCGTGACAACTGTAAGCATAATAATAGTAGTAATAATTATGATATATTAAGCTCAAATGTGCCTCATGAACTATTCAAAGTGCATTATATGTATTAATTCACTTATATCCCACGTCAATTCTATGTAGTAGGTACTGTTATTGGCCCATTTATCATAAAAAGTCCAGAAAGTGCATTTGATCACATTTCAAAGCATAGAAATGGGATTTGAACCCATGTAGTCCATTCCAGAAAAGTGTCGTTCAATAGAAATATGAGCCTCATGTGAATTTTAAATTTTCTAGCAGTTAAATCAAAAAAGTAAATAGAGGGACTGGCCTGGTGGAGTAGTGGTTAAGTTTGCACGCTCCGCTTCGGTGGCCTGGGGTTCGCATGTTCGGATCCTGGGCGCGGACCTACACACCGCTCATCAGGCCGTGCTGTGGTGGCATCCCACATACAAAATAGAGGAAGATTGCCACAGATGTTGGCTCAGAGCCAATCATCCTCAGCAAAAAGAGGAAAATTGGCAACAGATGTTAGCTCAGGGCCAATCTTCCTCACCAGAAAAAAAAAAAGATAAAAAGAAACAAATGAAGTCAATTTTAATAATGTGCTTGGTTTAACCTAATATATTAAAAATAGTAATACTTCAACATACTTTGACTATAAAAATTATTAATATGATATTTTACATTTTCGATACTAAATCTTCTAAATATGGTGTGTAATTTACTCTTATAGCACATCTCAACTTGGGTGCTAAATTTTAATCAGAAATACTTAATCTGTCTTGAGATTTCATAAAATTTATAGTTGAAAAAGTAGATTTACATATCCAAGTTATTTCAATTGTACTTAAGTCTTCCAATAACTGAACTGAATCTGAGTTTTTAAATGAAAATTAAATACAACGTAAAATTCCGTTCCTCTGTTGCACATTTTGAATGCTCCATAGCCACCTGTGGCTTGTGGCTGCTGTTTTGGTCAGAGTGGCTCTAAAGTCCATGCTCATAACCACAACGTCACATTGCTTCGATTGCCAGGGGAGAAGCCCTCCTGTCACTGTGGCTCTGCCCCAATTGCCCCATCCCTGAGTAGTCTCTTTCCATCTTCTCCTGGTGAGCTTTTCAGATCCTCTCACATTAGCCCATAATCTTCATCTTCATATTCAGCATTAACATTCAAATGCCCTGAATTACACAGATCCTACATCCTACTTGGGGGAAGGTGAAAAACTGTGAAACAAAAAGAACATGTAGGTTTTCCCTGTTAGCTCTGCTTAATATATAAGAAAATTCAGGATGCAATAGGGCTATGTTGTACCAATCCTGGGGGAAAATAATAGCCAGAATAGATTTCATGTCAGACCCATTGCTTAGTGAGGTTCCAAAATAGCTCCTTCAATTATGATTGAAACCCCCTTCACATCCTCTTTGTGTTGGTGTGGGCAAATTTGGGAGAGGGAGATGATTTGTAAGGAATTGAAAAGTGAAATAAATGTTTCAGATTTCATCATCAAGGAGGAAGTTCTTGCTCCTCTCTAGCCAAGAGGATGTTGAAGTGAAAAGAAGAAAGGAGAGATCTATAAGACGACTGAAAGGGGGAGCGTTCAGGACTGAGTTCATCTTCGCTTGCATTTCAGTCAGTGGTAAGCGCTGACTTAAAATTCTAGGAAATGATTAGTTCGGTCACTGTACTCATGCATGCTGGGCCCAGAACCACAAAGTAATGAATTGAGGACTAAGAAAACCTGCCTCCATCTTCTCCCCTCCAACTGCTCCCTTGGTGAGGTGGAGAGAGGAGATGACTCTCTCTGAAGACTGACCTAGAGGAAGCTTGGCTGCTGTGACTGATGGTCTCCCTGAGATGAACACTAAGCTGAGGATTATTGTAAGGCCAGGCTGACGTAATAGACTAAGAAAATAAAGCATGGTAATTGTGAAAACTATGAGTGTATGTGATATCATCCAACTAATGTAGGATGAAAACAAGTATATTCCCTGTCCTGTGTGTAGGCGGGACAGCCTACGACAGCTAGAGTACACCTCGGCCTGGGGGAGGGTAGACCTGGAAGCCAAGTGGAGATTGATCCACTGCCAGTAATCTCAGCCATGTGTGGTGCCCTTTGGATTTTACAAACATTTTCACTTCAGGTACCTCATTTGAGCCTCCAAAAAAGGCCATAGAGAAGATATTATTAGCCTGGCGTTACAGATGAGGACTCTGAGATTCAGAAGGATTAGGGAGCCATTTAGGGCCACACAGCCAAGAACCAGGTCCTCGACTTCAGCCTCTTCTCCACTGAGGCCCGCTGCCTCCTCTATGGGTAAGACGTATGACAAAGAGCGTATGTATCCTGACTCGTTGTAGAGGAACACTGTGGACTCTCTAGGGCTTAGAGATAAATACAAACTTAGGTTCACGAAGGGTTTTATAGTCACATTTCTTCTTATTTCTGCTTCCCCCTTTGTAATAGGAATGTCTAGGATTTCATCTAGTTCTCTCTAGCCTGACCCATTGGCGCTCTCCTTCTTAATTCATGTGGTCCTTCTTTCCTTCCTCTCTCTTTCCCTTTTCTTCTTTCCTCCCTCAGACATTCATTAAGTGTATTCTATGTATTGAGCATTACAACGAACATCAGGCAAACAAAGATGAATAAAAGATTGTCTTTGTTTCAAGAAATGCATAGTTTATAAGGGAGACAGATTAAAAAACAAGTTGCAGTAGAGACAGACAGTGGTGGCCCAGAGAGAGCATTTTATGGGCAAGGTGGAGGAAGGTTGGGAAAGCCTTCAGTAACACGGAGGGTCAGATGTCTGGAGGGGATGACTAGGAGTATGTCAGACATTGTAAGGTAGAGAAAAGACACTCTATGTTCTGCGAAGAGTCTACCTATAGTGATGCATGCTGAGTTTTGCTAGGTTTTATCTACCAGTTCACTTTTTACCTATTGTGGGCATGCTGTAAGGGTACCTAGTTTGATTGCAGACCGTGGAGCCCTGGCTGAATCATAAGCAATTTCCATGGTAGAAGCTAAAATGAAAGGTTAGGACTAGGAGTAAGAATTACATTCTGCTCTCAGTTTTTAAGCCCCAAGAAGGCAATTATTAAGGCCAATGTGCGAGTGTAAACACTGATGGGAAGATAACTTGAGGCCAGGGTGCTTCCTTGTTGCTGCTTCAATCAGTTTCCCTTGGTTCAACGTGATCTTGTTTCTAGAGTTGGGCTTCCCTGCTGCCAGATTAGAATTCTACATTCAGCATAGGCAGGCCTGAAGGCTGAGATGAAGTGATACTCTGGCTTTTCTGGGGAATGTGGGAGGAGCCCAGAGCTGTAAGAAGCCCTTTGCCAACGAAAGTCAGTGTAGCACGTTCCAGGGAGGAAATGTGGGTGCTTGGTTGCTAATCTGAGCAGACAGCAGCGTACCAGGCAGGTGTGGTTGTGCTCCTGCTCTCGATTCAAGCAGGTGATTTGAAAAGAGACAAGTGGTTCCCAGAATCAGACACAGAGTAACATGATATGTGGAATAGTCTTTGAGAGGAAAAGAAATACAGCAGGTCTAGACAACCCTGTGGATTGTGGTCCTGAGTTATACATGATAGAGATGAGTCAGAGTCTCAGATCCTAAGTATTTCACCTACATCACCTTTCACCTCTAGTCCATGGTATCCACCTGGTCCTGTGGCCAGTCTCAGGAAGTTTTTTTCTCTGAACAATAAAATTTAAACATTTTCCTCTCTGACCATACATATCTTATCTGTTTCTCTGACTATCCTTCCAATTCTGTCATCCCATTCTCCCTGGACGTTGTCTCCTTCTGCCTCACCCACATCTGCAGTTTCTGACCTGTTTTCTCAGAGTGTGTTTTCCCCACCTTCTTCCCTGCTTTTTCTATTAAACTTGGATTCCGTGGTCCAGAACTTCAATAACTCTTCCCGTTATCCTTAATTCTATTGTTCAACCATCCTTTTGGTGCAAGACCCCAACTGTCTGCCTTTTTTGAACTTACTCTGGGGTACTGAGCACTGATGGAAAAAATCACACAACCGTGAAGCTGGTGCCACTATATATTTAAGATTCTCAAACTCAGCTGGGTCCTCACTTGCCAGCATCATGAAATGTCCTCTCCTCATCATCCTGTTTTTTTTTTTCCTGCATAACATTTGTCACAAACAGAAATGATCTTGGGAGTGTGTCTGGTTATTGATCATCTTCCTCCACTGAGGTTCCGTGAGGAACAGCCTCTGTTTATAGTACTGTCGCCTCCATCCCCAGCACATGGTACATGGTAGATGTTTGTTAATCAAATAGACAAGTCTCAGTTAGATGTCACTATATCTAGGAAGAGTTCTGGAATCCTGTCTCCTATCAAGTCTGAGTTAGGGATTTTTTCTTAGCATCCTGGGTTTATCCATCACGGCATTTTTCACACATTATTCTCATTACCTATTTATTTACTATTATCTTTTTCTAGATCAGCACCGTCAGATAGAACTTTTCACAAAGCTGGAAATATTCTATATCTATGCTGTCCAATACAGGAGCCACTAGGCACATGTGACTGCCAAACACTTGAAATGTGGCTAGTGTGAGTGAGGGAAAGACATTTTTACTTTTATTTAATTTTAATTAATTTTAAATTTAGATAGCCATATATGGTTAGTGGCAACCATATTGGAGAGCACACACAACTCTAGATTTTAAGCTCTATGAGGTAAGGGGCTGTTTCTGTCTAGTTTTCTATTGTATGTCGCAGGGCCAGCACAGTGCCTGGCATACCATAGGCATCCAGTAAAAAGAAAGTTGGGCATATAATCTGTAGATTGGGTGTCTCTTAGAGGTTGATCCTCTCTGTGGTGAGATGGAGGTTGAATGTGAGAAAATTCTATTTCAAAAGGACTTGGATATCTGTGCCGATGAGTTTAAGAAATTTAAGTTATTATCGTGTGTGTGGAAGATCTGCAAATGTGAGCTAGCAATAGCCGCTAGGCTTAAGGTAGCTGAAGTTCTGATAGAAAATTCTTATTCTGCCTCAGCTCTGAACTATACCATAGAGAGTTTTGAAGTATATTTTCATAAATTGTCTGAAGACCTACAAAATAAGAAAAATGAAGGAGGTACCTCTTGGGAATGAAACATTACCTCAGAATGGAGTGGGTATCTCTTTTATTTCTATTTCGTGGCTGAGTGGTTGTAGTGCCTGCAATTCTTGAGTTACAAAATTGATTTTCCAATTTAGTGATGTGAGGTAACACTTAGAGTTCGTGCCATATAACAAGCACTAATCTAAGTGCTTTATATGCATTAATTTCTGTGATCCTCAAGTACTACTGTTATCTCTATTTTGCAGATAAGTGACTTGCCCAATGTTATTCAGCTAAGTGGGGAAACAAGGATTTGAACCCAGGCATTCTGGTTCCAAAGTCCACTCTCCCTTGTGTTGCCTCTTGTGTAATCAATTGAGCTGTCTCTCTATACTTATCATAACTCTAAACAGGTTTGCTGTGGCTGTGAAGTTGTGTGTGTATATGTGTGGTGAGAGTTTCCTTATGATGGTGGTTCTGCATTGCAGCCGAGAAGGTGAGGGGACTGGAATGAATAAGGAGTGGGATGATGTAACTATGGTCCAGTGGAAAAGAATTCACCTTGGAATTAGAAGCCTCTGTTTTCTCACTTAGGGAGTTTTGGAAAATATTACTTACCTCATTTGGTTATTAAAATTACATAAAGTATGTATGTGAAAGGGTTTATAAAGTATAAAGGGCTTCATTAGGATGGGTGCCTGAGAATCTAAACTACTGGCACAGTAGCCCTTAAGGAATGCCAGGTCTCAGAGGTTACACAGTTACAGGACTTAGGGTTGGCCTAAGATCTGGGGAGAATTCTGACTTTTCTGTATCCTGCAGTTCAAGGATTCATTCTCTTGTAGAGTGAAAGAGATGCCTAAGGGCTTTCTTGCAATTCCAGATTTTCTGTGTCTTGGAGTTGCCTCAATCCCAGAGCAACCCAATGTCTAGGAAATCACCCAAATTACAAGCAGAAAAGAGATTTAAGGATGAAGGGAGCACCTTTTTTTTTTTTTTTTTGTCACTAAAGGTCAATGCAGTCCCTCACAGCCCCTCCAGAAGACGAAAGTCACTTGTAAGCTTTGAAGCAGCCAGTTTACATATACCTCTGCTCTGATGGCTGCTAACACCTACGAATAGTTACATGCGTCTTCTTGGCTGGTTCCAGCTCTGACTCTGTAGTGAGCAGCACTCTGTCACCATGGTGGGTCTGCCTGAGAGTACCGCTTGCTGTTCTGGCTGTGATCATACTTCATGGGAGAGCTAGTAGGCCACAGAAATTATGAAAAGTTGGGAGCATTACAAAGTTATTGCTGCCTTATGAAGCAATTATTTTATTATTATTATTTTTTTTGGTGAGGAAGTTCAGCCCTGAGCTAATGTCCCATGCCGATCCTCCTCTTTTTTGCCGAGGAAGATTGGCCCTGAGCTAGCATCCGTGCCCATCTTCCTCTACTTTGTATGGGATGCTGCCACAGCATGGCGTTATAAGCAGTGCATCGGTGCGTGCCTGAGATCCGAACCTGCAAACCCTGGGCCGCTGAAGCAGAGCGTGCGCACTTAACCGCTTGCACCACCGGGCCAGCCCGAAGCAATTGTTTTAGAATGTCTCGTAAAGCTGGGAAAAGAGATTGTGGGATAAGTACCATCAAAATCCATAAAAAATTTTTAAGTGAAAATAAATGGCAATTTATTTATTAAATCCTGGATTATGATTCCCTTGGTATACATGGGACAACCAACATTTATTAAGCTCATACTGTGAGCTACCCACTGTGCTAGGCGATATTGACACATCATCCTATGTCTCCTCACAGCATTCCTGCAAAGTAGACATTGTATCTTTATTTTACAGATGAGACTCATAGAGGCTAAGTAACATGTCCAAGGCTAATAGCTGGTGAATGCAAGAACCAGGATTTGAAGATGTGTTAAGAAAAAGTCCCTGCCCTTTCCAGTACACTAGGTTGCCTCTCTTAAAGCTCAAACGAGAAGGCCTGGGTAACTAGTTAAAGGAGGATCTTTTCAGCGCGCAGTAACATTGTGGTTGGATAGCATCCGAGTTATACATTAGATTCAAAAGAAAACTTATAGTGTATCAGGAACCAGCATCCTTTCCTTTGGTAGCAGAGCCTTTTTAGAGTCCAGACCTACTCTACCAAGACAAATTACAATCTGGTTTATGGTAACGGGAGATTTTATAAAACGGACAGGTGTGATGTGATGTCTCAAGTGTTATTGAAATTTAACATATGAGACCCTAGTGCAATTCCATACTCTCTGCAATTTCTTCTAAATTTGGTCCCCTTCTATCACCATGATAGCCTTGACTTGAAAATGAACATCTGTAGTCATCCGTATAAAGTATAAATCGAGGCTGCGATGTTTTTCTTTTCAACTTTCTTACCTCCTTCTCAGGGAATTCTTGATGGTATATGCTGTACAATATTTCCAATTAAGTTATTAAAATTTTAGATGCTTCTAGCCGTTACAGATTTCCAGGCATCTATTATGCTATTTTAAGGGTAGGTCTTTCCACTTCAAGGCAAGTGTGGTACCTTAATGATCTCAAGTTACATACACTTTCGATATCAGACAGAATAAATGAAGTACCTTTCAACACAGGCCATAAAGGAGGAAGACAAAAACAGGTGCAGAATATAATAAACACCGTTCAGAGCACTTGGCTGGGACAATAGAGATAACACAGGGTGCTCATGTGAACAGAGGCCCTGTAGGGTGAAGTGGCAGATGCTGGACCTGAGGGCTCTTACCCTGCCTCCCTCTTCCTGAGCCCTGGGCACATGCAGAATTCACAGCTGAGCTGAATTCTCACAAAATGTCTGGAAACAGAGCTCATGCAGCCACCACCAACTGACTGGTGTTGACATAATGAAAACTCTTCTCCATCCAAGCTCTATTTTTTTGTTCCTGCCTTGGGGAGACTATTGAATTATTTAAAAAATCCCTTAGGCACAGAGGAAAAGAGAAAGACGGCAGATTCAGAGTTTCTTGCTCTTTGACTTAGATTGACTAAGTAAATTATGGTAGATTATAAAACATATATAACAAGATAACAACTCTTTCCGTAATTATATTACCATAGAGCCAGCAACGAAAATGGTCTGAAGGATTTTCACAGAAATGTCGGGAATGCTTGTCTCTCTGGGTGGTAGGGTTAGGAGTGTTGCTTTTTTTCTACTTTTGTTTGGCGACATTTTCTGATTTTTCAGTGATGATTTAAATTGCTTTTGTAACAACGAGGAAAAGAACTGAGCTTGATGAAAGAAATAATAAAATATATATTTTTTGATATTCAGGTTGCTTTACCTTTTTTGCCAGCATAAGCAGCCTAGAACAAGAATAACCGGCTGAAAATAAATTAGACATACAAAGCAAAACGGTAGAACAGAATCCTCAGTTTGGGAAAAATTATTTTAAAAATGTAAACCTTTAGAAATAGTTGTAAAAGAACACCACAGTGTGCCAAGTTACCAGTACTTAAAAAAAAAACTCACTGAGAACATGTGATTTCTTAAAATTGTTTAATACTACATAGATAAAATAATATTTATAAGCACATGTTTAAGATGCAGAGGCATGACAGCACAACAGATACCTATGTGCATAAGACAAAATTTATGAAATAGGATATTATCATTATTTCTGAAGCCCTGGTGTGCCCCGCCAGTCCTATCCACTTCCCACTCCCCTGAAGAAGCTAGTATCCTGAATTTTGTAGGTTTTTATCCCTCTGCTTTTCTTTTGTTTTGTATCAATAAACAATATATTATTTAATTTGCACATTTTATATTTTAAATAAATGGAATCATATCATGTATATTCTTCTGCAACTTGCTAAGATTCATTCATGTTATTCTTGTAACTGTGGTTCATTTTCACAGTTGTATAATATTCCACTACGTGAATATACCATAATTTATTTGTCCATTTTACAATTGATCACTTTTTTTTTTTTGCTTTAATAAACAGTGCTGCTAAAAAGTTTCTCTAGGAAAAGGAGTACTGTGTCATAGGATATGTGTATCTTCAAAATTAACAGATAATGCCACATTATGTTCCAAACAAGTTGTACCTCCTCATACTTCTGCCAGCAGTGAATAAGATTTTCTATTTATGCACATCTTCACCAATATTTGGATTTGTCATACTTTAATATTTGCTTCTCTAGGATTGTGAAATGACATCTAATTGTGGTTTAAAATTTCATTCCTTGATTACCACTGATGAGTTTAAGCAGCTTTTAATATATTAGTTTGCCATTTGTGTTTTTTCATGTGTAAAGTACTGCTCAAGTCTTTCGCTCATTTATCTGTTGGGTCGTTTGTCTTTTTCTTATAGATTTATAGGACTTCTTTGAATATTCTGGATACTAATCCTTTGCCAGTTGTATGGGCCTACATATGTCTTCTCCAAATTTTTGGCTTGATCTTTCTACTTTCTCTGATATTTTTTAATCAACCCGAAGGTCACAATTTTAATGTAATTTGATTTATCAATATTTTCTGTCACGATTTTCATTCTGTATCCTTCACTACTCCACTATCGTGAAACTGTTGCTGTATGTTTCCTTCTAAAAGTTTTATGGTTTTGTCTGATTTAAGTTTTCAATCCACTTGAAACTGATTTATTATTTCTTTTTTATTTCATATGGAAATATGAGAATTACTATTAATATAGTTGTTCCCTGTCAAACATGCACTTCCACATTTGATGTTTTATTTCTATGTTCTATAACTTGATTTTATGAAAATTAACTTTACAAATTTTTGGTGCATATTTTTTCTGGTCCTTTTAGTTATTTGAGATATCTATTATGCCCACCAATATATAAAAGCTTTCCATTCCATCTTTGTGTTTTCAACCAATCTTGTAAGTGTTTTCTATGCCTCTATCTGAGTGAATGATAAAAAGCTTGTTCAGAACAGAATCCTGTGGCACGCCTCTCCAGATTGTTCTTCCAAGCCGAATTCTATTCACACATCAAAGCTCTAGAGGTGCACCTTTTAAAGCAGCTACAAATCCACTTATCAATATTATCAACTTACATATTTCTAGGTAATCTGCAGCAAATATTAAATTCAGTTTTTTTCCCCCCAGAATCTAATGTGTCTGGCTATGTCATTCCACTGACTCTCAGGAAATTCAGATGCCTTTTAATATTATATAGCCAGGGAGGGGAATTGAAATAACATGCTAGACTTTGTGGAATTATATATACCATCACTAATATTTTTTTCCATTTGTAAATGTCATGGAGGGATGCCTGTGTGTGTGTGTGTGTGTGTGTGTAAATGACTTTCTAGTATTTTATTTATGCAAAAGCAGATTGGTATTTGGTTAAGATTTTAGGCTCTGGAGAAAAATTACCTGGGATCAAATTCCAACTCCTCACTATATTTTTGTAACCTTGGTTAGGTTACCTATCCTCTTCGCACCTAGTTTCTCAATCTGAACATGGATTCCATAATTGTTCCTATATTTAGGGTTGTGGTTGGGCCTGGAGAATACTGGGATATGAGGATTCATCCTCTCCCTCTCAGGTTCTTGGCGGTGCTCCCCACCCCTCCTGACCCTTCACCATGTTCTCCTCCTTCCCCAGAAGACTGGACCTTCAGCCTGCTTCAGTCTGATAGTGTGAAGTGGGCAGAGAATGGGAGCCAGTCTCTAATCTGTGTAATTGTGGGGCATGTTTTCTGAGTTTAACCTATGCCTAGTTAGGGGTAAAACTGTAATCTGCTGTTACAAACTCCTGCTGGATATATATTTATGAAATTTAGGACTTGAATGTATTATGTAGGAACTTACTGTTTTCAGATAATGCAATATGGTGAACCATGTCCTGTGTCATATTCTTCTTCAATACCAGTTTGGTGGCTAGTCTCTTAGTTTTGCATGTTCAGATAATATTTTCATATTTTACTGTTAAAATTGTGTTAGGATGAATAGCCATCTATTTAAACTGAGTTCACATCTTTGTTTCCTAATGTAAACGTCGGGAAGTGGATCGCTGGGTTATAATTGTTTGCTCTCTTTTTTCAAGAATCTTTAATTCACTATTAGATCCAGACTAACCAAAGAATTTCACTTTAATCATTTCCTTCATTAGTTTGAACACTAGAAATAGGGCTATCTTTAGGGTGTGTGTGTCTTTATACAGATCACCCTCTTTTGCTGCCTCTGCCTCTGTTACATTGCATAATTTCAGGGACACCATTCACTTTCTATTCTGTGTGTCCTCTGTGCCCTTGAAGCCCCTTCATGATAGAGCGTTTTTATAGGTGACATAGGTCCTACAGAGGACCTTTACAGTGGGAGGGGGCACAAAGCCACTTCTTTTGCTTTGGCAATCATTGACATTTTGATGAACACACACACACTCACACACATACACACACGCACACATCATTTGCTAGCACCTCCTTTACATTTCAGCCTCCTAAGTTACTTTTCAAATAACCAGCTGGTTGCCTTGATTCATGCTCTCTTACAGATTGCTCAAAATACAAAGATAATGAAGATACATGTAATGATTGCATTTTATGAGTGTGTGATTTAATCATTGTCATCAGTGACACGTCCACCCTCAAGCATATATGATGGTCTTATAACTTGTGGATCTGTAGGGATACCAGGCATTCCTCCTCCCCTTCCTCTATGGGAGTAGTGGAAAGGGATCCAGCCTATAATACGAAAAAGGAAAGACAGAGCCCACCAGGGCACACCATGACAAGTGTGTCACTGTGGACTGACTCTGCCCTGCTTTTTTCAGGGGTCATAAAGCCACACATGGTATGAATCTGATTGAAGGAAAGCTTTTCTGATCTCCATACTTGTGAGATCAAGAATGGCTGAATATAGAAAATTTATCCTTTATCTCATCATTCTTTTTTCTAGCTGTATTATTTAAGTTACTTTATCATTTATTAATTATTTCTTGCCACCTTGCTAATTTCAACCTTTCCTTAAGACCACACAAGCCAAGTTCTGTAAGTTTCACATTGGGGTTGAGGTTTCTCATTTAACAGGGATTCATCTTTCCAGCTGACAGCCTGTGTCTTTATTCATTCTCATGTTTCCATTTGAAGAAGAAACCAAAAGGGACAAGTCACTAGGAAGTTAGCTAAGACAAGGGATCCCAGGAGCCATTTGAGTTTGAGTCTTTGAGACCGAGACACTTCATGCCTATGTGGTTAATTAGAGTAAGTTTTTTAAGCATCAACTTAAAAGAGAATTTTACCCTAAAGAGGGATCAAAAATTACTGTCCCAGTGGTTTCCTAGGATTGAACCGTGCCTTTCTCACATGTCTGATGCTGACACTGACAAGAAGACTGTGTCCCTAATCACCATGTCAGAGCAGTAGATGAACAGCTCAGAGTAAAAACAAACAAATAACCTTCAACCACAACCTTGTAGAAAAGATAGTAAGAATTTTCACTATAGGGATTTAAGGGAAAGTTTTGGACTTGGTGTAAAGTGGCCATAGAAAACATCTAATTAAACTCTTTTATTTAGAGATTTAAAAAGCTGAAGGGCAAGGAATTTAAGTGGCATGATGGCAATTGCAACGTTATGAAATGTGAAGTGAACACATACTTCTAGCAGCATGTGAAGACTGATTCATAGACTTCCAGTTCATGTAATATTTTTACCTTCTGGTATGTTTCGGAAATTAATATCCATGTGCTTTTCTGGTATATGTCTTTACATTGCACTCCTGCACTTTATTTAAAGTGACGGTATTTGTGAACAGGACTGAAGTTAAGAGTCGAGCATTGCCTCAGGTTGGTTCCCCAAGAAACAGACTCTGAGCTTTGCCTGTGGGAGGTTTACTGGAGGGTGCTCTCTGGAACGCTTGAAAGTAGAGAGGGAAGCAGTTTGGGCAGAGGGAGAAGTTGAACTGCAGTGCAGTTGTAATGGGGGCCACAGCCAGTCGCGCTGGGTACTCTAGAGCTGTGGTGGCCTCCATTTGTCCCTAACTGAGGTGAAGGGCTGGGACTTGAACCTCTCTGCAGAGTGATGTAACCTTGGGCAACGCAGCATCCTTCAGCCTTGAGCTATCCCAGGAGACAAACTCAGCTGTCAGCAGCCAATGTCCTGGGAGCTGGGGGAGTGAGGGCTTTGGTTGTGGGGTTGGGGGATCTGGGTAGTGCTTTGCAACCTCCAGTCCAGTTATAGTGGTGACCTTGTGATTATGGGGCTCGGAGGACATGTCCTTGAGTGGCTGTTTTTGCTTGGGCTGCCACATAATTTAATGAACTAAGCAGAGTGGCCCTGTGTTCTGTTTTGCATTCAGCTATCCTGAGAGTAAAAGAAGGAAATTAGGAAAAGAACTTCTTAAAGAAGAGCCAGATAGCGAGACTGAGTAGGGAAGGCTGTAGGTAGCGGAGTTGGACAAACAGCCCAAAATAGGGGCCTCTTTAGCAAGACACATGCTCTATATTTACCTCCTGTGCTTCTGTTTGCTGATCTATGTTGGTTTTTATCCTGTTGGGTACAGAATTGTACTTCTTCATGTTGCCACCAGGGGGCAGTGTTTTGTAATCTTTAAGAGCTTATGCTCTGGCTTCACAGGGCTGAGTTCAAACCCTATTTCTACCACTCATTAGCTGTGCGATCTTGCGCAATTCACATAATACCTCTAAGCCTGTATTTCCTCATCCATAAAATGAAGATAATAATAGTACTTACTTTGCCTGGTTGTCAGGAATATTAATTGAAATAACACTTGTAAGCACCCAGGTCAGTGGCTCAGAGATGGCTGGTCACCCAGGCCAGAAGTTGCTATGAAAACCTTGTCAGTCTCATATGTATGACAGTCATTAGCCAGATTTTCTTAAGAAGGATACTGTGTTTTCTTTAAATAAAGGACAAAGGAGGGAAGCTAAATGTAGTGGGTTTGACGATAGACTAAAATCAAGCATGGGAATGGAGATAAATACAGCTGCTCTTAGCAATCAATACATAGGAAAAAAAGCTACAGCTGATATTTGGACACCACAGTTTTATTGAAGTTGCGGCTTGGTGGAGGGGCATCATTTGCCTCCTTGGAGGCATATGTTTTGAGATTTAATTGAAAACCAGAGTGAAGCTGTATGTCATTCCCTTGACGTTATGAACCAACAAACATCAGACCCAACTGACTTATGAGGCTCCTGGTTCGTGGGGCACCTTCATCCTGTGATGATAGGGCATGTTCCTTTATGGAAAAAACATCCTGGCCACATGGTGTCAGAAACACAACTTTTATGTCTCACATACACACACATCACTCCATTTCCCAGAGCCAATTCAATCACCCCTGAACCTCAGCTAAGCCTGATAATATCAAAATAATCCTCTGCCTTTTCTATCCCTCCTCCCCCTCTTCCTGCCCACCTGATGTCCCAGCTACGGCCACTCTTCCGGCTTACCGCCAGCTGCCTTAACTCTTTCCATTATTTTGTAGTTTTCTTTCATCTACTTTGGTAAACGAGAAATAGAGAAGGAACAAGAGTAAATTGGAAAGTTTCTGATTATACAGAAAACCTTAGAAATCAAAGGACCATTTGGTGCTGCAGAAATCTACCCAACTGTGCTACTTGTCACTATTAAATTCAAAAATAGACTCTCCAGAATGAAGGAAAAGCCTGGAGTTCCTTTTCATAACCAGCAAATGGTAAGATAGATTATTATCATTAAAAATTCATTAATAAATTATTAATATAAATGTTGGGATATAAATACCAAAATCATCATTCTGATCCCTCTGTTCTTGTCTTGAGGCACCCTTCTGCAATTTAGCACAAGGATAATCCCTTCAGACAGGCTTCCCATTGATGTTTAAAGGTTAATTTAGTGTCATGTATGCTGATCTTTTTTTTTTTTTTTGGTAATCATTTTTATTTTTTTATCACAACCTCACCTGACTGCCATCATCCCTGCCATCACCCCTGACTCAGCTTTGTCACTTGTATTGTCAGTATGAATGACATTGACTAGATGTAGAGGTCAAGGAAGAGGGAAGAATTGGAGAAGACTGTGAGATTTGGAGCCTAGGTCATTGGGAGAATTGTGGTTCCATTAACAGTAAAAGGGGAGTCAGGATGAGAAGGTACTTAAAGGCCTAAGATAATCACTGGTTTAGGATATGTTGAGTTTGAATTTTTCATTATACATCTAGATAGACATGTTTAGCATGAATGTTTATCTGATTTTTAGGGTGGTGGGGTGGTGGAGGGTCTTGGTGATTTGGGTTTGGAATTATTTTTTACATGTGGTACATGAGAATCACATATTTAACAAATGTGTGTTGAAATCTTACTATATTCCAGTCCCTGCAGTGATTTTTTTCTTTTGTTTTTAAACAAGATAGTTTCAATTTCTGCCCCTACAGAGTTTATATTCCTGTGAATAAGGCAGATAAGACATTAGGCCTCATGAAACAATATGATAGTGATAATGCGGTTGAGATTGATAATAACGGATAGTGTTGGCTGAGTGCTTTCTATCTTTCAGTTACTTTGCTTAGTGCTTTAAATGCGTAAACTCTTTATTTTCACACCACCCACATAGAGTGGGTACTATTGGCCTTCAGGAAGTTAAGAGACTTGTCCAAGGTCACACAAGTTGGTGGGGTGGGGATTTTAGCTTGTGTGGGGTGCCAGAGCCAGTGCACTTCTTTGCATAGTGTTGCTGTATGGGAAGTCCTGGGTGTGATGGGAATGAGCAGTAGGAGCATGTAACCAGGACTTGGGCTGGGGGATTTGAAAATAATTTTGGAGAAAGTGAGAGAGAGACCTGGAGGTGAATAAGAATTAACAAAATGAAGGAGGAGGATGAAGTGGAGGGCCAGGTATGTTCAGGGTAGCCTGGAGCTGAGCGCATGGAGTCAGAGGCATGTGGGGAAAGGCCTGACCACAGGGCGCTCTAGATGAGATGGCTAGTAGGAGAACAGAAAGACAACCCCACACCACAAACAATGGACCCTTGTTAGTAAGGCAGAAAGAGGAAGAGGCACTGAGAATGTAGGCAACAGTGTATGATTCAGAAGCTGGAAAAGCCTTAAAATCTGTATTCAGGCTTTATCATTGCCTCATCCATGTTGCCATTTTACCTACTCTCTGTTTCGTTCATTGTGACTCAACATAAGCAGAGCAAACTATGCTAAAAATCATGGAATGAGGGGTAAAATTTGGAGGAAATGAATAATTACCTAGCAGGATTTGCTAGGTCTGAACTCCATCCTTCTTGAAACTCTCTGTCCTGCCTTCCAGGACCCCCCCAGCTCTTGCTGCTTTTCCCTTCTGCTCTGGCATTTCTTTGCAAGTCTCCTTCACTGACTCTTCCTCTTCTGCCCCACTACTTACTGTCTGAACTCCACATAGCTCCAAGACTCACCCTCTTCTCACTCAGTGAGCCCCGTCCTGACAGTCTCATCCTGTTCTACAGCATCAGTTCTGACGCGGTACACATTATTATCTGGAGTTCTGACCTTTCATCTAAGGTCCAGGCTCGTATATTCAATTGAACATCTCCATTCACATACCTTGTAGGCACCTCAAACTCATTGCTTTATGCACTAAAGCCACACTCTCTTTATCTACCCTCACGTACTCCTTCTCCAGTGCTCCCTTTCTCTTTAGATGACCTCGTCATTCACCTACTTTCCTAAGCCGGAAATCTAGGAGTAATTCTTGACTCATCTCTTTTGAATGGGTTTATGGTAGACATATGTCATATTCGTGGGTGCCCAACATCTTCTAAATAATTCACATGTAACAATGCCCACCTCCCCAAATCAGAAGTCAAACTCTCAGTTTCTCTTGCAGCCCAGATGGACATGTGTGCGTAGGCTTGCCCTGTCACGTGCTTCTGGGTGAGCTTGATTTGGAAATCATCAACACGAGAACCAGGTCTACATGGGGCTTCCATCTTGCTGATATAGCCGGCTTCAGAGGTGTCTGGGTTTTAGGTGACAGCAGTAATTGCAAGGTTGAATTCCTGATATGGAAGTGGCATTAATACTGTAGATTTTGCGATTAAAGTGAACTCAGGTCTTGTTATCTTGTGTGTGTTACAGAGCACTAAGCTTACTTATTCGGAGCAGTTTTACTGCCTGGTTTGCAGTGTGTGCGTGTGGGTGGGGGAAGGGTGTTTGGAAAGTCTGATGGTGTTTTTTTTTCTGTGAGCCTAGACTTGACTTTACTCCTTCAGCCTTCACAATAATCAGATAGGTTAATATTCTTTAATAAAGCCCCTTTGTATATGCTTATTAAATCATGTACACTTAAAAAAATCACACTGTACAAAAATTTTTTTAAAAATAAAATTAAAAAATAACCAGTAGATTCTGTTGTTTGCAGTAAGAATCTTGAGATTGTTTGAGAATTCAAGATTGTTGCTCCTTCGCTGGTAGAAAGTTTAGCTGTGTGTTGATCTGTGTAAGAGGTGCAGGGAAGGATGCGGTGAGAAAGAACCAGAAATGGGTGGAGTTCGGGGCATGCAAAACTTGCCCCTGTGGGTTTGTTTATTTGATCTGTCTGTACTCCTAATAAGGGTTTCTGTATATTAGTATATCAAGTATATAATTTATGTCCAAGTATTCCAAGAAGGCAGGGCAGAGTAATGGAAAGAGAATGGGCATTTTAGCAGAAAACAATTGAGTTTAAATTCTGTTTCTGCTACATACCAGCTGGGTATCCTTGAGCAAGTGACTTAACTCTCTCAATTTCAGTTCCCTCATCTATGAGGTGTGGTTAATATATTTACCACACGGACTTTGCTGTGAGGTTACGTGAGATAAGCTGTGGAAAGGATCTAGCACGTAGTGGCTGAGTGATAAAGGTTAGCTGTCTGCGCCAGAGGCAATCAGGAACCTTAGGGAACAGACGAAGTATTGACTCTTAAGTGGACAGTCCGTGAAGTATTGACTATTCCATTCTGTTGGCCTGGGATTCCACTTTTTGTGTTCCCACTTATTAAAATCTGGTTCTTTCTGACAGGACCAGCCCAAGTGCTTTTTATTCCTAATGGATCCTTCTCAAATTCTCTCAGCTGGAAGTAATTAATTCTACTTCTGAAATACTATTATATTTTATGGTAGGTTATATTTGGAATTTTATGTAAAATATAGATCCTTAGATGACCAAGTGGGAAGGTACTTTAGTGAGCATCTTGTAGAGCCCCTTATGTTTTAAATTTAATCTTTGTTGTCATCAAATTCATATATTACTATAGATCAAGATTCAAACAGTATTGCAAGGATGATAAAAAGGAGCCCCCTCACCCTTGCCCACTCCCTTCTCACTCACCACAGACAACTACTTTTAGCCTCTTCTAATAATTTGTTTTATTCCTAGTTTTCAGTTTTAGCCATTCCGTTATCTGTTGATTTTCTGCAATAGAAGATGAAAATTTAGTTTTCTCACACTCTTTTTGTACATCGTGAGAGCCCCACATGTCACAAATACATGTGATTCCCTCCTCCCATTTTCCCAATACAGTCATTTCACAATTTTTGGCTAAATCAATGTTTGGTGTTTGATGTGGCTATGACTATGTAAATAAAACTCACAGTTAAGCCATGTAGTGTATTACGTTTTCACTTCCTTTCTGATGCATCTTTAAATTTTTTTTTCTGAGGTCAATGACACTTCAATAGTTTGTTCAATATTTATGTCCTTTTCACTAATTCTTTCTAAACTGCCAAAATTGTAAAATTATCCTCAAAATAAATTCAGATACTTTATCAATAACCACTTACCACTGCCAGCACACACACATGTACCACACGCGCTCTTTCCTTTGGGACTAGTCCTTCCTGAATTTTCTGTCCTCTGGCTTCAGTCTGGACAAACTGTTCTCTGGCCATGCATAGGTCAAGGTTCAGGGACTTCTCTTCACCCTCATCCTGGGGATTCCCTGAATAATGTTCTTCCTTCCTTACACCAACATGAAATTAATTATCAGCTGGGTATAGAAGACCAGGCTGAAAATTGTTTTCCTTTCAGTGTTAAAGGAATTGCTCCACTGTCTTCTAGCTTTTGGTGCTGCTGTCAAGAAGGCCAATGCCATTTTTCCTCCTAACCTTTGGATGTGATCTATTTTTTCACTGGAAACATTTAAGATCTCCTCTCTCCTTGGTATTTTGTAGTTTCAAAATGATGTACTTTTGGATACATTGTCCCCCATTGATCAAACGAGATATTATTTCTTTGATAACCACCTTTCCTCCATTTTCTTTGTTTGCTCTTGCTCGAGCACTTACTAGCTGGTTATTATCCATCCTGGCATAAACCTCTAAATTTGTTCTCTTTTCTCTCCTTTTTTCCCATTTCATTATCTTCTAGATACACTTTTAAAAAGAATTTTTCAACTTTATCCTCCACCACTCTATTAACTTTAAATTTTTTCTGCTATCACATTTAGGAAATACATCTCTAAAAACTCTTCTGTTGTTCATTTTACACATTTGTTACTATTATCTTTTGGTTCATTGATGCAATGCCTTCTCTTATCTCTCTGATGATATATATATATATTTTTTTTTTCCTTCTGCCCCCAGCTTTGTCTCTGTTTAAGTTCCTTTTTCTGTGTGTTTTGTTTTCTTCTTTTAGGTTAGAGGTTTTCCTGGATGTAATTCATGTCTGTTTACTCATATTTAAGAATGAAAGAGCACACACACACACAAACTGATTGGAATTCTTTGTGTGTGGACCAGGTTTATTTATAGATTGGTTTCGTTATAGGATTAATTGGAAAAGGCCTAGATCTTTGTGTTGGGGGACCCAAAATGTCAGTAACTATAGGGATTTTTCTCTTCTTGAGTCAGTTAATATTATGGGATGCTCCAGTCTTCTGCCTGTCACATAAACCTGGCTGTCAGTACTCCAAGAATCAAGGAGGAAAGGGCTTGGCAATCCCACTTCTGTCTGTGTAGACTTTTACTTAAACTTTGTTTTTCAGCATGTTGTCTCCACCCCATCTTCTGTTCCTGGTGTTGTGCCATCTGGTAATGCTCTGATTTCATTTCTTGGGAAACTAAAGCTGGAGGATGAGTACTCACCTGGCTGCTCAGGATGCAGGAGTGTGCCTGTTCCTCATGTGACCTTCAATAAATGTGCTTGTTCCCACCTTCACCCCTCAACCCACTTTTCATGGAACCTGAAGGCTCAAATCACTAAGCCTCTCCGGGATGGTGTGGTATGAACATAATCGGTTCTTTTTTTTTTTTTTTTTTTTTTTATGTGTGAGTAAGATCAGCCCTAAGCTACCATCCGATGCCAAGTCTCCTCTTTTTGCTGAGGAAGATTGGCCCTGGGCTAACATCCGTGCCCATCTTCCTCTACTTTATATGGGATGCTGCCACAGCATGGCTTGACAAGCGGTGCGTCGGTGCGCACCCGGGATCCGAACCTGTGAACCCCGGGCCACCGAAGTGGAGCGCACGCACTTAACTGCTGTGCCACCAGTCTGGCCCCACATAATCGGATCTTATTGGGGTATCCCTCAATAGAGAGCTTTCTCCCATTAACCAAGTCGGTTATCCCACATCTATCCACTTTCCACCTTCCCAAAATGTGTTATTAATTCTGGTATGTTGTTGTCTTCTCTTTGGTACTCTTTAGCCTTTGTGGGTTTCACTCATTCATTCATTCAACAGACATTTTTGAGTACCTTCTACATGCCTGGCACTGTTTAAGGTGCAGTGGGTACAGTAAGCAGGTAGCAGAAATCCCTGCCCTCACAGGGCTTACACTTTTGGAGTGGGAGTCAGAGAACAAACAAACAAGTGAAATGTATAGTATGTCAGATGTTGGTCAGTGCTATGTGTCAGGAAAAATAATATGAGGAAGGGGTAGCCAACATGCTGGTAAGAGAGGATCTCACTGATAAGGTGTTATTTGAGCTGACGTCGGGAGGGAGTGTGGGAATGAGCCATGCAGCAGAAGATGAAGGAGGTTCTGCAGCTCTTGGCTGATTACCCAAGTTTAGTGTTCTTCCTCCCATAGCACCTTGAGCATGCTTTAATTATAACACTCATCATCATGCAGTGTTCTAATTATTAAAATACATGTCTATTTCCATAACTTGGCAAAGCCACTCAGCATCTGGGACCTTGTCTTATTAATTTTTGTATTCCCAGAGTCTAATAAATCATATTAGGTATTCAGTAAATATTTTTTTCCAGCTGTATTGAGGTAGAATTGACAAATAAAATTGTAATGTATTTAAAGTGTTCAACGTGATGATTTGATGTATGTATACATTGTGAAATAATTACCTCAATCAAGTTAATTAACTCATCTATCACCTTACAAGGTTGTGTTTTTTTTGTGTGTCTGTGAAAATGCTTAAAATATACTTTCTTAGCAAATTTCAAGTATACAATACAGTCATGTGCCACATAACGATGTTTCAGTCAACAACAGACTGCATATACTGTGGTCATCCCATAAAATTAGTATCACATAGCCTAGGTGTCTAGCAGTCTATACCATCTAGGTTTGTATAAGTACACTCTATGATGTTCGTGTAAAGATTAAATTGTCTAATGACACATTTATCAGAATGTATCCATATCATTAAGCAATGCACGACTGTACAGTATTATTAACTATAGTCATCATGATGTACATTAGATGCTCAGAACTTGTTTATCTTATAACTGAAAGTTTGTACCCTTTGGCCACCATTACCACATTTCTCCCACCCTCCTGCCCCTGGCAACCACTATTCTACTCTATATTTCTGTGAGTTTGACTTTTAAAAATTTTTCTAGATTTTACATGTAAGTGACACCATGCAGTATTTGTCCTTCTCTTTCTGGCTTATTTCCCTCAGCCTAGTGCCCTCCAGGTTTATCCATGTTGTTGCAAATGTCAGGATTTCCTTCTTGTTTTATGGCTGAATAATATTCCATTGTATATATACCACAACTTCTTTATCCATTCACCTGTTGAAAGACATTTAGGTTGTTTCCATGTCTTGGCTATTGTGAATAATGCTCCAGTGAACATGAGAGTACAGGGATCTTTTTGAGATAGTGATTTCATTTCCTTTGAATGTATATCCAGAAGTGGGATTGCTGGATCACATGGTAATTCTATTTTTAACTTTTTGAAGAACCTTCATACTGTTCTCCGTGATGGCCATACCAGTTTACATTCCCACCAACAGTGTACGAGGGTTATGTTTTCTCCAAATCCTCTCCAGCCTTTGTTACTGCTTGTATTTTTTGATAATAGACATCCTAACAGGTGTGAAGTGACATCTCATTGTGATTTTGATGTGCATTTCCCTGAGATTAGTGATATTGAGCATCTTTTCATATACCTATTGGCCGTTCATATGTCTTTTTTTGAAAAATATCTATTCAGGTTCTTTACCCATTTTTTAAATTGGGTTATTTGTTTTTTGTTTTTGTTTTTTTCTTGCCTATTGAGTTGTAAGAGTTCCTTATATATTTTGGATATTAATTCTTTGCTGAATATATAGTTTGCAAATATTTTCTCCCATTCTGTAGGTTGTCTTTTCATTTTGGTAAATTTTTTTCTTTTGCTGTGCAGAAGCTTTTTAGTTTGATGTAGTGCAACTTATTTATTTTTCACTTTTGTTGCCTGTACTTTTGGTGTTAGATCAAAAAAATCATTGCCGAGACCAATGTCAAGGAGCTGTTCCTATGTTTCCTTCTGGGAGTTTTATAATTTCAGGTCTTACGTCTAAGTCTTTAATCCATTTTGAGTTGATTTTTGTGTACAGTGTAACATAAGGGTCTAATTGCATTCTTTTGCGTATGGCTGTCCAGTTTTCCCATTACCATTTATTGAAGAGACTGTCCTTTCCCCATTGTGTATTCTTGACATCTTTGTCAAAAATTAGTTGACTATTTATGCATGGGTTTATTTCTGGGCTTTCTGTTCTGTTTCATTGATCTATGTCTGTTTTTATGCCAGTACCGTACTGTTTTGATTACTATAGCTTTGTGATGTAGTTTGAATCAGGAAGCGTGATGGTTTACTCTTCTTGCTCAAGATTGCTTTAGCTATTCAAGGTCTCTTGTGGTTCCGTACAAATTTTAGGGTTGTTTTTTCTATTTCTGTGAAAAATGCCATTGGAATTTTGAAAGAGATTGTGTTGAATCTGTTGATTGCTTTCGGTATTATGAACATATTAACAATATTAAATCTTCTAATCCATGAACACAGAATATCTTTCTATTTTATTTGTGTCTTCTCCAATCTCATTCATCAAAGTAATAGTTTTTAGTGTATAGATCTCTCACCTCCTTGGTTAAATATATTCCTGAGTATTTTATACTTTTTGATGCTATTTTAAATAGGAGTGTTTTCTTATTTTTTTCCTTAGAGAGTTCATTGTTATTGTATAGAAATCAACTGATATTTGTGTGTTGGCTTAGTATCCTGCAACTTTACAGAATTCGTTTATTAGTTTTAATGGGTCTTTTTGTGGAATCTTTAGGGTTTTCTATATGTAAGATCGTGTCATCTGCAAGCAGAAACAGTTTTACTTCTTCCTTTTCGATTTGGATGTCTTTTTTTTTTTCCTTTTCTTGCCTAATAGCTCTGGTTAGGACTTCCAGCACTATATTGAATAGGAGTGGTAGGAGTGGGCAACCTTGTCTTGTTCCTGATCTTAGAGGGAAAGCTTTCAGCTTTTCACCATTGACTATGATGTTAACTGGGAGTTTGTCATCTATGGCCTTTTTTGTGTTGAGGTACGTTCCTTCTCTACCCACTTTATTAAGAGTTGTCAAATACTTTTTCAGTATCTATGGAGATGTTCATATGATTTTTATCCTTCCTTTTATTAATGTGGTGTATCACATTTATTGACTAGTGTGTGTTAAACCATTGTTGCATCTCAGGGATAAATCCCACCTGATCACAGTGTATGATCCTGTTAATGTACTGTTGAATTCAGTTTGCTAATATTTTGTTAAGGCTTTTTTTTGCATCTATGTTTATCAGGGATATTGGTCTATAATTTTCTTTTCTAGTAATGTCCTTATCTGATTTTGGTATCAGGAAAATGCTCGCCTCATAAAATGTTTGGAAGTGTTCCCTCCTCTTCAATTTTTTGGAAGTGTTTGAGAAGGACTGGAATTAATTTTTTAAATGCTTGGTAGAATTCACCAGTGAAGCCATCTGGTGCTGGACTTTTCTTTGTTGGCAGATTTTTGCTGGCAATTCAATCTCCTTATGCATTTTTGGTCTGTTCAAATTTTCTATTTCTTCATGATTTAGTCTTGGTAGTTTTATGTTTCTGGGTATTTACCCATTTCTTCTAGATTTTTCATTTTGTTAGCATATAATTGCTCATAGTAGTCTCTTAGAATCCTTTGTATTTCCATGGTATTAGTTGTAATGTCTCCTTTTCCGTTTATAATTTTATTTATTTGAGTCTTCTCTCGTTTTGCCTAAGTTAGTATAGCTAAAGGTTTGTCAATTTTATTTTTTCAAAAAACCAACTCTTAGTTTCGTTGATCTTTTCTATTGTTTTTCTAGTATCTATTTCATATATTTCAGCTCTGATCTTTGTTATTTCCTTTCTTTTACTAACTTTGGGCTTAGTTTATAATTTTTTTGTTTTTCCTTGACATGTAAATTTAGATTGGTTATTTGAGGTCTTTCTTTTTTCTTAATGTAGGTGTCTATCACTATAAACTTCCTCTTAGAGCTGCTTTTGCTGCATCCCATAGGTTTTGAAGATTTTATTTTATTTTATTTTTCCCCCCAAAGCCCCAGTGGTTAGTTGTGTGTCGTAGCTGCACATCCTTCTAGTTGCTGTATGTGGGACTCGGCCTCAGGATGAACGGAGAAGTGGTGCCTTGATGCGCACCCGGGATCCGAACCCGGGCCACCAGCATCGCAGCGCGCGCACTTAACCACCAAGCCACAGGGCCGGCCCTCCCATAGGTTTTGGTATGTTGTGTTTCTATTTTCATTTCTTCTGGGATACTTTTTGATTTCCCTTTTGATTTCTTCTTTGATCCATTGGTTGTTCAGAAGCATGATGGTTAATCTCCACATATTTGTGACTTTTCCAGTTTTCTTTCTGTTACTGATTTGTAGTTTCATACCACTGTGGTCAGAAAAGATCTTTAGTATAATTTCAGTCTTCTTAAATTTGTTAAGACCTGTTTTGTAGCCTAGCATGTAATTTATCCTGGAGAATGTTCCATGCATGTTTGAGAAAAATATGTATTCTATTGCTGTTGGATGGAAATGGTCTGTATAGGTTTGTTAGGTCCATTTGGTCTAATGTGTAGTTCAAGTATAATGTTTCCTTATTGAGTTTCTGTCTGGATCATCTATCTATTGTTGAAAACCCCTACTATTATTATATTGCTGTCTATTTCTTCCTTCAGATCTGTTAACATTTGCTTTATATATTTAGGTGCTCTGATATTGGGTGCATAAATATTTACAATTGTTATATACTCTTGATAAATTAACCCCTTTAATATAACATAATGAGCTTTTTTTGTCTCTTGTTACAGGCTTTGACTTAAAGTCTATTTTTTTCCTGATAAAGTATAGCAACTCTTGTTCTGTTTGGTTACCATTTTCATGGAATATCTTTCCTCTTCCTTTCACTTTCAGTCTATATGTGTGCTTAAACTGAAGCTAGTCGGTTGTAGTCAGCATGTAGTTCTGTCTTCTTGGTTTTTTTTGTAATCAGTTCAGACACTGTATGTTTTTGATTGGAGAATTTAGTTCATTTACACTGAATGTAATTACTGGTACATAAGGGCTTAAAATTGCCATTTCATTCATTGTTTTCTGGGTGTTTGTAGATCCTTTGTTCCTTTCTTTCTCTCTTTCTGTCTTCCTTTGTGATTTGATGATTTTCTGCTTTGATCCTTTATCTTTTGTGTATCTACTATAGGTTTTTGCTTTGTAGTTACCATGAGGCTTACATTAATCATCTTATAGTTATAGCAGTCTATTTTAAGCTGATAACAACTTAACTTTGATTGCATACAAAAGCTCTACACTTTTATTTCCCAATCCCATATTTAATAGTTTTGATGTCACAATTTACATCTTTTTATATTGTGCATCAATTAACAAATTATTGTAGCCATACTTGTATTTAAAACTTTTGTCTTTTAACCTTTATGTTAGAGTTATAAGTGGTTTACACACCACCATTGAAAGATTAGAATATTCTGAATTTTACTATATGTTTACCTTTACCAGTGAGTTTTATACCTTGGTATGTTTTCATGTTACTAATCAGCATCCTTTTATTTTAGCCTGAAGAATTCCCTTTAGCATTTCTTGTAAGGCCAATCCAGTTGTGATGAACTCCTTCAGTTTTGTTTTTCTGGGAATATCTTTATCTTTACTTCATTTTTGAAGGACAGCTTTGCTGTGTAAAGTATTCTTTTTTGGCAGTTTTTTTTTTTTTTTTTTTTCCTACAGCACTTTGAATATATCTTCCCACTCCCTCTGGTCTGCAAGATTTCTCCTGGAAAATCTGCTGATAGTCTTTTGAGGGTTCCCTTGTATGTAACAAGTTGCTTGACTTGATGGTGTTCCACTTGATGATGTTCCATAAGTCCCTTAAGTTCTCTTCACTTTTTTCAATGTTATTTCTTTCTGCTCCTCTGATTGGCTGATTTACACTGACCTGTCTTCAAGTTCACTGATCCTTTCTTTTGCTTGATCTTTCTGATGTTGAACTCCTCTACTGAGTTTTTTAATTCAGTTGTTGTTTTCTTCAGCTCTATGACTTCTGTTGGTACTTTTTTTATATGTTCTCTTTGTTGAAATTTTCACTTTGTTCATCATTACTTTCTTTACCTCACTGATCATCTTTATGACCATTATTTTGAATTCTCTATCAGGTCAATTACTTATCTTCATTTCATCAGTTTCTAGAGATTTATCTAGTTCTTTTGTTTGGAATATATTTCCTTGTTTCTCATTTTCCTTGACTCTCTGTGTTGGCTTCTGTGCATTTGATAAAACAGCCACCTCTCCCAATCTGGAGATACTGGCCTGGTGTAGGAAATGATCCTCACCAATAAGCCTGGGCTGAGCTATTGGTTGTTCATCAAACCTTTGTACTTGTCCAAACTGTTGTCTTTTCTCTCATTGGCTTGCAGGAGATTAGGGTGTGCCTAGTTCCATCAGTTCCCCAAAGGTGGGGCAAATGCCCACATGTCTGTTCAGGATCCCAGAGGAGTACGTATTGCCTGCCCTTTTAGCTTCCAGAAGCAGGCCAATTGGAAACCCAACTTTTGGGCAGCAGCTGGGAAAGTCAGTACACTACATATGCAGTCTACCCCCTATCAGGGAGAAACTGAGTGCTAGGTATCTTTGTCTACTCACTCTGTGCTGAGCCAGGGGGATAGCTTCTAGGAGTGCTTATGCACCCATATAGAACTGCCTCTTTGTCTCTGTGACCCCAAGGGACTCATGAATTCCAAGCTCCATCAGCTTCCAGAGCTAGAAGATTTAGGAGCCAGTCCTTTGAGTGGCAGTTGTAGAAGTCTGGGTGCTAGATGTGTGGATATACTCCTTTCAAGGAGAAGATGGAGGCTTGGTTTTATTGCTGGGTGACCCTGTAGGAGATGTAGGAAGTTTCCATATGCCCGTTCAGGCTCCCGGAGGACTACTAATGATGTGCCCTGTCAGCTTGCAGAAACAGGCTAATTAGAAGCCTGAACTTTGGGAAGGAGTTGGGAAACAATGCAATCAAATCCCTTCCAGAATCCTATTGGCTTTCCAAGGTAGGTGATTTGTGAGCCAGTCCATTGTGTGGCAGCCATAAAAGATGGGGCACTAGATGTGTAGTCCAAACTCTCTACTCCTCAGGAAGAAAGGAGTTGGGAGTTAGGGAGTTAGGGATTCCCTCCCAACTGTAAGGCACTGTATCGGGGGTGGAGAATATGGGACATGTATGTCTCAGCTTTTCTTACCTGTTTCAATGTTGGTATTTTCTCAGTTGACAGATATGTAGGAGTCACTCAACTAATTTCTGGATTTCTCTCAGAGGGAACTGATCCATATGTAGCTGTATATTTGGTGTTCCCATGGGAGGAGAGAAATTCAGGAGTCTCCTATTCTGCTATCTTGCTGGTGTTCCAATCCCAATAAATAATTATTGATTTAATAAATAAGAGATGATATACTCAAATCAATTGCTGGCTAGAATCAAGCCCTCAAGCTCTGAATTTGGCTAGGATTCTAGAATAGGAATGAGGACTGTATGTGTTCTTTTAGATGCCCTCTGTGATTAGTGTGTCTGTTAATACCCGAAAAAGATCATACCCCAAGTCCTTTAGTTATAAAGTATATTAATAAGTCATCTGCTGTCATTTCACAGCTTCTTGGTCACTTCCTTCTTTGATTCAGTGTAACTGTGTGGCATGAATCAGCTACAAGCTGCTACAGGAATTTTCTTCTGTGGTTGTAAAAGGGAAACAAAACCAACTCACCCAGTTCTAGCTTGAGTTGTCACTTCTCCTAGCTTTTGGTCTCAGATTCTCAATTGGGCCTCAGGGTGAAGGGGAGGTGTTAATCAGAAGAATATGTGAGGCTTTCTGGATGTTCCAGAGTCTATGTAACTTTACAAGTCATCCAGGTTACTCCCCTACGCATCCCTACTAGTTTAAAATCTCTGAAGAGAAGGCAGCAGGCACGAGTTTGTTGATCACCCCAGTGGTCAAGAGCTAAGCACCGTTTTAGAGCTGGATTAGAGAGGCGAGACTGAACGGTTTCTGCATAGGAAGAGAAGACTGAGGAAAGACACAAACATGCCTCTCACCCCTAAATGTCTTGAACCTGAGCCAATGGGCAGAAGGTGTGAAAGGATGGATTCACTTGTGTTTTACTGTCACTTTAAGCCACATCCCCTGGTGTCTCTGAACCTGTCTTGTTCCTCTTAAGCTTCAGCCTCCCTGGTGGTTTCTCTAACACCCCATTTGTAAGACTGATCTTTATGCCACAGTTCCCCTGGTGGGGTCCTCAAGTTACCTTTCAGGGCAGTGACCCATTTTACTTGACTTAAGCCCCTACATAGCACTTGGGAATCTCCCAAGAAAGAATGCCTCTCCTGGGCCGGCCCCGTGGCTTAGCGGTTAAGTACGTGCGCTCCACTACTGGTGGCCCGGGTTCGGATCCTGGGCGCACACCGACACACTGCTTCTCTGGCCATGCTGAGGCTGCGTCCCACATACAGCAACTAGAAGCATGTGCAACTATGACATACAACTATCTACTGGGGCTTTGGGGAGAAAAAAGGAGGAGGATTGGCAACAGATGTTAGCGCAGAGCCCATCTTCCTCAGCAAAAAGAGGAGGATTAGCATGGATGTTAGCTCAGGGCTGATCTTCCTAACAAAAAAAAGAAAAAAAGAAAAGAATGCCTCTCCTTACACAGTGCAGGGCCTCGTATTCCTGACCCCAGACCCAACTGTGAAGCCTTAGATCTTGTCCTAGTGGGCTTTTCTGGTATGATTTCAAGATCATGCCATTTCTTTATCATCCATTACCCGAGAACTCTCATTCTAGCCAGGAAAGCCTCTCCTTTCCAACCTTGTACCTCCACCTTCCCCATACTCCTCTTAAAGTCTCCATCCTTAGGTAAAACATTTTTAAAAAGACATCCACCCACATTCTCTTTTCAGTCCCAAATCCAGCATACCACTTCCCGTCCCAGGTAAAACTACTATTTCTCACAAAATATTACTACTATGTATCTACTTCTATCATTTTTTATACTGATAGCAAACTTTGAATGATTGCTCTTTGCAAGGCTCTATTACAAGTTCTTGACTGACTTTCATGGAATCATCTTATTCTAACAGTAATCCTTCAGTGTAGATGATAAAATTTTTCCCATTTTGCAGTTGAGGTTATGGACACTTTTAGGAAGGTTGTAATTTTCCAGATGTCCCATAGCTAGTAAATGGCAGTATTTGAGTCTGTGTCTGACTATATAGCTGTGTCTGACTATATAGCTGCCTTAGGCAGCAAGTTAACATGGTTTGAAATCCTTGGGGGATTCAGAAATCCTGGAGTGAGGAAGGTGGGCACCATTCTTTCATAGCAGATGCCGCACAGGGCTTCCTTTGTTTCAAAGGGTATGTCTCAAAGAGTAATCATTCTAAAGTATCACTTCTTAAGCGATTTTCTTCTTGTTCTTCTGCATCACCAGTTTTCACTCACTACTAGATCATTCTCATCAGCATGAAAATTCTGTAATTTCTCCCATGTTATAAAAGCAAGCAAACCAACAGAAGGAACCTCTCCCAACCCCACATGTCGCTTCAGCTTCCACCACATCTCTCTGGCGCCTTTACAGCAAAAGGATTGGTTTTTACTTGTATTCTCCCTTTTCTCCAGCACTACGTCTAAACTGCTCTTGTCAATGCCACCAGTGATGCCACACTGCTAATTCTATGTCATTTCTGCAGTCCTCAGTTATCTGGCACATCAGAAACGTGTGACCCGGTTGATCCCTTTATCTCCCTAAGAATTATCTTCTTTTAACCCTCTTTACCTGGTTTTCATCCTCCTTTGCCAGCCACTTCCTTACAGTCTCTGTGGCTGGGCAACCTTCATCCCTCATACTCTAAACATTGAAGTGGCCCCATTCTTAGCATGGATTTCCCCTTTCTCTCCACCCTCCCTCCCCTAGTGAAGTCCTTCATCCTTCTGGCTTTAACAACTACTACCTGTGTGCTAATGACTCCCCAGTTTACCTCTCCTGAACTCTACCTGCATGCCTGAAATCTGCTTTTGAAGCTCTAATAGGCATCTCAGACTTAACATGTTCAAACCCAAATTCCTGAACTTGCCCCTAACACACTCCATATCTGCTCCTCTGACATCCTTACCCTTCTCAGTACCAATAGCAAATTGATTCTTCCAGGTGCTCAGTCCAAAAATCTAGGTGTTTTTCTTAACTCTCTTTGACACTCTAAATCCAATCTACCAGTGAATCCCATTTGCTATAAATCAAGTATATATTTTTCTTCTTCTATCTCTACTCCTACTCTCCTAGACCAGGGCACCTTCACCTCTCACCTGCATTATAACATTAGCCTCCTAACTGGTCTTGCTTCCATCCTTGCTGCTCTTCAATATATTTTCATTCAGGTAGCCAGAGTGATGTGCTAAAAATGTAAGTCATATATATGCTGCACTACTTTGCTCAAAACCCTCTAATTTCACTCACAGCAAGTTGCCTACTAGGCTGGACATGATCTGGTTAAGTCTTCCTCTCTGATTTTATCTCCATATACCCCTCCCCTTTGTCCCTCCTCTTCAGCCACACTGATTTAACATTCCTTAAATGTTCCAGAAACACTCTTGTCTCAGCCCCAGCACTTTCTGTTCTCTCTTCTTAGAGCCTCATTTGCTCTAGTAGCTGCTGGTTTGCTTCCTGTCCTCCTCAGTCATCTGCTTAAATTTTACATTTCACTTTCTGGTCTCTACCTTTCCTGACGACTCTCTTTAGGTTAGCAACTCCACCCCCATTGCTGCACACTCTTCTCTGCTTTATTTTCCTCCATAGCACTTATCATCATCTAAAGTATTTTTATATACTTGTTTATTTATTGATTTTTATGTTTCTCCTACTACCAAAAGAAGCTCTCTGGGAGCAGAGATTCTTTTTTGTCTCTTTTGCTTATTTGTTTATTCACAGTGCCCAGAACCATATAGATACATGTAAGGTATTTCTTAAATATTTGTTGAATTAAAAAAAATAGACAAAAAAATCTTTCTTCCAAGCTTGCATAAACAAGAGAGTGATTGGATGTATGTGCATGTTTGTGTGTGTGTGTGTGTGTTTGAGGAATAAAAGCCAAACCTAAAGTTTGGAGAGAATATTATTCACCTAAATTGTCAAAGCCAAAGAATGATGTTAACCTGCAAACTGGAGTCCTTTGGTTGTAGTCATTTCCTCTAATGCTGAACCCCACCAGATTTTTACGCCAGTTGTGCCCATGGCATGGAGTAACCATGGGTTAGCTCACTCACCAGAGGAGTGTAGAATTTGTCATTTTTTCTTGCTGTCGTAGATCCAGTAAGACACATGCTAACCGTGCTGACATTTTCTCCTCCCTTCCTATCCCTCCTCCCCAGCTGAGTTTGACTTGGTTACAACCAAGTGCCTGCCTCTGTTTCCGTGCTATACGTTTCATCCTCCTGAGAATGAAATTCTGTAAACCTTAACTTGCTTGGCAAAGTCTTTGATTCTGACCCCCTTTACTCACAACCTGGATTCTCCTATACCTGCTGCTAAGTAAGATCCTTCCATGAAAGGTCAGATGGCTTGAAGAATGACCCAGATTTCCACCTGACTCCGAGTTCTATGTCCTGCCTAGACTCTTGGTTTAAATTCTCATCACTTCCTGCCACATTGGATTGTCTCAGTTACTGGTATATCCTGAACCAAACTTCTTTTTGCCATGTCTCTTTGGACACAGTGCCCTGGAATGCCGACTGCCTCCAGAAGAATGAGCCCTCCTACTGAGTCAGTGGCCCTAACTTCAACTTCACCTCAGCTTGCCTCTCCCTGCTCCTCCCTCTGCTTCAGTCTGCGTTCTTCAGAATCTTAAGCCCGCTGAATTTATGACAGCCAAGTTGTTAGGAAGCTGAATCAGAACTAATGACAGTGAATTAGGGAAACGGGAAAATAGAGAACCAGGGGAACAGGACAGGTAATCAAAATGAGGAGCACCTTACCTGGGAAGGGTCATAATGAGTTGGATCATGAACCAAATGGTACTTGGATATCTCAACCCTCAAGTCCTAAGGGCATCTCAACGCAGTGTATCAAAACTTCTCCCATGCACACCTCTTAGTCCGTGGTAAATTTATTTCTCCTCCCTTATTTTCATTTACCACTTAATTTTTCAAACTAGAAACCTAAAATAATTCATTCTTTCTCCATCTCTCTCTGTCTCTTTCACCTTCAATTATTATTCAGTTGCCTGTGGATCAATGTCCCTGACTTCCAACCTCTCCTCTTTCACACTGTCATTTCTGTTTGCAGTTCCTTAAGGCCCTCATATATATCCTGCAAACTCAAGATCCAAAATAAAAGTATGTCACATTGAGAAAAATTTATATCCACCGTGGGGAATATGGTTCTTTGGCCAGAAGGGAACTTGAGAGGGCACAAAATCCACGCATCTGCATCTGTGTTGGACCACACACAAACCAGGAACCTTTTTCTTCTTAAAGGCAGCATGCCATGGTAGAAAGAGCATGGCTTTTGTAATCAAAGAGATGTGAATTAATCCAGTCTCTGCCACTTAACTGTCTGTGTATTCTTGGACAAGTTATGTAGTTTCTCTGATCTGTAATTTCCTGGTTTGTAAAATGGAGATGATAATATCTGCGTTGGGGCATTGTTGTGTAGATTAAATTAGTTAATTAATTTATACTAAAGTAATCACTAATACTATGATCTGTGCCAGTCACTGTTCTAGATGCTGGGAGTACAGCAGGAAACGAAATAGACAAAGATCCTTACCTTTAAGGAGCTTACATTCTAGTGGGTGGAGACAAATAAAGAAAATGAGTAAAATGCATAGAATATATAGTAGACAGTAAGTGATAAGCTGAATTTTTAGACAGAGAATTTCTAGAGAGTTAATTCAATAAATATTTATTCAACAAATGTCTTTTGAATACCTAATTGTGTGCCAGATACTATTCTAGGACGTAGGAATGCAGCAATGAACAGCAAAAGTTCCTGCCCACACAGAAGCTCCATTATGGTGGAGGCTGAGGACTAAAAATTAAACAAACAGCAACAGAGTATATACTACAATGTCAAGTAGATGAGTGCTATGAAGGAAACCTAACAGTGTGAGGTAATAGAGAGTAAGAGCCACGTACTGTTTTACAAAATGTGCCCAGGAAAGGTTGAGCTTAGAACTTAGAATGGGACAGTTGAGCAGAAATCTAAATAGAGTGGGGGAGCAAGCTGTGTAGATATTCTGGGTGAAGAGAAGTAAAATATTTAGGCAAAGAAAATAATAGCTAGTATTGGAATTATAAGAGGGCTAGATATTTGGAAGATAGGTAGCTTCCAACTCACAGCCTTTTTTTTTTTTTCAAACAGGGACTCATTCCACACTCTGCACAGTAAGAAGGCAATTGGCAATAGAAAGAGCAGAGGGTCTGGATTCAGAAGTCTTGAGTTCAGACCTTCTTACATGCTTTTAGTATCTGTGTGGCCTTAGCTGAGTTATTCCACTTCAGATACCTGATTTAATCTATAATAATTGGGAGATTATCATAAATGAAAACTGATGCATGTCAGGCACACCACGCTGAGTATTTACACCCTCTGTCCTCCAAGCAACCCTGAAAGGTAGGAATTAACATCTTCATTTCAGAGGTAAATAGGTGCTCCCTGAGTGTTTCCTTTCTTTTCCATCTTGCAGGCTCTATGTAGCTCTTTGTAAACTGTAAGGTGCTATCCGGTGATTAGTTATTATGCGTGGTACAATATCATGCTTCTCATACTACAGAGTGTGTGTACTCCAGGGGTCATGAGGCTACTAAATAGATCTGAATGCATTTTCTTTGGGTAAAAATTTTACCATATGACAAATACTGTAAAATATTTTTTAAGTTAGCAGATATAATGGGATAAAATGCAAATTCAACATTTATAAGATAAAAACAAAACTTCAGAGAAATAACTGAGCCTTAATTTTCTCCTATATGAACTGTATTAACATGTGATTATGTTATTATACGAAAAAGTTATACGAAGACAAAATTCTTATAGAGAAGTGGGAAACATGCTGAATTGACTCTTTAGCATATTGTAGATACTCAACAAATATCCATTTCCCCCCTTCCTTTCATCAGTAGGACTGAGACTTTTGGGTGGCTTTATCATTCCAAGTATGTCAAATGTATTCCTTATATTGATAATAGTTTTAGTTTTCACTTATGAACTCTACACGTGTAAGTAGAGTTTTTCCAGTCGTTATCAGCCTATAGGAGCAAAATAATAAGGCCATATTGACCGTAATAATTTAGGATGTATTAACATTGACTCTACTGTTGGGAGTATTCAAACTCCCCTAAAAGGCATAATCAGTTATTTTCAGCTCATAAGCATTCTTTCTTGTTCTTTAGCTTATGTCTTCCACCCCATATGTTGTTGCTCTGGAAGTCACTAATTACTAGTGATATGAAACACCATTTTTTATGTTTATTAGACATTTGAATAAATTACTTATTTGTATATTTTGCCCACTTTTCAGATAATTTATCTTTTTCTTATTGATAGGTAGTTCTCCATATATTTTGAATGTAAAACATCTATTAGTTATATAGATTGCAGATATCTTCCCAGTCTGTGGCTTGTATTTTTACTTGATTTACTGTGTTGTTTGATTTTTTTCTTTCCACAAGGAAATTTAAAATGTGCATGCAATTAAATTTAACAAAGTTTTGGGGCTGGCCTGGTGGTGTAGTGGTTAAGTTTGTGCGTTCTGCTTGGGCAGCCCAGGGTTCGCAGGTTCAAATCCCTGGCGTGGAGTGACACACTGCTTGTCAAGCCATGCTGTGGCAGCATCCCATATAAAGTACAGGAAGATGGGCATGGATGTTAGCCCAGGGCCATTCTTCCTCAGCAAAAAGAGGAAGATTGCCATTGGATGTTAGCTCAGGCCGAATTTCCTCACACACACACACACAAAATTGACAAAATTTTCCTTTCTGGCTTGTCCTTTTTGTACTTTAAGAAACTTTCCTCTACCTCAGTGTAAAGAGAGATTCTCCTTTGTTTTCTTCATCAGCGTTACTGTTCCTATTTAGATATTTAATCCACCTATATATATATTTTGTGTATGATGTGAGATAAGGATCCAATATTATCGTTTTCCATATGGATTGTCATTTGTCCCTACACTTTTTGTAGTTGCCCATACTTTCCTTGTGATCTATAATGCCACATCGATTATATACCATGTTTTCCGTGTATGTGTGGTTCTTTTTCCACATTCTCTATTTCTTAGTTGATTTTTCTCTTTGCCACTATCATATTGCTTTAATTATTAAATATTTATGGTAAATGTTGGTATCTAGTAGGGATAGTGCTTCCTAATAAACATCTTAAACTTTTTTGGGGTATTTTTGTCTTTACTCTTTCATGTAAGATCATCCTGATATGTTCTGCAGGAAGCCCTTTGAGATTTTGCATGAAATTTGTGGGTTAATTTGGCAAGAGTTGTCATTTTCATTTTATTGAATCTTCCCATTCAAAATATTACATATATCTTCATTTATTCAGATCTTTTTATAAATCTTTCAATAAAGTTTTATAATTTTCTCTTTAACGGTCTTACATATCTTTTGTTAAATGTTAAGTACTTTGTAGTTTTGTTGTTATTGGAAATTGTGCTTTTTTATTCAAAATTTTTTTCTATTGGAGTGTTGCTGAAATAAAAGAATGCAATTTTTCTATATTAATCTTATATCTAAAAACATTGCTGACTTATTATTTCTAAAATTTTGTGTATAATTTTGGATATTGCACATAGTAAAATTACTACAATGTGCTATTGGCAACAAGATAGAGAAATCGATAGAACAGAATAAAGATTCCAGAAATCAACTCACTTATATATGGACAACTTATTCTCAACAAAGGTGCAAAAGCAAGTCAGTGGAGAAAGGATAATCTTTTCAACATATAATTCTGAGAAAATTCATACCCATATGCAAAAAAAAAAATGAACTTTGAATCATACTTTGCACCATATACAAAATAATTCAAAATAATAGACCTAAGTGTAATAACTTAATAGACCTGCGTGTAAAAACCCTGAACTATAAAATTTCTAGAGGAAAACCTTGGAGAGAATCTTCTGATAGTGAATTAGGCAAATATTTCTTAGATATGATATCAAAAGCACCATGCATGAAAGAATAAAGTGATAGATTGGATTTCATCAAGTGTACAAAATTTATCAAATTGTGTACTTCCAATATATGCACTTTGTTGTATGTCAGTTATGCTTCAAAAATCTGTTTAAAAAATAAAAGTGGAATGTGTCATGATCTCTAAGAATCCCAGAGGTACTGCATAACCTTGGAATTTCATAACCATGGAATTTCATGGTGGCAGCGACCTTCTTGCTTAAGAAGTTCTTGCTTATATTTTATCTAAATCTCCTTTGCCGTACAGTAAACGTTTTGATTATTTTCCATTTGAAAATATATTAACAGGGGCTGGCCCAGTGGCATAGTGGTTAAGTTTGCGCGCTCCGCTCCGGCAGCCCGAGGTTTGCAGGTTCGGATCCCAGGTGTGGACCTACACATCACTCATCAAACCATGCTGTGACGGTGTCCCATATACAAAAGATAGAGGAAGATTGGCACAGATGTTAGCTCAGGGATAATCTTCCTCAAGCAAAAAGAGGAGAATTGGCAACAGGTGTTAGCTCAGGACCAATCTTCCTTACCAAAAAAAAATGTGTATATATAAACAACTCATCATGTTTCATTTTGAATGTGGAATTCACTTTTGTGGTGTAATGTTAAATGTTTTGAATTTCTTACAGGCTGATCCCAAAGTTGTGAGATGGAGAGTAAATACAAGGAAATCCTGTTATTGACTGGCCTGGATAATGTCACTGATGAGGAACTGGGTCGATTTAAGTTCTTACTTCCAGATGAGTTTAAAATCCCCACAGCAGAACTAAAAAATGCCAATAGGACGGAGTTAGCGAACTTGATGATTCAAAACGTTGGTGTAGTCTCTGCGATGAAGACGACCATATGTATTTTCCAGAAGCTGAAATATATGCAGCTGGCAAAAACTCTTCAGGAAGAGAAGGAGAAAGGTAATGTGGGAGTATGCTCACCTTCCCGGTCCCTTTCTCTGTCTAGTCCGGGCTTTTCCTTTCATGACATCAGTGGTATAGGCCCCTGGTGTGTGTTGTTGGAATGTTTTTCCTAATTTACCACACTGCCCTTTTGCCCCCTTTTACTGAGAATCACTAGGAAGTGTTTGTTACAAATCCCACATATTATTCCTGCATGTGTTTGTCATCCCTTTTTCCACTTAGCATTTCATAATCTTTTCACTTTGTCTGTCCTTGCCTGCATTCTAGTTTACAATGGACGTGGACACAGGACTTCAATGTTAAGTTTTTGAAATACTGTTTACACAAGTATGTAATGCTCTCAGATTTCACTGAAGGCTTGAAGATAACATAAATAAATTATAGCACTGAAACATCATAAAGTGGGACATTAGACGCATTTGCTCCTCCATATAGTCAGTCCATTCCTCTCCTTGCCCCTAGCCTGTTAGGGTCTGAGTTAATCCTCTTTTCTTCAGGGGGAATCTTCTATACACAGATCCTCTCCTCCTAATTCAGGGATTCCCTCTTCTCTCTAGCTCCTCCCACTGATGACAATATAAATTTCCCACAGCAAAGACTGTTTTTTTAATATTATTCAATAAATCGCTGAACATCTCCATCTGAAGTAACTGTATTTGGTTTATATTCCTGATATTATATTCCTAAGAAGAGCCAACAAAGGAGCATCTCACCCAAGGACTTTTCCACGAGAGTCTCCAAATACAACAATTTTGGGATTCTACGTACAACTCTAACAGCAAAAATCATGGCAGCTTTTATGTAGTATTTGTGTGTGAGTACAGCATGGATAACATGGTTTCTCACGCCTGATTTCTGTGGTGGATAAATGATGATGTGTAAGTGATGACATAAGCGTGTAGTGCTATACAGATATAAACTGTTATGCAGTATGTAAGGCCCTTTGCAGAAGGGACTGATTATGTTACACATTTTATTTTCCTCTGCTGCAGTTAGAGGGTGTAACTCTTAAAGATGCCCTCAAGGTGGCAGTAACTACACGTAATTGCTCCAAGTAACCAACAGCCCTGTGTTTTTCTGATTCTGGGACAAGAGACAGGAATCTAAAAGTGTTGGCAAACATAGGCTGAAGATATTTAAGACTGTCTTTTATTTTTTCCCCCAAATCAAGAATTCATTCTTCTGTCTGTCCAGCAGAGCACCAAACTTCCCCTACTGTAATCTTTCCTCTATTTTGCTGTTGTAATGATCCTAAGATTTTATTGTCCCCACCAGGTAAAAATAATCCAGTTTGGGACCAGATTAGAAACTCAGTAATAACTGGTAGCTCTGTACCCTGTGCAAGAAGTCAGTTAACTTCCTGTTTTACAGCTCTGAGATTCCATCCTAGATCATTCTGAGACCCACTTTGGATGTAGAAATTTATTGTGTCCCATGCTGTTCTTAACTATTCTGCTAGGAAACTAGTTTTTGTTTTGTTTTCTCTAGGTTTCATCTTTCATTCTTTATTGAATGTTCTGTCTGTATAACCGTTGTTTATCAGCATACCAAGTGCTATATGCTGTTCTACTCATGACACCATCTGATGGCAGGTAAAGGAGATCTGGTGAAATCTTGAATGGAGACAGAGTCAGTAGTCAGTAGATGGGACAGGCTTTTGTAGAAGGAGAGAGAAAAAATATGAGGACACTTAAGCCTGGAAAAAGAAGCTGAAAGAGAATGTGCTCAATGTCAATAAAAGTTTTGTAAGATTAAAATAGAAGGCTGAAAATGATAAATGAAATAATAAATAAAGATCTGCACATGAATATTAAGGAAAATGAGAGATATATGGTGGGCTGATATGCTCTTCCACAAGTATTTCCTTGGTACCACTATGTGGGAGATGAAAAATGGCTGATGTGATGTGGTAGAATGGTATGTGATTCCCTTGGCCTCTCTTGAGTCTGTTTCCCCTCCTACACCGTCAACACAGAAGGGAAATTTTATCTGCATACCTCTCTGAAACACCTGCATCATGGAACTAACTGACCATTGGAAGGTTAGAGCAGAGAACTATCTAATATCCCTGACTGACAGTCAATCACTTTGTGTTCTTTGAAAGGTAGTGATAGATAACCCACTACCCCGTAAGACAGCTCATTCTACTCTTAAACAGCTTTAATCATTAAATCATTCTTCTTTCTAGTAAATTCAAAAGTGATTGCGTTATTACTTTAGCCCAGAACTGCTCAAGTTCTATCAGAAACAACATCTGATAATTTCTTACCCCTCTTCTGCCTGAAAGTGTCTTAAGTAATTGAATGTGGCCATCTTGATACATGGTCTTTTTAAAATCAGGCCTGAAAATTGGCTTTTTATGATGAAAAGTAACTTTGCCGTTGACCTGGGGGACCTGAGCCAGATTATACGGCCGCATTATGGTGGCATTGGTGAGGAGCCAGCATGTCATCTATCCGTCCATCTGTTTACGCATTCAGTAAATGTCCATTGAGTTACTAATAGGTTTAGATTCTGGTGATAAAACAGGGAGTTAAAAACAAATCCAAATTTTATAGAGCGTATACTCTAAATCAGGAGGTAGATATTTTTCTTAAAAGCAAATGAATGAATCTAATAAACTCAGGTAAGTGCTTTGAAAGAATAGAAGATGATCCCTCAAGGGCGTGTGTCAAGGGAACCTAACAAAAGCCAGGAGTTGGAGTAGGAGTTGAACAGATGAGGCTTCTCTCGAGGAGTGACGCTTGAGCTAAACTCTGAGAAATGAATAGGAGTGAAAGGTGTCTTCAGTCAGAGGGAACTCCATGTGAAAAAGGCCTTGTGGCAGAAAGTGTTGACTTACTTAAGGACATGAAAGAAAGCCAGTGTGGCTAGAGTACAAAGAATCTCCAGACAGTGGTATGAGATGCCCTTGCAAAGCCTTGTAGAACGTGATTAGAATTCTGTCTTTGTTTCAAAAGAAATCAGAAGTGATCAAAAGGTTTCAAGCAGGGACGTGGTACCAGATTTGCGTTTCGAAGTGCTCCCTGTGGATTTGCGCGGAAAAAAAATTTTAGGGACTAGTTTGACGTTGGGGAGAACAACTATTGCCATAGGTCAGAAAGAAGTAATAGTTTTGATTAGGTTATGAAATGGAAATAGAAGGAAACATATTGAATTGAGAGAGATTTGAGAAGTATTAAGAGTTGGTGATAGATTGGAAATGAAAGGTTAATGAGTCGGCATTGTCAGGGAAATTCTTCAGTTACCTTCAAATAGTTAAGATTAGCAGGGTGAAATAGACGTATATAAACATATGCACACATTATATGTATAAACATATATTTATGTTTACGTATGTATTACTTTTTATTGTAGTATATCACAAATACAGAAAGTATACAATCTTAATAACACAGGTAAATAAATTATCAAAAAGTAAATAAAAGGAGATAGTTTTCTTAACCCCCTGAATCTGGGCATAAGCATGTGACTTGCATTAGCCAATGGGACATTAGTAAACATGATGAAAGCAGAGGCTTGAAAAGTGCTTGTACCTTGCAGCTTGCCTTGTCTAGTTCCTGGGAACCCTTCTGCCCTCCTGTCAACTAACCGTGCTTAGCCTTTAGAGGGTAAGCCACCACAAGGAGTGAGGCCCGAGTCATCACAGTCTTCCCAGGCATCTCAGCCAGGTCCCAGGCATGTGTGTGAAGCCATCTGATCACTCAGCTTCACCTGAGCCAGCCAAGATCAGAAGAACTGCTCAGACAATCTACAGAATTATAAGAAATAATAAATTTTTGTTGTTTTAAGCCGCTAAGTTTTTCAGTGATTTATTAGGCAGCAAAAGTTTACTGGTACACCTCCCTCCAGTGTTTTATGCTGTTATTATTATTATATATTTTACTTCTATGTGTTATAAACTACATAAGACGTCATCATTATTGTCATTGTCTTTATCATTATTGTGGTATTAAACTGTCAATATTCTTTTATATTTACCCATATATTTGCCTTTCTTTAATATTCTTCATTATTTCATGAAGTTCTTGCTTCCTTATAGCATTTCTTTCTTTCAGCTTAAAAAGTTTACGTTATTATTTCTTGCAGTAGATTTCTGATTATAATATATTCTCCTAGATCTTATCTGAAAATATCTATATTTGGCCTTCATTTTTGAAGATATTTTCTCTGGGCATAAAATTTGAGATTTTCAGCATTATTCTTTCAGTACTTTAAAGATGTCCTTGTAATATCTTCTGGCTTTCATAATTTCTATTGAAAAGTCAGCTATTGCTCTTATTTTGTTTCTTTTTTTTTTTTTTTCTGTTTTTGGTGAAGATGATTAGACCTGAGCTAACATCCGTTGCCAATCCTCCTCTTTTTGCTGAGGAAGATTGGCCCTGGGCTAGCATCTGTGCCCATCTCCCTCTACTTTATATGTGAGACGACTGCCACAGCATGGCTCGATGAGCGGTGTGTCAGTCTGCACCCTGGATCCTAACCTGTCAACCCCAGGCTGCTGAAGCAGAGCACGCAAACTTAGCCACTACGCCACCGGACTGGCCCCATTATTGCATTTCTTTTTAATGTAATGTGTGTTTTTCCCTCACTGCTTTTAAGATTTTCCCTTTGTTTTTGTTTTTCGGCAGTTTTACCGTGATGTACTGAGTGGTGTTCTTTGTATATTTTCTGCTTGTGGTTTACTAAGCTTCCGAAATCTGTGTGTTGATGCCTTTCATTGGTGTTGGCAAACTCTCAGTCATTATCTCCTCAAATATTGCTTCTGCACCATTCTCTCTCTATTCTCCTTAGGGAATTCCAACCACAAACAAGACATGTTGGACATGACCTGCATATTTCTTATGCTCTCTTCTATTGTTCCATTCTGGTTTTTTTTCTTTAGATTCTGTTTATATAATTTCCATTGACCTGTTTTCTAATTAACTAATCCTGTCTTCTGCTATATTCAGTCTTCAATCCATGCAATCTATTATTAACATGAGATATTGCATTTCTTTTACAGTTGACTCTTCTTTTACAGATGGCAATTGCACGTTGAAATGATTCATTTTTCTCACTGTTTTGTGCATCATTTCCTTTACTTTCTTTAGCATGATGAGCATAATGATTTTAAACTCCATGTCCACTAATTCCATAATCTTGTCATATGTGGGTTTGCTTATATTGCCTACTCCTTTTTTTTTAGACCATTACTCTTCTCTTTAGGAGCTTGGCTTATTGATTTTTTTCCTTTCTTAGTGTTTTCCTGCTGCTTGTGAATAGTATTCTTATAAATAAAATTTTTCCATGTTTTATATTTGTTTTTGATGGCAGAGTTTGTTCCTAATAAGGAAGCCTACAATTGTCAAAAGCAGAATCTCTTCATGTATCGTTACATTCCTGTTTCTATATCTCTAAAGGTATTTACCCTACCGCCACAATAGGGTAATGCACCTGCAATTGTGTGAGTGTGTGTGTGTAGGTAAAGCTCCAAAACAGGATTGACTCAAGATCATTTTATTTCATTGTAGGTAGAAAATGATATGTAAATTTTCTCAGCTGCCTATGCTCATCTCTTCTTGCTTACTGTGTATTTATTTATTTTTAATCAGTCGATAAGAAATACAACGAGAAAAAAGAAACAAAGCTAGTGAAAAAGAAAAGTCAAACTGAAATGAGCCCTGGTGCCTCTGCAGCTCCCAGAAATAGTGGCATGGAGCAACACACTGGTCAGGTATGATGAGCAAGTACAGTGGCTTGGTCTTTGTAAGAGCATCCTCTGGTCACTATTCTTGCCATTTTCCACATTGGAGCCCTCTGTTCTTTATCTGATAGCTTGCAAGTAAAGACAGCGAGGCTATTCTATGAAAAGTATATCTGGGTAACAAAAAGAGAAATAGCTTCAGATTCATCAGATTAAACACCTATTGATAGCTCCTAATCTCTGTCTGGCCCTGGTCACTTTAACGCTTTGTTACAGGTTGGATTCTGTAAGAAGAAAACTCTGAGATAGACAGTTGTTTTCAGGAAGTATATTTTAGAGTGCCCTCAGGATTATTACCTGTGTCAGGGGGAAATAGAAGAGGAGTAAAAATTTCCACTCCAATGCAGTTGCAGCAAAGACCTCAGCCAATCCCACAGGGAGCTCAGGAGCTGGGAGTGCCTTTCAGAGTTGTCATGATTTGGATGGAATGGGGAAGACCTTTATACACCTTCATTGACTAAGGTGTGGCAGCCCTCTTCAGACAAGAGTAATGCCTGGAGAAGGTCTTGGCCTCTGTAAGAAAGAATACTTTGGTCCTGAATTGGAGCAACAGGCAATATATGAGAGACTCACCATGAAATTCACTAGACACATGCAATTTCATATCCTGTGAGGCAGGTATCATAGCATTTTATAGATGTATGAACTAGGAAAGCTGATTATATTTACTACCATCTGTTTGTCCAGAGCAGCCACTCTCTCTGGGCTTGGCCCAGAACCCTCTGAAGTTGTCAGAGAGATAAGATTCAAGTATTGCTGCCTTCCAGTCATCAGTAATGAAAATATGCATTATCCTACTATGGATACGTGATACCAAAGAGAAGAAATCTTAGAGTAGGCCTAAGTGAAGCTGACATTTTCCTGAATTGTTTCAAATAGATTCTGTTGCCTTGTCCATCAGGGTCCCTTTATGGATAGGCATTTTCCCACACTCCAGGTCCCATTAGAGATCCCTCTCAGAAACTCCTACACTTGGCCTTATATGCCTTTGTTTCCTGTATTCTTCTTTGACTCTAGACAGCAAGTTGGTTTTTAAAAGTAGCATTTGCTTCTATAACAGACCCTCAAAATCTCTTATCTCTGTTAATTTGAAAAAGCTATGAAGAAAAGAGCTATAATCCTATCACCTAGAGAAAGCTGTATTTGATATTGGTGAATACCTCTCTAGTGTGTGTATGTGTGTATTTTAATTGTTTATTTATCTCACAGGAAACACGTTATTTATTCTATTTGGGAACTTTCCCTTTTTTGAGTCAGTTATAACAGTTTATCATATTATCCATCTAACGCAGTTTTAATACGTATAGTATAGTATTCTGTTATCTGAATTTACCATATTTTATTTATTTAAATTCCCATTTTTGGATATTTAAATTATTTCAATTTTTTATGATTACAAGTGACAAGATATAATTCTTTTGTGTAAACTTGAGTGCATAGTTCATTATTTCTAAGGGTAAATTCTTAAAAGTAGAATTGATTCTCCTATTTAATTTTCCCTTTGACTTACTTGTTGGATCTCTGACCTAGATCACTCCCTTTACTTACATTTAACTTAATCGGTAATTATCTTATGCACAGGACCATCTCTAGGAATTTGGGGAGCCCTGTGCAGGCCATTGAGCTCCTTTACTTTATACCAAAGTAAAATGAGTATTCAAGACAGTATTCGGTGGAGGAACAAGGACGTCTTGTGCTCTCTAATGGTGTCAATAGAAGAAGATAGAATCAGATTCACCCGTTTGCCTTAGCAATGCTAGAGATGTGATGGGCTTTTTACATATAGCAGAAAAACAAAGATTCAGATCAGGGAGCCTGCCTCCAAAACCTGTTATACTGTCTCATCTGAACACAAGACTTGAAATCTTCCCTCTGTATTCTCTTTCTACCTAGGTAATTATAGATCTCAATCTTTTCCTTTGATTCCAACTATCTTTGGCTGGCTGACTGAGGTTTAACATTGTGAGTGAAGTGAGAGTCCCTCAATAGTACCTTCTTTACTCAAGCTGTTGTCTTTCTTCTGTTGTCTTCAACCTGAGCAGAAACAGATCGTGGCCCAGCAGGAATCTGTCAGGGAAGAAGGGTTGCAGAAAGGCCCTATGACCATCATGGTGCTGAAAGCAATGAAGCTGTTCAAATTTGAGACCCGAGAAGGGGAGCAAGAGATGTTTCATGCTACGGTGGCTACTGAGAGTGAATTCTTTTTTGTAAAAGTTTTCAACAAAGAGCTAAAAGATAAATTCATTCCAAAGAAAATAATTATAATATCCAAATATTATTGGCGCACTCATTTCCTGGAAGTGACTAGTGCCTCACTTGTGGTTGATGCCAGATCTGACCAACAGATCAGTGTCCCACAGCACATTATCAAAAAAGCTGGTAAAACCCCAGCCATCAATGAGCTTCAAACTCAGCCCCTTGGAACAATTGTGAATGGGCTGTTTGTAGTCCAGAAGGTAAGTTTCTATATATAATTTTATAGTGATTAGCAAAAATAGCTTGTTCTCCACTATGAGCTTGAAGAGACTTCAGAGAGTATTCATTTCAAAGTCTATTTATATAGCAAAAAACTGAAAGAAAACTCAAAACACTAAAGTGCCACAGAGTGATTGTGCCAAAACTGAAATACATTAAAAGTGTTTTTATTCTCAAAAAGCGGTCACATTCCTATTTAAGCTTCCTTTTAACCTCATAGATTCTGAAAAAGAGATTACTTCATGCACAAATAATGTTTGCCCTCTGCGTTATTTTTGTATTTTATATATATGATCTTTAGTTTAAGTGGCTATTGTTGTGAATACAAAATTACTGTAGTTGAGTGATAAACCAGATTAATTGACCTGGAAGACCAATAACTAGGGCAAGATTAAAGAACTGAGATTAAAAGAAGAAAACAGAAGAAAGAGTTAGTATGAGAAAACTTATTAGAAGTGAGATATAGCTCTTAATTTTTTTTAGAGTCAAATTAATAGACAAGAATAATGTTTTTAAGACTTTAAGAGAAAATAATGTTAAGAATCATGAAAAATGTATTCAATCTTTTCCTAAAATGCAATTCTTTCAGTTTAAAGTATTAAAAATTATTTTCTAGAATAAATAAAGCAAAAAAGAAGTGAAAAATAGTAATATATTTTGACTCTTAGCCTCAGGGGAACTAGCCTTGTGTGACTAATTCCTCTGGCCTAGGATAGAACTGGAAGAATCCAGATAGGGAACCTGCTGACCTTTCCTCCAGGAGCCTTAACATAAGCTCTCCTGTCTTGGGGTTAGTTGCAGGGGAACTGATAAGGAGAATCTGTCCTCCTGGAAAATTCAAGCCCAAAATGACATGGGATAAGAAGGTCATGTTCTTCATCCTAGGTATGAGCCTTCATCTAGCCAACCAATCACAAATATATATTCATTTAGCCCACTAAATTAAATCTAAAATACTATCAATCTTCTAGAGAACTGATCAACACCCTGCTCCCTTTTGACTTGGACTTGATTATGAATTATTTCTTGTCCTCAATTCCTGTAGGGGAGGAAAACTTTTCCTTTCTTCTCTTCTAGGTTTTCTGGCTGGTCTAATAATTAAATGGATGTAAGACAGATTAACAGGAGAAAAACAAATTTAATTTTGTACAAATAGGAGTCTCATTAAAAATATGAGACTCAAAGACAGCCAGGCAATTGAGGCTTATATACCATCCTGAGCTGAGAAGAAGGGGGTGGGGGTCTGGGGCTTCAAAGGGGAAGAAGACAAAACACAGGAAGATGAGGAGAGCAGGTGTTTGGTAAACAGATATTTGCTCTGCCATGCAGATCAAGTTTTTCTTATGTAAAAAGTTGTCTCTGGTAATAGCTTTCTTCTTGTCACAGGCCCCCTATCTAAATTCTTTTAGGCAGTTAGGGAGAGGTAAAAAGTTGGCTGGGTCTTAATTGCTTACAGCTCAAAACAATCCACATGTCTATGTTGCACATTTTGAGGTGACTTATTCTGCTCCCCCTCATTCTTAACTCTTATTTATACTCTTTACTAGGTTTTATATCATTTGCTCATGTCTTTCCTGGATTTGTTGCCATAAGTGACTCTCTTGTGTCAGGGTGGAAGAAATTTCCCCCTTATCTCTCGAGTTCTTGTGACTGGACTAATAATAAAATTTAACACAAGACAGATTAACAAGAGAAAAAACAATTTAATTTTGTGCACATGGGATATCATAAAAATGATGCTCAGAGAGTGACCAAAAGGCAGTCACTTTATATCTTTTTATACAAAGAAACAATAAGTTTGTGAGGATTTGAAAGGACAAAGAAACTTAGGTTTGGATGCTTAATTAGAAAGGAATTTAAGCAGAGTCTGGATTTGGGTTAGTAAATTAATAAAAGAGTAACAAGGTTTATTTATACAGGCTTCCTGACCTGGGGTGGAGAAGTACCTTTCACATGGGAGATTTATTTACTGCTTTCTGGGGGGAACAAAGACAGGAGGGTCAGAGTGCCCTTTAAGCACTTGCTCAAGTAACTTTAATTCAAAATAATCAGTATTTCACTTTGGCACCTCTTAGAGTGGCCTACTCTGAACTCCAACAACTCCAACTCCGGGTTCTTCTTTCCCATGCCTGCATCATCTCCATCTACCAGTTATTGGTACTCACAGTTATTCTGGCCTCCTGAAGGAAGGGAGCTTGGGACTGGACAGATGGACACAGGAGGCAATATTTTCTAAGTAAACATAACTGTCTCCTCTACCTGAATTTACTAATATCTATTAGATATATGTCAACCAGTTTCAAAGCTGGATTTTTTTCCGCATATTTCTTTCTGAAGACTGTGGCTGGCACTTCTGTTGTCTGATGGATGGTGGCACTGCTCAATCAAATTATGAAAAATTAGGTGTTGATTTCATTTTGCAGAAAACAGAACGGAAGACTCGTATATTATTGGAAGTAAACGACAAGACAGGGAGGATGGAAGTATTGGTGCTTGGAAAACAGAATAAAATCGAATGTGAAGAAGGGGATAAACTTCGCCTTACGTTCTTTGAGATATCAAAAACTGGAGAAAAACTACAGGTGAAATCTGGAATTCACAGTTCCTTTAAGGTAGGAAGTGCATGGAGGAAAGTCAACACTCCAAGGGGATGATATGAAGTGTTTGCTTTCAGAAAGCTGGACAGGTGCTATTGGACAGGATATGGTGTGGAAGACCCTGATATGTAGTACACCTCCGTCTCACAAAACTTAGGAACATCCCTTTCTGGAAATACACATTCTAGATATACAGTTAGGAGGATATGGGCTTCACAAGGCATAGACACACACTGTGGTACCCACTCAGCCCCCAAAACAGTTCATTGGCAACACTGTAAATCTAATGCAGACAGTTTGCCCAAAGTTGGGCAAATTGTTCTGACAGATGTATTTAAAAGTAGACACAGACCATGTACACCTTAAGGTCACATTTCACAGAGTCAGTCCAGCCATCTCTGCACCTACCATGGACCAGTGCAGACCCCTCTTCCTGCTCTTCCAGCTCTCCTTCATACCCATCCCACTGCCACCACTTGGTCCTCTTCCTTATGTCTCAGCATTGTTCGCACTGACAGCTGTCTCCCTTTGTAAGAGTGGGGGTGAGGACTATGTGCTCTTGTTAAGGAGGAGTGTGTATCTCAGGCCAGATATTATCTTCAGGAGAATGATCCAAGAGTAAAAAATGTACTAGGAGGGAGGGAAGGAGATAATTTTATGAGAAGAAAAGAAAGGTGCCCTTTAGGAGGACAGAGTCACTGTGAGCAGAGGAAGGTAACTGATCAGCTGCATCTCAGACTGTATATATGTTTTCTCCATCCAGGTTATTAAGGCAAAAAAACTGAAATGAAAAGGATCGATTCAGGTCAACTGGTCTAAACAACGTTTAATTGAAGAATACCTGACAAAGTCTCTTCAACCAGATTGTGAGCTACCTGAGAGCATCAGTACACAGGCTCTGCGCCCGCCCCTCCAAATTATTCAAGATGGGATAATTGCTGGATGAACAATTCCAAAGATTCCACATATTAGCACAATAAAAGTTCATTTCTCATTCATTGCAGTCAAGTTTAGTTTGGCGTAAGGATAGGGCTTTGCTCTATGTAGATATTCAAGGATATTATAGTTGTTCCATCTCTGTTGAATAAATAAAATGATTCATGGAAAATATGTACTATATGTAGTTACACAAGTCAATATACACTAAGGATATAAATAACCAAATTCACAGGAGAAAAAATATGAAAAGCTAGTAACATGAAAAGATTGTCAATCTCACTAATAATCTGAGACACAGTTAAACAATGAATAAGACTCTGCTTCCACTTAGAATGCAGAAAGTGAGAAAGAGTCTTGCTCCCATGCTTACAGCAACAAAAGAAAGCCAGATTATCTTGCAAAATCACAATGTTTTTGAACCCATCTGAGAACAGAGGCTGCAGAGTGAGCATCTAATAAAAAAATCTAAGGAAAGAGAGACACCTCCAAGGAGAGAAAAGGTGCAAGCACTTGTTCACTTGGGGGGAGATGATAGACACTAGATACCCCACAAGATAGAATAATTCATCTAAAATTTTTATTGCATTACTCCAGCTTGACCTTGGGCCAGCATGAAAATATAGAACCACTGGAAGCCTCAACCACAAGGAAAATTTGCAACCACTTACAGGCACTTCTGAGTGGATCTCATTGGATGATTGTAAGAAAGATTAAGGATAGGCCTGGGGGAGGGAAAGGTTAGCTATTGTGGGAAAGACATGACGCCCTGGCTGAATCCTTCCCTACAGAACAGAAAGACCTCTGGGGGAAGAGAAGCAAATTCTGGCATCTCTAGGGCACAAATGAAGCCCCATTGAACCAGAGTAAAGAAAAATTGTTCTACTCCTAGAGAAAGGGAAGAAATAGGTTCTGGGTGCAGAATAAAGAGTTCTCCTACAGTCGGGAGAGGAACAGGATCAGGGGTGAAAGTCCCACCCCTAAGACTCAGGGACACAGTGCCTGCCAAAGACTGAGGCTGAACCAGGACAATAGGGAACTCCCCCACCACACTCCCTGCAACTTGCTGCTTACCACCAGGCTAAAAAAGCACCAAATAGCAAGTCACAGCATTTAACTGTTAGGGGACGGTCAAGAACATGTACAAAAACATTTTTTTAGATTCAGGTGTAAAGGGAAGAAAAGCTGATGATGTACCACTAGAGGAATTTGAAGCATGTGGTGCACTGAGAGTAAATAGAAACAACAAATGTCAAACCCAGCTCTACTCCCGACCAAATGGATTCAACCACCATGGTAAATCATAGCAAAAAGAATCCATGTCCATTTCCAGGCATAAATACTATTCACCTCAATCTCTATTGTCACAGATGGCTTTCAATAAAAATTGCAAGGCACACAAAGAAGCAGAAAAAAAATCTGTGAAGAGACAAATCAATCAAAAGAACCAAAGTCAAATATGATATAGATGTTGGAGCTTTCAGGTAGTTTTAAAATAAATGGACAACATGCATCATCAGATGGATAATTTCAGTAGTAAATTGGAAATAAGAGAAAGAATGAAATGGAAATGCTAGAAATGAAAAACATCATTACAGAGCCAAAGAATGCCTTTAACCAGATCACCAGTAGACTTGACACAGCACATGAAGGAATGAATGAACTACAGATAAATTAATAAAAATTATTTAAATGGAAATACAAAGAGAAAAAAATGAAAAGAAAAAGTCAGATTAGAGTATCTAAGAGATAAGGGACAATATCAGGCAGTTTCAAATATCTGTAATTGGAATCCCAGAAAGAGAACAAAGAGAGAATGAGGCACTAGGAATATTCAAAGAGAGATAAAGGCAAAGAATTTCTCCAAACTAATAATAGATTCCAAATTACCACAGATCCAAGAATCTCAGAGAACATCAAGCAGAATAAATAGTAATAATGAAATAATAATAAACCACACACACACTTAGATATATCATATTCACACTTCCAAAAGGTAAAAGATAAAGCGAGAATCTTGAAGGCAGCCAGAGAGAAAAGAGACACATACACACGTGTACAGACATAAGAATTACAGCAGACTTCTTGTCAGAAACTACTTGAGCTGGAAGACTATGGACTGACATCTTTAAAGTTTTGAAAGAAGACAATTGTCAAACCAGAATTCTAAACCCAGTAAAAATGGTCAAACATGGAAGAGAAATAGACATTTTCCAACCAAGGGAAACTGAAATAGTTTTTGCATATTGGAACTGAAGTAAAATAAATGTTAAAGGAAGTGTTTTAGGTAAAGCAAGATAATACAATACAGAAATTTAAGTCTATACAAAGGAAAAAAGTACACTAAAGCTGAAGGTAATGTAACACTTATTTTTTCTTATTTTTAAGTGATCTGGATGATAAGCAATCTTCAAAAAGAGAGGTTGGCAAAATCTTTCTGTAAAGGACCAAATAGTATGTATTTTAAACTGTATGGGCCATATGGTCTCTGTTACCCATGCTGACCTTTGCACTGGCTGCAAAAGCAGCCATAGACAGTCCATAAATGAATGAGCGTGTTCACGTTCCAATAAAAAAGTATTATGAACACTGAAATTTGAATTTTATGTATTTTTTATGTGTCACACAATATTCTTCTTCTGATTTTTTTCCCCCAAATGTTAAATCGACGTAAAAACCATTGTTAGCTTGTGGGCTATACAAAAACAGATGGTATGCTATACAAAAATAGGCAAAGGGGTGGACTTGCCCCATGCATGGGCCATAATTTGCCAATTCCTTGTCTGAAGAAAAAATATTAACCATTTTTTTTATGTTTATAGAATAAATAAAAGTAAAATATTTGGTAACAATAGCATAAAATATGAAAGGGAGGAATTAGGATTACAGTGTTGGAAAGTCCTTACACAACATGTCAAGCAGCAAGATGATATTTGAAGGTAGATTCTGATTAATTAAAGATGTATATTCTAAACTCTAAGGCAATGAAAGCACAGGCATATAGACTGATGAATAAATGAAAAACAATAAGAAAAGTATATATTGAGGCATATGAGAAACCCATTGGTTTAAAACTAATTCAGCCTGACCTTGTTTTTCCAGAAAGGCCTGATGTGGCCTGTCAGTCATGCATTGTACATCTGCTTTAAACATTTACAAAGCAAAGAATGATGTCTTTAAAGATAGGGATGTATGCCTCCCCCATTTCAGCATTTCTTTTAGCGTAAGCATTCTCTCCCGGAAACTAAGGGTCAAACTGACCTACTGTGTACATCTTGTTATCTCTTGTGATCATCTTGTGACCACTGACCTACTTTGCTAGTAAAACATCTTGTGACTGTAGTAAAAAAAGATATTCCTGTTGTATTTGATGTATGTTCCTTGTGCCAAGATGGTATATAACCACACTTGAAGAAGCTCGCTTCTTCAGAGAGCTTCCTCTCTTGGTGAAGGTATTCCTTCAGGCTATATGGTCCTGAGAAAGGCTCATGTAATAAACTCACCCCAGTTTTGATTTATAGATTGATTATTTGCATTGACAAGACCCAATGGAAGACAATAGAGTAGCCAAGAATAGGCCAGATATATGCAATTTATTGATTTTCTACAAAAGTACAAGCACAATTCAATAAAGAATAGTATTGGAACAAATAGTATTGGAACAATTGGATATTCATATTAATAAAATAATGAACTTGATCGATACCTCACTATCTATACAAAAACTAACTCAAATGGATCATTGACTTAAATGTAAAAACCTAAAACTACAAAACTTCTAGAAACACTCCTTTAGAGAAAAACATGATTTTTATAATTTTTTCCAAATCATAAAAATTACAGATGTAAAATATGGCATTAAGATAGTACAGAAAAATATAAAAAAGAAAATGAAAACACCTGTAACACCCCATTTCCAAGAATTAATAGAAATATATATTTCTGTATTTAACCATATATATTTTTTTTTCTGTACTTAGATCTTATCTCCATTAGCATCACTTTTAATGGCATCCAGGTTTTTAGAACGATTCCGTTGAGGTTTTCATACATGAATCAGGATTGTTTCTTGCTTTTCCTGGCCTTGATGACTTTGAAGAAGAAAGAGATAAAGATAGACCACTTGAGATGCACCTGATCATACATTTCTTCCTTCACACACACTGTGTCTCCTTGCCATGGGCAGCAGCCCTTTCTCTCACTCTCACCTATCTCCTTTAAGGACGTCCTGTTTATTGAGTCACCACCCCCTCCTCTTGGTTGGGACCCGGAAATGAGATATTCACTCACACCCAGCATGAGTACACGTGGACAGGCGGGAGGTGTGGGGAACAATAGGAGAGAGGGAGGAGCAGGTAGTCACGCCTCATCTCGGTTATAGAAAAATATGTGTAATGTGATCCAATCTGCGACAAAATGATATTCTTTGTATATACATAGTAAAAGGTAAAATCAGAAAGACTACTTACCAAAATGTAACATTTGATAGGGCAGAGATTTCAAATAGTGAAAATTTAATTATTTTGTCTATGCGTCTACATTTCCTAAACTTTCTAAGATGATGTTATTTACGAAATGAAAAATGAAAGAGAAAGAATTGGTGATAGTACTTTGGTTGGCTCTGCATTTTTCCACCCTATTCCACCCTAAGCTGTGTCTTTTACTGTGTATTGACAGAAATACGAAAATAAAATTAAATAAAGAAATGATTAATTATACCCAGTAGAGCATAGGGATGATTAGGTACCCACTGAGTCATAGATTATCCTAATGCAGACGGTGGTGCATAATAAGAGTTGGAGTTTACATTTAAGTAGGATCTCATCTCAAAATATACATTTGATAAAAAAATGTGTGATTTAATTAAAGAAAGTATTGTATATAGTAAGGGATTAGTGAGAAGCTCCTTCATGGTTCTACTGAAACCTGTCAATATATTGTGGGGAGGGGAGATATTGAAAACAGGAAGCTGGTACCTTGGCTAAGGAATTGCTGGATGGGGTTGGTGGTGGCATCTGAGGTGGTAGAAAATCCTGCCAGGCTATAATGGAAGCAAGGCTCATAACAACATCGGCTACACTTACGGACGTTTTATTAACTATGTGCTTTATTACCTTGTATTTTACCAAACAAGCAAATCAGTTTCAATCATCTGCTCTTCAGACCCAGGAAATCAGGTCTCCACCTATTCAATGCTTTGTTTATCACCATACTGGAGAAAGTCCCTCAAATTCATAATTGTAGAGGCAAGAGTCTGCTCTCTATGTAGTCTGCATCAGGCAACCAAATACTTCAGAGTTCTCAACCAAACACAGACCCATTCAAGATTTCACCCAGGACATTCCCAGTATCTGGATTTTTATAATTGTTTAAGCAAGGGCAGGAAGTATCTTTAAAATAATTTATCTTGACTACCTTTGATTTCACTAATGAAAGCCCATTTCTAAAGTTCTGCATCAAATATAAATTTGTCACAGTTCTTACCTCTTCTATTATTCATTTATCTAATTCATATAGTGTCACTTGTTGATAAAGTTGTAGATGATGGAGCTGCTTGAAATCCCTCCTTCTGGCATGCGGCTTCCTGATTAGGACACCCTCTGACCACCCTGGCACCTCATTCCTCATTAGAAGGCTTACAGAGCCTGGGCTATGGAAATGAACCTGAGACATAACACTGTCTAATTATAAATTTTTAAAAATAAATTACAGATACTGTAACATCTGTACTCTAACTCTAAAATTAATATATGCCATTAAATGCTCAAGTTGTAGAGTTCAATAAGGATGATTTGAATCCTGGCTCTAGTATTCATTATCCGTGTGATCCTGAAGATTTTTTTTAAAAAGTGGAGAGGCTGAGACTCGAACCCCATCCTCTAGTCCTCGATAAAGTATGCTCCAGCACCACTAAATTCTCCATACATAGAAATATCAATATTGTTATTATTATTTCAAAGTCAACACAAGGATTTTTATTTCTCCTCTGATCCATAGATGTGTAGGGGAGCAGAATTTGCTACCCAAAAATGTGTCTCTTTGGCTTGATTATTTTTAAGAACAAAAGACTCAGGAAGAAACTTAGACCTTCCATCTAACTGCCTAAAAGAATTTAAGATAGAAGGCCAGTTTCAGAAGGAGCTAATACTATAGATAACTATAGTGGTAGTGGAGAGGAACCTAGCAAGACCCATTTGATCAAAGTCCTCTCCCTATCTCATTGTCTTTGCAAGGCATGGCAAACATTTGTTTACCAAACATTTGCTTTGCATTTCTGTGTAAATTGCCTTCTTCCCCTTTGAAGTCGAAAACCATTACCCACAATGTCCTCTTTTGTCTTGAGCTGAATATGGTATTTAAGGTGGTGGCTTTGGCCATTTTGGTGTGTTACTCAGTTTTCCTTGGTTTCTCCCATGTATACCTGTTACTAAACTTGCTTGATTTTCTCCTTTTATTCTGTCTCATGCCAATTTAATGCTTAGATCAGCCAGAAGAACCTAGAAGGTTAGAGGAATATTTCTTCCTCCCCTACAGATGATTTTTGCATTATGTTGACCCTCTTAATGGAAAGCCTGGGTAGAGGTGGTATGGGAAGTACTTTATTAAAGAAGCTTCTCTGTTCATTTCTGCCACGTAGTAATTTAGTCTCATTGACAAAAGCATCTTGAGCATCTTTCAAAATCAGTTAAGCTTCCATCATAAAGGTAGGATTTAGATGCCTAAGATATACTATTTCATTGGATAATATTTAAAAATAATAATTGATTTCTTTCCTTCAGATTATTTCCTTCACCACTGCCCCCTGTTCTTGAACATGCCATTCTGTGCTCTTTGCTTTGTGGGAGACATAGTAGCAGGAGTCAAAGATAATGTTGATCTGCTTCTGGTTTTGAATCCCAAAAGCAAACAAAGCCCATATTATAGAGAAAATTGTTGAGAGAGTCCATGATGAATTAGAGCAAGGCTTTCCTGCTCATTTAATGAATCATAGAATGGTCAGACACCATTTTGCAGGCCTGCTATGGATGTGGCTGGACTCCAAAGAAGAAATGACTATATGGTATGTTTAGGTGTATGAGGCTGAGGACGCAGATGAGCCTCCCGGAGATTCCTGTGCATGAAGGAGGTTCCAAAGAAGCACAATGATTTTTATGGGAGTAGAAATGACTGTGTCACGTATTTAGGCAGATGGGGCCTTAGAAAGTGTCACTTCCAAGCCTGTAAGCATAGAAAAAAATAGAGTTGTTTTGACATGTCCACATATGTCATTGTCATAGCAGAGAGACAGTAGGCTTGAAGTTTCAATGTCTAGACAATGGCCCTGGGGGTGGAGGCAAAAAGCACAGATTTCTATCTCTATCCCACAAATAAAAACTGGAGAGACTATAGAAGGAATTATGAATAATTGAATCTAACAATGATAACAGCAATAGCAAAACAAAACTTGAGAATCTTGCCTATAAGAAGACTGTCTTCAACTGCTAGGTGTAGGGTGGTGTTGGGGGCTTCAGCCTGGGTCAGAGAGCAGCTCAGGGCTTGGGTGCCAAACTATATTAGAGAATAATGATTTAAATGCTGCTTTTGCCTATTCCTCAGGTTGCCTGCCTATTCGCTGCAGAAATAGGCATTGTACCCCTGTGTGCAGGTAACCACAGTGGTCATATCAGCAGAACAAAAGGTAGACTAGGATAGAAGTTGATGCATGCATGTATGCACTCACTTATGCACCTCGGTCTTGTCTTTCCCAGGGAAAGGGTACCTATAATCTGAGGTTATTTTCTAGTAAGGTCGAAAAACATACATTTATTACAGTTGTGATAATGCTAAAAAGGAAAAATAAAGGGACCAATGAAAGCAAACAATGGAAATATCTAACATATTCTGGGAGGTGGGTATTAATGTGGACTTGCCTGAGGAAGAGCTTCAGGTTTGCACCTGAAGGTTGAAGACACTTGAACCAGTGGTCAACCAGGACAAATGATTCCATACAAGAAAAAGGAGCATTTGTCACAACATCTGACATGGGAAGGAACATGAAATTTTGAAAATAAACCCTGTAGTATGGTCAGTGAGCAAAGGGGAAGAGGAAGAAAGGAAACTGGACTGTACGGGACGAACACATTCATCTCTGCTTGCCTGGTCACCTTCACCCTCTCTTTCTACTCCCCCCAAGAGAATAACGCTCTTAAAATCAGAGATTATTTCATAAACATGTGCCTCGTAAGTAGCAAAGGAGTTGGAAGCTAGTAGAATCTCAAATTATACACTGATGAATGAGTGATCATATTAAATAATTAAATTGTATATTGTGGGAGGTTAGATGGGAAGCTCTTCCAAGGTTATGATGATCCTTATACTTTGTTGTATGGAAGTACAAGGAATGGGAACAAGAAGCTGATACCTTGGTTCAGGAACTGCTAGATGGGGCTGGGAGTCTGTGGATGGCTCTCGGGCATGAACTCGTTGCTGAAGTTTCTGGAAGCTGATTCTGTTCTTGGGATAGCATCTTCTTTTTTGAGTTATTAGTTTTGGTGGTGATGTCGTGCCTTTTTGGAGAAAAATAGATTTTTTCCTTATTTCTGTATAATGATTTTCAAAATCAAACAGAACACAACATGTTATTCTTTTCTTTGTTTTTTAAACAGGATGTTATCTTTTCAATTTTCTTTGGGAAGATAGCACATATTCAGACACCAGTACTACCTACTCTCTCCCACGTCACCAGGATTACAGATTTCACTCTGCAAATATTAAAAGATCAGATGAAATGTCATTGGTTTGGGATGAAATCCAGATTCTATATCTGTGGTACACTGGCCTAAGCCAACTTGGTCATGCATAACTCTAAGGGTTATTGTTTCAGTAGGTAACATTCCCAGGTTATAAGGGAAGCAAATCTCAGCACAACTTTGACTGCACTTATGGATGGTTATTAACTATGACTTTCTCATCAAGCAAATATACAAATAGGTTCCTGACGTCTGGTCTTCAGACTCCTAGAAACCCATCTCTCTGATCTTTTGGGAGATATTGTCTGTAGAAATATGGATTCTTGGAACAAACAACACCAAGAAAACAGAACCAAAAATTGAGAGTCCCTTTATAATGGATGTCTCTCTTCAAGTGGTATGTGTGGGATGGTGGTGGGGATGTACCCTGAGTGAGAGGGCAGCTTGGATTTGGGGTGATAAACTATAGTAGGGAATAAAGATTTAAACTCTGCTCGTGCCTACCCTTAAGTTGTCTTGGGGCAATCCTTCCTTGCCCATTAACCTCAGATACAGGCTTCATTGTCCCGTGTTGCGTGTAACCACAGGGCAAAACAAAAGACAGGCTGGGATAGGAGTTGAAGCATGTAGATATGTGCTCACTTTCCCACCCCGTCCTGTCTTCCCCTGGGAAAGGGTACCTAAAATCTGAGCTTATTTTCTTGTAGAGAAGAAAGATGTAGATTTATCACAGTTGTGATAAGTACTATAAAGGAATAGTAAAGGGTCCTGTGAAGGCAAACAATGAGAATATCTGATCTCTTTTTGGGAGTGGAAGTATCCGTGAGGACTTGCCTGAGGAAGAGATTCAGGCTGGCACCTGAAGGTTAAATGTATTTGGGCCAGTGAAGAGACAGGAATAATGAATTCCAAATCATGGAAATAGCATACGCCAAACAGCTGACATGTGAAGGAGCATAGAATGCTGAAAATTAATCCAGAAGTATGGGTAAGAAGAAAGAGTGAAAGGAAATTAGAATGTAGGGGATAAATATACTCTGTTATTCATCTGTAGTTGTCTGGCCACCCTCCATCCCCTATTTCTGGACCAACAGAAGTCAGTAACCCTCTAGAGATCAAGAGTTATTTCATAAATGCACACCTTGCAGAAGAAATGGACTTAACAATACACTGCGATCTCAATATCTATATTGATAAATTAAAGAGTCGTTTTACTATATAAAGAAATTGTATATAGTAGGGGATTACTGAGAAGCTCTTTCAAGGTCATCATGGTCTCTGTAATATGTTGTAGGGAGGAGCAAATATTGGGAACAGGAAGATGGTACCTTGGTTGATGAACTGCTGGACGGGGCTGGTGGAGGCATCTGAGGAGTCTGGAGAAGGCTCTCAGCTGACTGTCTGCTGGTTACTTAAGGTTCTGAAAGCTGACTCTGTTCCTGGGGTAGCTGCAACTTAGATTCATCAGTTTTTGTGGTTTTGTTTTTCTATTTCTGAAAGTGTTTTTTCCTGGTTAATGCTTTTCAATATTAGATGGAACACACCTTTACCACTAAACATATCAGCTTTTCATTACTATCTTCTAAAATATTAAAATTTATGTCTTTGGGAATTCCAGGGAGCTACACACAGTCTGTCTTCTGAAGACATAGCCATGAGGTAAGCCGTGCACATATATGATTGCTTCATACAAATGGTGGGGAAGATTTTATACCTGTCACTGCTTTACTAACCTCTGTGGTGATGACAGGAGCAGTGAACTTGGATTTAGAAAATCTAAGTTTGAATTTAGCCTCTCTGAGTAGCCTTTGGCAAGCTGTTTCCCTAATCTGATTGCCATTTTAGTTCATATCTAAAAGAGGGGTCATGATTTCATATTTCATCATAGGGAATTATATTACATACAGTAAAGTGCAGAGTAGTTCTGAAACATAATGGGTGACAAGTAACTATTAATTTACTGACTCTGAACCTCATTTTCACTCTGCCCCTGGAATCCCTTTTTCTCTGATTCTTCTATTTGCATGTTGAGAAAGGAATAAACAACTAAGTGTTCATAGGAAGGTACTAAACGGAAGAGCCATAGAAGATGCTTCTTCAGCGGGACCTTAGCTATCCTACCTTCAACACAGGCTTATCATTGATTGATTCAGGTCCAAAAACTTTATTTGTGGTGGATGTAGATTCATCAGTACTGGGTGTATCGCGCTTGCTTTTTTTCACTGGGGTTGTTCCTCTTGCTTTCCATCTCCTTAGAACTGATGAAGTAAAAGAGAGAACAATAAATCCAAAAAAGCTGGTCTAAGACAGCTGAAGCCCTTTCAATACTATTTCCTCTCAGCTCCTGTTTGTGGGCCTAGGCATCCTTGTGTCTGCCTCTACTGCATTAGCCAGGCTGGGCACATTTGGCCAGCAAAGGTAACACAGGTGCAAGCACTGTCTCATGCTTCCTCAATGGTTCCTTTCTCATCCCATGTGCAATGAGCATATCCTTCCTGTGCTCTGGACTCCTATGTACCTCAGTCAAACCCTTTTCCAACCACTTATCCTATACTTTCCTTTTAAGAATCTAAAGTTTTCATGCGGCTGATGGTGAGTCATCTTCTGTAAAAGATCTGTTTCAATTGCTGAAACCAGAGAAAGAAAATATGATGTAATTAGTCAGGTGACTAAGTAGTGATACTGGACTTGGACTTTTTAAATATGTTTTTATAATTCAGTGGTTATATAAGAGACAAGTTCTTCACATATCTGAGAAGTAGGTTTTTGTTTAGGTACTGCATCATATTTGTTACTAACAATGATGGAGTAAATATTTTAATAGAGCATGTATTTTAGTTGATGTAAATATTTTTAAAATTCACATTTATTAAAATTTTCTTTTGTCATTTTCTAAACTTTCTAACATACTGAAAGCCTCAGCCTTTCTCATCAACTCCTTCTGCTTTTTTTCTCTACCCTCACCCCCAAAATATATCCTCTGAAATACATTAAACCTCTTCGTAGGAAAGGGGAGGCCCTAAGTTGTCAACTTGGCCTCTGCAGGACTAACATTGTCCTGACTACTGAGTCCTAAATTGGGAAAGGGATGTGTAAGCTATGACAAGTCAGGGTGCTAGTCAAGGTTGAGGACGGTGCAGTGAGAGTGATAGTGTGGGATTTTCACACATTACCTTTTAACTTTTCCTTTTGAAGGGTTTCAGCACAGTCTTTAAGATCTTCCATGTCTTTGTACAGTTCTATTAGTTTGTCAATAGCGGTGGCTCCTTGGAACTTTTCTAGAATTAATTTAGCAATCTGAATTCTATTATGTTCTTTTTCAGTTGTTCTAGTCAGTTTTAAATCACTGGCCAATAAAGACTTAACCATGCTAAATTGATATTCAGTGATGGGCTATAATCCCTTCAGCAGAACAATTCTCCTGACTTCATTCTCCATCTCTCAAGTTGTGGATGACCTACAAGAGAAAAATAACACACAGTGTTACACATTTACACAGACAATTCAAAAGACTGTCAATATCTATGTGAGCGAGTGATCCATGTGAAAGTCTTGTCCATGGGTGTGTGTGACAAAGAGGGACTTAATTACCAGATATCATCGTGGAAAATGGGTTGAGAACTGCCGAATTTGGAACTTCTAAGAAATTCTTCCCTTTTCATGATGACAGTTGAGTTGGGTTAGTGGTGGGTGTGTAGAAGATGGTCTGGAAACAGGCAATTGTGTAGAGTATGGACTGTATAGTGTCCAAGTCCCTGGTTCCTCCTCCCATCCTTTTATGGGGCTACGGTCTATCCCTGAAAGTCTGCCTGTTGGTTCCTGACTTTTCCTACACCCACTAAGACTGAAGTGACCTTTGTGTAAAATGGAAAGTGGGCTGCAGCCTCTCACCTTATGTGAGTATCCTTCTGCCACAGCACTACAGTTCCATGCTGGGTACCTGCCCTAGTCCACTTGGCTCTTCCCTAGTCAGTTCCCATTAGCATACTCTCTCCCTGGGTCTTGGACCATGTTCTCTGTTTTCTATGTCCACACATCGCTGTGCCTTTCTTGGACTCCTACCTGCTCCCTAGTTTAGGATCACAGCATTTATTGACTGGAATTATTTCTATAATTGCTTGATTTTTCTCCTTCAAAGTTTAATTTTTTTAATCAGTTCTCTTCATAGAGCCAGATATGTCTCTATAAAGCCACAATTCTATCTCACTTCTAATCCTTCAATAATTACCCATTTTCCTTTTGAAAAATGTCTTGCTTCTTAGCCTGGCTTAGGATGCCTTGAATAATCTGCATCTTTTTTACTTCTGATACTTTTGTATTTCTTATGTCCTATGCTTCAAAATATATAACGCACCTCTCCTTTTCATGTTTCATAACATTGCTAATTCCCTTCTTGCTGCCTAGAAAGGCTTTCCACCTCTCTTCCTCTGATTACCTCTTTATAGCTTTCAATGCTCAACTGAGGCTTTTCCTGAAAGCTACCAGAATCCCCATTTCGAACTGAGTTTCAGTCCTCTGGACCTCTTAGCACCTTCTGCACTCTCTTGATGGCACTCAGTGTATGATATGGATCCCAATTTTCTGTTTAAATTCAGGAATTCTTTTAGTTTAGGGACCATGTGTTTGTGTACTTTTCTATAATTGGGATGTTCAAATTCCTGGGGCTGTGAATTGTTCCTTCTTGAGAGAACATGAGTGTCTTCAGGTTGGTCAGGCCAGTAGATTGAAGGATGAATCCACACAGAGGCACATTATAGTGACACTGAAGAATATTAAAAACAAAGTGAAAATTCTGAAAGCTTGCAGAAATAAAGCGCAGATCACCTATAAGGATTCAGGGATCAAACTGAAACTAATTTTCAACAGCAAAACTGCCACAGCAGGACAATGGAGTAATTTTTCTATAGTACTGGACCACAATTCCATATCTATTTCAAAACTGAAAATCTTTTTAAATAAAAGTTATGTGTTTTTTTTTGTGAGTGTGACAACACAATTTATTTGCAAAATAAAACAGATGTGTGGTGGTAGGAGACTATACATAATCTTTATTCATTATACTTAAATGTTAACGTTCATATGTGTTGTGGCCAAAATATTAGTGCATTTGATTTTAGAGCAATGATCCACATCCTACCAGGGCTTCTAGTAATATAGCATTTTAAGTAGATGTATTAAAGCCTTCCTGGAGCCTCCAGAAGCTGAATTTCAAAACATATCTGGCCCAAGGCTATCAGAAGAGGTACTATCAACCTATCTTCAGGGAAAAAGTAATTTTGAAAGTAGAATTTTTAATCTAGCCAAAATGCTATTTAAATATGAGGACCTCAAAAAGTATTCTCTGATATTTGAGGCCTCAGTAGTTTTGCAAGACAAAGACCCACACAGAAACATCTATTGGAAGTAATATTCAATAAGAAAATAACACAAAGTCAAGAAATACTGCAAGTCAAAGGTAAGAGTGAAAAGCCAACTTGATTGGGTGTCCCCATGTCTTAAAGATAAACAAAGCCTGATTGAAGAGAAGAGAACCAGGAAGTACATCAACATGGTGGAGGGAGGGAACAAAAAGAACATGACAGTTCACCAATGTACTTGTCTTAAAGGGTAAGATAGAGGTATATGTAAATATATATATAAGAAAGGAGAACATAGAAGTGTCATAAATTTAAATGAAGATAACAGACACAAGACAAAAAATTAATTATCAGCACATACATAAAAGACCTAAGCAGTTAAGCAACAACTTTAGCCAAATTGGATTTAAGAAATCTGCCGATATATTGTTAACAAAAAATCACTTAAAGGTGGAAATACAAAAGAAAAATATTTTATCATGCAAAAAGTAAGTAAAAGAAAATCAGTTTATTTATATTAGTGCAGCTTTAAATATACCTGAAGACAAAAAGTATCAGAGCACAACACAATGATAGTAGGTTCAACTCCAAGGGAGATAAAACAGTTTTGATTGTGTATTTAACTACAAATAGTAAATCTATATTATTTTGATTACTCGATATTCCTTCATAATGCTATAAATATTATGTATTATATTTTATAACATAATTTACACAATGCAACATTATATTTTTAGCATTGTGTAGTATATTTCTTTTCATACACATGCTCATATACACATATATCTATATATGTATGCATTTACATATACACACATATATAAAATATACATTATATATGTGTATGTATATAAATAAACACATTGACAGATTTCTTAAATCAAATTAGGCTAAAGTTGTTGCTTAACTGGTTAGGCCCTTTATGTATATGTTGATAATTAAGATGTTTTGTCTAATTTCTGCTATCTTCATTTCTATTTCTGACACTTCTATATTCTCCTTATGTATATGTAAATTTGAGAGATCTACAATTTGAGAGATCTCACAATTTTATGGTGTGACATTTCACTATATCTCTCAATTGCTAAATGAATGAGGTAAAAAAAATTAATAAAGTTTAGAAAATTTGATCACCACAGTTAATCAGCTTAATGAACAAGGTTTATCTAGCATACGTAAAATTCTGAACATGAAGCAGTTCACATTCTAGTCAAGCACATATGAAATATGATTGTACTGGGCCATACATAAAGTCTTTAAACAATTTTAAAAGTAGGCAACAGAAATCCATTTGTATTTAACTCTTCCTGTCTTTCCCCTACACCTTGCCACCAGAAAAAAAAAATGAATAATTTTCAGGAAAGCAGAAAGTAATCCTAAAAGAAACTTAAATAACAACTCTGACAGCTGGTGTAGAATGGAGAATAAAATAAAAATTAAGCTGTCTCACAGAGAGGTAAAGAAACAGTGTTTTTCTTTAATTGTGTTTGTGGAACTGAAATTATTTCTTCTCTGTGCGTGTGGGGTGTGTGCATGTGTAAAATTAGGATAACGCCATACAATACAATTTCAAATCCAGATGTATTTTTTACTTAGTATTATTTTATGATACTTTTGTCATTCCCCTAACTTGACTTTTACCCAGGCCCCCGTCACAGCCTACAAGTTTCCTGTGTACCTTCCAGGGGAAAATAACCCAAACCCTTTCTCTAAATATAACTCATGCCAATAGATGCCCAGGGAATATGTTTTAATATCTTCTGTAGTCAAAATGCATCTCCCTCAGTTGTGGTGGGAAAAAAAATGTCTATTTGCCTAGTTAGTAAAGGATTAGAATCAAGCTACTGCTGTTTTCACTTTTCTGAATATAGTTGAAATTAGCCCTTTTCCCCCCAATTCTTCATAACTTAAGCTCCCCTTCTCATCTTTTAGTTATCAATCAGGTACCCACTGCTTCCTATGGAGATCCCCACAGGTCTCACCTCAATGGAAATTTCTCCCAAAGTAGTCCAGATCTTGAGGTCTTCAGAGATGCAGAAATCACTTCTTGTTTTGTTTGAGTAGGACGGTAAATCAGTAAACTCTCAGAGACTGCACTGCAGGATGTTATAGTCTCCTGAAGGGCAGAAGAAAAAGAAGTATTTTGAAAGGTAACAAGAATGAAAGGGACTGATTAGAGTCACTAGAAAACTTGAAGTGCTGGCTCCCTCGTCCTGTGCTATTCCCCGAGAGACAGAAGTTATGAAACAATTTTGAGACTCCTCACATCAGTGTTCTTAGCTTTTGATTTCATTAGTCAGAGAAAAGGAACAGTTTCCTTCCTGAAAATGTTGTTCAGTCCCTGGGCAAGTCACTCCCAAATATCCCAAAATAGAATATTGATTATTTTGAATTAAAATTCCCTGAGAGGCAAAAGGGGCATTCTGACCCTCCTGTCTCTGTCCTCCCTGAAAGCAGGAAATGAACCTCCCATGTGGAAGGTGCTCTCCCTGCATCCTTATCACCAGAGATAGGGAAGTCAGGGCCAAGAAGCCTGCATAAGCAAACTTTGCAAATATACTACAAGTCTAAACTCTGCTTAAATTCCTCACTAATTCTGTGTCTCAAATTTAAGTTTCTTTATCCTGTCATTCCTCACAAATTTCTGTTTCTTTTTGTAAAAGATGTATATACTGTATGTTTTGTTCACTCTCCAATCATCATTTCTCTATGATCTCTAATACATATGTATTAAAGTGGTATTTTCTCCTGTTAATCTGGTCGTGTGTCAATTTTTTTATTTGTCCAGCCTTAAGAACACAAGGATGGTGGAAATGGGATTTTCCCCCACCCTGACAATACCTTAATCAAATTAAAAATTATAGCAAAGTTATACTTAAATTTTTGTTGTTGTTGTTACAAATGTCAGTAGATGAAGTTCCAATATTAGAACATTTTATCCAGCAGACTTACATGTGGGACATTAGACTCATAACCCTTGAATGAAGCTGAAATAAAGGAGGAGTAAGGTGAGTCACCGGGCCACTTATCTCTCCTTTCCTGTTCTTAGAAGCGCTGTCGTAGGGGGAGATCTTAGACAACGCATCTATCTCTAATAGGTTTAATTTTTAAATATTTCAAAAGTATTATTTACATTTATTTTCATGAGAGACATTGGCCTTTAGTTTGCTTTTTGTGTGATCTTTATCGGATTTTGGTATAGCAATAATATTGGCATTTCTAAAAGAATGTATTTAACATTGTTGATATTTCCTCCTTAGATGTTTGATAGAATTCATCAAGTTTCTATTCCTAGAGCTTCATTGTGGAAAGATTTTTGGTTATGAATTGATTTCTTTCACATATCTAGGGATATTCAGATGTTCTATTTCTTTATGCGAGAGTTTTGGTATGTTGTGATTACAGGAATTTTATCCATTGGGTCTAAGTAACCAAACTAACTGGTATAAAGTTGTTCAAAATATTCTTTTATTGTCCTTCAAATATCTGTAACGGTCTGTAGTGTCACATCTTTACATTCTTCATATCGGTCAGCTATGTTGTCTCTATTCTTCCCTATCAGTCTTTCTGGACAGATAGCGTCTTAGGGAAGGCAAAAGACAAGACGGCAGACAGAAAACCATGGGAATTGGAGCCCCTGGCACCGACAGCTAGAACGAATATGAAACACAATCCAACACTGAGCCACATTAACATGCAATCTTATACTAAATGTGTATTTACTTCAGTTCCTATTATCTCATAAAACATGTCCAGATTTTAACAAAGTACAAGACATGTCAAAAGATGATGGAAAAGAGAGCCTAAAGATGCAAAACAAACATCAGAACCAGATTCAGATGTGACACAGATGTTGTAATTATGGAACAGGGCATCTATGATGACTATAATTGATACATTAAGGGCTGGTATCCTCTTGCTATGGAAGCTATGACAAAATGCCACACACTGGGTGAGTTAAATAATGGACCTATATTTTCTCCCAGTTCTGGAGGCTTGAAGTTCAAGGTCCAGGTGTTGGCAGGTTTGCTTTCTGTTGAGCCTCTCTCCTTGGCTTGCATACGGCCACCTTCTTGCTGCCTCTTCACATGGTCATTGTTCTGTGCATGTGCACTCCTGATGTCTCTCTTTATGTGTCCCAATTTCCTCTATCTATAAGGAAACCGGTCAGATTGGATTAGGGCCTACCTATTTGACCTCACTTAACCTTAATCACCTATTTAAAGGCTCTATCAGCAAATACTGTCACATTCTAAATACTGCCTGTTAGGGCACCAAAATATGACATTTGAGAGGACATAATTCAGTCCATAGCAGGACTCCAACAGAAAAAGTAAATAGCACACAAACACAGATGGGTAAAGTAAGCAGAGAGATGGAAACTCTAAGAAAGAATCAAAGGGAAATTCAACAAATCAAAAATACTGTAACAGAAAAGAGGAATATTCAGTAGGCTGGATAAAACTAATGAAGGAATCAGTGTGTTTGAGGGTAGGTCAATTGAAACGCAAAGTGAAAAAAGAGCTAAAAGACAAACCATCCAATATCTGTGGCACAATATCATAAGATATAGCATATGCATAATTGCAAAGCCAGTAGATGAAGAAAGAGATACGGGAGCAAAAAAAATTTTGAAAGAATAATAGTCAAGAAATCTCCAAAATTAATGACTGACAGAAAATCACAGATACAGGAAGCTCAAATCACATCAAGCATATTAACTACCAAAAATACTTATATCTAGGCATGTCATATTTGAAGTCTAGAAAACAAAAGAGAAAGAGAAAATCTTGAAAAAAAAAATCTCTTGAAAAGAAAAAAAAAAAAAGAGGAAAATAAAACACCTTACCTCTACAGGAACAAAGATAAGAATACTGTGGACTTAGAAATGTTGAAAGCAAGAAGGTAGGTATAAAATATTTAAAATGTTAAAGAAAAAAATCACACCAATCTAGAATTCTGTATCTGGCAACATTATCCTTCAAAATGAAGGAGAAATAAAGACCTTCTTAGCCAAACAAAAACTGAAGGAATTCATAGTCAGCAGACCTGCCCTGAAAAAAGTGTTACAAGTTCTCCAGGGAGAACAGAGATGGTATGGGTCAGAAACTCAGATCTTCATGAAGAAAGGAAGCCCATCAGAGAGGAAAAAAGGAAGATAAAATAGAATATTTTCCTTTTTTTATTCTTAATTGATCTAAAAGATAACTGTTTAAAGTAATAATGGTAACAATGTATTTGGTGATTACAGCATATAGATAAGTAAATGAATGACAAGTATTATAAAGGATGAGATGGAAGAATTGAGAATGCTCTGTAACAAGGTGACTGTATTATATATGAAACAATATAGTGCTATTTGAAGGTAGATTTAGATTATTTAATAATATATTTTAGAAACTTGTAAACAACTACTAAAATTTTTAAAAGAAGTACAATTCATAGGCTAAGAAAGGAGGAAAAGGGAAGTCATATAAAATGCTCTATTAAAACCAGAGTAGACAGCAAAAAATGGGACAAAGAACAAATGCAACAAATAGAAAAGAGTACAAACATGGTAGTTATCAATATAACATTATGAATAATCACTTTAAATGTCAATGGTATATCAATTAAATGAGATGGGTAAACATAGCAAGACCCAATTCTATATTTTCTACAAGAAATCCACTTTAAATATAAAGACTCAGAAAGGTTAAAAGTAAAGGAGTGGAGATAGATTTACACTGCTAACACTAATAAAAACAAAAAAACTGGAGTAGCTATGTTAATTTCAAATGAAGTGGACTTCAGAACAAGGAAAATGTGGCGGTTAAAGACAGTCACATAATGATAAAGGGGCCAATTATCCATGAAGACATAACAATCCTAATGTGTGTGCACCTAACACAACTTCAAAATACAGAAGGCAGAAACTGATATATGCATGTGTGTGTGTGTGTGTATACAGTCATGCCTTGCTTAACAATGGAGATACCTTCCAAGAAATGTGTCGTTAGATGATTTCCCATTGTGCGAACATCATAGAGTGTACTTACACAAACCTGGGTGGTATAGCCTACTACACACCTAGGCTATATGGTAGTAATCTTATGGGAACACTGTTGTATATGCGATCTGTTGTCGGCCAGAACATGATTATGCAGCACCTGACTATATATCTGTGGGTATTCACATATGTGTATATATATATATATACATACACACATACACACACACACATAAATATATATAACATGGAGCCAACATTACAGTATTATACAGAATATTTTCACTACCTTAAAAATCCCCCATGCTCCGCCTGTTTAGTTCATCCTCCCTCCCTCCTCCCCTCTGGCAACCACTGACCCTTTTCTGTCTCCAATTGTTTTGTCTTTTGCAAAGTGTCATATAGTAGGGCTTATACGGCTTGTAGCCTTTTCAGATTGCCTCCTCTTCCTTAGCAAGATATATTTGACTTTGCTTCATGCCTTTTCATGGCTTCATAGTTTGTTTATTTTTATTGCTAAATACCATTCCATTGTCTGGATGCACCAGTTTGTTTATCCATTCACCTATTAAAGGATGTCTTGGTTGCTTCCAAGTTTTGGCAATTATGAATAAACCTACCATAAACATTCGTGTGCAAGTTTTTGTGTGGACGTAAATTTTCAACTCATTTGGTTAAATACCAAGAATCGTGATTTCTGGATCATATAGTAGGAGTATGTTTTGTAAGAAACTGCCCAACTGTCTTCTACAGTGGCTGTACCCTTTTGCATTCCCACCAGCAGTGAAGGAGAGTTCTCATTGCTCCACATCCTTGCCAGTTGAGATTGAACAGCAGTGGTGAAAGGGGATATTCTGCCTTGCTCCTGATCTTAGCAGGAAATCATCTGGTTTCTCACCACTAGTTATGATGTTAACTTTAAGTTGTTTGTAGATGTTGTTTATCAAGTTGAAGAAGATCCCCTCTATTCCTAGCTTTCTGAGAGTTTTTATCATGAATGACTGTTGTATTTTTCAAATGCTTCTGCATCTATTGGTATGACCATGTGATTTTTCTTCTTTAGCCTGCTGATGTGATGCGTTACATCATTTGATCGTTGAATGTTGAACCAGCTTTGCATACCTGGAATAAATCCTACTTGGGTTTGGTGTATAATTATTTTTATACATTGTTAGTTTGATCTGCTAAATTTTGTTGAGGAGTTTCTCATTTATGTACATGAGAGAAATTGGTCTGCAGTTTTCCTTTCTTGTAAACTCTTTGTCTGATTTTCATATTAAGGTAATGCTTAGCACATCGACAGAGTTAGAAAGTATTGCTTCTGTCTCAATTTTCTTGAAGAGATTGTAGAGAATTAGAATAATTTCTTCCTTAAGTGTTTGGTAGAATTCTCCATGGAAACCATCTAGACTTGGTGTTTTCTGTTTTGGAAGGTTATTGATTACTAATTCAATTTCTTTAAGCAAAATAAGCCTATTCAGATGACCTATTCCTTCTTGCATGAGTTTTTGGGGATTGTGTCCTAACCAATTAGTCTGTTTCATCTAGGTAATACAATTTGTGGACACAGAATTTCTCATATTATTCCGTATTAGCTTTTTAATGTCACTGAGATCAGTAGTTTGGCCCCTCTGTCCCTTCTGGTATTGGTAGTTTGTGTCTTCTCTCATTTTTTCTTAGTTAACCCAGCTAGTGATTTATCAGTTTTATTGACCTTTTCAAAGAACCAGCATTTGATTCTTTGATTTTATGTTTTCAACTTTATTTATGTCTACTCTAATTTTTGTTTCCTTCTTCTGTTTTGTTTGGATTCAATTTCCTTTTCTTTTTGTAGTTTCCTAAGGTAGAATCTTAGATTAGCTCTGACTAGCATTATTAATAATCCCAGAGAGGACCTTTGTGTGTGTGTGTGCCTGTGTGTGCATGTGTATGTGTTCTTATGTACATGAGACTGAGAGTGTGATGCCATGAAATTCCAACCACATCTTTATCACGTGTGCAAGCATGTGTATTTTAATAAAGATAGGTACATTTTGTTCTAAAATGTAGTTATTCCCACCTCAGGGACCCCTTGTTCATTTGTGTTGGGTATGAACTCTGTTAAGTCTCCACCTCACTAAACTCTTTCTCTTTGATGCTTGTTATGTATCATTTCTGGTTTTCCTTTGATTCTCTGTTCAACTCTTCTCATTCTCACTGTATTATCTGCAACTTTGGTTCACACATTTTTATTCCCTGAAACATTTTATTCTCTTGCATTCTCAGTTCTAGTGGATGATAGCACCATTTATCTAGTTGCCTATGTTAGCAACCTGGGAATTTCTCATCTTTCTCACCACTATCTCTTAGTTTGTCACAAACACTTGAGGATCTACCTTAAAAAACTATATATATATATAGTTTAATATATATATATATTAACATCATGCCAAGTCTCCTTCTCTTTCCCCTTCTTATCTGGATTTCTGAATTTGCCTGCTGTGCTGTGCTGGTAGACGAATTCTTTAAGTTTTAGTAGCATGCCGATTTCCATGGTATAAATACTACTACCTAGGTTGATTTCATGATGCCCAATGTTTAACCACCCATGTGCAAAATTCCTGAATATTTAACAATTAGCTCTTCATAGCAGTGGAATGAGTAGGTTCCAGCACACTGCTGCTTCTAGTTCATCTCCCTGCCTCCAAACATGGCCTCACCCTAATGCACTCCCCAGGATAATTGTCAGAATATTTTTTTACTAAAATCTAAAAATGTTCAAGCATTCTTCTACATAAGACCTCTCAACTATTTACCTACGTTTTGCAATGAAGATTCAATTTCTCTGTCTCTGACATACAGCAGCTTACTCTCAAACCCCTTGTTACCTCTCCAGCCTAATCTTCCCATACACTTTTACATATATCGGAGTTTTAGTTGTACAAAACTATTTACATTGTTGCACTCTTTTGAGTATTTACATATGATGTTTCCTCTACCTATGAGTATTTCCAATTTCTTTTCTTCTTTTTTTTTTTCTTTTGTGAGGAAGATAGCCCTGAGCTAACATCCACGCCAATCCTCCTCTTTTTGCTGAGGAAGACTGGCCCTGGGCTAACATCCATGCCCATCTTCCTCTACTTTATATGGGATGCCGCCACAGCATGGCTTGACAAGCGATGCATCGGTGGGCACCTGAGATCCGAAGCCAGGCCGCCAGCAGCAGAGCAGGTGCACTTAACCGTTATGCTGCGGGTCTGGCCCCTATTTCCAATTTCTTTACCTTACTAAGAACAATATTACCTACTGCATATGGATTTCTCTTGATCTACCAGGAACTGTGGTAAGTAATGTATGTGTATTATCTCACTTAACTTTCAAATCAGCCTATGAGATGGAGACTTTCTCCATTTTAGACAAGACTTTCTAAGGTATTTCTCCAATGATGTGCAACTAGTGAATGATGGAGCCAGATTCAAACCGGGTCTATCTTCCTCCAAAACCCTTGTTATGGACCACTGAGCAAAGGGACTTCCCTACACTGCTCATTTCTACAAATCTTTTATGATTTAGCATAAGTTGCATATCCTTTCGAAGCCTATATGACTGTCGTTTCCTTAATATCTCTTAACAAAATTCCTCATTTAAAACAGTGGTACATTGTTTGCATTCTCATGCCTCGTGCTCTCGCTGGACTTTATGTAAAACCAGAGGAACATAGCCTTTCCAAAGCCTGAACAGAAATTTTTGCCTCTTTGGAAAAATAATGTTTTTCTATCCAACTCCCACCTGTAGGAAACTGAATTTCAGATATAAAAGATATCTGAAAATATTCAGACCTCTGGTCTGTTTTTCTGAGTTGAAAGCAGAAGAGTCGGTGCTTGTCATCTTCCTCACATGGATATTATGCCAACTTCCTTCCCCATGTCACCTTATCTTTTCTGTATTATTTTGTATTTCATAGATCGTGTTCTTCTTATGCATGTATGGAAGGTGAATGTATTGTTATATAATAGGGTTATAGGAAGGTTAAATTCTATAGACGGGTGGGGATGAGGGGAAGTCGGGGCACTAACACCAAGTGAGAACTCAGTTGAATTACAAAGTGGCGTTCTTTCCTCTCCAACTGGAATTCTTCTCCCACCTAGTTCTTCTTCTCTGGCATTTGCAATATGTGTCTCAGTTTTCTCTTCTTTTAATTTTACTTTTGCCTCCAAACGATACCATAAAATCCAGACAATTCTAGTGGTGGAAAGGGCATCTGTAGCTCTAAGGATGATCTCTCCACTCTGAGTGGAAGAAAGATGAGACTCAGTGTTGAGACAGGAGAGGAGAGTGAATCCCTATGAAAACATCAGGGATGATGTAGATTAGCTCTGTCCCATGTACACGCCTAGAACTGGCTCCATGTATCTCATCTTCATAGCGTGGCACAGGGAAAGTATATGAACAAATGGAATTTCTGGTTCATCCAAGCTACTGTTCTCTCACCTTCACTGTAATGGACAAGACATACTTTCCCACCTCTCTGCCTTTATCTCTGCTATTTCCATCCTCTATTTGATCCTTTCATCTAAGATAGACCATTCTCCAGAAAGGCTTCTCTGACCATCCTTGTTAGAACGAGAATGCCTTTACTCTGCTTTATTTCAGGACTTCCTCATTTTTGCTCTCGAGGCCTTTTCTGTTATTATTTTATGCTAAAATAGGATATGAGATTGTTTACCATTGCAAATAGTGAACTTCCAACCCATCCTAAATATCTGATTTTTGTGATTCTTACCACACATTACTGAAATCTATAGTTGCTCAGATTTACTCAGCAATAAGGACAAAATGAATTGGAACTTTTATTTCTCAGTATTTTTGGCTTGGTTTTGGATGTTGACATATAGAAAAGAGGGAAATAATTTACAAGTGATGGAGAGGTGGTGTTTGAATTCAGAATTTCCTTTCCTTTTACTTTTAGATTTGGACTTAAGAATCTGGCCTAAGAGAAGAAGCTTCTATGTAGTCAAATAAATGTTCCTATATTCTTGAAATGTTTGATGTCACCTCACGAGAATTAGAAGAAAAAGAAAAAAAAAAGGAATTATTGATATGCAACATAGCAGAAAATTAGTGGAAGAAATACCTACTAGAATGGTCTTTCTTTTTCTACAGCTAATGACAATGTAACAGTTTTAATATTTTGAGTTCAACTCTAAATTAGCGCAAAAATTGTGACAGCTTTTGTATATTACTGTGTGTGTGTGTGTCTGTGTGTGTGTGCATGGCAAGAATAACATAGCTTCTCCCACATGTTTTCTAAAAGCTAGATGAGACCATGTAAATGATGATATAAGCATATAGTGCTCTACAGGTATACAGATACGTTTATGTGTTATCTAAGGCACTTTAGAGAAGGGACTGATAGTGTCTTGCATTATATTTTTCTCAGCTCTCTGAAGTTAGAAGGTGTAGCTCTTAGAGATGGCCTCAAGGTGGCAGTAATTACACGTAATTGCAAGAAGTAACCCACAGTCCTGTACAAGAAGTCAGTTACATTCCTTTACAGTAGCTCTAAAATTCCACCCTAGGTCGTTCTTGGGCCTGCTTTGGAAGGAAAAATTGTATCTGTGCTCCATGCTGCCCTTAACTGTTATACTAGGAAGCTAGTGTTTGCTTTGCTTCCTGTAGGTTTCATCCTCTTTGTTGAAAGTTCTTTCTGTGTAACCGTTGCATGACTGCACACAGAGTGCTTATCTGATGTTCTCTTCACAAACTCACCTCCTGTGAAGTAGAGGAGATCTGCAAAATCTCGAACGGAGACAGAGGTAATAATCAGTAGATGGGACAGGCTTTTATAGAAAGAGAGAGAAAAAAAATATGAGGACACTTAAAGCCTGGAAAAAGGAAGCTGAAAGAGAATGTGCTCAATGTGCATAAAAGCCCTGAAAGATTAAAAGAGGAGGTTGAAAATGATAAAAGAATTAACAATGTGCATTCTAATATTAAGGAAAATGAAAGCTTTTTGGTGGGCAGATGTGCACTTCGGTGAGAATTTCCTTGCTACTACTAAGTGTAAGATGAAAAATAGCTGATGTGATGTGATAGAATGGTATGTGATTCCCTTGGCCTCTCTTGAATCTATTTCCTCTCCTATACTGTCAACACAGAAGGGAGACTTTATCTGCATACCTCTCTGAAACAACTGCATCGTGGAACTAACTGACCATTGGAAGGTTAATTTCACTTCTTCCTAGAGCAAAGATCTCTCTAATATCCCTGCCGGAGTCAATTACTTTCTGTTTTTGAAAAGTAGTGACAGAGAACCCATTACCTCGCAAGACAGCTCATTGTATGCTTAAACAACTTTGATCATTAAATCCTTCTTCTTTTTAGTAAATTCAAAGTGATTGCCTTGTTACTTTAGCCCAGAACTTCTCATTTCTATCAGAAACAACATCTGATAATTTCTCACCTCCTCTTCTGCCTGAGAGTGTCTTAAATAATTGAACATGGCCATCTTGATACATGGTCTTTTTAAAATTAGGCCTGGAAGTTAGCTTTTCATGATGAAAAGTAACTTTACCATTGGCCTGGGGGACCCAGGCCAGATTATACGGCTGCATTATGGTGGCACTGGTAAGGAGCCAGCATGTCATCCACCCATCCACCCATTTATGCATTCAGTAAATGTCCGTTGAGTTCCTAATTGGTAACAGGAACTCTTGCAGGTTTTGGTGATAAAACAGGGAGTTAAAAACAAATCCAATCTTTATAGAGCTTATACTCTAACTCATGAGGTAGATATTTTTCTTAAAAGCAAATGAATGAATCTAATAAACTCAGGTAAGTGCTTTGAAAGAATAGAAGATGATCCCTCAAGGGCGTGTGTCAAGGGAACCTAACAAAAGCCAGGAGTTGGAGTTGGAGTTGAACAGATGAGGCTTCTCTCGAGGAGTGACGCTTGAGCTAAACTCTGAGAAATGAATAGGAGTGAAAGGTGTCTTCAGTCAGAGGGAACTCCATGTGAAAAAGGCCTTGTGGCAGAAAGTGTTGACTTACTTAAGGACATGAAAGAAACCCAATGTGGCTGAAGTACAAAGAATCTCCAGAGGATAGTATGAGATACCTTTTGAGAGAGATAATGCAAAGCCTTCTAGAACATGATTAGAATTCTGTCTTTATTTCAAGAGAAATCACAAGTGATCAAAAGGGTTTAAGCAGGGGCGTGGTATGAGATTTGCATTTTGTTGTGCTCCCTGTCAATCTGTGTGGGGAAAAATAAGATTTAGGCACCAGTTTGACTTTGGGGAAAACACCTATTGCCATAGGTCTGGAAAAGGTAATAGTAGTTTTGATTAGATTATCAAAAGGAAATAGAGGGGGAATATAGTGAATTGACTGAGATTTGAGAAGTATTAAGAGTTGGTGATAGATTGCAAATGAAAGGTTAATGAGTCAGGATCACCATGGAAGATGCTTTGGTTTCATTCAAATAATTAAGATTATCAGGGTGAAATATACATTTATAAACATGTATATGTATACATATATATGTATATACATTATATATATCTAAATATACACGTATATATTACTTTTGTTATAGTATATAACAAACACAGAAAGTACACAAATCTTAATAACACAGAGAAATAAATTATCAAAAAGTAAATAGAAGATAATATATCACCATCCTGGTAAATAGATGGAATTTTATTAACATCTCTAAAGTCCCTTTTGTGTCCCCTCTAAGACTCACACTCACTGATAGCCATTATCTTGAATTCCAAAACCACAGATTAGTTTTACCTGTTTTTAAATATAAAAGGAATTATACAATACAAACTATTTTGTGCCTGTATTCTTTTTTTTTCAAATCGTGTTAGTAAAATTCTAACCATGTTTTAGTTTGTAACAGTGGTTTATTCATTTTACTTGCTGTATAATATTTCATTTTTAGCTTATGTATACATATATAAGCTATATAAATATTTAGCTCATATACATATATGAGTGACAGTCTACTGTTGATTGTTATTTGGGGCCACTATGAATAGTGCCGCTGTCAAATTTATATCCATTTTGAACATTTATATCCACTGTGAACATTTATATCCATTATAAATAGTTGGTAGATCATATACATGTCTTTTTATATACATACTATATATAGTATACTAAACATATACTATATACAGGTCCCAGACATGTATGGGAAGCCATCTGATTATCCAGCTTCACCTGAACCAGCCATGATCCGATGATCAGATGAACTGCTCAGACAATCTACAGAATTATAAGAAATAATAAATTTTCATTGTTTTAAGCCACTAAGTTTTTCAGTGACTGATTATGCAGCAAAAGTTAACTGGTGCACCTCCCTCCAGCCTTTGTGCTATTATTATTATTACATATTTTACTTCTATATGTTATAAACTACATAAGACATCATCACGGTCATCGTTGTCATCATCATTACTTTGGCATTAAACTGTCAATATTCTTTGATATTTACCCATATATTTGCCTTTCTTGAATGTTCTTCATTCTTTTATGAAGTTCTTGCTTCCTTATAGCATTGGTTTCTTTCAGCCTAAAAAGTTTACTTTATTATTTCTTGTGGTATGTTTCTGATTATAATGTATTCTCTTAGATCTTGTCTGAAAATATCTATATTTGGCTTTCATTTTTGAAGATATTTTCACTCGGTATAAAATTTGAGATTTGTAGTATTATTCTTTCAGTGCTTTAAAGATGTTCTTATAATATCTTCTGGCTTTCATAATTTTTATTAAAATGTCAGCTATTGGTCTTATTGCAGTTCCTGTTAATGTAATCTGCCTTTCCCTCACTGCTTTTAAGATTTTCTCTTTGTTTTTGTTATTTGGCAGTTTGACAATGATGTACTGAGTTGTTTTCTTTGTATATTTTCTGCTTGTCATTTATTAAGCTTCTGAAATCTGTGTGTTGACGTCTTTCATCAGTGTTGGCAAGCTCTCAGTCATTATCTCCTCAAAGATTGCTTCTGCACCATTCTCCCTCTATCCTCCTGAGGGAATTCCAATCACAAACAAGACATGTTGGACACGTCCTACATATTTCTTATGCTCTCTTCTGCTTTTCCATTCTGTTGTTTTTTTACCTTATGATTCTGTTTATATAATTTCCATTGACCTGTTTTCTAATTAACTAATCCTTCTTCTGCTATATTCAGTCATCCCTTCAATCTATGCAATATATTATTAATATGAGATATTGCATTTTCATCTCTATAACATACAGTTGGTTATTCTTTTACAGATGGCTATTGTATGTTGAAATCATTCGTTTCTCAACGTTTTTCATAACATTTCCTTCACTTTCTTTAGCATCACAATCATAGCTATTTTAAGTCCATGACCACTAATCCATAACCTTGTCATATGTGGGTTTCCTTATATTTCCTACATTTTTGTGTTTTTTGAAAATTATTCTTCTCTTTAGGAGCTAGTCTCATTGAGTTTTTTCCTTCCTTGGTGTTTTCCCACTGCTTCTGAATAGTATTCTTATAAACTTTTTCCATATTTTGTACTTGTTTTTCATGGCAGAGTTTGTTCCTAATAAGCAAGCCCACAATTGTTGAAGCAGAATCTCTTCATGTATCATTATATTCTTGTTTTTATCTCTCTGAAGGTATTTACGCTACCGCCACAGTAGGCTAATGCAGTTGCAATTGTGTGTGTGTGTGTGTGTAGATAAAGCTTCAAAACAGGTTTTGACTCAAGATCATTTTATTTCATTCCTGAGAGAAAATGATATTTAAATTTTTTCAGCTGCCTATGCTCATCTCTTCTTGCTTACTGTGTATTTATTTATTTTTAATCAGTCAATAAGAAATACAACTGGCAAAAAGAAACAAAGCTAGTGAAAAAGAAAAGTCAAACTGAAATGAGCCCTGGTGCCTCTGCAGCTCCCAGAAATAGTGGCATGGAGCAACACACTGTTCAGGCATGATGAGCAAGTACAGTGGCTTGGTCTTTGTAAGAGCATCCTCTAGTCATTATTCTTGCCATTTTCCACATTGCAGCCCTCTGTTCTTTATCTCATAGCATCCAAGTAAAGACAGCGAAGTTATAATATAAAAAGTGTATCTGGGTAACAAAAAGAAATTGCTTCACATTCATCAAATTAAACACCTATTGATAGCTCCTAAGCTCTGCCAGGCCCTGGTTGCTTAACACATTGTTACAGGTTGGATTCTGTAAGAAAAAACTCTGAGATAGACAGCTGTTTTCAGGAAGTATATTTTAGAGTGCCCTCAGGACTAATATCTGGGTGGGGAGCGAAGTAGGAGAAGAGGGAGAATTTCAACTCCAATGCAGTTGCAGCAAAGACCTCAGCCAATCCCACAGGGAGCTCAGGAGCTGGGAACGCCTTTCAGAGTTGTCATGATTTGGATGGAGGGGAAAAGACCTTTATACATCTTCATTTACTAAGGTGTGGCAGCCCTCTTCAGACAAGAGTAATACCAGCAGAGGGTCTCGGCCTCTGTAAGAAAGAATAGTTTGGTCCTGAAGTGGAGCAGCAGGCAATATGTGAGAGACTCACCACGTAATTCACCAGACACATGCAATTTCATATCCTTTGAGGCAGGTATCATAGCATTTTATAGATGTCTGAAGTAAGAAAACTGATTATATTTACTACCTTCTCTTTGTCTAGAGCAGCCACTCTCTCTGGGCTTGGCCCAGAACCCTCTGGAGTTGTGAGGGAGATGAGATGCAGGTATAAGTGGTGCCTTCCAGTCATCAGTAATGAAAGTATGCATTATCCTACTATGGATACATGATACCAAAGAGAAGAAATCTTGGAGTAGGTCTAAGTGAACCTGACATTTTCCTGAGCTAGTTCAAATAGAGTCTGTTGCATTGTCCACCAGGGTCTCCTTATGGATAGGCATTTTCCCACACGCCAGGTCCCATTAGAGATCCCACTCAGAAACTCCTACACTTGGCCTTGTATGCCTCTGTTTTTTCTCTATTCCCCTTTGAGTCTGGACAGCAAGTTGCTTTTAAAGTAGCATTTGCTTCTAAAACAGACTCCCCAAATTCTCTTATCTCAGTTAATTTGGAAAAGCTACAAAGAAAAGAGTTACCTATAATCCTATCACCTACAGAAAACTATATTTGATACTGCTAAATATCTCTGTAGTGTGTTTATGTGTGTGATTTAATTGTTTATTTATCCAAGATGAAACACGTTATATATTCTGTTTGGGACCTTTCTCTTTTTTTGAGTCCATTATAACAGTTTGTCATATTATTCCTATAAAGCAGTTTTAATATACATAGTACTCTGTTATCTGACTATACCATATTTTATTAACTAAATTCCTCTGTTTCAATATTTACATTATTTCAATTTTTTATGGTTACAAATAACAAGATATAATTCTATTGTGTAAACCTTAGTGTATAGTTTACTATTTCTAAGGGCATATACATAAACATAGAATTGATTCTCCTTTTTAATCTTCCCTTTGACTCACTTATAGGATCTATGACTGAGGTCATGCCCTTTACTCACATTTAACAAATTCTGCAATTTCATTACACACAGGACCATCTCTAGGAATTTGGGGAGCTCTGTGCAGGCCACTGAGCTCCTTTACTTTTATACCAGAGTAAAATGAGTACTCAAGACAGTATTGGGTGGAGGAACAAGGATATCTTGTGCCCTATTGGAGTTGATAGAAGAAGACAGAATCAGATTTACCCGTCTGCCTCAGTTAGCAATGCTTCAGAGATACGAGGGGCTTTTTACATGTAGTAGAAAAGCCAAGATTCAGATCAGGGAGTCTGCCTCCAAAACCTGTTACACTGTCTCAGCTGAACACAAGACTTGAAATCTTCCCTCTGCATTCTCTTTCTATCTAAATAATTCTAAATCTCAAATTTCTTCCTAAACCCTTTATGTGTCTTTTCTTTTGATTCCATATATCCATGGCTGGCTTTCTGAGGTTTAACATTGTGAGTGAAGTGAGGTTCCCTCAATAGTACCTTCTTTACTCATGCTGTTGTCTTTCTTCTGTTGTTTTCAGCCTGAGGAGAAACAGTCCAGCAGGAATCTATCAGGGAAGAAGGGTTACAGAAAGGCCCTGTGACAGTCATAGTGTTGATATCAATGAAGCCATTCAAATTTGAGACCCAAGAAGGGAAGTAAGAGATATTTTGTGCTAGGGTGGCTACTGAGAGTGAATTCTTTTTTGTAAAAGTTTTCAACAAAGACCTAAAAGATAACTTCACTCCCAAGAAAATAATTATAACATCAAAATATTATTGGCACACTCGTTTCCTGGAATTGAATAGTGCCTCACTTGTGTTTGATGTCAGATATGACCAACAGATCAGTGTCCCAAAGCACTTTATCAAAAAAGCTGGTGAGAGGCCGGCCTGGTGGCACAGTGGTTAAGTTGGCACATTCTGCTTCACCGGCCCAGAGTTTGCCGGTTTGGATCCTGGGCACCGACCTACTCACCACTTGTCAAGCCATGCTGAGGTGGCGTCCCGCACAGAAGAACTAGAACGACCTACAACTAGGGTATACAACTATGTACTGGGGCTCTGGGGAGAAAAAAAGAAAAAGAGGAAGATTGAGAGAAGATGTTAGCTCAGGGCCAATCTTCCTCAAAAAAAACAAAAACATAAATAAATAAATAAAAATAAAAGCTGGTGAAACCCCAAAGATCAATAAGCTTCAAACTCAGCCCCTTGGAACAATTGTGAATGGGCTGTTTGTACTCCAGAAGGTAAGTTTCTATATATAATTTTATAGCAATTAGCAAAAATAGCTTATTCACCACTATGAGCTTGAAGAAACTTTAGAAATTAGTCTTTTCGAAGTCTACTTATGTAGGAAAAAATGAAACAAACCCCCCAAAACTAAAGAGCCACAGAGTTATTGTGGCAAAACTGAAATACATTAAAAGTGTTTTTATTCTCAAGAAGTGGTCACATTCCTACTTTGGCTTCTTTTTATCCCCGTAGCTTCCAAAAAAGAGATTACTTCATACACAAATAATGTTTGCCCTCTGCGTTATTTTTGTATTTTATATATATGATCTTTAGTTTAAGTGCCTATTGTTGTGAATACAAAATTACTGTAGTTGAGTGATAAACCAGAATAATTGACTTTGAAGTCCAGTAGGTAGGGCAACATTAAAGAACTGTGTTTAAAAGAAGAAAGCAGAAGACAGAGTTACTATGAGGAAATTTATTAGAAGTGAGATATAGCACTTAATTTTTGTTTAAAGTCAAATTGATAGACAAAAATTGTGCTTTTAAAACTTTAAGGGGAAAAATGTTGAAAATCATGAAAAATGTATTCCATGTTTTCCTAAAGTGCAGTTCTTTCAGTTTGAGATATTAAACATTTTCTAGAACAAAAAAAAGAAGTGAGAAATAGAAAGTATTTCGACTCTGAGCCTCTGGGGAACTAGCTTGTATGATTACTTCTTTGGGTCAAGAAAAGACCAGAGGAACCACAGAGAGGGAACCTGCTGACCTTTCCTCCAAGAGCCTTAACAGAAGCTCTCTGGTCTGGTGTTAGTTGCAGGGGAACTGATAAGGAGAATCTGTCCTCCTGGAAAATTCAAGCCCAAAATGACCTTGGATAAGAAGGGCATGTTCTTTACCCTAGTTATGAGCCTTCAATATGGCTAACCATCCACAAATATATACTCATTAGCCTATTAAATTAAACTTAAAATACTATCAATCTCCTAGAGAACTGATCAACACTCAGTCTCTTTTGACTTAGAGTTGATTGTGAATTATTTCTTGCCCTTTATTCTGGTAGGGGTAGACAATTTTCCCTCGTTCTCTTCTAGGTTCTTAGGCTGGTCTAATAACTAAACTGACATTAGACACATTAACAGTAGAAAATACATAATTTTGTACATATAGGAGCCCCATTAAAAATATGAGACTCAAAGGCAGCCAGGCAATTGAGGTTTATATAACATCCTGAGCTAAAAATAAAGGGGTAGGGGTCTGGGGCTTCAAAGGGGAGGAAGACAATTCACAAGAAGATGAGGACAGCAGATGTTTGGGAAACAGATGTTTGCCTTGCGATGCAGATACAGTTTTTCTTATATAAAAAGTTGTCTCTGGTAATAGCTCTCCTCCTTGTACAGGCCCCCTGTCTAAATTCTTTCAGGCAGCTAAGGGAAAGGTAAAAAGCTTTTCCTGAGATGGCTGGGTCTTAATTGCTTTCAGCTCAAAACAATCCACACGTCTAAGTGGCACATTTGCGGGAGACTTATTCTGCTCCCCCTCATTCCTAACTCTTATTTAGATTCTTCACCAGGTTTTGTATCATTTGCTCATGTCTCTCCTGGATTTGTTGCTTTAAGTGACTCTTCTCTGTCAGGGAGGAGGAAATTTCATCATTACCTCTCCTGAGTTTCTGTAGCTGGACTAATAATAAAATTTAACACAAAACAGATTAACAGGAGAAAAAACAGTTTAATTTTGTGCATACGGTAGATAATAAAAATGATGCTCAGAGAGTGACCAAAATGCAGGCACCTTTATATCTTTTTACACAAAGAAACAGTAAGTATTTGAAGACTTGACAGGTCAAAGAAACTTAGGTTTGGATGCTTAACTAGTAAGGAATTTAAGCAGAGTTTGGATTTGGGGTATTAAATTAGTAAAAAAGTAACAAGGTTTATTTCCATAGGCTTCTCATCCTAGTGCAGGGAGGGTATCTTTCATATGGGAGGTTTATTTCCTGCTTTCAGCGGGGAAGCAGAGATTGGAGGGTCAGAGTGCCCTTTTTGCACTTGCTCAACTAACTTTAATTCAAAATAATGAATATGCCACTGTGGCACATCTTGGAGTGGCCTGCTCTGAACCCTAATACCTCCAGTTCCACGATTTTCTTTCCCCTGCCCCTTCTGGGTACTGGCCCTGGAGAAGCTCCATCTTCTACATCTACCAGCTATTGGCTCTCAAGATCATCCAGGCTTCCTGAAGGAAGGGAGCTTGGGACTGGTCAGATGGACACAGGAGGCGATATGTTCTAAGTAAAACCTAACTGTTTCCTCTGCCTGGATTTGTTAGCAACTATTAGATATATACCAGCAAATTTCAAAAGGGATTTTTTTCCCTTATATTTCTTTCTGGAGGCTGTCACTGACACTTCTGATGTCTGATGGATGGTGGCATTCCTTAATCAAATTATCAAAGGTTAGTTGTTAATTTTATTTTGCAGAAAAGAGGACAGAGGAATCACATATTATTTGACCTAAGACACAACACAGTCAGGATGGAAGTATTGGTGCTTGGAAAACAGAACAAAATCAAATGTGAGGAAGAGGATAAACTTCGACTTACGTTCTTTGAGCTATCAAAAGCTGGAGAAATATTGCAGCTTAAATCTGGAGTTCACAATTTCATTAAGCTGGAAACAGCATGGAGGAAAGTCAGCTCTCCAAGGGGCTGATATGTTGTGTTTGCTTTCAGAAAGCTGGACAGGTGCTATTGGACAGGACATGGTGTGGAAGACTCTGATATGTAGTACACTTGCATCTCACAAAACTTAGGAACTTCTCTTTCAGGAAATACACATCCTAGACATACAGTTAAGAGTATATGGGCTTCACAAGACAGAAACACACACTGTGGTATCCACACTTCCCCACAAAGAGTTCATCAGTAAAACTCTATGTCTCATGCAGACAGTTTGCTGAAAGTTGGCAATTATTCTGACGGAAGTATTTAAAAGCAGACACAGATCATGTACACCTTGAGGACACATTTTGCAGAGTCAATCCAGCCATCTCTGCACCTACCATAGCCCAGTGCAGACCCCTCTTCCTGCTCTTCCAGCTCTCCTTCATACCCATCCCACTACTTGGTCCTTTTCCTCATGTCTCAGCATTGTTCGCACTGACAGCTGTCTCCCTTAGTAAGAGTAGGGGTGGGAGACTATGTGCTTTTGTTAAGGAGAAGTGTGTATCTCAGGCCAGATATTATCTTCAGGAGAATGATCCAAGAGGAAAAATGTACTAGGAGGAAGGGAAGGAGATAATTTTCTGAGAAGAAAAGAAAGGTGCCCTTTAGGAGGAGAGAGTCACTGTGAGCAGAGGAGGGGTAACTGATAAGCTGCATCTCAGACTATATATATGTTTTCTCCATCTATGTTATTAAGGCAAAAACACTGAAATGAAAAGGATCGATTCAGGTCAACTGGTCTAAACAACATTTAATTGATGAATACCTGAGGCAGTCTCTTCAACCAGATTGTGAGCTACCTGAGAACAGATGTACACAGGCTCTGTGAACGCCCCCCAAAATAAGTCAAGATGAGATGATTGCTGGATAAACAATTCAGAAGATTCCAAATATTATCACAATAAAAGTTTATTTCTCATTCATTGTGGTCAGGTTTAGTTTGGTGTAAGGATAGGGCTCTGTTCTGTGTAGATATTCAAGGCTATTAGAGTTGTGCAATCTCTGTTGAGTGAATAAAATGATTTATGGAAAATATGTACTATATGTAGTTATACAAGTCAATATACACTAAGGAAATAAATAACCAAATTCACAGGAGAACAAATGTGAAAGGCTTGTAACATGAAAAGATAGTCAACATCACTAGTAATCTGAGTCAAAATTCAACAATGAATAAGAATCTACCACAACTGAGAATGTAGAAAGTCAGAAAGAATCTTGCTCTTGTGCTTATAACAACAAAAGAAAGCCACGTGATCTGCAAAATCACAACTTTTTCTGAATCCATCTGAAAACAGAGGCTGCAGAGTGAGGATCTAATCAAAAAATCTAAGGAAAGAGAGACACCGCCAAGGAGAGAAAGGGGGCAAGCACTAGTTCACTTGGGGGGAGATGATAGACACTAGATACCCCACAAGATAGAATAATTCAGCTAAAATATTTAATGAATTACTCAAGGTTGGCCTTGGGCCAGCATGAAAATATAGAAGCACTGGAAGCCTCAACCACAAAGAGAATTTGCAACTACTTGCAGACACTTCCCAGTGAATCTCATTGGACGGTCATCAGAAAGATTAGGGACAGGCCTGGGGGAGGAAAAGATTAGCCACTGTGGGAAAGACATGAGGCCCTGTCTGAATCCTTCCCTACAGAACAAATAGACCTCTGGGGGAAGAGAAGCAAAATCTGCCACATTTAGGGCACAGATGAAGACCCATTGAAGCAGAAGGAAGAAAAAGTTGTTCTACTCCTAGAAAAAGTGAAGAAATAGGTTCTGGGTGCAGAATATAAAAGGTTCTCCTACATTGTGGGGAGGAACAGGATCAGGGGTGAAAGTCCCACCCCTAAGACTCAGGGACACAGTTCCTGCAAAAGACTGAAGCTGAACTAGGACAATAGGGAGCTCCCCCATTACTCTTCCTGCAAGCTGCTGCTTACCACCAGGCTAAACAAGCACCCAATAGCAAGTCACAGCATTTAACTGTTAGGGGATGATCAAGAGCATGTACAAAAATGTTTTCTTAGGTTCAGGTGTAAAGGGAAGCAAAGCTGATGGTGTAACACTAGAGGAATTTGAAGCATGTGGTGCACTGAGAGCAAATAGAAACAACAAAATCAAGCCCAGCTCTACTCCTAATCAAATGAATTCAACCACCGTGGTAATGTCATAACACAAAACAATCCATGTCCATTTCCAGGCATAAGTACTATTCATCCAATCTCTATTGTCACAGATTGCTTACAATAAAAGTTGGAGGCACACAAAGAAGCTGAAAAAAATCTAAGAGACAAATCAACCAAAAGAACCCAAGTCACATAAGATATAGAAGTTGGAACTCTCAGAGTATTTAAAATAGATGGACACCATACATTATGTGATGCACAATTTCAGTAGAGAATTGAAAACTAAGAGAAAGAATGAAATGGAAATACTACTAATGAAAAATATCGTTACAGAGATCAAGAATGCTTTTAACCAGATCATCAGTAGACTTTACACAGCACACAAAAGAATGAACTATAAATAGGTCAATAAAAATTACTCAAATGGAAACACAGCGAGAAATAATGAAAAGAAAAAAACAGATTAGAGTATCTAAGAGATAAGGGACAATATCAAGCAGTTAAAAATATCTGTAAATGGTGGGCCGGCCCTGTGGCTTAGCGGTTAAGTGTGCTCACTCCGCTGCTGGCAGCCCGGGTTCAGATCCCGGGCGCGCACCGACGCACCGCTTCTCTGGCCATGCTGAGGCCGTGTCCCACATACAGCAACTAGAGGGATGTGCAGCTATGACATACAACTATCTACTGGGGCTTTGGGGGGAAAAATAAATAAACAAAATCTTTAAAAAATATATATATATATCTGTTATGGAATCTCAGAAAGAGAACAGAGAGAGAATGAGGCATAGGGGATATTTGAAAAGAGATGAAGGCAAAGACTTTCTGAAAATGAATAACAGACACCAAATCACCACAGATCCAAGAATCTCAGAGACCATCAAGCAGAATAAACAATAATAATGACAGAAGAATAATAATCAACCACATACGCACTTAGATATATCACAGTTAAACTTCTAAAAGGCAAAAGACATATGGAGACTCTTGAAAGCAGCCAGAGAGAAAAAAGACACCTATACACGTGTACAGACATAAGAATTACAGCAGACTTCTTGTCAGAAACTACTTAAGCCTGACGACTATGGATTGACTTGAAACTTCTGAAAGAAAAAGACAACTGTCAGCCCAGATTTCTAAATCCAGTAAAAATGTTCAATCAAGGAAGAGAAATAAAGATTTTCAAACCAAGAAAAACTGAAATAATTTATTCATAATTGAACTGAACTAAAATATATGTTAAGGGAATTTTTTTAGGAAAAGGAATATAATACCATAGAGAAATTTGTCTACAAAGAAGCAAACAAGACACGATGGTAATATAACATTTATGTTTTCTTATTTTAAATGATCTAGAAGATAACTGATGTTCAAAAAGAGAAGTTGGCAAAATTTTTCTGTAAAGGACCCAATAGTGTATGTTATAAACTGTGTGGGCCATATGGTCTCTGTTACCCATGCTGATCTTAGCATAGACAGCATAGCAGCCATAGACAATCCAGAAATGAATGTGCATGTTCACGTTCCAATAAAACTGTGTTATGGACACTGAAATTTGAATTTTATATATTTTTTATATGTCTTCTGGTTTTTTCCCCAAGACATTAAAATGACATAAAAACCATTGTTAGCTTGTGGGCTGTACAAAACAGGTGGTGCACTGTACAAAACCAGGCAGTGGGCTGGACTTGCCCCATGGGCCATAGTTTGCCAATCCATAGCCTGATAAAAATGTTAGTGATATATATTATGTTTATAGAACAACTAAAAGTAAAATATTTGACAATGATAGCACAAAATATGAGAGGGAGGAATTAGGATTATAGTGTTGGAAAGTCCTTACACAAAATGTCAAGCAGTGTGATAATATTTGAAGGCAGATTCTAATTAATTAAAGATGTATATTCTAAACTCTAAGGCAATCATACACAATATTTATAAAAGGGATATAAATAATAAGACAATTTTGTGATGTGGAGAAAGGAGAGGCATATAAACTGATGAATTAATGAAAAGCAATAAGAAAAGTATACATACTGAGCTATATGAGAAAGCCATTGATTTAAAACTAATTCAGCCTGACCTTGTTTTTCCAGAAAGGCCTGACATGGCCAGTCAATCATGAATTGTACGTCTGCTTTAAACATTTATAAAGCACAGAATGATGTCTTTAAAGGTGGAGATGTATGCCTCCCCGATTTCAGCATTTCTTTCAAGGAAGCATTCTTTCCCAGAAACTAAGGGTCAAACTGACCTACTGTGTACATCTTGCGACCTGCTGTGATCATCTTGTGACCACTGACCTGCTTTGCTAGCAAAACATCTTCATGACTGTAGTAACAAGAGATATTCCTGTCATATTTGATGTATGTTCCTTGTTCCAAGACAGCATAACCACACCGTACACCTCACTTTTTCAGAGAGCTTCCTCTTTCGTGGTGAAGGCATTCTCCCAGGCTGTATGGTCCTGAGAAAGGCTCATGTAATAAACTCACCCCAATTTTGATTTATAGATTGATTAGTGATTATTTGAGTCGACAAGACTCAATGGAACACAATAGAGAGTCCAAGACTAGCCACATATATGCAATTTATTGACTTTCTACAAAAGTGCAAACAAAATTCAATAAAGGATAATTTTTCAACAAATAGTATTGGAACAATTGGATATTCGTATTAACAAAACAATGAACTTGATTGATACCTCACTCTCTATACAAAAATTAACTCAAAATGGAGCATTGACTTATATGTAAAACCTAAAACTATAAAACTTCTAGAAGAAAACACAAGAGACAATCTCAGTGGCATTGATTTAGGCAAAGATTTCTTAGATACGACACAAAGAGCACAATCTACACAGGATAAATTTTTTGATAATTTAACCTTCATCAAAATGATACTTTCTCTTCAAAAGATACTGTGAAGGCATGAAAAGGCAAGCCACAATTTGGGAGCTAATATTTGCTAGTCACATAGCTGCTAAAGTTCTTGTATTCAGAATTCACAAAGAACTCTGAAAACTCAATAATATGAGAACAAACAACTAATTTTAAAAATAGGTAAAAAAAGATACATGAGTGTCATATAAGCACATACAAAGATGCTCACCATAATTCATCTTTAGGGAAATGCAAATTAAACCTACGACGAGATACCAGTATCTACCAATTTGAATGGCTAAAATTTAAAAAGTTTGACCATACCATGGGCTGACCAGGATGTAGAGGTACTAGAACTGCCATAAAATGCTGGCAGAAATGTCACACGGTACCCCACTTTTCAAAAGAGTTTGGCAGATTTTTTTGTTTGTTTGTGAGGAAGATTAGCCCTGAGCTAACATCCGATGCCAATCCTCCTCTTTTTTCTGAGGAAGAGATTGGCCTTGGGCTAACATCTGTGCCCATTTTCTTCTAGTTTTATGGGTCACAGCCACAGCATGGTTTGACAAGCGGTGCATTTGTGTGCACCCGGGATCAGAACCTGCAAACCCCAGGCTGCCGAAGCGGAGGGCGGGCACTTAACTGCTACGCCACTGGGCTGCACCCCAGATTTTTTCTTTTTCTTTTTCTTTTTTTTTAAGTTAACACACACCTACAATGGTAAACTCTGAGGAGGATGTGGAGCAACTGAAACTCTCACACATTGCTGGTGGGAATGAAAAATGTTACAGTCACTTTAAAAAACAATTTGGCAATTTCTTATACATTTAAACATACACTTACCATATGAACCATGAATCTCAATGAAAGTTTTTTGCCCACTGAAATGATAACATGTGATCACAAAAAATCTGCATGTGAATATTTATAGCAGTTTTAATGTAATTATGCAAAACTGTAAATAACCCAATTGTTCCTCAGCTGGGGAATGGATAAACATACTTTGGTGGATCCACACAATTATACTTTACACAGCCATAAAAAGGAATAAACTGGTACACACAACTACATGGATGAATCTTAAATGCACTACACTAAGTGAAAGAAGCCAGACTCAAAATTCTATATACATTTTTAATTTCATTTTATGAATGTCTGGATAAGGTGAAAAGTAAGTTAAAAAACTATATCAGTGGTTGCCAGGAGCTTGGAATTCGGCGAAGAGTCGACAAGTAGCATGAAGAAAATTCTTGTTAGGATGGAACTGTCCTAAGTCATTAGGGAAGTGATTTAGCCTCTCTGTTCCTGGTTTTTCTCATTAGGAGAATAAAAGGGAGAGCACTATCAACCCTCCAGAGCTAGTATGAAGATTAAGTGACAGAAAATAATTGCAAAACACCAGGTATCAAATATACGATCATTAAATATATTGTCAATTTCAGTTTTAGATGTCTACTTTCTGCCGTTGTACTCTAAAGTGAATTAATGATTCTTCAGTGTTTACCTAGTGCCTGTCTTTGCCTGGGGCAACTTCCTGATGGAATCCACATATGTGCAATGTGAGACGAGGAAATGTGGTTGGAGAGCTACAGAGCTGTTGGTACCTGAGTAAGTGAGTGGAACCGGTTGTTTCACATCAGACAGGGCTGGAATTGCTTCCAACATATACTAGTGTCTTCCTGCTAATCAGGAGAAGCTGAGTTATTTCACAGACAAATTATCCAATTATGCCCCCTCCAGGAGACCAATTCTGAAAAGATATTCATTGTTCTGGACTAAAGCAACCCCTCCTAGGACCTGGTGCTTGACAATTGAAGCACAGACTGGATTTCAGCCCCCGTCTGCCCCCTCGCGGGTTTCTTTTGAGCAGAGAATAGCCTGTTCAACATGTCCATTCTTGACTGGAGTCTTATCCTGTAAATATCACACTTAAAGTATAAATCATAACATTCCTTGGGGCCTGTGTGCCCTACCCTGATTTGCGGGTACAGACTATTTGCTTTTAAACAATTCACCAATGAATTAGACTCCCGGGGAAACACTCCTTTAGAGAAACACATGATGTTTATAATTTTTTCCAAGTAATAATAATTACGGATGTAAAATATGGCATTGAGATGGTAGAGAAAAAAATTAAAAAGAAAATGAAAAACACCTGTAACACTCCATTTCCAAGAATTAATACTTGGTATATATATTGCTGTATATCATACATATACATATGTACTATATACATATATATGTTTGTACTTAAATCTTATCTCCATTAACATCACTATTAATGGCATTCATGTTTTAAGAAGGAGAAATCTAGTGAGGTTTTCATATATGAATCAGGATTGAGTGGTTGTGTCCTTGCTTTTCCTGGTCTTGATGACCTTGAAGAAGAAAGAGATAAAGACAGACCAGTTGAGATGCACCTGATCATAAATTTCTCCCTTCACTCACTGTGTCTCTTTGCCACGGGCTGCATCCCTTTCTCTCTTCCTCTCTAAAAGGCTCTTCTCTCACTCTCACCTATCTCTTGTAATGACGTCCTGTTTATTGAGTCACTACCCCCTCCTCTTGGTTGGGACCCAGAAATGAGATATTCACTCACACCCAGCATGAGTACATGTGGACAGGCTGGAGGCATGGGGACCAACAGGGGAGAGGAAGGAGCAGGTGTACCCAATGTCAAAAGCTGAGGGGAAATTTCTCGCTGAGAAGAAAAGTGGGAGGAAGGTGTCAAATGTATTCCTGGTGCAATGCTGTGAGAGAAGGGTTGAAATGTTTGATTGATGGTCCTGAGAAGTGGAAAGATCCAAGAGCAAGTGCATTTCTGAATACCTGGATATGTCAGCCTTTATATTTGATCTGTTTTGCATTCCAGTACTAGCCTTTGTTAGTGTCCCAAGAATCCCATACGGGTCTGTGTATGTGTGTGGGGGTGGGTGTGTGCGAGTGTGACAAGGAGTATGGACTTTGTCATGTAGAACCAACCACCTCTGTTTGCTGTTGACCAACAGCAACAAACACTAAAGGCAGGTATCTCACTAAAGGCAGGTAATTTTGTGTTCTGAGATGCTCAGGGGTATCCTCGATCGTGTAATCTGGTAGGAGCTCTGCTAACCATCTTCTGAGAAGGAAGATATGTCCCCCATTCAATAGATGATGAACCTGAGATTCCTAGTGTTTAAGTTCATTAGCTAACTAGCAAATCAGAGAGCCAGTATTTGAAACAAATCTGCCTTAACGAAGCCAAAATTTACTATATAATCTGTTTTGATAAATTCAACCAATTCTATAATATTTAGCATAGGTATCATATCTTTTGAATGCTTCTCTGAAGTTTCTCTCTTCAACATGATGAAAGAGATACTTCTTTATTAAAAAAAAAGAATGATGGAAAGAAAGTTTACATTCACTAGAGGGCAAGGATTGAGTCTTTTTTTCCCTGATGGATTCTCTGAATAATAGCAGCAGTCTAGATTTTTTAAATTCTACTTTAGAAGAATAATGTTCCCCAGGAGTTCTCACCTTGATGAAACTGTGAATTACGGATCTCAGCTGCCTCTCACTCTCACCTAATGCCAATTCAAAGCAGATGAGTTGAAGTTTATCTCCTTCCTCACAGTTGATATTGGTCAGTCGACCATACACCACGACTTCCATCTTCCCCGTATTATCTTGTATTTCATAATATGTGAACTCATTCCACACTCTCTTCTGCAAAATAAAATTAGCATCTGTATTTTGAGAACTGGATCAGGTTTTCACACCTGTGAGAAATACAGGGCGTTAGTGGAAACTTTTGTCTCTGACAGGTTAATATGAGCTGTAAGTCCAGACTTACAGATACCAAATAGCTTAAGATATCTCGTCCAGAAAATATCCTCTTTTGAATCTATTGTCTACTTTTCCTTCTTTTAGGTCTTTATTTGCCTGGCTTTTCTAAAAATAAATGATTACTTCCTAAATTTTCCTGCTTACATCTCAGAATAGCTGATATTTCTTAAGGAACTTGAATACAATCAGATCTGATAACCTCTACAGGTTTCTTTGGTGCCTGAGAACAGAGAAGAAAGCCCATTCATGCTTCATTATGAGCATGAGTAAGATTGTTGCAAGTCTTCATTAAGTAGATTGCTATATCAATATGTAATTCTTTCTGCTATCTTCCGTATGTATTCATTCTTTTCCAATCCGCCCAAATCTTGAATCTAGATTATCTAGTCCCATGATTCTAGTTTCTATCTCATTTACGTTATTCATAAATTCTACAAATGCATAGGTGTGCAGAGTCATTTAAACAGAGTGTGCAGAAAACAACAGGTGTAAAAGTAAAGAGCCACCCTAGAAGACGTATATAAGGGAGTATGAAACATACTTCACATAAAAATTTAGGTCAGCTGAGCTTAGTTTTGTTGTTTTAGACTGAAATATCTACCCAATTCTAAGAATTCAGCAAAATTCTGTTTTTATTGTCCATATTTATAAATTGAATTTAAATTACATGATGCTCTATTCTTATCAACATCCATATTTCTTATTAGTTAGTGCCAAAGTCAATTGTGCCACTAGTTTTCTTTTAAATATATATGTATATTTTTTTGGTGAGAAAGATCAGCCCAGAGCTAACGTCTTTTGCCAAGCCTCCTCTTTTTGCTGAGGAAGATTGGCCATGGGCTAACATCTGCGCCCATCTCCCTCTACTTTATGTGTCAGATGCCTACCACAGTGTGGCTTGCTAAGCGGTATGTAGTTCCACGCCTGATATCTGATCTGAGAATCCCCAGCTGCCGAAGCGGAGTGTGCGAACTTAACCACTATCCCACCGGGCGCACCCCTTGCTCAACGAGTTTTTGATGAATGAATGTGAAGAGGTGAGGGCATTTTAGTTGTCTGTTGGAAACAGCTGCATTTTAGGGCAGAGTAGTCTATTGACTTCTTAGTCTGGTTGTCACAACTGGAATCCAAGCTTGAGAGGGCAATTCTGCATTCACAAGTAAGCTAAACTGTCACTGAAATAGATGAGGCAGTACTCAAAGAAAGAAAATCATAGGGATATGTCAGTTGCTATAAACTCTGCAGTGTCCTGGAGCAGGGTGACTGTAATGGATCATCATAGCTGATAAGATGCCAAGGTTTCTGGGGAATCTCTTTCCAAACAACTTGTAAGTTGTTACCATGGGAAGAGGAATGTTCAGAGATTATCTCTGCCATATGCTGAAATGGGAGGACTCCACCTAACTATCCCCGATCAGGGGTGCCCTGAGTTTCTGTGTTTAGCACATTAACCAAGCTCCAAATGGCAAATTAAGACTTTTAAATTCTGGGGATGCAGAAGAAATATTACAAAACAATGGTGTGGGCTTACCTTATGCACCTGATACACTCCATTCACAAATGTTCCTGGAGCTTGCAAGTACAGATGAATGATTTTAGGAGTTGCATTAGCATTTGTAATGAGTCTCTTTGAGACCTCCATCTTTCGGTCAGCACTAACATCAGATACAGATGAGGCATTGTAGACCTCCAGGAACCCATTGCGGCCAATATAATCTGATATGGCGATGACTTTCTTTGGGATGAACTTCTCCTTCAGGCTGACATCAAACACCTTCACTTGGAAGAATTCGCTCTCAGTAGCCACTGTGGCATGAAACATCTTTCTCTCCCCTTCGCTGACGGCATATGTAAATGGTTCTGTGGCTTTCAGTACCATCACTTCTTTGGGGCCCCTCTGGAAATTCTCCTCTTTGGAAGCTTCTTTAGGTACAGCCTTCAATCTTGGTTTCTGCTTAAACGTACACACCAAAACCAGGAATAATTTAGAAAGGGAATACAGAGAAACTCTAGTGAGAACCTTCTCAGGCTTGATGTTGAGCCTCAAGGAACACCATAATTGGATGAACTTGCAAGAAAACTAGACAAATACGGCTGACGTGGCATAACTTAGCTAAGAGAAGAAATGGAGATGACTTAAATAGCAATGTTATTTCTTTTCTTCATTTTGTATAAGTTTGCAAGGAAGAATATTTTTCTTTAAAAAGAATTAACCCAAGAAAAAAGTATTTCTCCTAGGAAGAGCTATGTAGAGTATAGGGGCAGGGGGCAATATTGATGCTATTTTGTAGTGAATCCTAATAGAGAGGCAGATGAAAAAACAATCTTAATTTATCCCATCAACTCATTTTAGTGAGCAAAGTAAGATATAAATGGGGAGGAAAATAAGTCATCCTTAGTATCACAGAGTGAAAAATGCCTCTCTCCAGTCAGAAACCATTGATTTCATCTGAAACTGATCCCAGTCGAGGTGGCAATTTAAAGGCTCATATCACAAAGCCCCTTTCCCAAAAAAGCAGTGCCGTGTTGTGAAGGTGATAGTAAGACACTCACTGGAAGTATCCTCTCACCTTCTCTAGCTTGGAAATGTCCTGGATAGAGGCTCTTAGCTATAGAAAAACACGTGTAATATGATCCAACCTGGGAAAAAATGATATTCTTTGTATATAAATTACAAATGTATATAAATAAAGATATATAAATAACAAAATAATAAAATCAGAAAGACTATTTACCAAAATGTAACATTTGATAGAGGAGAAATTTCCTTATTTAAATAGTTAAAATTTAATTATTTTTGTTTATGCATCTGAATATCCTACATTTTATAAGATGATATTATTTATGAAATGAAAAATGAAAGAGAGGTGCCAGCCCTTGGCCTAGTGGATAAGTCCAGCATGCTCTGCTTCAGCGGCCCAGGTTCTGTTCCCAGGCGTGGAACTACACCAATTGTTTGTGGCCATGCTGTGGTGGCTCACATACCAAATACAGGAAGATTGGCACAGATGTTAGCTCAGGGTGAATCTTCCTCAAGCAAAAAGAGGAAGATTGGCAACAGATGTTAGCTCACGGTGAATCTTCCTCAGCAAAAAATATGAAAGAGAAAGAATTGGTGGTGGTGCTTTGGTTGGCTCTGTATTTCTCCACTCTATTCCACCCTAAGCTTTGTCTTTCATTGTATATTGAGGGAAATACAAAAATAAACATCAACAAAGAAAGGACTAATTATACCCAGTGGAGACTAGGGATGATTAGGTACCCACTGGGTCATAGATTATCCTAATGCAGGAGACAGTGCTAATAAGAGTTGGAGTTCATATTTAGGGTATGATCTCATCTCAAAATATACATTTAACAAAAAATGTGTGATTTAATTAAAGAAATAATTGTATATAGTGGGGGATTAGTGAGAAGCTCCTTCGTGGTTCTACTGAACCCTGTCATTATTGCAGGGAGTGGAGATATTGGAAACAGGAAGCTGGTACCTTGGTTAAGGAACTGCTGGATGGGGTTGGTGGTAGCATTTGAGGAATCTGGAGACAGCTCTCAGTTGGGCATGTGCTGGTTGTTGAAGCTTCTGGATGCTGACTCTGCTCTTGGAATAGTTTCATCCTCTTGGATCCCTCAGTTTTAATGGTGATGTCTTTCTTTCTCTGAAGCAAAATATATATATATATATATTTTTTTTCCTGGTTAATGATTTTCAACAGCAAATGAACCACAATATTCTCCTACTCTCAGTGTCTTTCTCTCTCTCTGCCTGTCTCTCTCTCTCACACACACACGCATACACATACAGACACAAACACAGGAGAGGATCTTCACTCCAACAATTTTCTCTGGAATAATAGCACATCTTCAGATATCCCCAACACCTTCCCAGCTTGGACCCCTACCAGGATTACTAACATCACTCTTCAAATGTTAAAACCTCAGGTGATTGAACTGTCATTGGTCTGTTATGGAATTCTGGCTTTACCTCTGCTGCAAACAGCCCTATGTCAACTTCATCAAGATAACACTTAGTGTTCTTTATTGGTAGGAAATCCTACCAGGCTATAATGGAAGCAAATCTCAGACCAACATCAGCTGGACTTACGGACTTTTTGTTAACTAAGTCTTTTACTACCTTGTATATTTACCAAATAACCAAAACAGTTTCTGTCATCTGTTCTCCAGGTCTAGGGAACCAAGTCTCCACCTATTTGAAAGCTTTGTTTATCACTGTACTGGAGAAATTCCCTCAAATTCATAATTCTAGAGTTGGGATTTTGCTCTCTATGTAGTCTGCAACCAAATCCTTTAGAGTTCTCAGCCAGAAACAGACCCATTCAAGATTTCACCCAGGCATTCCAGTACCTGGATTTTTATAATTGTTTAAGCAAGGGCATGAAGTGTCTGTAAAATCATTTACCTCAATTACCTTTGATTTCACTAATGAAAGCCCATTTCTAATGTTATAAATCCAATATAAATTTGTTACAGTTCTTACCTCTTCTAGCATTCATTTATAAAATTCATGAAGTGTCATTTGTTGATAAAGCTGTAGGTGAAAGAGCTGCTTGAAATACCTCCCTCTGGCATGCAGCTTCCTGATTAGGACACTCTCTGACCACCCTGGCACCTCATTCCTCATTAGAAGGCTTACAGAGCCTGGGCTATGGAAATCAACCCAAGATATAAAACTGTCTAATTATAAATTTTTAAAAATAAATTCCAGATACTATAACATCTGTACTCTAACTCTGGAACCAATATATGCCATTAAATGCTCAAGCTGTAGAGTTCAAAGGCTGGATTTGAATCCTGGCTCTAACTTTACTATCTGTGTGATCTTGGAGAATATTGTTAATCTCTATGAACTTCAATTTTCTTCTATGTGACATGGGACTAACGACAGCATCCTCATGAGCTATTATAAAGAATTAATGGCGTAATGTACACAGAGATCACAGGTTTTAGAGTTCAGGACCACTAAATGTTCAATACATAGAAATATCAATATTGGTATCATTATTTCACAGTCAATGAAGTGGTTTGTATTTATGCTCTGACCCATAGATGTGTAAGGGGCCAGAATTTGTTACCTCAAAATATGGTTCTTTGGATGGATTATTATTATTACTATTATTTTTGGTGCGGAAGGTTGGCCCTGAGCTAACATCTGTTGCCAGTCTTCCTCTTTTTGCTTGAGGATGATTGTTGCTGAGCTACCATCTGTGCCCATCTTCCTCTATTTTTGTATGTGGGTCACTGCCACAGTATGGCTTCATGAGGGGTACGTAGGTCTGCACCTGGGATCGGAACCTGCAAATCCCGGGTTGCTGAAGTGGAGCACTTGAACTTAACCACTGTGACATCGGGTAGGCCCATGGCTTGATTATTTTTAAGAACAAATACTCAGGAAGAAACTTAGTCTTTCCCCCTAACTGCCTAAAAGAATTTAAGATAGAAGGCTGGTTTCAGAAGGAGATAATACCATAGATAACTATTGAGGTAGTGGAGAGGATCCTAGCAAGGCCCATTTGATCAAAGTCCTCTCCTTGTCTCATTGTCTTTGCAAGGCAAGGCAAATATTTGTTTACCAAACATTTGCTTTTCCATCTTCATGTGAATTGTCTTCCTCCCCCTTGAAGTTCCAAACCACTACCACCAACATCCTATTTTGTCTTTAGCTGAGGATGGTATTTAAGGCGGTGGCTTTGGCCGTTTTGGTGAGTCACTCAGTTTTCCTGGGTTTCTTCCATGTATACATGTTATTAAAGTTGCTTGATTTTCTCTTGTTATTCTGTCTCACATCAATTTAATTCTTAGACCGGCCAGAAGAACCTAGAAGGGTAGAGGCATGTTTCTTCCTCCCCTACAGATGTTTTATGTATTATGTTCCCTCTCTGAATGGAAATGCTAGACAGAGATGTTATGGGAAGGACTTTATTAAAGAAGCTTCTGTATTCACTTCTGCCACATGTAGTAATTTAATCTCACTAACAAAAGCATCTTGAGCATCTTTCAAAATTAGTTAAACCAAAAGCTTCCATCATAAAAGTAGGATTTAGATGCCTAAAATATACTATTTGGTTGGATAATGTTTAAAAATGGTAATTGAATTTTTTCCTTCAGATTATATCCTTCATCACCCCTTCCTGTTCTTGAACATGCCATTCTGTACTATTTACTTTGTAGGAAACAAGCAGGAGGAATCGAAGATAATATTAGTCTCCTCCTGGTTTTGAATCCCAAAAACAAACAGAGAGCATATTATAGAGAAAATAGTTGGGAGACTACATGATGAATCAGAGTAAGGCTTTCCTGCTCATTTAATGAATCATGGAGTGGTCAGACATCCTTTCTGCAGGCTTCCTACGGAGATGGCTGAACCCCAAAGAAGCAATGACTATATGGTGTGTTTAGCTGTATGAGGCTGAGGACACAGATGAGTGTCCCTGAGATTCCTATGCTTGAAGGAGGTTTCAAGGAAGCTGTAATGATTTTTATGGGAGTAGAAATGACTATGTCACGTCTTTATGCAGATGGGGCCTTAAAGTATCACTTCCAAGCCTACAGGCACAGAAAGAAATAGGGTTGTCTTGAGATGTCCACATATGTCATTGTCATAGCAGAGAGACAGTGGGCCTGAAGTTTCAGTGACTAGACAATGGCCACCTGGGCCTAGAGGCAACAGGTACAGATTGCTAGCTCTATCCCACAAATAAAAACTGGAGAGACTATAGAGGGAATTATGGATTATTGAAGCTCACAATAATAACAGCAATAGCAGAACAAATCTTGTCAAATTTTGCCTATACGAAATCTGTCTTCAACTGCCATCTGTGGGATGGCGTTGGGGCCTTCAGCCTGGGTCAGAGTGCAACTGGGAGCTTTGGTGACAAACTATATTATAGAATAGTGATTTAAATGCTCCTTTTCCTATTTCTCAAGTTTCCTGCCTATTCCCTGAGAAATAGGCACTGTACCCCTGCGTGCAGGTGACCACAGGGGTCACATCAGGCAGAACAAAAGGCAGGCTAGGATAGGAGTTGATGCATGGAAGTGTGCACTCACTTATCCACCTCGGTCTTGTCTTTCCCAGAGAAAGGGTACATATAATCTGAGGTTCTTGTCTAGTAAGTAAGAAAAAGGTACACTGCTTGCAGTGGTGGTAATGGTAAAAAGGAAAAATGAAGGGACCAGTGAAAGCAAACAAGGTGAACATCTAATGTCTTCTGGGAGGTGGATATTAATGTGGACTTTCCTGAGGAAGAGATTTAGGTTTGCACTTGAAGGTTGAAGACACTTGAACCAGTGGTCAACCAGGAGAAACAGCATGCGTCAAACATCAGATATGGGAAGGAGCATGAAATTTTGAAAATAATCCCTGTATTATGATCTGTGAGCAAAGGGGAAGAGGAAGAAAGGAAACCAGACTGTACGGGATGAACACACTCACATTCATCTCTGCCTGCCTGGTCACCTTCCCCCTCTCTCTCTACGCAACCCAAGAGAGTAGCCCTCTTAACATCAAAGATTATTTCATAAACACCTGCCTTGTAAATAGCAAAGGAATTAGAATCTAGTAGGATCTCAAATTATACCTTGACAAATGAATGAGTGATTATATTAAATAACTAAGTTGTATATTGTGGGAGGTTCAATGGGAGGCTCTTCCAAGATTATGATGATCCTTGTACTTACATTGTATGGAGGTACAAGGAATGGGAACAGGAAGCTGGTACCTTGGTTGAGGAACTGCTGGATGGGATTGGTGTAGGCATCTGAGGAGTCTGGGGAAGGCTCTTGGTTGATTGTCTGCTGGTTCCTGAAGGTTCTGAAAGCTGACTCTGTTCCTGGGTCAGCTCTGTCTTAGATTCATCAGTTTTTGTGGTTTTGTTTTTCTTTCTCTGAAAGTAGTTTTTTTTTCTGATTAACGGTTTTCAATATTAGATGAAACACATCTTTACCACTAAACATATCAGCTTTTCATTACTATCTTCTAATATATTAAAATTTATGTCTTTGAGAATTCCAGGGAGCTATATACAGTCTATCATCAGAAGACATAGCCAGAAGGTAAACAGTGCACATATATGATTGCTTCATGCAGATAGTGGGGAAGATTTTATACCTGTCGCTCCTTTAGTCACCTCTGCCCTGATGACAGGAGCAGTGAACTTGGATTTAGAAATCTAACTTTGAATTTAGTCTCTCTGAGTAGCCTTTGGCAAGCTATTTCCCTAATCTGATTGCCATTATACTTCATATCTAAAAGAGGGGTAATGATTTCATATTTCATCATAGGGAATTATATTACATACAGTAAAATGCAGAGCAGTTCTGAAACATAATGGGTGACCAATAACTATTAATTTACAGGCTGTGAACCTCATTTTCACTCTGTCTCTGAATCCCTTTTTCTCTGCTACATCTATTTGCATGTTGATAAAGGAATAAAGAACTAAGTGTACATAGGAAGTGCTAAACGGAAGAGCCATAGAAGAAGCTTCTTCAGCGTGACCTTAGCCATCCTACCTTCAACACAGGCTTATCGTTGATTGATCCAGGTCCCAAAGCTTTCTTTGTGGTGGATGTAGATTCATCAGTACTGGGTTTATCCTGCTTGCTTTGTTTCACTGGAGTTGTTCCTCTCGCTTTCCATCTCTTTAGAACTGATGAAGTAAAAGATAGAATGATAAATCCAAAGGAGCTGGTCTAAGACAGCTGAAGCCCTTTCAATACTATTTCCTCTCAGCTCCTGCTTGTGGGCCTAGGTATGCTTGTGTCTGCCTGTACTGCATTAACCAGGCTGGGCACAGGTGGCCAGTAGAGATAACAGAGGGACGAGCACTGTCTCATGCTTCCTTAATGGTTCCTTTCTCATCCCATGTGCAATGAGCACACCCGTCCTGTCCTCCGGACTCCTATGCACCTTAGTCAATCCTTTTCCAACCACTTATCCTATACTTCCTTTTATGAATCTGAAGTTGTCATACTGGTTATGGTATGTCATCTTCTGTAAAAGATCAGTTTGAATTACTGAAACCAGAGAAAGGAAATATGATGTAATTAGTGAGGTGACAAAGTGGTGATGCTGGACTTGGACTTTTTAAAATACATTGTTATAATCCAATGGTTTTATAAGAGACAAGGTCTTCACATCTCTGAGAGGTAGGTTTTTAGTTAAGTACTACTTCGTATTTGTTACTAACAATGGTGTAGTGAATATTATGATAGAGCATGTGTATTAATTGATATAAATATTTTTAAAACTCACATTTTTTAAAACTTTGCTTTGACATTTTCTAAACTTTCTAAAGTACTTGAAGCCTCAGCCTTTCTCATCAGCTCCTGCTTTTTTTCTTTACCCTCACTCCCAAAATATACCCTCTGAAATACATTAGACCTCTTTGTAGGAAAGGGGATGCCCTGAGTTGTCAACTTGGCCTCTGCAGGACTAATATTGCCATGGCTACTGAGTCCTAAATTGGGAAAGGGATGTGTGAGCTATGACAAGTTAGGCTTCTAGTCAAGGTTGAGGATGGTGCAGAGAGAGTGAGAGTGAGAGATTCTCATGCATTACCTTTTAACTTTTCCTTTTGAAGGGTTTCAGCACAGTCTTTAAGATCTTCTATTTTTTTGTACAATTTTATTAGTTTGTCAATAGCTGTGGTTCCTCGGAACTTTTCTACAATTAACTTAGAAATATGAATTCTATTATATTCTTTTTCATTTGTTTCAGTCAGTTTTAAATCATTGGCCAATAAAAACTTCACCATGCTAAATTGATATTCAGTGATGGGCTGTAATCCTTTCAGCAGAACAATTGTCTTGATTTCTTTCTCCATCTCTCACGTTATGGATGACCTACAAGAGAAAAATAACACCCAGTGTAACACATTTATACAGACAATTTAAAAGACTGTCAATGTCTATGTGAGTGAGTCGTCCCTGTGAAGGTGTTGTCCATGGGTGCGTGTTACAAAGAGGGATTTAATTACCAGATGTCATCATAGAAAATGAGTTGAGAACTGCTGAATTTGGAATTTCTAAGAAATTCTTCCCTTTAAATGATGATAGTTGAGTTGGGTAGGGTGTGCATGTGGTATAAGAATGCCTGGAAACAGGCAATTGTGTAGAGTCTAGACTGTATAGTGTCAAAGTCCCTGGTTCCTCCTTCCATCCTTTTATGGGGCTAGTCTATCCCTGAATGTCTGCCTCTTGGTTCCTGACTCTTCCTACACTCACTATGACTGAAGTGACATTTGTGTAGAATGGAAAATGGGCTGAAGCCTCTTGCCATATGTGAATATCCTACCACAGCACTACAGTTCAATACTGGGTACCTGCTCTAGTCCCCTTGGCTCTTCCTTAGTCACCTCTAATTAGCATCATCCCTCCCTGGGGCTTCGACCATGTTCTGTGTGTCCTAAGTGCTCATATAACCATCTCCTTCTTGGATTTCTACCAGCTCCCTACTGTAGGATCATAGTATTTACTGACCGGAATTGTTTCTAGAGTTGCTTGATTTTTCTCCTTCCAGGCTATACTTTTCTAATCAGTTCTTTGCATAGAGCCAGATATCTCTTTATAAGGCCACAATTCTATCTCACTTCAAATCCTTCAATAATTCCTCATTTTCTTTTTGAAAAATGTCTTGCTCCTTAGCCCGGCTTGGAAGGCCCTGAAAAATCTGTATCTTTTTTACTTTAGCTACTTTTGCATTTCTTATGTCTTATGCTCCAGAAATATACAACACACCTTGCCTTTTCATGTTTCATGACTTTGCTAATTCCCTTCTTACTGCCTAGAAAGCCTTTCCCACCTTTCTTCCTCTGGCTACGTTCTTACAACCTTCGATACTCAACTGAGGCTTTGTCTTCTGAAACCTACCAGAGTCCCCATTTTAAGCTGAGTTTCACTCCTCTGGGCTTCTTAGCACCTTCTGCACTTCCTTGATGGGACTCAGTGCATAATATCGATCCCAATTTTCTGTTTAATTTCATGTTTCTTTTAGTTTAGGGACTATGTGTTGTGTACTTTTTATATAATTGGGATGTTCAAGTTCCTGGGCCTGTGAATTGTTCCTCACGTTCTTGAGAGAATTTGAGTGTCCTCAGGTTGGTCAGGCCCATAGAGTGAAGAACGAATCCAAACAAAGACACATTATAGTGAGACTGAAGAATATTAAAAACAAAGTGAAAACTCTGAAAGCTTCCAGAAATAAAGAACAGATCACCTATAAAGATTCAGGGATCAAATTGAAACTAATTCTCAACAGCAAAACTGCCTACAGCAGGACAATGGAGTATTTTCTCTATACTACTCGTCCAAAATTCCATATCTATTTCAAAACTCAAAATTTTTTAAATAAAATTTTTATGACTGTTTTGTTAGTGTGACAACACAATTTATTTGCAAAATAAAACCAGATGTCAGGTGGTAAGAGGCTATGCATAATCTTCATTCATTCTACTTAAATTTGAACATTGATATATTTTGTTACCGAAATTTTAGTGCATTTGATTTTAGAGTAATGATCCAGATCCTACCAGGGCTTCTAGTAACATAGTATTTTAAGTAGATATATTAAGGCCTTTCTGAAGCCTTCAGATTCTGAATTTCAAAACAGATCTAGCCCAAGGCTATCAGAAGAGATACTACCAACCTATCTTGAGGGAAAAAATAATTTTGAAAGTAGACTTTTTAATCTAGCCAAAATACTATTTAAATATGAGGGCCTCAAAAACTATTCCCTGATATTCAAGGCCTCAGTAGTTTTGCAAGACAAAGACCCACACAGACACATCTACTGGAAGTAATATTCAAGAAGAAAATAACACAAAGTCAAGAAACACTGCAAGCCAAAAGTAAGTAAGAGTGAAAACCTAACTTGATTAGGTGTCCCCATGTCTTAAAAATAAACAAAGCCTGATTGAAGAGAAGAGAACCAGGAAGTACATCAACATGGAAGAGGGAGGGAAGAAACAGAACATGACAGTTCACCAATGTATTTGTCTTAAAGGGTGCGATAGAGTATAAGTAGAAAGATATACGAGAAACGAGAATATGGAAGTGTCATAAATTGAAAAGAAGATAGCAGAAACAAGAAACATTAATTACTGGCATATACATAAAAGACCTAACCAGTTAAGCGACAACTTTAGCCAAACTGGATTTAAGAAATCTGCCAATATATTGTTAACAAAAGATCACTTAAATGTGGAAATATGAAAGAAAAATATTTTATCATGCAAAAAGTAAGTAAAAGTAACCACTTTATTTATATTAGTGCAGCTTTAAGTAGACCTGAAGACAAAAAGTATCAGAGCACAACACAATGACAATAAGTTCAACTCCAAGGGAGATAAAACAGTTTGCGTATTTACCAACAAATAGTAAATATGCATTATTTTTATTACTTGATATTCTTTCAGAATGTTATATATGTTATATATTATATTTTATAATGTAACTTATATGTTATAATACAAAATTATATTTATAGCATTATGTAGTATATTTCTTTTCATATACACACTCATAAACACATATATTTATATATATATATGTATCTGTACATAAACACTTCTATATAAAATATACATTATATATGTGTGTGTATGTAAATAAGTATATTGAAAGATTTCTTAAATTCAATTTGGCTAAAGGTCTTGCTTAACCAGTTAGGCCCTTTACATATATGTGGATAATTAATGTGTTTTGTCTTGTTTCTGCTGTCTTCAATTCAATTTATGACACTTCTATATTCTCCTTATGTATATATAAATTTGAGATATACAAGGAAAAACCTGACAATTTTATGGTAGGAGATTTCAGTGTAACTGTCAAACACTAAATGAACAAGGTAAAAAAAAGCAGTAAAGATTTAGAAAATTTAACCAACACAATTAATAAGCTTAACAAACAAGTTTTATCTAATATACATAAATTCTGAACATTAAACATTTCACATTCTAGTCAAGCACATATGAAATACGATTGTACCAGGCCATAAAGAAAGTCTTTAAACAATTTTAAAAGTAGGCAACAGAAATCCATTTGTAATTAACTCTCCCTGTCTCTCCCCTACACTTTGCCACCAGGAAAAAAACAAATGAACAATTCTCAGGAAGGGAGAAAGTAATCCTAAGAGAGACTTAAATAACAACTCTGACAGCTGGTATAGAATAGAGTATAAAAGAAAAATTAAACTGTCTTACAGAGAGGTAAAGAAGCCATGTTTTTGTTTAACTGTGTTTGTGGAACTGAAATTTTTTCTGCTCTGTGTGTGTGGGGTGTGTGTGTGTAAAATCAGGATAACACCATACAATACAACTTTATATACAGATGTATTTTTTACTTAATATTATTTTATGATACTTTTGTCATTCCTCTATCTTGACTTTTACCCAGGCCTCCACCACAGCCAACAAGTTTCCTGTGCATCTTCCATGGGAAAAAAAACCAAACCCTTTCTCTAAATATAATTTACGCCAATAAACTCCTGGGGAATACGTTTTAATATCTTGTATAGTCAAAATGCATCTCCCTCAGTTGTGGTGTAATAAAAATGTCTATTATTTGCCTACGTGTAAAGTACTAGGATTAAGCTACTGCTGTTTTCACTTTTCTGATAGTTGAAATCAGCTCTTTCCCCCTAAATTCTTCATAACTCAAGCTCCCTTTGTCATCTTTTGTTTACGAACCCAGTACCCACAGATCCCTTTGGAAATCCCCACAAGTCTTACCTCAGAGGAAATTTCTCCCACAGTAGTCCAGATCTTGAAATGCAGAAATTACTTCTTGCTTTGTTTGAGTAGGAAGATAAATCAGTAAACTCTCAGAGACTGAAATGCAGGACGTTATAATCTCCTGAAGGGTAGAAGAAAAAGAAGTATTTTGAAAGGTAACAAGAACGAATGTCACTGGTTAGAGTCACTTGAAAACTTGACTAGTGCTGGCTTCCTCATCCTGTGCTATTTCCTGAAAGAGAGAAGTCAGGAAAAAATTTTGAGACTCCTCCCACCAATGTTCTTAGCTTTCGATTTCATTAGTCAGAGAAAAGGAACAGTTTCCTTCCTGTAAACATTGTTGGGGCCCAAGGCAAGCCACCCTCAGATATCCCACAATAGCTTATTGATTATTTTGAATTAAAATTCCCTGAGAAGCAAAAATGGCATTCTGAGCCTCCTGTCTCTGTCCTCCCTGAAAGCAGGAAATGAATCTCCCATGTGAAAGGTGCTCTCCCTGCATCCTTATCACCAGAGCTAGGGAAGTCAGGGCCAAGAAGATTGCGTAAGCAAACTTTGGTAATTTACTACCTCAAACCTAAACTCTGCTTAAATTCTTCACTAATTAGGTTTAAGTTTCTTTACCCTGTCATTCATCAAAGATTTCTCATTTCTTTGTGTAAAAGATGTATATACTGCCTGCTTTGTTCACTCTTCAATTATCGTTTCTCTATGATCTCTAACAGGTATGTATTCAAGTGTTTTTTTTCTCCCATTAATCTGGTCTTGTGTCAATTTTATTATTCGTCCAGCCATAAGAATACAAGGATGGTAGAAATGGGATTTTCCCCCACCCTGACAATATCTTAATCAAAATGAAAAATTATAGCAAAGTTATACTGAAAGTTTTGTTGTGTTTGTTACAAATGTCAGTAGATGAATGAAGTTCCAACATTAGAACTTTTTATCCAACAGACTTACGTGTGGGACATAACCCTTGAATGAAGCTGAAACAAAGGAGAAGTAAGGTGAGTCACCTGGCCACTTCTCCCTCCTTTCCTGTTCTTAGAGTGACAGTGGCAGGAGGAGATCTTCAAAGAGGCACCTATCTCTCCTAGTACTTGACTGTGCCTCCTGGATGGAGATGAGTCTGCTAGTTTAAATAGTATACGACGCATTCCCCTGTTATTGATTGACACACCTGGAGCATGATAGTACAAGGTCATTACAAATTTTAAATCTTTCGTCAAATATATAAAAAGGAACTTGGCACTAGTTGCCCTCTTGACTATGATTAGGCTACTTTACCTCACTGATTAAATTCACGATTACTCACACCTCCTGCATTATTCGTGGATAAACACATGTGAGTAGTGAGTTCATGTCATGACAGCATTGAACCCTACGAATTTGGGAAGAACACTGAACCTCTGGAATGAGAGAAGACTGATAAACCTTTTCTTCTGCAGTGATTTTTGTGAAGGATGGTGGATGCACTCCAGAGTCCCGTAAGCCCTGAAATGTCAAGTAAATGGCACCACCCAGCAGACACTGCAGTGGTAACCCGCCAGCGGATATGCAAGTAGGGTGAGGCCATGACTGGAAAAGGGTCCCAAAAAACAGCTAATGTTGGTAGGTGATCTGAGGTCATCTAAAGAGAAGGAAGGCAATTATTTTCATCCAAACTAGAGTCGTGGAGGGGATAATTGAAGTCTGGATTTGCAACTGTCTGAAAAACTCCACCAAAGCGGGAATAAGTCAGGAAAAAACAAAGAGTATCTGGAGTGATGACCACAAATAAATACCTTTGGGTGCTCATTGTTTTCTTTCACAGGCTTTAGGTTGCTGTTTATGTCGATGCTTGGAGCTGGTCTTAAAGTAATGGGTAGAGAGGAACATTAGGAAAGTCAGAGAGAGTCCCATTCCAGAGACCGGATGGTAGAGGACATATGGGAGAAATGACCATCATTCAGCACATTTTTCTATCCATTTTCTTGTAACCAATTAATGTGGAGTAATGTCCTCAGCTGGGACTCTGCCATACAACACAGATCACCGTCATCAAAAAAGACGATTCAGAACAGGGCTACATAATTCATATGCCCCAGTTAAGATTTTTTTTTTCGGTGAGGAAGATTGGCCCTGAGTTAACATTTGTTGCCAATCTTCCTCTTTTTCCTTGAGGGAGATGGTCCCTGAGCTAACATCCATGCCAATCTTCCTCTACTTTGTATATGGGATGCTGCCACAGCATGGCTTGACGAGTGGTGTGTATGTGTGCACCCGGGATCCAAACCCGTGGGCCCTGGGCCACCAAAACAGAGCACTGGAACTTAACCACTATGCCAATGGGCTGGTCAAGCAGTTGAGATTTTAATAGATGAAACAAAGGAATGCTAAAAAATGTGGATTTTTCCTGAATCATACACAGTGGCCAAACAATTGGTGATTTGTGCCATTGCACAGAGATCTCACTGGTACAACATAAAAGAACTCCAGATACAGGGGAAAATGTCTGGATAGAGTTGCATGACTTCATATCATCTAAAGTATTAATTCACATGGTAATTCAAAATCCTGAAGACAAGTCCCCACCAGATTGAAGTCTTAACCAAGATGTTGGCAAATTACAGCCTGTGGGCCAAAACTAACACACTATCTGTTTTTGTAAATAAATTTTTAATGGAACACAATTATGCTTACTCATTTATGCATTGTCTATATCTGCTTTCATGATGCAAATGTAGAACTGACTAGCCACAGGGGTGTCCATCTTTAGTCTGGAGAGTCTAAAGATTTTACTATATGGCTCTTTACAGAAAAACGTTTGCCAGCCAGTCCCCTGAGCCATCAGGCTAGGTGAAATCAGAGAGCATCTAAGGAGAAGATCAAGAGTAAGTAAATGAATAATGACACCAAGGAACCACAGTCAGGCCTATACTAGTCCATATTAGGTCCACGGAAAAAGGCTTAGTGATAAGATTTGTGGTTTCAGAGAAAGACACAGAAAGGGAGTTGTGTTCCCCAAAATTCGTATGTTGAAGGCCTAACCCACAATGTCACTATATTTGGAGATAGATCTTTAAGGAGGTAATTAAGTTAAAATGAGGTCATAAGGACAGTGTGTTAATTCAGTGTAACTGGTGTCCTTCCAAAAAGAGGAACTTTTGGCACATAGAAGCAGGGATGTGCACACACAGATGAAGATCATGTGAGAGAACTACAAGAAAGTGGTCATCTACAAGCCAGGTAGAGAGGCCTCAGGAGAAACCAAACCTACTGACACTTTGATCTTGGACTTTCAGCCTCCAGAACTATGAGAAAATAAATTTCTGTTGTTTAATCACCCCCGTCTGTGGTATTTTGTTATGGCAGCCTGAGCAGACTAATACAGAGAGAGTGGTAAAATCCTTCTCCAACTGCTTATTCCTAAGGGCCAGAATAAACACTACTAGTCTGGGAGACTCAACTGGCTGGCCAAATTGATTTATGAATTCTTGGAATCATCAGTCACCTGAAAAATATGCTTTCTTGGGGAAATAGATTTCTCTTTCAAAGGAGATGGAAAGGGTGATTGAGTTTTAAGTGTTGAGTCAATCTTGTACCCTGGGATAAAACACACTGTTTCATGATGCATTATTATTTATTACATAGTACTAGGTTTAATTTTTAAATATTTTAAAAGTATTCTTACATTTATTTTCATGAGAGACATTGGCCTTTGGTTTGCTTTTTGTGTGATCTTTATGTGATTTTGGTATAATAATAATATTGGCATTTCTAAAAGAGTGTATTTAAGATTGTTGATATTTTCTCCTTAGATGTTTGATAGAATCCATCAAGTGTCTATTCCTAGAGCTTTATTGTTGAAAGATTTTTGGTTATGAATTGATTTCTTTCATAGATATAGGGATATTCAGATGTTCTATTTCTTTATGATACAATTTTGCTAAGTTGTGATTACAGGAATTTTATCCATTGGGTCTAAGTAACCGAACTTGTGGGTATAAAGTTGTTCATAATATTCTTTTATTGTCCTTTAAAAATCTGTAGCGTCTTTAGTGTCACATCTTTACATTCCTGATATTGGTAATTTATATTGTCTCTGTTCTTCTCTATCGGTCTTGCTGGACAGATCGTGTCCTAGGGAATCCCAAAGACAAGAGGGGACACGAGACAAAACTATAAGAATTGGAGCCTCTGGCACCGACAGCTAGAGTGAATATGAAAGACGGTCCAACACTGAGCCACATTAACATACAATCTCATACTAAAGGTGTGTTTACTTCACTTCCTATTACTTTCTAAAAGATGTCCAGCTTTTTAAAAATAGTACAAGGCGTGTCAAAAGACAATGAAAAACACAGTCTCAAGAGACAAAATAAACGTGAGAACCAGATTCAGATATGACACAGTTGTTGAAATTATCAGACAGGGCATCTAAAATAACTATGATTAGTATGTTAAGGGCTGGTATCCTCTTGCTAGGGAAGCCATGACAAAATTCCACACACTGGGTGAGTTAAATAACAGACATATATTTTCTCCCAGTTCTGGAGGCTTGAAGTTCAAGGTCAAGGTGTTGGCGGGTTTGCTTTCTGCTGAGCCTCTCTCCTTGGCTTGCATATGGCCACCTTCTTGCTGCCTCTTCACATGGCCATTGTTCTGTGCACGTGCACTCCTGATGTCTCTCTTTATGTGTCCCAATTTACTCTACTTATAAGGAAACTGGTCAGATTGGGTTCTACCTACTTGACCTCACTTAACTTTAAACACCTCTTTAAAAGCTCTATCAGCAAATACAGTCACATTCTAAATACTGCCTGTTAGGGCATCAACATATGACTTTTGAGAGGACATAATTCAATGTATAGCAGGACTCCAACAGAAAATGTAAACAGCACGCAAGCACAGATGGGTAAAGTAAGCAGAGAGATGGAAACTCTCAGAAAGAATCAAAGGGAAATTTCAACAAATCAAAAATACTGTAACAGAAAAGATGAATATTCAGTATGCTGGATAAAACTAATGAAGGAAAGAGTCAGCTTGAGGATAGGTCAAATGAAACTTCCTAAATTGAAATGCAAAGTGAAAAAAGAACTAAAAAAAAAAGCATCCAATATCTGTGGCACAATATCATAAGATTGTAGCACATGCATAATTGCAAAGCCAGTTGGTGAAGAAATAGACACTGGAACAGAAAAAATATTTGAAGGAATAATAGTCAAGAAATTTCCAACTTTAACTACCAACACAAAATCAAAGATACAGGAACCTCAAATAACATCAAGCATATTAACTACCAAAAATATTTACATCTAGGCATATCATATTCAAAGTCTAGAAAACAAAAGACAGAGAAAATCTTGAAAGAACCCAGGAAATTAAAACAGCTTACCTATAGAGGAGCATAGATAAGAATGCTGTGGACTTGTTAGAAATGTTGAAAGCAAGAAGATGTGGGAATGAAATATTTAAATGTCGGGTGGGCCCGGTGGCTTAGCGGTTAGATGCCCACGCTCCGCTACTGGTGGCCCGGGTTCGGATCCCGGGTGCGGACTGACACACTGCTTCTCTGGTCATGCTGAGGCCGCGTCCCATATACAGCAACTGGGAGGATGTGCAACTATGACATACAACTAGATAGTTGGGGCTTTCAGGAAGAAAAAAAAGGAGGAGGAGTGGCAATAGATGTTAGCTCCTAGCCGGTCTTCCTCAGCAAAAAGAGGAGGATTAGCACGGATGTTAGCTTAGGGCTGATCTCCGTCACACACACACAGAGACACACAAAATATATATATATATATATATATATATATATTAAAAAAAATAAAAATAAAAATAAAATGTTGAAGAAGAAAACATGCCAGTCTGGAATTCTGTATCTGGCAACATTATCCTTCAAAAGTGAAGGAGAAATACTTTCTTAGCCGAACAAAAACTGAGGGAATTCATTGTCAGCTACCCGCCCTGAAAAAAATGTTAAAATTTCTCCAGGGAGAAGAAAGATGGGATGGGTCAGAAACTCAGATCTCCATGAAGAAAGGAAGACCATCAGAGAGGAATAAATCAAGATAAAATAAAATATATTACTTTTCTTCTTCTTAATTGATCTAAAAGATAACTGTTTAAAGTAATAACGTTAACAGTGTATTTGGTGATTATAGCATACAGGTAAGTAAATGAGTGACACGTATTATAAAGGATGAGATGGAGGAATTGGGAATGTTCTGTTATAAGGTAACTGCATGTATGAAACAATATAGTATTATTTGAAAGTAGATTTAGATTACCTAAAAATGTATTTTAGAATCTAGCAAACGACTACTAAAAATTATAAAAGAAGTATAATTTACATGCTAAGAAAGGAGAAAGAAAGATGTCATGTAAAATGCTCAGTTAAAACCAGAACAGGCAGCAAATGCAGAGACAAAGAAAAACTGCAGCAAATAGAAAAGAGTACAAACATGGTACTTATCAATCTAACATTATCAGTAATGACTTTATATGTGAATGGGATAAATCTATCAATTAAATGAGATGGGTAAACATAGTAAGAACCAATTCTATATTTTCTACAAGAAATCCACTTTAAATATAAAGACTCAGAAAGGTTAAAAGTAAAGGAGTAGAGATTGGTATACACTGCTAACACTAATAAAAACAAAAAAACTGGAGTAGCTATGTTAATTTCAAATGAAGTGGACTTTAGAATAATGAAAAACATCGAGGTTGAGAGTCATTACATAATGATAAAGGGATCAATTCTTCATGAAGATGTAACAATCCTAATGTGTGTGCACCTAACACAACATCAAAATACAAGTTGCAAAAACTGATATGTGTGTTTGTGTGTGTGTGTATACAGTCATGCGTTGCTTAATGACGGAGATACCTTCTAAGAAATGTGTCGTTAGGCAATTTCCCATTGTGCAAACATCATAGACTGTACTTACACAAACCTAGATGGTACAGCCTACTACACACCTAGGCTATGTGGTACTAATCTTATGGGAACACTGTCGTATATGCGGTCTGTTGTTAACCCAAACATCATTATGCAGCACATGACTATATATATGTATGTATTTATATATGTATGTAAATATATATATACATGGAGCCATCATTACAGTATTATACAGAATATTTTCACTGCCCTAAAAATCCCCCATGCTATGCCTGTTTAACTCATCCTACCTCCCTCCTCCCCCCTGGCAACCACTGACCTTTCTCTGTCTCCAATAGTTTTGTCTTTTGCAAAGTGTCATATAGCTGGAATTATACAGTGTGTAGCCTTTTAAGATTGGCTCCTCTTACTTAGCAATATGGATTTGACTTTCCTTCGTGACTTTTCATGGTTTCATAGCTTATTTATTTTTATTGTTTAATACCATTCCATTGTCTGGATGCATCAGTTTGTTTATCCATAAACCCATTGAAAGACATCTTGGTTGCTTCCAAGTTTGGCAATTATGAATAAACCTACTATAATCATTCGTGTCCAGGTTATTCTGTGGACAAAAGTTTTAAACTCATTTGGGTAAATATCAAGAATCGTGATTTCTGGATCATATAGTAGGAGTATGTTTTGTAAGAAACTGCCCGACTGCCTTCTACAGTGGCTGTACCCTTTTGCATTCCCACCAGCAGTGAAGGAGAGTTCTCATTGCTCCACATCCTTGCCAGTTGAGGTTGAACAGCAGTGGTGAAAGGGGGTATTCTGCCTTGTTCCTGATCTTAGCAGGAAATCTTCTGGTTTCTCCCATTAATTATGATGTTAACTTTAAGTTGCTTGTAGATGTTGTTTATCAAGTTGAAGAAGATCCCCTCTCTTCCTAGATTGCTGAGAGTTTTTGTCATGAATGACTGTTGTATTTTTCAAATGCTTTTGCATCTATTGATATGACCATGTGATTTTTCTTCTTTAGCCTGTTGATGTGATGGATTACATTAGTTGATCTTTGAATGTTAAACCTGCTTTGCATATCTGGAACAAATCCTACTTGGTCATGGTGTATAATTGTCTTTACACATCGTTACATTGGTATGCTAAATTTTGTTGAGGATTTTTGCATCTATGTACATGAGCGATATTGGTCTACAGTTTTCCTTTCTTGTAATCTCTTTGTCTGATTTTGATGTGAAGGTAACGCTGATGACACTGACTGACTTAGAAAGTATTCCTTCTGCTTCAGTTTTCTTGAAGAGATTGTGGAGAGTTGGTATAATTTCCTTCTTAAGTGTTTGGTAGAATTCTCCATTGAAATCATCTAAACTTGGTGTTTTCTGTTTTGGAAAGTTATTAATTACTAATCCATTTCTTTAAGCAAAACAAGCCTACTCTGATAACCTAATTCTTATTGTGTGAGTTTTTGGGGATTGTATCTTAACTGATTGGTCTGTTTCATCCAGGTTATACAATTTGTGGACAAAGAGTTTTTCACAACCTTCCTTTATTAGCTTTTTAAAGTCACTGAGATCGCTAGTTTGGCCCCTCTGTCACTTATGGTGTTAGTAGTTTTTGTCTTGTCTCCTTTTTTCTTTGTTAATCTGGCTAGGGATTTATCAGTTCTATTGACCTTTTCAGAGAACCAGCTTTTGGTTCTTTGATTTCATGTTTTCAATTTTATTGATTTCTACTCTAGTTTTTATTTCCTTTCTTATGTTTTATTTGGATTTAATTTGCTTTTCTTTTTGCTGTTTCCTAAGATAGAAGCTTAGATTATTAATTTTAGATCTTTTTTCTTTTCTAATACACAGATGATATGCTAGGAATTGATAGTCTCTGAACTAATGTACCCCTTCCCCAGGGCACGGGGCTTGGCGATTCCAGCGTAGCCTGGATTTCTCTCTTCTCCTTTCATCCGCTGAAGGCACCAACCTGCCTTGCTTTAGGCAGAGTCTTTGTTAGGACTTTTCCTCTGGAAATCACATTCAGAATATATACCCCAATATTGATGAGGCAATGTGTACCCACCCTGTGTGCCCAACAGTGCACAAATCAGCCACCCTCAAGCAGCTCACTTCTGGATTAAAGAGCCCATATCTGGCACTTTTGGAGAATGATGTCCTTTAAAATGAAGTATATTTTTTGTATATTATGTACATTGTAGATGCAAAATATAATGTTCTAATACAATAAAAAAGAGTATAAAGAAGAAAACTTAAAGAAAGCAAGCTATGACTCAGATACAAAACTCTTAATATGCTGGGATTTTTCTACTGAATCTATTGTTTACGTGAATGTCTCAACATTTACAAAATCATTATTAATGCCTCCTAATTGTTTGTTAGAGGGTGTCTTTACTTCAATTTCCAGATTTAAATTTAAATTGATTGGTCCTTTCTTCCTTTTCTAGTCCTGATGACCTTGAAGGAGAGATAAGAAGACATTAGCTCTGCTTATATTTCTCCCTTGAACCACACTCTCTCCCCTTCCCGTAGGCCCCATCATTCCCCTTGTCCTTCTCAAAGACAGTTCATTCTCTCTCCGCGTTTCCTTCAATGCATGACCTTCCTTTGCACCTTTCCCCGCTTTGATTTAGACTCTGAAAAGAGATATATTCACGTGCATTATGGACACATCTGAATGGGGCAGAAGTTCCACAAAGGAGATAAGGGCGAAGCACAGGGTAAGGGGCTGGTTCATCCAGTGCATAGCATTGCAGGGAAGTCCTAACAGGGGCAGAAAGGAGAGAACAGGGGCCGTAGGGAAAGGGTTTTTCTCAATGCAATTACTGTGGTTTAGGGATAGAATATAGGAAATCTTGAATTAAGGGATCTGAGAAGTGGAACAACTAATGTGCGTGTACATGTGTGTGTGCCTGATTATGTCAATATTTCTATGTGAATTATTTGCATTAAAATCTTAGCTTTGATTAGTGTTATCAAGAATCCCATGGAGGACCTTCGTGTGTGTGTGCATGTGTGTGTGTGTTCCTATGTTCACAAGACTGATAGTGACATGCCATGAAGATCCAACCACAGCTTATCATGTGTGCAAGGATGTGTATTTTAATAAAGATAGGTACCTTTTGTTGTAAGACGCAGTTATTCCCGCCTCAGGGACCCTCTTATTCATTTGTGTTGGGTATAAACTCTGTTAAGCCTCCACCTCACTAAACTCTTTCTTTTTGATGCTTGTTATGTATCATTTCTGGTTTTCCTTTGATTCTCTGTTCAACTCTTCTCATTCTCACTGTATTATCTGCAACTTTGGTTCACACATTTATATTCCCTGAAACATTTTATTCTCTTGCATTCTCAGTCTTAGTGGTTGATAACACCATTTATCTAGTTGCCTATGTTAGGAACCTGGGAATATTCTTTGATTTCTCTTCTTTCTTAGCACTATCTCTTAGTTTGTCACAAACACTTGAGGATCTATGGAAAAAACATATATATATATGTTTTTAATATCATTCCAAGTCTCCTTCTCTTTCCTCTTCTTATCTGGACTTCTGAAATTGCCTGCTGTGCTGTGCTGGTAGACGAATTCTTTAATTTTTAGTAGCATTTGCCAATTTCCATGGTATAAATACTACTACCTGCGTTGATTTCATGATGCCCAATGTTTAACCACTTGTGTGAAAAATTCCTGAATATTTAACCATTGGTTCTTCATAGCCGTGGAATGAGTAGAATCCAGCACACTGCTGCTTCCAGTTCATCTATGGTCTCCAAACACGGCCTCACTCTAATGCATTCCCCAAGATAATTGCCAGAATATTTTTTTACTAAAATCTAAAAATGTTCAAGCATTCTTCTACATATGAACTCTCAATTATTTACCTACTTTTTACAATGAAGATTCAATTTCTCTGTTTCTGACATAAGGCAGCTTATTCTGAAACCCCGTCTTACCTCTCCAACCTAACATTCTCATACCCTTTCACATATACCATAGTCTCAGTTGTACAAAACTATTTACGTTGTTGCACACTTTTGAGTATTTGCATGCGACGTTTCCTCTGCCTATGAGTATTTCCAATTTCTTTACCTTACTAAGAACAATATTACCTACCACATATTGATTTCTCTTGATCTACCAGGAGTGTGATAAATGATTTATATGTACTATCTCACTTAACTTTCAAATCAGCCTATGATGTATAGACTTTCTCCATTTTAGAGAAGGCTTTCTAAGCTATTTCCCCAATGATGTACAACTGGTGAATGATGGAGCCAGATTCAAACCAGGTCTATCCTCCTCCAAAGCCATTGCTCTTGACCACTGAGCAAAAGGACTTCCCTATGCTGCTCATTTCTACATCTTTTATGATTTAGCACAAGTTTCAAATCCTTTTGAAGCCTATGTGGCCATCATTTCCTTAGTCTCTCTTAACAAAATTCCCCATTTAAAACACTAGTATATTGTTTGCATTCTCATGCCTTGTGCTCTTGCTGGACTTTATGTAAAACCACAGGAACATAGCCTTCCCAAAGCCTGAACAGAATTTTTTTCCTCTTTGGAAAAGTAATGTTTTTCTATCCAACTCCCATCTGTAGGAAACTGAATTTCAGATATAAGCTTTGACCTCTGGTCTGTTGTTCTGAGTTGAAGCAGAAGAGTTGGTTCTTGTCTATGTCCTCGTACTGGATATTGTGCCAACTTCCTTCCCCTCCTCCTCAACCTTTTCTGTATTATTTTGCATTTGGTAGATAGTCTTCTTCATATTCATCTATAGAAGGTGATTATATTGTTATATTATAGGGTTATAGGAAGATGAAATTCCATAGACTCGTTGGGATGAGGGGAAGTTGGGGCGCTAACACCAAGTGAACTCAGTTAAATTATAAGATGGCATTCTTTCCTCTCCAACTTGAATGCTTCTCCTACCTAGTTCTTCTTCTCTGGAACTTGCAGTGTTTGTCTCAGTTTTCTCTTCTTTTACTTTTATTTTGCCCCCACACGATACCATAAAAGCCAAACAATTCTAGTAGTGGAAAGGGCATCTGTAGCTCTAAGGATGATCTCTCCACTCTGAGTGAAAGAAAGATGAGACTCAGTGTTGGGACAGGAGAGGAGAGTGAATCCCTATGAAAACATCAGGGATGATGTAGATTAGCTCTGTCCCATGTACACGCCTAGAACTGGCTCCATGTACCTCATCTTCATAGCGTGGCACAGGGAAAGTATATGAACAAATGGCATTTCTGGTTCATCCAAGCTACCCTTCTCTCACCTTCACTGTAACGGACAAGACATACTTTCCCACCTCTCTGCCTTTCTCTCTGCTATTTCCATCCTCTGTTTGGTCATTTCATCTAAGATAGACCATTCTCCAGAAAGGCTTCTCTGACTGCCCTTGGTGAGAGAAGAATGCCTTTACTCTGCTTTGTTTCAGGACTTTCTCTTTTTTGCTCTCAAGAATTTTTCTATTATTTTATACTAAAATTGGAGATGAGATTCTTCACCATTTCAAATAGTGAACTTCCAATCTATCCTAAATATCTAATTTTTGGGATTCTTACCACAGATTACTGAAATCTATAATTACTGAGATGTACTCAGCAATTACTACAAATTGAATTGGAACTTTGGTTTCTTAGTATTTTTGTCTTGCTTTTGGATGCTGATATATTGAAAACAGGGAAATAATTTACAAGTGATGGAGAGAAGGTGTTTGAGTTCAGAATTTCCTTTCCTTTTAGTTTTAGGTCTGAGCTTAAGAATCTTTGGCCTAAGATAAGAAGATTCTATGCACCCAAATAAATTTTCCTGTATTCTTGAAATGTTTATGATATCACCTCATGAGAGTTGGAAGAAAAGGAATAAAAGGGAATTATTGACATGCAACACAGCAGAAAATTAGCGGAAGAAATATCTACTAGCATGGTCTCTCTTTTTCCCCAGCCATTTACAGATGTAACATTTTTAAGATTCTGAGTTCAACTCTAAATTAGAGCAAAAATTAGGATAGCTTTTTTATATTATTGTTTTTGTTTGTGTGTATGGCAAGAACATCATGGCTTCTCCCACATGTTTTCTATGAGCTAAAGAAGATCATGTAAGTTATGATATAATCACATAGTGCCGTACAGGTATACAGATACGGTTATGTGTTATCTAATGCACTTTAGAGAAGGGACTGATTGTGTCTTGCATTATATTTTTCTCAGCTCTCTGAAGTTAGAAGGTGTAGCTCTTAGAGATGGCCTCGAGGTGGCAGTAATTACACATAATTGCAAGAAGTAACCCAGAGGCCTGCACAAGAAGTGAGTTATGTTCCTTTACAATAGCTCTAAAATTCCACCCTAGGTCGTTCTTGGGCCTACTTTGGATGGAAAAATGTATCTGTGCTCCATGCTGCCCTTAACTATTATAGTAGGAAGCTAGTTTCTGCTTTGCTTCCTGTAGGTTTCATCTTTCAGTCTTTGTTGAAAGTTCTCTCTGCATAACCATTGCATGACTGCACACAGAGTGCTAATCTGACATTCTCTTCACAAACTCACCTCCTGTGAAGTAGAAGAGATCTGGAAAAATCTCGAATGGAGACAGAGGTAATAATCAGTAGATGGGACATGCTTTTATAGAAAGAGAGAGAGAAAAAAAATGAGGACACTTAAGCCTGAAAAAAGAAGCTGAAAGAGAATGTGCTCAATGTGCATAAAAGTCCGTTAAGATTAAAATAGAAGGTTGAAAATGATAAACGAAAGAATGACTTAAAAATCTACATGTGAATATTAAGGAAAATTAAAGCTATATGGTGAGCAGATATGCACTTCCATGAATGTCTTGGTACCTCTAAGTGTAAGATGAAAAATGACTGATGTTATGTGGTAGAATGGTATGTGATTCCCTTGGCCTCTCTTGAGTCTGTTTCCTCTTCTACACCGTCAACACAGAAGGGAGACGTTATCTGCATACCTCTCTGAAACAACTGCATTGTGGAACTAACTGACCATTGGAAGGTTAATTTCACTTCTTCCTAGAGCAGAGATCTCTCTAATATCCCTGAAGAGACATTCACTTTGTGTTCTTTGAAAGGTAGTGACAGAGAACCCCTTACCTCATAAGACTGCTCATTGTACTCTTTTTTTATTTATTGCAGTAACATTGGTTTATAACATTGTATAAATTTCAGGTGTACATCATTATACTTCTATTTCTGCATAGATTACATCATGTTCACCACCCAAATACTAATTACAGCCCATCACCAGACACATGTGCCGAATTATCCCTTTCGCCCTCCCCCTCCCTCCTTCCCCTCTGGTAACCACCAATCCAATCTCTGTCTCTATGTGTTTGTTTATTGTTGTTATTATCTACTACTTAATGAAGGAAATCATACGGTATTTGACCTTCTCCCTCTGACTTATTTCACTTTGCATAATACCCAAAATGTCCATCCATGTTGCCACAAATGGCTGGATTTCATCGTTTCTTATGGCTGAGTAGTATTCCATTGTGTATATATACCACATCTTCTTTATCCATTTGTCCCTTGATGGGCACTTAGGTTGCTTCCAAGTCTTGGCTATTGTGAATAACGCTGCAATGAACACAGGGGTACATGTATCTTTACACATTGGTGTTTTCAATTTCTTTGGATAAATACCCAGCAGTGGAATAGCTGGATCATATGGTAGTTCTATCCTTGCTTTTTTGAGGAATCTCCATACTGTTTTCCATAGTGGCTGCACCAGTTTGCACTCCAACCAGCAGTGTATGAGAGTTCCCTTCTCTCCACATCCTCTCCAACACATGTTGTTTCCTGTCTTGTTAATTATAGCCATTCTGATGGGCGTGAGGTGATATCTCATTGTAGTTTTGATTTGCATTTCCCTGATAGTTAATGATTTTGAACATCTTTTCATGTGTCTGTTGGCCATCTGTATAGCTTCTTTGGAGAAATATCTGTTCAGGTCTTTTGCCCATTTTTTAATTGGGTTGTTAGTTTTTTTGTTGTTGAGATGCATGAGTTCTTTATATATTTTGGAGATTAAGCCCTTATCAGATGTATGGTTTGCAAATATCTTCTCCCAATTGTTAGGTTGTCTTTTCGTTTTGTTGATGGTTTCCTTTGCTGTGCAGAAGCTTTTTAGTTTGATGTAGTCCCATTTGTTTATTTTTTCTATTGTTTCTCTTGCCCGGTCAGACATGGTGCTTGAAAATATGTTGCTAAGACTGATGTCGAAGAGCGTACTGCATATGTTTTCTTCTAGAAGTTTCATAGTTTCAGGTCTTACATTCAAGTCTTTAATCCATTTTGAGTTAATTTTTGTGTATGGTGTAAGGTAAGGGTCTACTTTCATTCTTTTGCATGTGACTGTCCAGTTTTCCCAACACCATTTGTTGAAGAGACTTTCTTTTCTCCATTGTATGTTCTTGACTAACAAAGAACATACAATGTTCTTTGTATGTCAAAGATTACCTGTCCATAGATGTGTGGGTTTATTTCTGGGCTTTCGATTCTATTCCATTGATCTGTGTGTCTGTTTTTGTGCCAGTACCATGCTGTTTTGGTTACTATAGCTTTGTAGTATATTTTAAAATCAGAGAGTGTGATACCTCCAGCTTTGTTCTTTTTTCTCAGGATTCCTTTAGCTATTTGGGGTCTTTTGTTGTTCCATATAAATTTTAGGATTCTTTGTTCTATTTCTGTGAAAAATGTTGTTGGAACTTTGATAGGGATTGCATTGAATCTATAGATGGCTTCAGGAAGTATGGACATCTTAACTATGTTAATTCTTCCAATCCAAGAGCACGGAATATCTTTCCATTTCTTTGTGTCTTCTTCAATTTCTTTAAACAATGTTTTTCGGTGTACAGATCTTTCACCTCTTTGGTTAAGTTTATTCCTAGGTATTTTATTATTTTTCTTGCAATTTTAAATGGGACGGTATTCTTAATTTCTCTTTCTGCTACTTCGTTGTTAGTGTATAGAAATGCAACTGATTTTTGTATGTTGATTTATATCCTGCAACTTTACCATATTTGTTTATTACTTCTAAAAGTTTTCTGGTGGATTCTCTAGGGTTTTCTATATATAAAATCATGTCATCTGCAAATAGTGACAGTTTCACTTCTTCCTTTCCAATTTGGATCCCTTTTATTTCTTTCTCTTGCCTGATTGCTCTGGCTAGGACTTCCAGTACTATGTTAAATAGGAGCGGTGAGAGTGGGCATCCTTGTCGGGTTCCTGTTCTTAGAGGGATAGCTTTCAGTTTTTCACCATTGAGGATGATATTAGCTGTGGGTTTGTCATATATGCTCTTTATTAAGTTGAGGTACTTTCCTTCTATCCCCATTTTATTCAGAGTTTTTATCATAAATGGATGCTGTATCTTGTCAAATGCTTTCTCTGCATCTATTGAGATGATCATGTGATTTTTGTTCTTCATTTTATTAATGTGGTGTATCACATTGATTGATTTGTGAATGTTAAACCATCCCTGCATACCTGGAATAAATCCCACTTGATCATGGTGTATAATCTTTTTAACGTATTGTTGTATGCGATTTGCTAGTATTTTGTTGAGGATTTTTGCATCGAAGTTCATCAGTGATATTGGCCTGTAATTTTCTTTTTTTGTGTTGTCCTTGTCTGGTTTTGGTATCAGAGTAATGTCGGCCTTGTAGAATGAGATAGGGAGCTTCCCCCCCTCCTCAATTTTTTGGAAGAGTTTGAGAAGGATAGGTATTAAGTCTTCTTTGAATGT